>NW_027507685.1:62446574-63046574 GCF_037356315.1 Lithobates pipiens | reverse complement strand
GCAGTGTTCTGCTATTTGTTTATCACCTGTCTGCAACCTTATCATCCAACTACTTTTGCTAATGTTGAAATTTGATTCATTTTGCTGACTCTGTATTTCTGTTAATGTCTTTAATAAAACCTTTTTTGAAAACAAAAAAAAATGACAGGCAGTAGAAGAGGCAGGCCCTTCCGCAGGGGTGGTAGGGGTAGGGCAGGAGCAACAGGCTTGAGCCAAAGTGGTAATTTGCAGTGTGTACGATTACGTCAAAGGACGCACCAGACTTGGTTGAGTGGCTCACTCAGCCTTACTCTTCTGCACCCTCCTCATCCTCTCGATCTGCACCCTCTTCTTCACTCTCCGCTGTGTGCACCCCCAAAGACACTACCACCAACACCACCACCACCATATACCTTCCTCTTGAGTCACAGGAATTATTTTCCGATCCATATCAAGACATTTCCGATGCACAGCCACTCTTGGCATTGGATCAGGAAGAGGAGGTAGCAACAACCGCCACTCAGCAGACTGACTGCTGGTGTCAGTGCTCTATGTCACGGTGCTGGTGTCAGTGCTCTATATCACGGTGCTGGTGTCAGTGCTCTATATCACGGTGCTCGTGTCAGTGTACTCTATCATGGTGCTGGTGTCAGTGCACTCTATCACGGTGCTGGTGTCAGTGCACTCTATCACGGTGCTGGTGTCAGTGCACTCTATCACTGTGCTGGTGTCACTGCTCTATATCACGGTGCTGGTGTCAGTGCACTCTATCACGGTGCTGGTGTCAGTGCACTCTATCACGGTGCTGGTGTCAGTGCTTTATATCACGGTGCTGGTGTCAGTGCATTCTATGACGGTGCTGGTGTCAGTGCTCTATAGCACAGTGCTGGTGTCAGTGCACTCTATCACGGTGCTGGTGTCAGTGCTCTATTTCACAGTGCTGGTGTCAGTGCACTCTATCATGGCGCTGGTGTCAGTGCTCTATATCACGGTGCTGGTGATCATCTCCTGCACACTCTTCATAGCCTATCCTGACCTTTCCTCTCCTCCATTGCCTTTATGCGCTCCTGAGTCCTGAATTGTCAAAATTTCACAGGTATGAAAAAAAAATGCTTGTAGTTGTTGATCCCAGATTCACTTCATAAATGTGTTATGTCAGTGGCCATGTGGTGGGACTATGTGTGCACAGCTAGTAAGTATTTTGTGGCTGGAAATATGACCTGTAGGTTTTTAATGTTTGCCTGCCATTGAAGTCAATGGGGCCCGCCATGAACTTTGCAATTCGCAAACTTTTGGCCGCGATCGCGGTTTGCGAAACGTCCCAGCGGAAGTTCGTCCATCTCTACTTAGAAGTAGTGGTCGCATTTGTTTCCTTTTCACAAGTAGTTTGCACTTATTTCACCTGATAATTCTACCAGGAACACACTTGCTGTCCTAAAATGAAAACTCTCAATCACTGTACTGTATCAGGACAACAGAAACAGGACAGGACTACTGGGAACCTTCTCTGTCCCCTTGTACGTAACATAGATATGTCCTCAGAACAATGTAATAAAAGCAAAAAAAGTTTGTACATCAAACCTACAAAGTTTAGGCTAATACTCAAATTAAGAACATGAACAGTGCTGCACTTTTAATATAAGGCCGCGTACACACGGGCGGACTATCCGTCCAACTAAGTCCGTCAGACAATCCGACAGACAGTCCGTCCTACTTTTGAATGAACGGACTTGACCACACACGATGAACAGACAGTCCGCTGAAAGCTTGCGCGATGACGTGTACAGCACGTACGACGGGACTAGAAATACGACGTCCAATACACTGCAATGCAACCTTCGGCCGTGTAAATCCTTTCTGAGCATGCGCCATACTTAGTCCGTCCAACTTGCCTACTCACGAGCGGACTGTCCGCTGAAACCAAGTTTGGACGGACAATATTACGGAAATTCCGAAAGACTTAGTCCGCCAGACTGTCCGCTGAAAAAGTCAGCTGAAGCCCACACACGAGCGGACTGTCCGCTGAAACACGTTTCAGCGGACCAAGTCCGTCAGACAGTCCGCCTGTGTGTACGCGGCCTAAGGGATAAAAAATAATGTAGAGCTGGTATTTTTGCCATGTAATGTTGTACAATAGTCAATGATGTTAGAGTGGTATTTGGCTTCCTCTAGTGTATTCAACCTAAAATGACATGTTAATTTTCACCTGTTAATTAAGCAGGAAGTGATTTGCTTATTTACTTTGTAACAGGACTCACCTACCCACAATGCCCACTCACCTACCCATGAACACTGAGTGGCTGAACTGCATGCTGGGTAAGTAATAAAAGGCCCGGCGTGGCCATTTTCTGTCTCTTCTGGATGCATGGCCTGCCTGCAAGGATCTGTGAGGGAGTGTTCCAGAGAGAGCGCGGCCAGCATTATGCGAAGCAGAACAGCACTCATTGACTGTGCCTTACTACAGTGTGCTGGAGAAGCTGTGTGACCATATCTGAGGACTCAGAACACCTAATGGAGCCAAGTGAGGGTCCCGCTCATCTTGCAGAGTGGAACAGCATGACGGTGCTGGCTGGCAGCAGGACTGAGAGAACCGGAGCGGAGGTTCCCAGCTTTCCAGGCCTGGTGTGGTGAGAGGGCTGACGCCCAGAAGTTATTTAAGGTACCTAACACACTAAGGCCGCGTACACACGCGGGGACTGTTCGCCCAACTTTGTCCGTCAAACAGTTTTGGCAAACAGTCCGCTCAAAATTAGCATGGATGGACATGGCCACACACGACGGACGAACAGTTTGCTGAAACCGTGCGCGATGACGTGAACGGCACGTACGACGGGACGAAAAATACGACTCCCTATACACTGCATTATAACTTTCGGCATGTAAATCCTTTCTGAGCATGCGCGGAACTTAGTTTGACGAACAAGCCTACATACGAGGGGACTGTTCGCTGAAACTTTGTTTCAGCGGACAGTTTTTCGGAATTTCCGAAAAACCTTGTTCAGCGGACTGTTCGCTGAAACTGTCCGCTGAAAGCCCACACACGAGCGGACTGTTTGCCGAAACACTGTTCAGCGGACAAAGTTGGGCGAACAGTCCCCGCGTGTGTACGCGGCCTTAGACTCATCCTACAGAGTTGCTGAGATATGTAGTGCCACACGGAGAGGTATCATCCCTATAGACTGAGTTCAATCAGGCCTTGAGCCTATATCTCACTGATAAGTGACTGACGGTTAAGGAATATCTACATCAGAGACATTTGCTGCAGAGCAGGAGTTGTTACCACTCTCCACTTTATACCACTTCAGTACTTGTTAAACCCTTGGATTACAAACCCTGCAGTATAATAGCTAGCAGAAGAAAAAAAGATCAAAGATTATACTCTACACTTCGAGAATTTGTGTTTCATTTACAGTAGCAAAAAAGGACTGCATCATACCTCAAGGGGGAGCCCTTGAGTGATCATACTGTGCTGTGTTTGATAACTTTATATTAGTGTGCCCAGTGCGGCCGTACTGGAAGTGTTAAGGTGCCCAGAGTCAAGGCATTGTCACTCTGGACACTATTCCCACTTGGAGACAAGTTTGCAGGGGTTATTCAAGGAACCTTTAAGTGTTAATAATTTGTGAATGCCCATTGCATTATCACATTAAGTTTGGATGCTGATACAATTTATTGTAACCACTGTTTTAAACCAGTATCAGTAAAGTTATATTCTGGTTAATCATAATTGGTGTGAAGCTTATTCATTCTCCTAACAGGTGGAGCAACGGACGCCCAGCTAACGGTTAAGGTACACTATATCCATATTGTTAAAGCTTCACATTAACACTGTTATGCAGCTGTGTCAAGTGGGTTGAGCCAATTCAGGCCCAAACAAATATCAGCAGCTCCTTCGGGGTCAGTACTACACGTGGGGGCTCATCCAGGATTACTGTTACTCTGCAATCAAGCCCACCCTCTTGACACCAGTATGGACCCCATCACTGTAGTCCAGTGGTGTGAGGCGGAAGGCGCTCGCTCAGAAGCGAGCATAGCAATTGAACTCCCTGGGGAAGACTGGGAGGAGGAATGGGTCAAAGAAGTGGTGAAGGCATTGTCCCCAGATAGGAAGGCCTGGGTGATTGCTGTCAGACCAGATTATGGGGCCTCCCACACCTACGCCCTATTAGCCCTTGTACACACGGTCAGACATTCCAACAACCGAATCCATCGGATTTTGTCTGACGGATTTTGTCCGAAACTGTTGCATACACACAGTCGGACAAAGTTGTCAGAAAATCCAATCGTACTTAAAGTGATGACGTTATTTCGTTAGGACGGGACTACGCTCAGGTTAGTAGCCAATAGCATTGGTCTAGGAATTTGATCTGAGCATGCGTGGCACGGAATTCTCTACACATGATCGGACAAAGTCCGATCGGATCATATTGTCAGAAAATTTTATAGCCCAGCTGGAAAACTTGGTCCGTCGGATAGACCGACAGAAACAGTCCGTTGGAGCCCACACACTGTCGGATTATCCGACAACACGGTCCTATCGGACATTGTCCATCGGAATGTCCGACCGTGTGTACAAGGGCTTAGAATGGAGAAAGGGGATTCCTGAAAACTTCCAAGGCCACAGTGTGAAACTGTCTGACAAAGACAAACTTCCCCTGACACATCCAGCCAGATCAGGTGAAAGCTGTTCCAGCCCAAGACAACTGGAAACAGCCATGCAAGAAGTCAGTTTTGGGTCAACACAAAGAAAAGTGGCAGAGGGCCCCTCACAAGAAGCAGAGGGCCGCTGTTGAGGCACACGTAGCTCACAAGAGAGCTTCACAGTCAGAACAACAAATGGCTGCCCGGAAACAGCAGTATATTGATATACAGAAGAGATTCCAGGAAACCTCCAGCATGATCAGCATTAGGGATGAGCTTCGAGTTTGAGTCAAACTCATGTTCGACTCGAACATTGCCTGTTCAGCGAACAGTGAACAATTTGGGCTGTTCGTGGCAAATTCTAAAAGCCGGAACACCCTGTACAAGTCTATGGGAGAAATCTAAAGTGCTAATTTTAAAGGCTAATATGCAAGTTACTGTCCTAAAAAGTGTTTGGGGACCTGGGTCCTACCCCAGAGGACATGGATCAATGCAAAAAAAAGTTTTAAAAACGGCAGTTTTTTCAGGAGCAGTGATTTTAATAATGATTAAAGTGAAACAATAAGAGTGTAATATTCCTTTAAATTTCGTACCTGGGGGGTGTCTATAGTATGCCTGTGAAGGGGCGCATGTTTCCCGTGCTTAGAACTGTCCCTGCACAAAGTGTCATTTCGCAAGGAAAAAAAGTCTTTTAAAATCACTTTCCATTGTCGGCTCCCGTAATACAGAGAACACTCAATGAGTGTTCTCTGTATTAGCCGACAATTCATTCATTGATAAAAAATAAAAAAAATAAAAAGCGTGGGGGTTTCCCTAAATTCAATTACCAAGCCCTTCAGGTCTGGTATGGATATTAAGGGGAACCCCGCGTCAAATTAAAAAAAAAAATTGACGCGGGGTCCCCCTAAAAATCCATACCAGACCCTTCATTCGAGCACGCAACCTGGCAGGCCGCAGGGAAAAAGAGGGGAGGACGAGAGAGCGCCCCCCCCTCCACATGCCCTCAACATTGGAAGGATGCTTTGGGGGTCTGTGCTGTGACCCCTCAAAGCACCATGTCCCCATGCTGATGTGGACAAGGGCCTCATCCCCACAACCCTGGCCGGTGGTTGTGGGGGACTGCGGGCGGGGGGCTTATCAGAATCTGGAAGCCCCCTTTAACAAGGGGACCCCCAGATCCCAGCCCCCTCCTGTTTGAAATGGTAAGGGGGTACAAAAGTACCCCTACCATTTCACAAAGAAGTTGTAAAAATGGTTAAATAAGACAAACACACTTTTAAAAAATTCCTTTATTAAAAATAAAAAAAATAAAAAAAAGATTCCAGCGGTGCTAATCCACTCTTGCTATCCAGCGACGAATCTCCGGGGTCCAGCGATGGATGATCATATCCAGCGACGGGGGATCTCTCAGTCCAGCGCTGTCCATACATCCGTCTTCTGTCTCCACTCCGGAGACACTGCGGAGATCCCAGCGCTGACGTTTCTTATATTAGGAGGGCGGAGCCACCCGTCACCTGACCCCGCCCTCCTAATATAAGAAACGTCAGTGCTGGGATCTCCGCAGTGTCTCCGGAGTGGAGACAGAAGACGGATGTATGGACAGCGCTGGACTGAGAGATCCCCTGTCGCTGGATATGATCATCCATCGCTGGACACCGGAGATTCGTCGCTGGATAGCAAGAGTGGATTAGCACCGCTGGAATCTTTTTTATTTATTTTTTTATTTTTAATAAAGGAATTGACCAGTGGGGCGTGACCAGTGCGAAAGTGTGGTGAGGCGGAGACGAGAGGACGTGAAGATGAGAGTCAGTGAGTGAGAGATTGTTGCCGCTCTCCCCCCCCCCCCGCTCCGCTTACAATCTCGGCAGGATGGCTTGCTCGTTTGGCGTCTCAGGCTCTGATCAGCTGACGCCTGCTGCATAGGAGGGAGACGACTCCCGTAGTAGGCATCTTACCACACCGCATTACATCCCGGAGGGAGTCCACCCCCCCTCTCTCTCCTGCTATTCTCCAGCTCTATCCCCCCATTTGCCACTGTGGATCGAAGTGGAGAGACGCCAGGTTATGTTGTCTATTGGAAACATGAGGCTACATACTGCGCAGTATTGAGGGGAAGACCTGGCGGACCTGGCAGTTCGGAATGTTTGCTATGAAGCAGTACATTCCCTTGGCTTAAGGACTGAGATAAGTGATCCTCCTTTTTTTTTTTTTACTGCAATTGTATTGCAATAGTACTGCTGTATGGAAATAGACTCTCCCAGGTTACTGCGACATCACTGCTATATTACTGCTATATTGCTATTTTTGGACTGCTCTGCCTGATCCCCGGTATACCTAGGCCCATATATATATATATATATATACAACTGATGTAGCTTGTTTTTTTGCTGATGGGACATTTTCTTTGAGAGGGGAAGAGGTTGGAGTCTACTCATTAAGCATTAACTATTGACCACTGCTATCCTGTTATTACGTGGGCAGGTTTTGGTGATTTTGGGGGAGACGCCTCAATGTCGCAACCCCCCTTTAGGGTGCGATTAAAATTTAAACTTAATAGAGGGCAATACACACCTCTTCCCTTGTATGTATGATCTGCGCTCAAAATTGGGCTGACTGGTTCCTCCACTGCATTAATACAGGGTTCTGGGACTGGGGTGGGGGTGGAGCAGGGGGTTCACCCTTCTTTGCTCTCCCCATCTTCTCAGCTCGTGCGGATCGTAGGACCAGGGATATTAAAGGCTGGGCAAGTTTAAAGAGCCCGGGGTATTCTTGTGGTACCCCGACATTATTGCTGGGGGGAAAGCGAGGTCTACTGACTTTTGTATAGGGTGAAATCCACGAGTTCCAGGCAGGTATTTAGCAACTATGTCTAGGAAAAGATCTCCCGATGAACAACCACCCCTAGAGGGTTTACAAATTACTCGCTCCGCTAAGGATAAAACAAACCAAATGGCTTCAGCGACGGCGGCAAAATTGGAGCGATATGCCCACCCTGGCCCGACCTCACCCGGTAAATTAAATACCCTGCAAACAAACTTGCACAATAAAGAACCTAAAGATCTTAAAAATTCTTCCGCCAATAGAAAGAGCCAAGGCTACTCCTCGGCTAACCCCCCCACTTCGTCGGTAGTTAAACTTGGGGGTAGCAAGGGACAAGGAGGTGGTAAACCAGCAATGGCAAACACGGAGGCAACGTAACCAGTATCCACATATCTACATCGGGTACTTTGGAGGAGGAGCCCACATTAAGAGATATATTAAATGCAATTAAAGAATGCAAGGACTCGATATCTAACTTCGATGCCCAGTTAAGATCTATAAAGGAGGAACTATTATCTATGAGACAAGAACTGAACAGGACCTTACTAAGGATGTCGGAGCTTGAAAAATGAGTGGGTACGATTGAGGACGAGCTGAGACCTGTGAAGCTGGAAGTTGAATCGCTTAAAAAAATAATCACGATACAAGCGGACAAACTTGATGAGATGGAGAACAGGAACCGAAGAAACAATATTAGGGTGATAGGTCTCCCGGAGTACTGCGAGGGAACTAATTTAATTGGTTTTCTGGAGGGGTGGTTCCGTGAACTTTTTGGGGACACAGTACTTACCTCTCTATTTATAATAGAGCGGGCACACCGTGCCCCGGTAAAGATTCGTCATGTGGGAGAGCGCCCTAGGCCTATAATGATTAAAATCCTTAATTACCAGGATAAAGTGTCCTTATTGCGAGAGGCCAGATTGAGGGGAGATATTAGGTTTAAGTGGGCTAGGGTCTCTCTATATCCTGACTTTTCGCCCGATCTTCAGAAACGAAGAGCTGAATTTATACCAGTTAAGCGAGAAATGCTTAAATACAAGATAGAGTACGCGCTCCTTTACCCGGCTCGCTTAAGAGTGGTGGCACTTGGAAGGACCTCCTTTTTTAATACACCAAAGGAGGCAGCCCAATGGCTAGAAGAAAACAAAAAAGACCTTTAAACATATAGTATCGGGCAGTTATGATGATTTAGATAGTTAGGTGGTTGGGGATTTGGTGCGAGGGGGGGGGGGGGTTTGGGAGGGAGATGGGTTACATTATTTGAAAATTTGCATCTGTTCTGTGCACAAACCAGGAGTGGGGTAGGGGTTGAGCAGCAAGGGAGTGTGGATTGTAAGAAAGTATGGGTAGAGGGGGACAAGAAGCCCCTTTGTGTGGGTGTTGGTTTTGGGTGGAAGCATTTAGCAGGATTGGTGTTGAGGTATGGTGGGAGGGATGTAAGAAGGTCACGAGAGTACCCCTAGGGGGTAGCCCTGTTGGGCAAGGGGGGGGACTGGGGTGGGGAGTTTGGCAAGATGGGGGGTGGGAGAGATGGAGTGGGTAGGAGGGTTAAGGGGGCAATAATAACAATAACACAAGTATACACAAACTTAAAAATGCACTATTTAGTGGACGATGGGAGAAAATATCACATTGGGATGGGAAAAAATTTAAACTTCTATGAAGTATACACGAGGCACGTGTGTAAACTTAAGGGAAACGCAAAGGTTGTTTTTTTTTTCTTTTTTCTTTTACGTTTTATTTTTACTTTTTCTCTAATCTGCCCGATATGTAGGGAGTCAAGAAGTGAGGCAGGCGAAAAGAATTAAGATAATATCATGGAACTTGCGGGGTTTGGGTGATCCGACCAAGAGAGATGTGGTTCTATCAGCATTGGAGGGCAAAGGTCCCGGATTGCTATGCTTGCAAGAGACACATCTAACGGGTGAGACAATTCAGTCTCTCCAAGGTCGGAAATTCCAAACCCAATTTCATTCTGTATTTTCAACATATGCAAGAGGGGTTAGCATCCTTATTGTTAAGGCGGTCCGGTTTTCCTGCTATAGTAGTTGTATAGATGAAAAGGGCAGGTACATCTTTCTATATTGTCAAATTGAAAATAATCCCTATGTGATAGCCAATATGTACGTCCCTCCCCCATTTAAATTGGAGATTTTGCACGAGCTATTATCTTTCGTAATAGATAAACCTGATATTCCTGTTATAGCAGTAGGGGACTATAACGAAGTTTTGGACAAGTCTTTAGATAGATTTCCAATTATAAATACATCAATAGCAAGGGACGTAACGAGATTATCTCGCTTTATACAGGAAGTGGGCCTATGCGATGCGTGGCGCACCCGGTATCCGATGGAGGGACAATATTCCTGCTGCTCAGCTTCCTTCGCCACCTTATCGAGAATTGACATGGTCTTGGTGAACAGCAATGCGTTGGCGCGGGTGGATACGGTGGAATATGGTCCGAGAGTGGTCTCAGACCACTCTCCCTTAACACTGACACTCCGTGTAGGTAAAAAGCAATATTCTGGGCAATGGAAAATTGATCCCTCATGGCTGGAGCTAATGAAGGATACCGACTGGGTGACAACCGAGTTAAAAAATTTTATCCATGTTAATATGGGCACGGCATCGGCGGGTGCGGTCTGGGACTCTTTAAAAGCTTTTTTTTTTTTTTTTTTTTTTTTTTTTTTTTTTAATAAATCTTTTTATTGAAAAAAAACAGTGGTGGTACATATAGTAGGAAATCATCATAAAATGAACAATTGAAATGTGATTACAATGAGCATATGCATATCACCTCCAATCGATAACAGTCTGGAAATAATGACAATCATATCCATTGGTAATAAACGAGTAAAAAGTCACTTTCAAGAACATAAGAAAGAAAACAATCTTAAATGTCATATATAAAACAGTCGTCCTGTTTAATTGTTTAAACTCTAATTTGAGAGTATGTATAAGTCTTAGACTCTATTGCAATACAGTTTCCATGGGAGCCAATTCCTATCAAATTTTTGTATATTGCCATCCCTATATGCCAAGATTTGCTCATAGGTCATTACGGAGTTAAGTTTAGCTTTGACATTGATAATGGATGGGGGTTCTGGTGTTTTCCAGTTACTCATGATCAGTGATCTAGCCGCTAAGAACGTATGCATGATCACTGAACGAAACTTTGGTTGGAAGTCGTTTAAATTTAAACCCAAAATGGCCTGTTCTTTCCGGAGTGGGGCTCTTTGCATAGTAATCCTTGAAATCAAATCAAATACCGCTGCCCAAAAGGGGTGTACAATTGGGCAGGCCCATAGCATATGTAGCAATGTCCCCACATTCCCACATCCTCTCCAGCAAACGTTTGAGGCGCCATCAGCAAACTTAGCAGTAAGGTATGGTGTGTAATACCATCTTAGCCATATTTTCCGCATTAAATCGTCATAATTCGAGCACTTGGAATACATGCCCATATGTTTAATAGCCGTTGTCCACTGGAGGTCAGTGAATTCCTGACCTATTTCCTTTTCCCAATTTAATAATTGCGTGGGTTTGGAGAAGGCGTCTTTGGAGTGCAAGGATTGGTATATCACTGAGACACCTTTAGGTTTGGTTGAGTTGGATCGTAAATGATGCCATATTTTCTCAGTAACTGGCAACTTTACTACTTGAAATGTCTGAAAATAAGAGGCTAACTGTGTATATGTTAGAAACTCCGAGCTGGGAAGATGAAACTTCTCCTGTATCTTACTAAATGAGAGTATTTTGCCCTCCGCAGTTATATCTGTCCAGTTTACCACTTCATGCAGTGCCCATTGAGATAAGTTAATATTAGGTATATTCCATTTAGCTATGCCTAAAGGTATTGGTATTTTTTGCGATGGGTAGAATTCGTTCCCTTCAGATATTATTTCTTTCCATGCTTCGATTGAAGCTTGGATAATAGGATGTTTGGGGATGTTGTTCCGTTTAGTAACGCAAGCTGCCATAAGCAGAGCCAAGGGAGGGGAATCCCTCATCCAGGACCTTTCCAATGTACACCACGGTTTGACGTCTAAGTCTAGAAACCAATATCTCAGTTGATCTAGAAGAAATGCTGTGTAGTAATCTCGCAATACTGGAATGCCCATGCCCCCCGTCGATTTATGTCTATGCTGCATGTTTGGGGAACACCTAGATTTTTTCCCATCCCACACAAAATTCAGCAACTGTTTCTGTAGGGTAGTGAGGAAGGAATGCGGAAGGGGGATCGGTAGGGCTCTGAAAAGGTAGGTTAGTTTGGGTAAAATGAACATTTTGTATGCCGCAATCCGGCCTGACCAGGACAGATAAAATTTCTGTAGCTTACTAATATCTTGTTGTAGAGATGAAACTAGGGGAGCATAGTTCTCTTTATATAATTTATCAGTGGGGTATGTAAGGTTCACGCCTAAGTATTTAATTGAGGTGTTAGCCCATACGTATGGGAAGGTGTGTTTAAGGTATTTTGTTAGTGGTGGACTGATGTTCATTCCTAAAATAAGGGATTTGGAAGTATTGATTTTATAAAAAGAGATTTTGCTAAATTCCAGGAGTGCCGAATGGGCTGCCGGCAGAGAGACCGAGGGGTTAGTTAGGGACAGTATGACGTCATCTGCAAACAGTGATATCTTGTACTGTTGCCCGCTCACCCGTATGCCTTCTATCAGATAGTCCTCCCTCAATCTCTCTGCCAGGGGCTCCATCACGAGGGCGAAAATAATTGGGGACAGGGGGCACCCCTGCCTGGTTCCCATTCGTTATGTCAAAGGGCTTAGAGTATAAACCCTCAGTATACACATGGGCTGAAGGATGTGAATAAAGGGCAAGTATAGCGTCACGTATCGTACCCTCTATCCCAAATTTGGAGAGTACTCCGCGCAGATAACCCCAGTGAATTCTATCGAAAGCCTTCTCTGCATCTAGTGAAAGAAGCAGAGAAGGCTCCCCCCTGCACTCCACCATATGTATGAGATTGATCATGCGCCTGGTAGCATCTGTAGTCTGACGTCCCATAACAAACCCAACTTGATCATAGTTAATCAACTTGGGAATAACTTTGGTCTATCTATTTGCTAGCAATTTCGCGTGGAGTTTTACGTCCACATTCAGTAAAGATATCGGACGAAAGTTCTGCGGTACGTTAGGGTCTTTGCCCGGTTTTGGAAGAGTAACGATCGTCGCTGTGAGCATTTCTGGAGGGAAGGATGCCGCTGCAGTCGCGGCATCAAACACTCGGGACAGATGTGGAACCAGGTTGGAACTAAAGAGTTGGTAATATTCCGACGAATACCCGTCGGGGCCTGGGGCCTTATTACGTGGGAGGTTGGCTATAGCTTTCTCTATTTCCGATAACGTGAAGGGTGTATTTAGCTGCTCCAGGTCATCATTGGATAATTTAGGTAGATTAATCGAATCCAAAAATGTCGTTATGGAGGACTCGGTGGGTTGGTGCGTTTCCTTATCTGAGCGTAAGTTGTACAGTGTCTTATAATACTCACTAAACAAGTCAGCTATTTCTTGTGGATTTGTGTCTTTAGTACTGGGATTTAAGAGGTAGGGCAGTTTTTGGCGAATTGCCTTGTCCTTTACTTGCTGGGCCAATAGTTTACTAGCCTTATTACCAAAACCATAGTTCTGGGCTTTAAGAGATCGGTAATGGCGGTCATGTTGTGCTACCAATAGGGATCTTAATTCCTGTCTAGTTAAAAACAATTGTTCCCTAAGGGATTGGGTGGTTTGTCGTTTGTTTTCAGATTCCAACTGACTTATTTTTTTCAACAAGTTGTCTAATTTTTCCGTTCGTTGTTTCCTGACCCTACAGTTTAACTGAATAAGCAAACCTCTTATGAAGGCTTTATGGGAGTTCCATATAACGAAGGGATCACTCACTGAGGGTACATTGCGATCAAAGAATGCTACAAGTTCCTCCTCAATATATTTCCTATGCTCTGGTTGAGATAACGTATAGATATCGTTTCTCCATCTATTGGCCCTTGTTTCCAATCGGGTATCCCCTACATCAACCGAAATCGGTGCATGGTCAGACCATGTGATGCAGTGGATCTCCGATTTGGAGATTTGCTGTAAGGTAAATTTATCCACTAAGAACATATCAATACGTGAGTAACTATGATGAACATTTGAATAAAAAGTAAAATCTTTTTCAGATGCGTGTTGACACCTCCATACATCAAAAAGCTCTGAGCGAGAGATGAAGCTCCCCAGAGATACCCTTTTTTTTTGACGTTTACCCGTACTGGAGAGATCCATCTCCCCCCCAGGAACCACATTAAAATCTCCGCACCACACCACCCTCCCCTGTTTAACTGCAGACACCTTTTTCCATAGTTTGTTCAAGAAAGAGAGTTGTTTGACATTCGGTGCATACACATTAACCAGAGTTATTGTCATATTATTGATTTCACATACTAGCACAACATAACGGCCTAAGTCATCTAAGAGAACCTCTATAAGTTTAAATTGGACTGTATTCTTAACAGCGATAGCCACCCCTCTTTTCTTTTTAGAGAAATTCGCTAGAAAGACATGGGGGAATTGCCGGTTTTGGAACGCAGGTGCTTTGTGGGTAGCAAAGTGGGTTTCTTGAAAACAAATGACATCGCTATGTAAGCGTTTAGCTTCTTTCCATGCCAATTGACGTTTGAAAGGGCTATTAAGGCCTTTAACATTGAGTGATGAGATGCGAAAAGGCATGGTGTCGAAGGGGAATCACCTTCTTTTAGTCAAACTAGTAAAATTTATTACGACTTATTTCCCTACTCAAGAGGACCTGTTAAACAGAAAAAAAAAAAACTGAGTCCGTATGAGCACCTGAGAGAAGGTTAGGACACTGTAATTATGGCTCGTTTACAATACCACACAGATAAGAGTGCAATAGAGATTATAAACTTATTAACTGACCACAAAATGGTGCAGAGTAGATCGGTCAATGGAAGGAATCCGCCACGTACGTGAGCGAACTACTTGCAGACCAGTGCAGTAAAATTTACCGCTCAACTTACAGGGGACTCAAAAGGCAGTAAATTCTGCAAACAGAAATAGAAATCTAACAAAATAAACGTAGATCAACTGAAACGGCTACATGGCGGTCGGGCCATCAGGGGGAGAATATAAAAAAGAACTTAGAAACTATTGAGCTCGTGTCCTTTTCTTGAACACATGGCAATAAGCATACTCATCCTTAATCTGAGTCGTCCGCACGTTCTGGTTCTAGGATTTGCCAGTCCTTTAGGAGCCGCAGACCTTCTTTCAAGGTAGAGATGGTATGAGTAGTGTCCTCACGAACAATTTGTAAGCGAGCAGGGTAGATCCACCTATAAAGAATGCGATGGTTATGTAACGCTTTCGTGATGGTGGATAGTTGCCTGCGTTGTTGCATCGTAAACGCCGACAGATCAGCAAAGAAGGATAATTCCTGCAAATCTTCTGGTAGGGATTCTCTGCGTCTTGTTGCTGCCATAAACTGATCCTTGATGTGGTAGAAATGGATACGGACGATGGTATCCCTCGGAAGATGGGCAGCCACATGTTTAGGTTTGGGAAGTCTATGGATGCGGTCCACAAGTAAGTCTTCCAGCGGTGCCTCTGGGAGGATTGTTTTAGCAATCTGTAAGAAGTGATGTTTCAGGTCTGGAGGTTTAACGGATTCAGGAATGCCGCGAATTTTAATATTATTCCTCCTAGACCTATCCTCCAAATTTGCTAATTTCAGTTTCATGAGCATCATTTCTTCATCCCTGTCATTATGGGCATCCACCAGGTCATTGAAAGTTGTAGCAAATTCACCCATTTTAGATTCAACATGAGCCACTCTCTGCGACACTGAGGATAATTCTGATTTAAAGTTCCTAGTGAGAGTCTGAATGTCAGCATGGATCGTGGAGCGCAGTGACACCAGCATCTCTTTCAATGTTGTGTCCAGAATAGGGGCATTCGCTGTGGGGAATTCTGACAGGGAATCCTGCAACTCTCTGGTGTCTTCCAGAGAGGAATCCAAACTTGCTTCAGCCTCCTCTCTGTCACCACTATCCAGCCTCGGCTTGCTTTTGGCAGGGCTAGTCACCCCCGACAACGAGGGAGTGCTAGTGGTTTTCTCTGAATAGCGGTGTGGATGGTCTGGGAGGTTCGGAGTTGGTACCTGTCTGTTGGATGCTGTGTAAGCGCCATGCTCTTTTCCACCTCGTGCACCGCCACCATCTTGCTCCGTCTGCCTCCGCTGTGTAAGGAAGTAGTCTGGCAGCTTATTCGGTTTTCCACCGCTTTTTCTTTTGCGCTGAGGCATCTCCAGGCTTGCCCGCTCCTCCTGAGGTGAATTTCGCCAGGAAACGAGGCTTGTGAAACGGATAATCTCCCCCTTTTGGCCCGTGTGTGCGAGGAGCTCTTCACTGAGCGTCCATCCGCTCCGCCGGCTAGCCACGCCCCCCTTTAAAAGCTTTTTTAAGAGGACTTTTTATTCAGCAAATTGCTAGAAATAAGGTCGGGATGAAAAAACGGGAAGAGGAAGCTTCTAAGGCGGCGCTAGTAGCAGAACGGCAGTATATTACAAATCCAAACCCTTCCACACAGAAGGCTTGGTTAGATAAACACCAAGAGTACAAGACGATTGTTAGGGGCAAGATTGACAATAGGCATATATTTCAGAGACAAGTGAATTTTGGAGAGGGAGAAAAAGTGGGACGAAGACTGTCTTTGCTGGTTAAAGTGAATACTGCTCCGTCAGCGATACCATCAGTCAGGACTCCAGAGGGAGAGATTACCTCTGAACCGTCCACCATTAATAGCATATTCCATCGCTACTATAGCTCTTTATATAAATCTAAAGGGGGGGGGGCGAAGGGGGAGTAACGGCAGCCTTTTTGGAAAATTTAAATATACCAACTATAACAGTAGAAGACTTGGCGGCACTTGAGGCCCCAATTACTATTGAGGAACTTCAAAAAGCGGTGGCAGAGATGCCTAGTTTGAAAGCACCGGGACCTGACGGACTGCCAATTGAGGTCTACAAAAGATATGGGGAGGTTTTGTTGCTACAGTTGTTGGAGACGTTGAGACAGGCACTGGAGGTTGGGACTTTGCCTTCCTCAATGATGGAAGCCAATATAGTGGTTATCCCCAAGGAGGATAAGGATCCTACAGACCCTGCCTCGTACCGTCCAATTTCGCTCTTGGGTTCGGACGTAAAGATACTAGCAAAAATTCTTGCAACACGCTTGAAAAGAAGTATCCATAAGCTCATACACCCTGACCAGTCGGGATTTATCCCGAATAGGTCCCCCAGTATCAATATTCGCAGACTTTATTTGAATATCCAAATTTCGGTGGACAATGGAGGCTCCAGGGCAATATTGGCCCTGGATGCAGCCAAGGCATTTGATAGTCTCGAGTGGGAATACTTGTTTAAGGTCCTTGATAGATTTGGGTTCGGACCAAATTTTATTAAATGGATAAAACTGCTTTATACAAACCCAAGAGCGAAAATTAAAATTAACAACGAGCTTTCTGAGACGTTCCTGTTGGAACGAGGTACGAGGCAGGGTTGCCCCCTCTCCCCCTTACTGTTCGTATTGGAAGTGGAACCGTTGGCCATTGCCATTAGGGCTAACCCTGATATACAGGGATTTAAGAGAGGACAGCTGGAGGAGAAAATTGCATTTATTGTATCCAAAAGTAGGAAAAAAGGGGAGCAGGGGATTTTTATACGGTACACTTTATAAAGAAACAGAGATTTCTTATAAAAGAATTCATAGCTTTAATATTTAGAAATATATTAAAAATATTTTGTAAAGACAAGAATAGCAAAAAGAGCAAATACACTCATTATACAAAACAGTACATGACATAAAGCATAGGGGATCCTGAAAATGTTAGTTGCTGAGACTGATCGTATTTCCTCCCAGGGAGGAAATACGATCAGTCTCAGCAACTAACATTTTCAGGATCCCCTATGCTTTATGTCATGTACTGTTTTGTATAATGAGTGTATTTGCTCTTTTTGCTATTCTTGTCTTTACAAAATATTTTTAATATATTTCTAAATATTAAAGCTATGAATTCTTTTATAAGAAATCTCTGTTTCTTTATAAAGTGTACCGTATAAAAATCCCCTGCTCCCCTTTTTTCCTACTTTTGGATACAATATTTGCAGAATTATTAGGGGATGAGGTACCTATAATAGTAATGTGTTTCTGGGATAGTGTGGACCAACTTATTTCTAGAGAAAATTGCATTGTTTGCCGACGATGTCTTGCTTTTTCTAGGGGATGTTCAAACCTAATTGAAAGAAGTGATGAGATTGATAAGAGAATTTGGACATAGAAACTTAATCGAGCTATTCAAAGTAGAAAGATGTAGGGAGTGGGTAGACCAAGGGTTGGATCAATTAGCACAGATGTTCCAGGGTTCTGATATTAAATCTTTTGCGGACCTAAAGTCAGAGTTTGTCTTGTCGAACCATTCGTTCTATAAATATCTTCAGGTTAGGCATGCAATCCAGGCCCAATTTAGGTCTCAAGAGGTGCAGTTGATCCAGATCCCGGTGCTTTCACAAATTATGTCCATGGATACGCTTAAAGGACTGATTTCTTTTTTATATGTCAGACTTGGGGATAAAAGTTTAGATCGAAACAGTGTAGTTAAAAACAAGAGGAGATGGGAGAGGGACGTGGGTCCATTGTCCATATCTGATTGGGATTGGATTATGGAACAGGGAAGCAAGGTTTCTATCTCTCCTTCACAGAAAGCCTCCCACCTCTTTTTTTTCCATCGAGTATACCATACTCCCAGGAAAATGTTTAAACTGGATTGGAGAGATAATGACCAGTGTCCCAGATGCGGCCAAGTCTGAGATTTTATCCATATGTTTTGGAGGTGTCCGAAACTGTTTAGGTATTGGATACAGGTGGTAGATCATGTAAATAGAGTTTTCGGTTTGACATTGGAGGCAACGGTAAGGACTTGTCTATTGGCTATACCAGAGGGACATACAATTCCAAAAAATAAGTTTATACCAGTTAATAGATGCCTTTTTCAGGCAAGAAAGTTAATTGCTCAAAACTGGCAGTCACACCTTAGCCCACTAGCTGAAACTTGGCTAGTTAATATAATAAAAATAATTAACAATGTTTTTTTTTGTTAAACAGGGCAATAGTAAGAAGTTTGAGAGCATATGGGGCTTCGGGCTGGTGAAACTGGGGATTCCCCCATAGGTAGATGAGATACAACGTGTGCTCTCATAGTCTACAGTTTTTTCCCTAGCCGGCTGGGGTGGGTGTATTTTTGTGCCTCCCTTTGCGATGGGGGGATAGGGGGGTTTGGGAGGGGGAGGAGGTGGAGGGGTGAAGCGGGTAGAAAATAGAATATAGGCAGCTAGGAGTAGACTTATGAGAACAATTGTTGAGCTTATTTTAAAAAAAGTTTAACGGAGGGGCGGGGCGTGTTATTTTTCCTGTCCACCCGGCCTTGATTGGATTTTAACTCTGTTTAAAATAAAATTTAAGTAAAGAAATGTGCCACGATGATGTGGAAATCGGGAGGAGATATAAATGAGCTGCAAGGTGAATTAAGTCTCCTGTATAAACTCACTGAGGTGGCAAAAAAAATTAAAATAAAAAAAAAGATTCCAGCGACGGATGATCATCTCTCCGGGGTCCAGCGATGGCTGATCTGATCCAGCGACGGGGGATCTCTTAGTCCAGCGCTGTCCATACATGCATCCGTCTTCTGTCTCCACTGTGGAGACACTGCGGGGATCCCAGCGCTGATGTTTCTTATATTAGGAGGGCGGGGCCAGCCATCACCTGACCCCACCCCCTCTGACGCTGGTGAGGGAAGCCATGGGGTTCCCCAGTGACGTATGGGTGACCCCGATCCCCTCTGATGTAACGCAGGTGCGTTACATCAGAGGGGGGCGAGGTCATCCATATGTCACTGGGGAACCCCATGGCTTCCCTCACCACCAGCGTCAGAGGGGGCGGGGTCAGGTGACAGGTGGCCCCGCCCTCCTAATATAAGAAACGGCAGCGCTGGGATCCCCGCAGTGGAGACAGAAGACGGATGCATGGACTGCGCTGGACTGAAAATCACCTGTCGCTGGATCAGATCAGCCATCGCTGGACCCTGGAGAGATGACCATCCATCGCTGGATAGCAAGAGTGGATTACCACCGCTGGAATCTTTTTTTTTTTTTTTTTTTTTTAATAAAGGAATTTTTCAAAAGTGTGTTTGTCTTATTTAACCATTTTTACACTTTCTTTGTGAAATGGTAGGGGTACTTTTGTACCCCCTTATCATTTCAAACAAGGGGGGGCGGGATCTGGGGGTCCCCTTGTTAAAGGCAGCTTTCAGATTCTGATAAGCCCCCCGCCCACAGACCCCCACAACCACTGGCCAGGGTTGTGGGGATGAGGCCCTTGTCCACATCAACATGGGGACATGGTGCTTTGAGGGGTCACAGACCCCCAAAGCATCCTCCCAATGTTGAGGACATGTGGCCTTGTACGGTTCAGGAGGGGGGTCGCTCTCTCGTCCCCCCTCTTTTCCTGCGGCCTGCCAGGTTGCGTGCTCGGATAAAGGGTCTGGCATGGATTTTTAGGGGGGCCCTCACATCAATTTTTTTTTAATTTGATGCGGGGTCCCTCTTAATATCCATACCAGACCTGAAGGGTCTGGTATGGATATTTAGGGGGACCCCACGTCAATTTTTTTTTTTTATTTGAAACGGGGTTTCTCTTAATATCCATACTAGACCTGAAGGGCCTGGTAATTGAATTTAGGGGAACCCCCATGCTTTTTATTTTTTAATTTTTTTTTTTTTATCAATGAATGAATTGTCGGCTAATACAGAGAACACTCATTGAGTGTTCTCTGTATTATGGGAGCCGACAATGGAAAGTGATTTTAAAAGCATCCTCCCAATGTTGAGGACATGTGGCCTTGTACGGTTCAGGAGGGGGGTCGCTCTCTCGTCCCCCCTCTTTTCCTGCGGCCTGCCAGGTTGCGTGCTCGGATAAAGGGTCTGGCATGGATTTTTAGGGGGGCCCTCACATCAATTTTTTTTTAATTTGATGCGGGGTCCCTCTTAATATCCATACCAGACCTGAAGGGTCTGGTATGGATATTTAGGGGGACCCCACGTCAATTTTTTTTTTTAATTTGAAACGGGGTTTCTCTTAATATCCATACTAGACCTGAAGGGCCTGGTAATTGAATTTAGGGGAACCCCCATGCTTTTTATTTTTAAAATTTTTTTTTTTTATCAATGAATGAATTGTCGGCTAATACAGAGAACACTCATTGAGTGTTCTCTGTATTATGGGAGCCGACAATGGAAAGTGATTTTAAAAGACTTTTTTTCCTTGCGAAATGACACTTTGTGCAGGGACAGTTCTAAGCACGGGAAACATGTGCCCCTTAACAGGCATACTATAGACACCCCCCAGGTACGAAATTTAAAGGAATATTACACTTTTATTGTTTCACTTTAATCATTATTAAAATCACTGCTCCTGAAAAAACTGCAGTTTTTAAAACTTTTTTTTTGCATTGATCCATGTCCCTTGGGGCAGGACCCAGGTCCCCAAACACTTTTTAGGACAGTAACTTGCATATTAGCCTTTAAAATTAGCACTTTAGATTGTGAACCTTCGAGTCCAATAGACTTTAATAGGGTTCTAAAGTTCACACAAAGTTTAGGTCTGTTCGCAGGTTCTGGTGCAAACCGAACAGGGGGGTGTTCGGCTCATCCTTAATCAGCATGACATTTTTTTTTTATTGCAAACTACATATGCCTATTTCCAATGCCCTAATAATGGTTTTTATTTGATCAATATTTACTTTTGGATGATATATATTTCTATATACACTTGTTTGTTTTCTCTTTTCCTTGTCCTTTTCTTGTGCAGCTTTCAAACAGGGAGGTGCGGTCCTGGTATGATAGGCTATGTCTCCAATGTTTTCTGTCACTGGCTCTCAAATGTTTAAATGTCCTGTTCACCCCCTTATTTATATTTGGATTGCATTTCTAACTGTCTTTATAATATCCTACAGGCAGGAATCTTTACAATGGATGGCCTTTTACCAGATGATTTATGCTATGGGACATCTAGCCTTATTTTACCAGATGATTTATGCTATGGGACATCTAGCCTTAGTTCTATTTTTGATTTTTTTTCAGGTGCTATCTCCATTACTCCTGAACCTTTTCTATACTTTCATTTCTTCTCCTTTCAGTTTTTGTTATATATATGTGGTTTACAGATATGCAATATTGTATGCATTATATATGGTAGTTATATAAGGTAGTTATATAAGGTTCCCTACAGAATCTGGAAACTGAGTTTAAAGGAAGTAGCAGGAAAGGCGGTGGGCCACCAGAAAATAAATGGGAGCTCAGGAACCCCAAGAACAGAGGAAGTAGGCTGCGGATACAGAACTGTAGGACCCCGTTGCGATCCAGGGTAAGGCGTGCCTGGAAGCACACCCGGAAAAAAGGTTGGGCCTACGTGGCTGACAGCCGGCACAGAGGTGTCCCAACCATCATGATGGGTGCTGGTGTTCCTCCCTCCGGATCGAAACAAGGGGGGGGGGGGATATGTGACAGAGCGAGGCTCTGTCCTTATGAAATCTGAGGAAAAAGAGACAGAGTTTGCATATCTCCAGCCCTGTGTCCAGGTCTTGATGATAACGAGCAGGGTGTGTGCCCAGCTGCACACAGGCCATATAATGAAGGGCTGTTGGGAATGGAGTGTGAGGGATGGTGGAGTAGCTTGCTGCTGTGCATGTCCAAAGAGCCCAAAGCTGTGTGCGTTGAAGGGTTGAAGCTGTGTGCGTCCAAAGAGCCCAAAGCTGTGTGCGTTGAAGGGTTGAAGCTGTGTGCGTCCAAAGAGCCCAAAGCTGTGTGCGTTGAAGGGTTGAAGCTGTGTGCATCCAAGGAGCCTAAGACTGTGTGTATCCAAGCAGCTCGTTTGAGGGGCAAGTACCTATAGCAGCACTACTGCTGAAGAGTAGCCAGGTGGGCTAGCATTTTCATTTGGATTGTGTGTATTTAATTTAAGCTTGGACCCCTGCGTGGGATTCCTGGATGGACTATTATTTTGTTTTTTCCTTTTAATAAACGTGGGCTACCAGGCCCTTAACTATAAACGCCTGCCTGATGTGGACTGAAAAATGCCTCTAACCACTTGAGCTAAACACCCCAATATCACAAGTGGTGTTCGAATGCGGGCACAAGACGGTGGAATCCGGGTCCTTGCTCTACAGTAAGTCGCATCAGGAACTACTGCTAGCTGTGGAAGTGCAGCCAGGCAAAAGGCATTGCGTGTTGCAGGTGGTGTACCTGTGAATGAAAAGTCTAATTTTTTTTTTTACTATGAACTGTGTTTGTGTGCATGAGACAGCACAATCTGTGTGTGCAGCTGAGGAGAGCTTGCACGAAGAGAAAAGCAACTTGCTTTAAAGTGACAGCGTTAAATTTTGCTGGAAGACGCAAAAGTCTGGTGGAGAGACTGCAAAGATGAAGCAAGGGTTTGAGCCTGCTGGAGAGTATTGCAGACTGTTTTTTGCTACACCAACCCCAGTTAAAGGGGACGTGCATATTGTTGCCCCTGACAACGCTGGTGCAAGCAGGCCAGCTATCAATGTGCAGAAGCCTAATTTTAGAAGTGGATGCAATTGGGGAAGCCCTGTTAAGGCTCTGAAACAAGAGCGCTGTTTGCGGTGCAGAGAGTGGGGTCATGTTGTCGCCACATGCCCATTGTCTCTGTCTCCAATACAAAGTGACATGGCCAGACAAAAGTCTAAAATGTTTAGGAAACCTGATTTGAGTCCCAGGAGTGCCCAAAAGGCGGATCAGAAGTTCAATAAGTATGTGGTTGCCCGTAGCAACCGTGGTAATGTGAAGGCTGCAAACGACCACGTGAGAAAAGTATGGCCTGCAGAGGATTGTGGCAAGGTGAAAGCAACAATGCTTCAAGGAGTGCAAAATCGCTGCATTTGGGAGAGTCAAAGTACAGCTGGAAGAGTGCCATCTCCCTTGGCAACAAGAGATGGGGTGTTAACCGGAAGGAGGAGCTACAGTGGAGATGTGGAGCGGCGTCCCCCTAAAGATATGTACAGAAATGTACCATGTCTGGAATGTGGTCAACTGGGGCATGGTATTTTTTCTTGTCCCAGGTTATGGAACATGCCTGGAGATGTGGTTACTGGGCAGAAGTCTTTGTCCGCAAGCCCAGATTTTTGTGCAAACATGTTGTCAGTCACCTCTGGCAACAGTGAGGAAGTACCTGTTGTGCTTGCAGGGGGTGCTAAGGAGTCAGAAGTGGCTGCTGCAGTTTCGTTCCATGGCCACCAGGGAGAGTTGGCCAGTAAAAGCGTGATAAAGGAGAGACAACGTACTCAAATGAAGCCAGAGTTACCTGCTACAGATTATGGTAAAACTGTTGCAGTTTGTGGGACTGATTCCAATGAAGTGGGAGTATATCCGGCTGGAAGATCAGCAGAAGGTGTAAAAATGGACTTGCTGCAGTGTGCTACCCTGAGTAGTGGGGAGACACAGGTTGAAGCTCAACCTGCAGCAAGGTTAAGAACTCAAAAAGACTGGACTCTGTGTGTGCCTGGTGTAATCCACCAGAGTGCTGGAAGTGGTAACCTAGGGGTGACCAATACAGTGTGTATGCCATGTTCCCTAGTGACTGGTGCTACAGAGATGCCCAGGGAAACCTACCAGGAGCCCGCAGTGGTGAGGCACGTGGTTTCCCAGGACAACTGTGGAGCCGCCCTAATGGGCAAAATAATGCCTTTGGAGAGGAAGGTGGTGTGCTGAGTGGTACACGGGGTGCTGAGTGTACTGACCAAAAACAGCCTGTTAAAGCTAATAATACTGCTATGTCTATCAATGCTGATGGTAAAGGTATTGCCGATGATAAATGTACTTATTCTGATTTGCTCAAAAGTAATGAGGAAAGAGGGATGTCTCCCTTGGCAACCAGACGCAGAGCCACAGGGTTGTCCATGGAAGTCTCAGGGGCCCTCCATGCGTTTGAGCCAGAGATTTTCCAGGACAGCACTGAATTTGCTCTGGTGGAACAGACTGGGTCTACACCATGCAGTGATAGTTTGTGTGAGCAGTCTGTTTACCATATGTGTAACCCAGTTGGTAAGGGGTTAAGTTCACTAGCCAAAGCTGAAGGTACACAGCTGAGTGTGCTTGCACCCCAGAAGCAAGGTGGTGATGGTGTGTTGCACCCTGCCTTGTTTGCTGAAGCATTAGCAAAGAATAAAAGCATCTTGTCAAAATGTGATTTATATAGAACTGACAAAGGTACTGATTGTGCTGCAGAATCCCAGGTGCCTCCTAAAGCAGAAGAGGTACTGCTGAACCCTCATTATGGAAGCATAATGGATTGGGACAAACCATTACTAGCCATGTTAGACAAGGCTATGTTGAGTGACAGGGGTCTGAATACAACAACTGCTATGCCAGACAGGGAGTTTGCAGAGCGACCGATGGTTGAGGGTGCGTTGGTCACTGCAAGGGATGTCTCCCTCCTGTCGGAAGGACCAGATCAGGGCGCATGCATGGCAGATGTGGTGCTCACAACCCAGCCGCTAAATGTCAAGTGTCAAGGTGACACGGTAATAAATTTTGACTTGCAGAGGCTTATTGGTGAGTTGGAGGGGATGAATGGGAGACATGCATCTAACAGTGGTCCAGAGGAGCATCAGGCTGTGATGGATACCTCTAGTGAGGTGGAGGCCCCCTTAAATGTTGTGGCCCCTCACACTGCAGTGAATGAGCCCCTCTATGTCTCTGATAAGGGAAAGGTCCCCAAAAATGTTTTGCATATTGACGTGGAGTGTGTAGAATTTACAGATATGCTAGTAGAACTGTTTGAACTGATGAAAGCACATTCCTTGTACACCTGGGTGCCTCTGTTACAGTCAGATGTGATAATGCTGCATGGTACCAAAGGGTGGAGCCAGGTAATGCAAGCTGTGCTGGGTAACATTAGTCAAAAGTGGAACTGGGTGGTGTGGTGCTTAATAGTCTGGAAAGTGATCTCACCGTTCCCTGTGAGAGTGCTTCCGGATACGGTTCAGTACGGAAGGCGCTCTAGGGGGCTGCTGGAGACATCAGAGGTCTCTCCGCCTGGTGCAGTGATGGACATGTCTGCTGGTGCAGTCCGAGGTGCGGCTGAGCAGGGTTCAGTAAATGGTGTGGATACTGCGTCACCCGCTAGACCTCGTAAGAAGGAAGGGCCAGATATGGACATGGCAAAAGCAGAGATTCTGTCTATCACCTGCAGAGAGGTACAAGTTTGGGTACCCGGAGACACTCTCAAATATCGTATGGAGAGGAACAAAAATTGTGACATGGAAAAGTGTGAGCTGGCAAAGATTGATACTGGTGAAAATAGGTCATGCGTTGTTCAATGTCAATTGTTAGGACAATTGCCCACAGAGATTTGGACAACAGGTGAAGTGAAGCCTTATGAAGATCCCATAGGGGATAGCTGCTCACCTGTGTGTTGTCCCTCCTTGGGCCTGGCCCTAACAAATTCCGAGCAAGAAAGAACTGACAGTATTGGTAATTGGAGAAATGGTGGTGTATTCCTGAATGTTAGTTTAAATAATGGCCTTGATATGAACATGAATAATTTCTTGGAAAATGAGCGTGATACACAGACGTTAAGCTCTGGGGAGTTGGTGGTCAAGGGTAAAGGCAAAGGAGTTGGTAAACCCAAGAGACCTGTTGTGATGGGGAACACAGGTACCAGTGAGGGAAAAGGTAGTTCCTCATCAGGTGTAGTGTCTGAAGCAGGTTCCCTACAGAATCTGGAAACTGAGTTTAAAGGAAGTAGCAGGAAAGGCGGTGGGCCACCAGAAAATAAATGGGAGCTCAGGAACCCCAAGAACAGAGGAAGTAGGCTGCGGATACAGAACTGTAGGACCCCGTTGCGATCCAGGGTAAGGCGTGCCTGGAAGCACACCCGGAAAAAAGGTTGGGCCTACGTGGCTGACAGCCAGCACAGAGGTGTCCCAACCATCATGATGGGTGCTGGTGTTCCTCCCTCCGGATCGAAACAAAGGGGGGGGGGGGGATATGTGACAGAGCGAGGCTCTGTCCTTATGAAATCTGAGGAAAAAGAGACAGAGTTTGCATATCTCCAGCCCTGTGTCCAGGTCTTGATGATAACGAGCAGGGTGTGTGCCCAGCTGCACACAGGCCATATAATGAAGGGCTGTTGGGAATGGAGTGTGAGGGATGGTGGAGTAGCTTGCTGCTGTGCATGTCCAAAGAGCCCAAAGCTGTGTGCGTTGAAGGGTTGAAGCTGTGTGCGTCCAAAGAGCCCAAAGCTGTGTGCGTTGAAGGGTTGAAGCTGTGTGTGTCCAAAGAGCCCAAAGCTGTGTGCGTTGAAGGGTTGAAGCTGTGTGCGTCCAAGGAGCCTAAGACTGTGTGTATCCAAGCAGCTCGTTTGAAGGGCAAGTACCTATAGCAGCACTACTGAAGAGTAGCCAGGTGGGCTAGCATTTTCATTTGGATTGTGTGTATTTAATTTAAGCTTGGACCCCTGCGTGGGATTCCTGGATGGACTATTATTTTGTTTTTCCTTTTACTAAACGTGGGCTACCAGGCCCTTAACTATAAACGCCTGCCTGATGTGGACTGAAAAATGCCTCTAACCACTTGAGCTAAACACCCCAATATCACAATATATACGTATGATCTACATAGGTGCATTTATTATATGGGTGTATTATATAGGTGCACCTTAATGTTTGCACATACCTTCATTATTTTTTCATAATGTTTTTGTGTTTTTATGTATATGGAAAGGTTCTCTTTTTCACATGTACACTGTTTGTATGGTTTTATATATGTGAATAGATGTGTACTTTGTTAATATTTGATCTATGGTCTATGGGTTGTGATCTGGCGGGCCAGATGAGTGTTTCACTCTTACTGGCTTCTGCTTGGTCTCACTTACGGACTTTCGGCTACAAATAAACATTACCGAGGGTAACTTAGAGGGAACAGGGGTTGGGAACGAGTCACACTGTCTGTGTCAATAAACTCAGACAGCAGAGCTCAGGATCCAGTCCGCACAAGTGCTGGTGGGAGGCGCAAAGAGCGCCAGGGGGGACCTGGGAAGAGGACGTTTCGGACCGCTCTGCCATTCCATTGCACAAAACAGGTAAGTATGAACCTGTTTGTTATTTAAAGAAAAAACATTAAATTAAAACATTAAAGGCCACGGCGGCCATCATGGTTTAGTGCAAAACTCAGCACTTTTTGCCCTCATGTCCAATTGCAGGGGAAAAGGCATTCCCCTTTGCTTTGCCCCTCTTATCCTGGCTACTTGTTTCCCCCTGGAACCTCGGCATGGCAGCCAGCTGCTGCCTGGAGGATTGTCCTGCTGAGAGCTCCAGGAGGTGCCAAGGCTCTGCCCAGGGTAGGTTTCACCATCCAAAAAAAAAGAAATATAAATATATAAATAAAAGGCAAGGAGCCTTCAGTCAATGTATTTTCTATTCATAAGGGGGCACAGAGCCATAGTAATTACTATGTGGGTTATATCGGACCGACAGGTGATGGACACTGGCACGCCCCTAAGACATGACGTGTACTCCCCTATATATATATATTTTCGCCAGTGTCTAAGGAGTTGGTCACGAGTAAAGATGTGCTGTGCTGAGCTCCACTGGAAGCAATCCTTGCTGGGGCTAGCCATGCTGACCGGATCCTTTCTGATGTCTTTTCATGGGCTAAATGAATGGTACCCGGGCCTCGTGTCCGAACAAACAAGGTTTTGCTTGCAAACGCTTCTCTTTGAGAACTGGGCCCTGGGATCCAGTACTTTTTGGTAGGAAGGCCATAAAGTTTTTACTGGCAGGGTGCTGTCACAGGTCCAGGATTGTGGGTAACCCGAGGTTCCCTGGTTCCTGAAGGTTTCAGAGCCCACCATGAAGGGTGAAGATTGGGTCTTTATCTCTGACAAAACCCTGCTGTGAGGATAAGGTAAAGGAGAATTTCTCAGGAATTTCTCCTTCTATGTATAATGTTGTCATGCATATGTGTCACCACTGGGGTCTGTATTGAGCACTCGCCGTACTGACACTGGAAACAGCACAGAAGCCTTCATTCTCCTCTCCTCCAGCCGCAACAGATCCTCCAGTAAGAAGGGGGGGGGGGGGTCTGCTTCTCTTCCTCTACCCCTAAAAATATTTTTTCCCCTTTGGAGGGTAAGATGCCTAACTTTAGTGATGGACGAACGTTTCGCCCGGCGGTCGTTTCGCGGCGAATTTCCGACATTCGCGGTCCGCACGTTCGAACGCCTTTTTCCGTCGTTCGCCGCGGCGGACTTACGTGTTTAATGTATACAAGAACTTTAACCTTTGGTGACACGTTTATCATGTGATACAGGACAGCCAATTGAGACATGACAGCACATGGACACTTGGACATTCCCCCTAACCTATAAATACACCCGATCCGGTGGCCATTTTACATTCTTTCTTCTGTTACGATAGGGACAGGTTCCTGTGTGGAGTAGGGAGAGATAAACCACTAGCTATTTGGTACACAAAAGTTCTTTTCAGGACTGGTATAGGTGTTAGGTGTTGATAGGTTTGCTGTGCTGCTGATTCTTGCAGCAGCCTGAGTGTCTTTTGTTAGTTTAGAGAAAGGGAAAGGACGGTGTATGCTACAGGGACAGCCAGATTAGTCTTTCATCATCATCATCATCATCATCATCATTAGCTGTTACTATCAAGGTCCACAAAAGAGCTGTTCCAGTAACCACTAATCGTTCTCTTTTTTTGCCAATTTGTATAGGGACAGGAAGGAAGCAGTGTTGTCAGGCAGTGAGGGTAATTTTAAAGACTTGCTGTTATTATTAGTTCCACAAAGGTTCTTTTCAGGACTGGTATCAGTGGTACAGTAATAGGCTTGTACATGTATAATATTCTTTCTTCCAAATATAGAAAGGATATTATACTTGACTGCTGCCCTTCTGCTGCAGTCTGCTAAACATTCACAACTCACTTGTTCCACAAAAGTTCTTATAAGGACTGGTAACTTGGTATAGGGTGCTACGGTACATAGGCTTGAGTGCGGTACAGTCTGCTGTTCTGTAAGGACCGCTATCGGTCCACAATAGATAGGGTTGACGTGCACCACTGCTGACCGCTGCCCTATACTGCAGCAGTCCTTCAGCGGTATAGGGACTGACGTACAGTCTGCTAATCACTAACACACAACCTGCTTGTTCCACAAAAGTTCTTATAAGGACTGGTAACTTGGTATAGGGTGCTACGGTACATAGGCTTGAGTGCGGTACAGTCTGCTGTTCTGTAAGGACCGCTATCGGTCCACAATAGATAGGGTTGACGTGCACCACTGCTGACCGCTGCCCTATACTGCAGCAGTCCTTCAGCGGTATAGGGACTGACGTACAGTCTGCTAATCACTAACACACAACCTGCTTGTTCCACAAAAGTTCTTATAAGGACTGGTAACTTGGTATAGGGTGCTACGGTACATAGGCTTGAGTGCGGTACAGTCTGCTGTTCTGTAAGGACCGCTATCGGTCCACAATAGATAGGGTTGACGTGCACCACTGCTGACCGCTGCCCTATACTGCAGCAGTCCTTCAGCGGTATAGGGACTGACGTACAGTCTGCTAAACACTAATACACAACCTGCTTGGTCCACAAAAGTTCTTATAAGGACTGGTAACTTGGTATAGGGTGCTACGGTACATAGGCTTGAGTGCGGTACAGTCTGCTGTTCTGTAAGGACCGCTATCGGTCCACAATAGATAGGGTTGACGTGCACCACTGCTGACTGCTGCCCTATACTGCAGCAGTCCTTCATCGGTATAGGGACTAAGAGTTTTGTCACAGGGTCATTTAAAAAATGACAGGCAGAGGAAGAGGCAGGCCCTTCCGCAGGGGTGGTAGGGGTAGGGCAGGAGCAACAGGCTTGAGCCAAAGTGGGAAGTTGCAGAAGGTGCGTTCAATTACTTTAAAGGATGCACCAGACTTGGTTGAGTGGCTCGCTCAGCCTTACTCTTCTGCACCCTCCTCATCCTCTCGATCTGCACCCTCTTCTTCACTCTCTGCTATGTGCACCCCCAAAGACACTACCACCAACAACACGACCACCACCACCACCACCACATACCTTCCGCTTGAGTCACTGGAATTATTTTCCGATCCATATCAAGAGGACATTTCTGATGCGCAGCCACTCTTGGTATTGGATCAGGAAGAGGAGGTAGCAACAAGCGCTACTCAGCAGTCTGACGACAGTACCCAGATCAGCCCAAGGAGGAGGTTGGTCCCCGGTGTTGCTGCCTACTCCGAGATCTCTACTTATAGCGGTGGGGAAGGTGACGTTGATGATGACGTGTCTAGTGATGTCACGTGGGTGCCCACAAGAGAGGAAGAGGAGGGGAGTTCAGAGGGAGATATGGACCAGCAGATAGGGAGGAGAAGCAGGAATAACTTACATTGCACAGGAGGGACAAAGCAGACTGCAAATGTATCAGGAGCGAGTCATCGACCATGTACGGTCACATCTGGCGCTCCCAGGACACCGGCACATGGCTCCGCAGTGTGGGCTTTTTTTAACGTGTCCGCTGCTGACAATAGCGTTGCCATCTGCAATCTTTGCAGTCAACGCGTTAGTCGCGGTAAGCCCAATACTCACCTAGGGACGACCGCCTTAAGAAGGCACATGAGCAGCCATCACCGAGCCCAGTGGGAGCAACGGAACACACAAAGCCACACTGCAGGCTCTCACCGTCCAGCCTCGTCTTCTACTTCTCCTTCTCCTCTCTCCTCACAATTGTCCTCCACTCCACCTTCCATCACGCCAAGCTCACATTTTTCTGCAAAAAGGCAGGCTTCCGTGGGCCTAATGTTTGAGCGTAAAAAAATGATGACGCCGGATAACCCTCTTGCCCAACGGTTGGCGGCTGGCTTGTCAGAACTCATAGCCCGCCAACTACTGCCATATAAACTGGTGGACTCGGAGGCCTTTCGCAAATTTGTGGCCATTGGAACACCACAATGGAAGGTCCCAGGAAGGAAGTATTTCTCAGAGAAGGGCATCCCAGAGCTATATGGCCATGTTCAGCGGCAAGTGAATGTATCTCTGGCACACAGTGTCGGTGCCAAGATACATCTGACCACAGACACGTGGTCTAGCAAACACGGGCAGGGAAGGTATATCAGTTTTACTGCCCACTGGGTGAACCTTCTGACGGCCGTCAAGCATGTAACCCGTGGCACCCGTGTAGATTTGGTTTTACCGCCACGGATTGCATGCAGGCCTGACTCTTCTTCTCCTCCTCCTACTCCATCCTCCTCCCTCTCCTCCTCAGCTGCCTCCTCCTTTTCCGCTGCTAGCGTCTCTTCCGCTGCACCGCCCAAGCTCCCCAGAACCTATTCCACATGCCAGGTGAGACGTTGCCATGCCGTGCTGCGTCTGTTGTGCCTGGAAGCAAAGAGCCACACTGGCCCGGCACTCCTTTCAGCTTTGCGTTCACAGGCAGATGAGTGGCTAACACCGCTCAATTTGACAGTTGGTAAAGTGGTGTGTGACAACGGTGCCAATCTGCTTAGCGCATTGAAACAGGGCAAAATCACGCACGTGCCGTGCATGGCACACGTCTTAAACTTGGTCGTGCAGCGATTCCTTGTCAAATACCCTGGGGTCCAGGACATCTTGCGGCAGGCAAGGAAAATCTCGGCCCATTTCAGAAGATCTTACACGGCCATGGCTCGCCTTGCTGACATTCAGCGGCGACACCATCTGCCGGTCAGACGTCTTATTTGCGATTGCCCGACGCGATGGAACTCAACCTTCTATATGCTTGATAGGCTGCTCCAGCAGAAACGTGCAGTTAACGTCTACCTGTATGAACTCTGCGAAAGAAACGGTTCTGGGGAGCTGGGTTTTTTTTCACCGCGCCAGTGGCTGCTCATGCGCGACACATGCAGACTTCTGCGGCCATTTGAGGAGATCACCAAACTGGTCAGTCGCAGCCATGGCGCCATCAGTGACATGGTACCTTATGCCTTCTTTCTGGAGCGTGCATTGCGTCGTGTCATTGATCAGGCTGTGGAGGAGCAGGAGCGGGAAGATGAGGAAGTCGCAATGCTGGATGAATTCCCAGGGGGGGCTACTCTATCTGAGACAAGTCAACAACAGGAGTCTGATGAGGAGTCAGAGGAGGATGGTGCCGGGGCGGATGAGCAGGAGCAAGAAGAGCATGCTTTAAACCTTTCTGGGATCCCTGTTGTGCGAGGATGGGGAGAGGAGAATGAAGAGGACGACATTATCCTGGATGATGAGCAGGAGCCAGGCCACCACACCGCTTCCACTTTAGTGCAAATGGGGGCCTTCATGCTCCAGTGTTTTAATAGGGACCCCCGTATAAAAAGCATGAGGGTCAAGGACCAGTACTGGGTGGCAACGTACTTAGACCCCCGGTACAAACACAAAATGGCGGAAATGTTACCGCCGTCGCAGAGGGCTGTCAGAATGCAGCACTTCCAGGCCTTGCTTCGAGAAATGCTGCATTCTGCTTTTGCGTGCGCTGGCAGAGGAGCAATTCCCACTCCCAGAGAAGGATTTGCGGGTACCAATCCAACAGCGCCTGCAAGAAGAGGCCGGTTTGAAGATGTGTTGGTGACTTCGGATATGAGGTCATTCTTTCAGCCGACCCATCGACAGGTGTCATCCGGATCCAGCATCAGGGAACGCCTAGACCGTCAGGTGTCCGACTACATTGGGTTAACGGCCGATGTGGACGCTCTGAGGAGTGATGAACCCCTAGACTACTGGGTGGGCAGGCTTGACCTCTGGCCAGAGCTTGCCCAATTTGCAATCGAACTGTTGGCTTGCCCCTCATCCAGTGTCCTGTCCGAAAGGACGTTCAGCGCAGCAGGGGGGATTGTGACCGATAAGCGTACTCGCCTAGCTCACGACAGTGTTAACTACCTCACATTTCTAAAAATGAATGAGGCATGGATCTCGGAGGAATTCAACACATGTGACCAGTAGACCATGTATATGTCTATAAACTATTTTTTTAATCAAGCACACAGACCTTCTTAATTCATTTGGCTCACTTCCTTGACCCAAAAAAGCACACCGTACTATATGCCCCTACCCTCCTCTTTGAAGAGGTTGAGCGGTGTCATATTTCTACTGGGGCTGCTTATGATATCCCTGTGCTGTGCTGACTTCCTCCTGGGGGTTCTTATTATGAAGGGATCACACTATCCCTGTGCTGTGCTGACTTCCTCCTGGGGGTTCTTATTATGAGGGGATCACACCATCCCTGTGCTGTGCTGACTTCCTCCTGGGGCTGCTTACGGTGCTGCTGTCAGTGCTGTATGTCACGGTGCTGCTGTCAGCGCTGTATGTCACGGTGCTGCTGTCAGCGCTGTATGTCACGGTGCTGCTGTCAGCGCTGTATGTCACGGTGCTGCTGTCAGCGCTGTATGTCACGGTGCTGCTGTCAGCGCTGTATGTCACGGTGCTGCTGTCAGCGCTGTATGTCACGGTGCTGCTGTCAGCGCTGTATGTCACGGTGCTGCTGTCAGCGCTGTATGTCACGGTGCTGCTGTCAGCGCTGTATGTCACGGTGCTGCTGTCAGTGCTCTGTATTACGGTGCTGCTGTCAGATGCCTCTATCACGGTGCATGTGTCATTCCGGTATGTCACGCTGCTGGTGATCATCTCCTGCACCCTCTTCTTTGCCTACCCTGGTCCCTGACCTTCCCTCTCCTCCATTGCCTTCATTAGCTCCATAGTCCTGAATTGTTAGAACAATTTCCCAAATAAAATAAAAATGCTTGTAGTTATCGATCCCAAATTCACCTCATACATGTATTATGTCATTGTCCAGATGGTGGGACTACGTTTTACCCCCTAATAATTACCACGTGGCCGCAAATTCGACATGAAGGTTTGCAAAGTTCGCCTCCCATTGAAGTCAATGGGGCCCGCGGCGAACGTTCGGTTTCGCGAACGTTTGGGTCCGTTCGCATTTCGCTTTCGCGAAACGTCCCGTCGGAAGTTCGTCCATCACTACCTAACTTTCCTTTGTAATTTGAGGGGGGCGTGGCTAATGGTGTCAGACGCCGGCCACACATGGAGGAAGCTGATTTTAGCGCTGTATATGTGAAAGCTGCTTCTGGCTGTGGAGGGCCAGAGACAGGAGGATGGCTTGTTCAGGTTAGTGAACACAGGCTTATTCCTTTAACACATTGTACTTTACTGAAGGCTAGGATTAATAGCAGATAATGGCACTGAACTATAGCCTAGCAATGTACATTCTTTTGCATAGTGCCTCTGCTTTATGCTTCAAGCTATCAATGATAATGGGACCAGGAACTTCTCTAAAACTGAATCCATTTCCAAAAGAATGTCATCCTCCTCTGAGGGGGATACGGCTAGTCAGATTGAGCCGTCAGGGGAAACTGTTGTCACATAAAACACTTCAGTCCCTGGATATATCATATAAAAGCTTTGTTTCTTCTACCATTTGCAAATTGGAAAGAAGATTAATGCTATGATGTCTCTCCATAGTGGGGCTAAACATGGCAGATTCCCATCTAGTGCTCAGGACCCTCTTGTTGAGGTTTAGGAGGCTGCAGATCAGGTAGATCTTCCCAAATATTTGGAAGATACTTATTTATCCTCTTTGGAGGATCCTAATATGGAAGGAGTAGCATCACAAGACCGGTTGCTTGTGTACTCCCTTACTCAATCTTTTTTTGCTGCCTGCAGCACAGGCTCTTGAGGTACCTACCTCTAATTGGGTTCATTAGAACCTCCCCCATCTGAGGATGTTTTTTCCTATTTATGCATGGCTAAAAAAGTTTAAGTATTCTGAATGGGAACATGTGGATAAACAATATTATCCTCCCAAGAAATTCTCCACACTTTATCTATGAAGGAGGATTTCTATGAAGAAAATGGGGGGTTCCAGCAATTGATGCTGCAATCATCTCAGTGAGCGGATAATGCACTGATGTTAAGGGATCCAACAAATAATAAGTTGGAACTTCCTTTTAAAGACAATATGTCTTTTGCAGTTCAGTAGCGCAGCAGTTTTTTTTTTTGCTGCAATTGGTGTATCTCAGTCCATTAACCCTTTGACGTTCTGCTCCATCGTTTGTTAGAGCACATTTTGAGTCACGCTAACTCATTGAAAAATGTGGACTTTAAAGGGTTAAGGAACAGTTTGTGGAGATACCTTAAATTCTGCCTGATCAGCAGGTCCGGCACTGGGCGGCCTATATGTCTCACAGTAGATGCTATGAAAGACTCTATCATTTAAGCCTTATGACTTGTGCATTCTCGCAGAGTTCTGTGGCTGAAATATGGATCAGCTGAAGCACCGTGTAAAAAGCTCTTAGCCAGTTTGTTTCCCCTTCATGGGGTATAGCTATTTAGAGGCGATCTGGATAAGTACATCCAAATGACCTCTAACGGGGAAAGCTCTTTTACCAGTAAAAAGAAGTTCAAACATTTCTCCTTTTATCGTGGTGCCTCTCCTAAGCCAGGGGCATCTGCCTCTGGGCAGTCTCAACGGTCTCAACCGTCAGGTTCAAAGTAAAGTCCCCAAGGGCAACACCAGGGTCAGAAGAGATCTTGGGGCAGAAAGCCCACAAAGCAGAATGCTAAAGCCTTCTAATGAAGGGGCACCCTTGCTCATTCGGGTGGGGGAAGGCTCCTGCAATTCTCAAAATCTGGCAGGAACAATGTCAAGACAGATGGGTGGTTCTGCAGTTTTTTATCTAGGTTACGACTAGAGTTCCGAGAGTTTCCGTCTCCTTGTTTTTTCTAAGGGAAAATGTTCCCAAGGATCCAGAGAAAAAAGAAGTCTCTCTTTCTGGCCTCTGGATCAGCTGTTATCCCAGTCGGTGATATCAGAGGTTCCCTTAGTGGAACAGGGGGTTTTGGCTCAAACCTTTTAAGGTTCCAGAACCAAACAGAGAGGTAAGACCCATTCTAGATTTCGAAGATCTGAATCAGCACTTAAACATCCGATCCTTTCATAATTCGATCAGTTGTGTCCATCCTGCAAGGAGGGGAGTTTTTTGGCTTTAATCAATACCAAAATGCATATCTCCATGTGCCAAATTTTCCCGCTCACCAGAAATTTCTGTGTTTTGAAATATAAAATTATCTTTTCAGTTGTGCACCTGCCATTTGATTTAGCCACAGCACCACAAGAGTTCTGAAAGATTCAGGCACCTCCTTTAGCCAGTTTAAGGACTCAAGGCATATCGGTCCTAGCCTATTTAGAAGATCTGCTTTTAACAGATCATTCAGTCTCGGGTCAAAAACCAGAGTCTGATCACAGCCGTAACTATCTGAAATATCTGGGTTGGATACTCAACCTAGGAAGATTCTCCTTAAAAATCATCAAGGAGATTACAGTACTTGGGGGCTGGTTATAAATACCATACAGAAGAAGGTATTCTTACCCCAGACAAGAATCATTTCCATTGTAGGACTAGCTCAACTTATCAAAACAAAGGAAAATTCATTGTATTCGGCTGTGCAGGAGATTGTTAGGGGAAATGGTGGTCTCCTTCGAGGCCGTCCCTTACGAGCCGTTTTTACTCAAAAGGCTGCTTCAAAATACCATCCTGTTGGTCTGGAATAAAAAGATTCAGGCCTTGTTTGTTTCCAATACCCTTGGCTCCCGACGTAAGTCAGTGCCTAAATTGGTGGCTGTGGTCCAGCAAAAGGGAAAATCTTTATCCTAGAAGGTGTTAACAACAGATGCCAGCCTTCTAGGCTGGGGAGCAACCCTGGAAGAAGATTCTGTCCAGGGGAGATGGTCCAGGTTAGAGGACCTTGCCTAGCAACTTTTTGGAAGATTCGGGCAGTACGTCTGGCCCTAGAATCTGGGGCGGTCAGACTACGGGACTGTCCTGTCAGGATTTAGTCTGATAAGGCCACGCCGGTGGCTTACATCAGTTACCAGGGGGGCACGAGAGGCGTGCAGACCAAAAAAGGTGATTAATGAATGTTCTAGCTTGGGCAGAACACAACATTCCTTGCCTATCGGCAATTTTACATTTGAGGTAAGGACCTACACCAGGTAAGTGTAAAAAAAAAAAAAGATGGTGGTTTTCATGCTTCCCGAGCTCCAAACTCCCAAAGTGTTGGGCCTGTGAAGTTACTTCATTACCTGACAAACTAGTCTGTCAAAGCTGTTTCAGGGACTACTCAGTAGAAAGAGAGTCTGAGGACCAGCAGGTGGCAGACCTACTCAAGAAAGTAGTCAAGAATTCCCTGGCAGAATTAGTAGTAACAATCTTATTGCAGAATTCAACCCAACCACCTCAACAAGAAGCGAAAAAATGCATCACTCCCTGTCCCATCCGCTGATGAAGCCTCTCATCCGGGGGCTGGTACCTCTTCTAGACATGTGGAAGGGAATGGTCTGTCTGAAGATTCCTCAGATAACCCAGATACCTCAGGATTCAGTTCTTCCCTGGTTCAACCTTTCGTACAGGCTGTGAAGCAGGCTATTGGTTGGGAAAAAACTGATGCTGTGTCTAAGAAATCAAAAAGAAGAAAAAACATTCTCCCTTAATCATTTGAGAAAGCTGTACCCTCTCTCAGATTTGGACTCCGCGATGCTAGATGCCCCACCAGTAGTAGAGGCAACAGTGGCACATTTGGCAAAGAACATCACGTTACATATAGAAGATGCAACTTAATTTAAAGATTCTCTAGACAGGCGAATGGACCTTGATTTACCAGTAAATCAGCAATAGCCCTAACTGCAGTGTCCAATGCTCTTTGGGTATGGACAGATAACATAGAAAGTGTAATATATAAAGATGTCCCAAAGAACTTGGACGAGTTAAAATTCTCCGCAGACTTTATTGGGGAGGCATCGATTGACTCCATCAGGTGCTCTGAAAGGTCGATTCTACACAAGTAATGGCAAAACGGGCATTATGGTTAAAGCCATGGGCTGCTGACATAGCGTCAAAACAGAACTGGTGTAAGATAATGTTCGATGGCAAAGCTTTGCCCATGGAAAAATTGGAAAAGGCAGTTTCTCATGTCACAGGGGGGAAGTCAGGCCTGTTGCCACAGGACAGGTGAGCCAGATGTACTAGGGCGTTTGCATCCAGATTTCAGCATTTCAGAAACAATGACTACAGACAGCCCAGACAGGGGAAGGACTCAAAACAGAATTGGAGAAGCACACAGTCCACCTTCCTAAAGACATGCAATCAGAGGGCTTTGCCCACCCCACAGGACTATACAAAGTCCTTTTGATGCCAGTCCAATCCAGGCGATCCGAGTGGGTACCAGACTCAAGCGCTTCTCCAAGGTCTGGGGCCAAAAATGCAGAAATCCCTGGGTAGTCTCCACAATCAAGTTCAAACATTTTTGGATGTTACTAGGCCAGCTGCCCAGAGACTTCTTTACTTTTACAAGGGTGTCAAGGTCTCCCCTAAAGGTGAAAGCTCTTCATCAGTTTCTTCACTCCCTGCAGGAGCAGCAAACAGTAGTGATGGTGCCTCCACCCGAAAGTGTGGCGTGCATTTGTATTCAGCTCCCCTGAGTCAATACTTTGTAGAGCCACCTTTCATTGCAGTTACAGCTGCAAGTCTTTTTGGGTATGTGTCTACCAGCTTTACACATCTAGAGTGCCATTTTTTCCCATTTTTCTTTGCAAAATAGCTTAAGCTCTGTCAGATTGGATGGAGAGCGTCTGTGAACAGAAATTTTCAAGTCTTGCCGCAGATTCTCAATAGCATTTAGGTCTGAATTTTGACTGGGTCATTCCAACAACTGAATATGCTTTGATCTAAACCATTCCATTGTATTTGGTTCCATCCATCTTACCATCAAGTTTGACCAGCTTCCCTTTCCCTGCTGAAGGAAAGCACCCCCACAACATGATGTTGCCACCACCATGTTTTACGGTGAGGATGGTGTATTCAGGGTGATGTGCAGTTTTAGTTTTCTGCCACACATAGTGTTTTCCTTTTAGGCCAAAAAGTTCAATTTTGGTCTCATCTGACCAGAGCGTCTTCTTCCACAAGTTTGCTGTGTCCCCCAAATGGCTTCTTGCAAACTCCAAATGGAACTTCTTATAGCTTTCTGTCAACAATGGCTTTCTTCTTGCTACTCTTCCATAAAGGCCAGATTTTTGGAGTGCATGACTAATAGTTGTCCTGTGACCTTAGCTGTGGATCTCTGCAGCTCCTCCAGAGGTACCATTGGCCTCTTGACTGCTTCTCTGGTTAATGCTCTAGTTGCCTGACCTGTCAGTTTAGGTGGATGGTCATGTCTTGGTAGGTTTGCAGTTATGCCATACTCTTTTAATTTTCTGATGATGGATTAAATAGTGCTCCATGAGATGTTCAAAGCTTGCGATATTTTTTTACATCCTAACCCTGCTTTTAAATATAAAAATTGAAAAAAATATTGCACTAGAGAAAAAAAAAAAAAAAAGTTGCGCTAAAGGAAAGTGAATGATGAAATGGTAAATTAATCTCAATTAAATATATCAATCAATGACCATTAAGCTTCTATCAATCAACGCAAGAGGCCTCAATCACCCGGCCAAAAGGAGATCTCTCTGGAAGGAGGCTATCCAGCACAAAGTGGACATCCTGGCAGTTCAAGAGACACATTTTCATAGATTAGCCACACCCAAATGTTCCCACCCGAATTTCCCGCACGTTTTCTTGTCCTCTAACACAGCTAAGAAGAGGGGGGTAATGCTGGCTGTAAGAGACACCGTGGCGTTCGAATTGAAAGACTCATTTATTAACCCAGAAGGTCGCTTCATCATACTGGTCTGTATTATAAACAAGCTACCTATTACCTTAACGTGTGTATATGCTCCCAACTCGCATCAACTTAAATTTGTTAAGCGGGTTATCAAGCAAATAACAAAAATGCGAGCGGGGAGCATGCTATTATGTGGGGATTTTAATATGACTATAGATGAAAATCTAGACACTTCTTGAGTTAGACAACGTGACCCGAATTTCCGGGACCTCCTTATTAGAGAGGAACTGTATGATGTTTGGCGTTGCTTAAACGCAAATGATAAATCATTTACGTACTACTCCCCTAGATATAATTCTTACTCCAGATTAGACATGTTTCTTGCGGATAAGGTGCTGTTGCAGAGAGTTTCCCACTCCTCTATATACGACATAACATGGTCAGACCACGCTCCTGTGGTCTTACAGATAGAGGGTGGGAGTGCCTATGCTACAGCACGCTTATGGAGATGCAACGATTACTTAATTCAAGATCCAAAATCTCAAAAAGACATAACCCAACAGCTAGAAGAGTTTTTTCGCTTTAATAATCCTATTGTCACAAATCCCTTCAACAATTGGAATGCCCACAAAGCATATATCCGTGGTATCCTTATTAAAATGAACTCAAGATTATCTAAGGCACGCTCAGCTAGGATCACAGATATTATTACAGAAATCCGTAAATGAGAGAAGGAAAACCAAACCGCACCTACCGCAGCTCTAGCCTCGAAGTTATCCAGCATACGCCTCCAACTCAGGGAATTGTTTAGTGTACAACACGAACAGTATATGCGCAAGCTCAAATTAAACTATTATGCGAATAATAATAAAGTAGGCAAATTCTTAGCCAATTGACTTAAAGAACGCAGGTCCAAAACAGTAGTTCCACACTTGTATTACCCTGACACCTCTAAAAAAGTAGAGAACCCACAGGAAATTGCAAATGCCTTTGCAGATTATTTTTCATCCCTATACAATTTAAAAGATGACCCCAAAACCACTCAACCATGCAGAGAAGATGTTGACGGCTTTATGTCTAAACTGAAATTGCCCTCACTTTCAGAAACCCAACTTCAAGCACTAAACGACCCCTTTTCAACAGCGGAATTGGAAAAAGCTATAAAATCCCTCCCCCTCAACAAAGCCCCGGGACCAGATGGCTTATCCAATGGATATTACAAAGCCGTCAGTCATATATTATCACCAAACCTTTTACCAGTATTCAATGAGGCCAGGATAAAAGGCACCTTTCCATCAGAAATGCTCAAAGCGTATGTGATTACCCTACCCAAACCAGGTAAATCCCCAGATGTTCCAGCTAATTTTCATTTATCCCATATCTCTATTAAATGGAGACGTCAAGCTTTATGCAAAAATGCTAGCTAACAGGTTATATGATCTTATACCGGATCTGGTGAAACCAGACCAAGCGGGTTTCACCAAAGGTCGTCAGGCATCAGATGCCACCAGACGTCTTTTAAATATAATTCACCAAGCAGAAACTCGGAGAACGCCTTCTCTGCTTCTATCTATAGATGCAGAGAAGGCGTTTGACAGAGTCCATTGGGGGTATATGGAAGCGGTTCTACGGAAATTTGGGTTCCAGGGTGAGTCGTTATCTGCCATACTGGCCTTATACTCAAACCCATCAGCACAAGTCTATACGTCAGGACTACTGTCAAAAGAATTTATGATCACGAATGGGACCCGCCAGGAGTGTCCGTTATCGCCATTTATTTTCAACCTAATGATGGAACCCTTGGCGGAGACCATTCGAACTCAAACACATATCTCAGGCTTTAAATTTCATCAGACCACTCACGTAATCAATCTCTTTGCGGGTGACGTGATCCTCCTTCTAACTAACCCTACTGTTTCATTACATGATATCCTCAGTCGATTCGGCACCTTGTCATATTATAAAGTTAACTTTAACAAGTCCTTAATACTAGACCTGGGCGTTAACCATCATGCTAGAGAGCATTTAAAACAAACCCTCCCATATGTATGGGCGGAGAAAGATATCCCCTATTTGGGCATTCACCTGTCTGCAAAAATACACCACAGATAGCTGAGACGAATATTAAGCTCTTACTTTTAGATATACGGAAATCATTGAACAACATAGCCAAAACTGAACTATCCTGGGCAGGCAGAATTGCATCCTTTAAAACGGTTATCCTTCCTAAAATATTGTATGTATTCAGAACGCTCCCCATCCCATTTAAGGCATCCCACTTCCATGAACTAAATAGATCACTTAAATTGTTTATTTGACAAGGGAAAAGAGCGTGCTGTTCCCACAAGATCCTCATACAACACAGAAAGGTGGGTGGGATGGGTCTCCCAGATATAAAAGACTATTATTGGGCATCCATCCTAGCACAAGCTAAACACTGGTTTAGTATACATCCTTCCCCTCTATGGGTGAATATAGAGGCAGCTGTTAACAAAATACACCCTTTAAGTCCATTACTGATCGCAGACTCCTGGAAACCGTTAACCTTAGCATACCTTTCCCCGACAACTAAAGCCACGCCGTTAGCGTGGAGATACTTATTGACTCAACCAAAAAATGACAACTCGTTCACCACTATAAAAACCCCACTGCAAATACTTGGGGTATTACTCCCATACAGTCATATCACCAAATGGATGGACCAGGGCATAGAATGGGTAGAAGAGCTTCTAGATAAAGGCACTCCCTTAACATTTCAGACCTTACAAGCCAAGTATGAGTTACCTGATTCACACATCATGCTATATAGACAAATCTTGGTCAAAAACCCCTTGCCGAAAATTGAAATAAACGCCCCCGCGTTGCGTTTTTTTACGACTAAACAGGACAGGTGTAAAGGCATATCTCTTATCTATAACTTACTTCAGTCTAAACAAGAATTTACTAAATCCCCAGTGATATTATCATGGGAGAAGGATTTAGGTACAACTTACAAGAAAGAACACTGGTGCGAGGTGTTCCGATACAACTACAAAGCCACAAGCTGTATTAGTCATTGGGAACTAACCCAAAAAATACTAACAAAATGGTACAGAACCCCCTTCCAACTGGCCAGAATGTTCCCCACACACTCCATATTATGCTGGAGAAATTGCGGTACCCCTGGGACGATCCTACATATATTCTGGCAATGCAAAAACCTAACTAGCTACTGGAGAAAAATATTCACCGTTCTCGCTGATATCACTGGGATAATACAAACACCACATCCAGCACTGGCAATCCTCCACCTAGGCATAAACATTTACCCTACCCAATTTAGGATAGTGGTTATCCGTATTTTAATCACTGCAAAACTAGTCATAGCCAGACACTGGAAAAACACCCTCACTCCAAATCCCTCGGAAGTAATGGCTCAGGTGAATCTTAACTATCACTACGAAAGATTATTAGCAATCAGGAAAACCTCTTGCAAAACTTTTGACAACAATTGGAAATGTTGGAAAGAATGGTAGGGGCGTTGAAGACATCCCCCTTTCCTCTTCCCCCTTTATCTCCCCTCCCCCCTCCCTGATATCCTCACAACTGCACCATCTATAAGAATAGCACTAGAGTAAAGAAGTCTGTCCGAAGTTCAGGTAGCCAAGACTTTATTGTGACACGGCGCAGTGTGTTTCCAGATGCGGTGCTGGAGGAGGCTTGATAGGGTCACACGACGTGATGATCAGCTGGTTTCAGACAACGATACTATCCCTAACAATGTATAGGAGTCTATCTCAACAAGAGTGTTATCTGCCAAGTAATGTACGATGTTGATTGTTATCTTGCAGTAACTGTTCATAACTGTATTCAACATTATTTTATTGTATTTGTTAAAACTCCAATAAAAACTATATTTAAAAAAATATATATATATATCAATCAAGTAATATTAAAAGGATAGTCCGTGAAATCCGGTAAGGACCCTCATTTACTATCTCTGCAAGATTTGGTCGTTATTGGTCTTCATTTCTGGGATTCGATTGAACATCTATGTGTCTTCATTTCACCCATTACGGATATTATTTTAATTTTGTTTCAGAACACGATGGGACATTTGGTCTAATTGGACACTCATTTGTTCCATAGACTATCATTTTAATATTACTTGATTGATATATTTAATTGAGATAAATTTACCATTTTATCATTCACTTTCCTTTAGCGCAACTTTATTTTTTTATTACTAACCCTGCTTTAAACTTCTCCACAATTTTATCCCTGACCTGTCTGGTGTGTTCCATGGTTTTCATGATGCTGTTTGTTCACTAAGGTTCTCTAACAAACCTCCTGAGGGCTTCACAGAACAGTTGCATTTATACTGAGATTCAATTACACACAGGTGGACTCTATTTAAAAATTAGGTGACTTCTGAAGGCAATTGGTTCCACTGGATTTTAGTTAGGGGTATCACAGAAAAGGGGGTTGAATACACATACACACTTTTCACATATCTATTTGTAAAATGTTTTGAAAAACATTTATCATTTTCCTTCCACTTCACAATTATGTGACACTTTGTGTTGGTCCATCACATAAAAATCCAATAAAATACATTTACTTTTTTGGTTGTAACATGACAAAATTTTGACAATTTCAAGGGGTGTAAATACTTTTTCAATGCACTGTATATGCAGCCTCTTTGTGTTAAAGCTTGCCTGCTAAGAGGCTGCATACCGTATATGTGCCACATCAGCGAGAAGAGGTTAAATGATAAAAATGAATCTCTGCACATAATAGGCAGCTGAAACACAGACCCAGCTGAATAAAAAATGGGATTGTTTTTGAGTCTGATGCTACAACATAAGCAATAGTAAAATCATCAGTCCCATCTGTAAAACACATCATGTTTCCAAAACAAGGCGCTTGGGATGCATCCTGATAAGGAAAAGCCAAGTGAAACAAAGACAGGAAGTTTTTTTTATTGTAATAGATCTCTCCCTATAACCTAATGTACTAATTTTAACACCTAAAACCATTTAGAATGTTTTTGTCTTGCTGCCAGCTGTTAACTTCTATTACAAAGACATTCTTTCATTGTGATGTTGGATATACCTGATCAGTTTACTTCCCCTTTCATTCCCTGCAAAGGTAAAGCATAATGGACTACTATGCATCGCATAGTAGTCCATTATGTGTCACTTACCTGACACAGGAGCCAGCGAAGTCACTGCTGTCCCCTGTAGTCCGGCGCATCCATCTTCTTGGTGGGTCTCACTGCTCCGCCGCTGTCATTCAGCGGAGCCGCGATGATGTCACTCCCGCGCATGTGCACGGGAGCCGCCACTCGTGGCATATCGCTGTTGACCGCGGCTCGCTCAGTGCGCTTGCGCGCCACTGTCTACGGCGCATGCGCCATAGACAGAGGTGCCTGTCTTTAGGCAAATATCTCCTAAACCGTGTAGGTTTAGGAGTTATTTCTTGGACCTACAGGTAAGCCTTAATCTAGGCTTACCTGTAGGTCAAAGTTGGTTGTAAGGGTTTACAACCACTTTAAGAAAACCAAACTCACATGTGGTGTTCTACTAAAGAGTCTTTCCCTGGAATGCTTGAAGTACACTGGGTCTCTCCCAAACCGGAGACGGCACCCAACCACCTCAGAATCCTCCTTTAGTTTCCTTGCCTCGAGCTAGCCAGCCCCAATGGATTAAAGCCGGTTGGATCCTCACCCAGGCCATAGCCTTCCTGGGGGCTGGTCAGGAGTAGGGATGAGCTTCGTGTTCGAGTCGAACATACGTTCGACTCGAACATCGGCTGTTCGCCCGTTCGGCGAAGTCCGAACATTTTGGTCCATTCGCGCCAAATTCGTGTGGTGCTCACGGCCCACAATGCACTGCGATGGCGCAGTGCATTGCTGGCTCATGATTGGCCAAGCATGCACTGTGACCCCGCATGCTTGGCCAATCGCTGCGCCAGCAGCGAGGAGAGCCATGATTGGCCACAGGCAGGATGCCTGTGGCCAATCATAGCTCAGGCTGTGTAGTGCATGCCCCACACTATATAAGGCCGCCAGCGCGGCGGCCTTGTGTAGTGTGTTGGCGTCTGAAGCAGTGGGTGTTCTGTGTACCTTCAACACAGTACACACCGATCGTTTTCGGACTATTTTCGATCTTGCTGTTGTGTAGTGGTTGTTGTCTGCGTGCCCTGACCGCAGTATACACCGCTATATTCACCTCACCTATATAGCTAGTGATCTATCTTTTATAATAGAGCTTGCAGTCAGTAGTGTTAGGAGCTAGTGCGTGCTGTCTGCGTGCTCTGTACCCAGTACATACCGCTATATCCACCTACATAGCTCTTCTCTATTTGAGCCCACTTGCCATCTGCAGGAGTTAGTGGAAGTTGTGTGTGCCTCCAGCACAGCACAGTATACATCTGTATATACCCCTTTATCTCTGGTGTTCTATAATAAAGGCATCTGCAGGAGTTAGTGGGTGTTCTGTGTACCTTCAACACAGTACACACCGATCGTTTTCGGATGATTTTCAATCTTGCTGTTGTGTAGTGGTTGTTGTCTGCGTGCCCTGACCGCAGTATACACCGCTATATTCACCTCACCTATATAGCTAGTGATCTATCTTTTATAATAGAGCTTGCAGTCAGTAGTGTTAGGAGCTAGTGCGTGCTGTCTGCGTGCTCTGTACCCAGTACATACTGCTATATCCACCTACATAGCTCTTCTCTATTTGAGCCCACTTGCCATCTGCAGGAGTTATTAGAAGTTGTGTGTGCCTCCAGCACAGCACAGTATACATCTGTATATACCCCTTTATCTCTGGTGTTCTATAATAAAGGCATCTGCAGGAGTTAGTGGGTGTTGTGTGCCTCTAGCACAATATACACTACCCAACTGCTTTTTTACCCAACTCCCTTCAGGCCATTATCATGTCTGGAAGGCCAACAAGGAGAGGAAGACAGGCGCGAGCCGATAAAAGAGGGCAAGCAGGCTCTGTGTCTAGAGACAACAGTGCTGGTCGTGGACGTGGTGCATTGTCATCAGCACGTGGCCATGGGAACACGCTTGTCCTTCTTTTCGGCAGCTGGACATGTTTAGCCGCAACATGCCAACGACTTGGTAGAGTGGATGACCAAGCCCTCTTCATCCTCCTCATCCTCTCCCACCCAGTCTCAGGGTACTAGCAAAGCAGCTGCCAACGCATCGTCTTCCCTCCTCTCAATGTCATCATCAGTGACTCCTTCCCTAGACCCACCACGTCCTCCTGAGGAGTCTCCTGAACTCTTTGAGCACAGTGTTGGGTACATGCTCCAGGAGGATGCCCAGTGTTTTGTGAATGCAGAGAGAGGGGATGCTCAAGAAGGACAGCAATCTGGCAGTCATGTTCCACAAGCTGCAGCATACTGCCAGGTTTGCTACAGCGATGAAGAGGGAGGGGATGATGAGGGCACTGACTCCACGTGGGTGCCTGGTAGGAGAGAGGAGGAGGAGGAGGAGGCACATGTCCAACGAGGCAGGATGCCCTCCGGAGGCCAGCTTAGGGGCAGCACACTGACTGAATCACACCGCAGAGCTCCGCCTGTGCAGGGCGCTGCCTCTGCACGTTATGCTAAAAGTTCTTTGGTGTGGGCCTTTTTTGAGACGAGTGCATCAGATCGCACCGCTGCTATTTGCAACATATGTCTCAAGCGTATCTCGCGTGGCCAAAACATCAGCCACTTGGGCACCACATGCTTGACCAGATATATGTTGACCTGCCATGCAGCTCGTTGGCAAGCGTACCTCAAAGACCCACACCAAAGAACAAAGCGGCCCTTTCCTTGCTCCTCATCAGCTGGCATCTCCAACCCCACTAGACCTTCAGTCCTCTCTGAAACCTGCTCTGAGAGGAATGAAGGTGTAGAATTAGGTGTGTCACAGCCAAGTGCTTCCGGGCACTCTGCTAGCAGTACACCCATGTCCGATTATAGCAGGCAAATGTCCCTGCCCCAGCTGCTGGACCGGCGAAAGAAGTTCACTCCCAGCCATCCACATGCCCAGCGGTTGAATGCTAGCTTGGCTAAATTGCTAGCACTTCAACTGCTGCCTTTTCAGTTGGTAGACTCGGCCCCCTTCCGTGAGTTTTTACAATGTGCGGTTCCTCAGTGGCAGGTCCCCAAACGCCACTTTTTCTCACGGAAGGCGATTCCGGCTCTCTACCGGCACGTGGAAGGCAATGTCCTTGTCTCGCTGGACAGGGCGGTCAGCGGTAAGGTGCATATTACCGCTGACTCATGGATGTTTTGTCAGCTTTGCAGGGGCAGGCCGAGAGGTGGTTGACGCCACGCCAGCTTAAGCCAGGAATGGTGGTTTGCGACAATGGCACCAACCTCCTCTCCGCCCTCCGACAGGGACAACTGACCCATGTGCCCTGTGTAGCTCACGTCCTTAACCTGGTGGTGCAGCGGTCCTTGGGCAGGTACCCCGGCTTACAGGATGTCCTGAAGCAGGCCAAGAAAGTCTGTGTGCATTTCCGCCGATCATTTAATGCCTGTGCTCGGCTGGCTGAGCTCCAAAAGGAGTTGAACCTGCCCAAGAACCGCCTTATATGTGACATGCCCACCAGGTGGAACTCAACGTTGGCCATGCTGCAGTGGCTGCACACGCAGCAGAGGGCCATCAATGAGTACCTGTGCGACTACGGCACCAGGACAGGGTCAGGGGAGCTCGGATTTTTCTCACCACGCCAGTGGGGCATGATCAGGGATGCATGCACTGTCCTGTCACCGTTTGAGGAGGCCACAAGGATGGTGAGCAGTGACAGTGCATGCATTAGTGACACTGTACCTCTTGTCCACCTCTTGGAGCATACGCTGCGTGGAATAATGGACAGGGCACTTGAGGCAGAACAGAGGCAGGAAGAGGAGGACTTCCTTGCCTCTCAAGGCCCCCTTTATCCAGACAGTGTTCCTGCTGTGCCACCCATCACACAGGAAGAGGATGAGGAGGAGGAGGAGGATGATTGTGTCAGCATGGAGGTGGAGGCTGGCACTCAGCATCAGCAGCAGCAGTCTTGTAGGAATGATTTACAGTCCCAAGAAACCCGTGGACTTGTACGTGGCTGGGAGGAGGTAGCTGCGGATCATGTTGTCCTTAGTGACCCAGAGGACTCCGGACCGAATGCCTCAGCTAACCTACGCTGCATGGCCTCCTTGATCCTGCAAAGCCTGCGGAAGGATCCTCGTATTCTTCGGATCAAGGAGAGGGACCATTACTGGCTGGCCACTCTCCTTGATCCATGGTACAAGGGTAAGGTTGCCGACCTTATCTTGCCGTCGCAGAGGGAGCAGAGGATGAGACATCTCCGGGAGGCCTTGCAGAAAGGTCTGTGCAACGCGTTCCCAGAGACTGGGAGGTTACAAGGCATCAGTCAGAAGGAGCGGTGGAAAAGGTGGCCGTCTGACTGATGCGTTCAGACAATTTTTTAGTCCGCAGCCCCAAGGTATGATCGGTTCCAGCAACCATCGCCAGCGTCTGATTTACATGGTGCAGGAATACCTAGGGGCAAGGTCAGACTTGGACACCTTCCCCCGAAAATCCTCTGGCTTACTGGGTCTTGAGGATGGGTCACTGGCCAGAGCTTGCACAGTATGCAATTGAGCTACTGGCCTGTCCTGCATCCAGCGTTCTTTCGGAACGCACCTTCAGTGCTGCTGGTGGCTTTGTTACCGATCACAGGGTGCGCCTGTCCACCGACTCAGTTGATCAATTGACCTTCATAAAGATGAATCAGTCTTGGATCACCCACAGCTACCAAGCACCTGAAGCTGATGTAACCGAATAATTTTTTTTAAATATCACATCCCTTCAAGACTGCCTATGCTGATGCTGAGTGACTGTCCTGTTATGTTGATTGTCTATCCTCTTCCTCCTCCGCTGATATGTTGGAAGAACATTTTTGGTTCTGGGTGATGCCACCAGCCCAATTTTTCAGCCCCTGTTTAACAGGGACGTTTAATTACAGTTTTTGATGCAATGCTTTGCAGCAGGGCTCATTCCTGCACCACAACTAGAGTATATGGGAGAGGTTGCAGTGTCATGGCACCAGCACCAGTGCCTACAGCCCAATTTTTCAGCCCCTGTTTAACAGAGGCATTTAATTACAATTTTTAATGCAATGCTTTGTAGCAGGGCTCATTCCTGCACCACAACTAGAGTATATGGGAGAGGTTGTAGTGTCGTGGCACCAGCACTAGTGCCTAAGGCCCAATTTTTCAGCCCCTGTTTAACAGGGGCATGTAATTACAATTCTTGATATAATATTTCACAGCAGGGCCCGTTCCTGTGCCCACCGAGTGTAACTGTGAGGACTTATAGTGTTGTGGCACCAGCACCAGCACCACAACCACCAAAGGCCCAATTTTTCTACCACTGTTCAACAATGGCATGTAATTACAATTCTTGATATAATCGTTCACAGCAGGGTGCTCCAGCGCCCACCAAGAGTCACTTTGAGAGCTTACAATGTTGTGGCAACACCAACACCTTTTTCCACCATTTCTGCAGAGCATATAGGGCAGGCCCCTACTTTCAAACATCCAACTTACAAACGTCTCCTACTTGCAAACGGAAGGAGACAACAGGAAGTGAGATGAAAAAAGACAGACGGCAAAACAAATTATACAGGGGTGATAACCCTTCCCTATGTTTTCCAAAAAGCTTAAAAATAGATTTTTTGACTGGAACTACACTTTAAAAATGTACCAGTTGAAAATTACAAACAGATTCTACTTAACACAACAAACCTACACAGTCCCTGTCTTGTTTGCACCGCCTGTATACTGCTGTTCTGAGTATATAGGGCCTGGGGGCCACACGTATTTCCTTTTTTTAATATGGGTACGGGGTTCCCCTTAATATCCATACAAAATTCAAAGGGGCTGGTAATGGGCAGGGAGGGCTACCCATGCCATTTTTCTCAATGATTTTCAACCATATGGCAGGAACCAGATATAACATTAAAACCGCAAGCAGTTTTAAATGACATTATTTCCGTTAAATGTAATTTTGTGCAGGGACTGTTCTAAACACGGGAAACACGTGGCACTTCACAGGCATACTATAGACACCCCTCAGGCACAATATTTAAAGGAACATTTCACTTTTTTTCACTTTAATCGTCATTAAAATCAGTGCTCCCGCCAAAACAGCCATTTTTTAAAACATTTAAGGCATTGACCCATGTCCCCTGGGGCAGGAGCCATGTCCCCAAACCCTTTTTAGGACAGTATCTTGCATATTAGCCATTAAAATTAGCACTTTTAATTTCGAACGTTCGAGTCCCATAGACTTCAATGGGGTTCTAAAGTTCGTACGAATTTTCGGTCCGTTCGAAAGTTCTGGTGCGAACCGAACCGGGGGGTGTTCGGCTCATCCCTAACTGTTATGCAAGCTGTACACTCACTACTTTACATTGTAGCAAAGTGTAATTTCTAAATATTTACAAAAATGTAAGGAGTGTACTCACTTTTGTGAGTTACTGTATAGCCAGGAGCCACCATTAGCACTTTTATACAAATGATATCTGCTGATCCCCTAAATTACAATTTTTAAATTGCAGGTGCTCCAACCCTCACTCCTCACCCCCCCCCCACCCCCCCGGGTCATAACATGTGGCTCCTTGCAAGCCATATGGATTGGGGGCCCACCTGAGTGGACACTGATGAGGTATGTGGAGGTCCTGGATCACTTGAATAAAACCGTTTTTTAAGTCTCTGTTTTTTTTGTACAATTGAATCTTTTTCAAAAAATAAAATAATTAACTTTTTACAATGGATATTTGTCTATTCTTGCTACTAAAAAGCCCAGTGAGGAATCTTTCCATGTTTCCAGTTTTTTGGGCGTGCAGCTTCCCTGACTCTCGCATATGTGTTTTTTCTATGATGGACCATTGGGTGAGTACCTAGATTAACAAATGGCAACAAGGACGGGTCCAAAGGGTGGTGATAAATAGTGAATGGTCCGGTGTGGTAAGTGGGGTCCCCCAAGGATCTGTCCTGGGACCAATTCTGTTTAATTTATTCATAAATGATATAGAGGATGGGATGAATAGCGCAATCTTAATATCTGTGGATGATACAAAGTTAAGCAGGGCAATAACTTCTGTGCAGGATGTGGAAACCTTTGGATGCTAAAAATACAAACACAAGTTACTCACTAGAGGGAGAACCTCTGGGGGAATCCAGAATGGAAAAGGATCTGGGGGTCCTAGTAGATGACAGGTTTAGCAATGGTTTGCAATGTCAAGCTGCTGCAAGCAAAGCCAACAGAATATTGGCATTCATTATAAAGGGGATTCACTCCAGAGATAAAATGATAATTTTTCAACTCTACAAGACTCTGGTCCGGCCGCATTTTGAGTCTTCCACCCAGTTTGTTTTGGGCACCCGTCCTCAAGAAGGATGTGCTGGAACTGGAGAGAGTCTAGAGAAGGTTAGGGATGGCCAAACTGTTCACCCGGCGGTCGGTTCGTGGCGAATTTGGCGTGTTCGCAATTCCCCTGATCGGCGGACTATTGCCGCTGTTCGCCTGGTGGACATATGTGTTTACAGTATGAAAGAACTTTGACCCATGATGACACATCCATCATGGGGTACAGGACAGCCAATTGAGACATTTCAGCACATGGACAATTGGACATTCCCCCTACCTTATAAATAGACCTGATCTGGCGGCCATTTTACATTCTGTCTTATGTCAGTTTAGGGACAGGACGCTGTGTGGAGCAGGGAGAGACTGTAGTGACACAAATCGCTAGCTATTAGGTCCACAAAAGTCCTTTTAAGGACTGGTATAGGTGTAGTACAGTATATAGGGTTCAGTGCACTGCTGTGCTGGTGATTGCAGCAGCCTGTCTTTTGTCAGTGTAGGGAGGGACAGGACGCTGTGTGCAGCAGGGGCAGTAAATTTAATCACTAGCTAGCTATTACTATTAGGTCCACAAAGGTCCTTTTAAGGACTGGTATAGGTGTATAGTATATAGGGTTCTGGTGCACTGCTGTGCTGGTGATTGCTGAGTGCACTGCTGACTGATTCTGCAGCTGTCTTTTGTCAGTGTAGGGACAGGACGCTGTGTGGAGAAGGGACAGTCAGTTTAATCACTAGCTATTACTATTAGGTCCACAAAGGTCCTTTTAACCACTTTCAGACCGGACCAATTTGCTGGTCAAAGACCAGACCACTTTTTGCGATTCGGCACTGCGTCGCTTTAACTGACAATTGCGCGGTTGTGCGACGTGGCTCCCAAACAAAATTGACGTCTTTTTTTCCCCACAAATAGAGCTTTCTTTTGGTGGTATTTGATCACCCCTGCGGTTTTTATTTTTTGAGCTATAAACAAAAATAGAGCGACAATTTTGAAAAAAACGCATTATTTTTTTACCTTTTGTTATAATAAATATCCCCCAAAAATATATAAAAAAACATTTTTTCCCTCAGTTTAGGCCGATACGTATTCTTCTACATATTTTTGGTAAAAAAAAATCGCAATAAGCGATTATTGATTGGTTTGCGCAAAAGTTATAGCGTTTACAAAATAGGGATAGTTTTATAGCATTTTTATTAATAATTTTTTATTATTTTTTTTTTACTAGTAATGGCGGAGATCAGCGATTTTTATTGTGACTGCGACATTGTGGGGGACCCATCGGACATTTTTGACACATTTTTGGGACCATTGTCATTTATACAGTAATCACTGCTGTATAAATGCAGTGATTCTTGTGTAAATTACACTGGCAGTGAAGGGGTTAACCAGTGGGTGGCAGTGTAGGGGTTAAGTGTTCTTAGGGGTGTGTTACTAACTGTGGGGGGGTTGGGCTTTCATTTAGTGAACACTGATCTCTGCTCCAATCACATGGAGCAGAGATCAGTGTCACTAGTTGCTAGGCAGAATGGTGAAATGCTGTTTACTCTGCATTTCCTCCATTCGGCCGCTCCGTGAGACGATCGCGGGGATGCCCGCGGCGATCGAGTCCGCGGGTCCCGCGACCGGACTCACGGGGGTTCCGACCAGCGCGGGAGCGCGGCGCCAGCGGCGCGGGAGCGCGGCGCCAGCGGCGCGCTCCGGATGGCAGGGCGGCATTGAATATTGGACGTACCTGTACGCCAATATGCCTGCCCGTGCCATTCTGTCGACGTACATCGTCGTGCGCTGGTCGGGAAGTGGTTAAGGACTGGTATAGGTGTACAGTATATGGGGTTGTACACGTATAATATACTTTCTTCCAAATTTATTAAGAATATTATAGTTGACTGCTGCCGATTCTCCAGCTGTCTTTTATAAGTGTTGGGACTGAGGGACAGTCTGCAAATCACTAGCTACTAGGTCCACAAAGGTCCTTGTAAGGACTGGTATAGGCGTACAATATATAGGGTGCTGGTGTAGGGCTGTGCTGCAGATTACTGCCCTATTCTGCAGCAGTCTATTATCAGTGTAGGGACTGAGGTACAGTCTGCAAATCACTAGCTACTAGGTCGACAAAGGTACTTGTAAGGACTGGTATAGGTGTACAATATATAGGGTGCTGGTGCAGGGCTGTGATGCAGATTACTGCCCTATTCTGCAGCAGTCCTTTATCAGTGTAGGGACTGAGGGACAGTCTGCAAATCACTAGCTATTAGGTCCACAAAGGTCCTTGTAAGGACTGGTATAGGTGTACAATATAAAGGGGGCTGGTGCACTGCTGCTGACTGCTGCCCTATTCTGCAGCAGTCTTTTATCAGTGTAGGGACTGAGGGACAGTCTGAAAATCACTAGCTACTAGGTCCACAAAGGTCCTTGTAAGGACTGGTATAGGTGTACAATATATAGGGTGCTGGTGCATGGCTGTGCTGCAGATTACTGCCCTATTCTGCAGCAGTCTTTTATCAGTGTAGGGACTGAGGGAGGTCTGCAAATTACTAGCTACTAGGTCCACAAAGGTCCTTGTAAGTACTGGTATAGGTGTACAATATATAGGGTTGTGGTGCACTGCTGCTGACTGCTGCCCTATTCTGCAGCAGTCTTTTATCAGTGTAGGGACTGAGGGACAGTCTGAAAATCACTAGCTACTAGGTCCACAAAGGTCCTTGTAAGGTCTGGTATAGGTGTACAATATATAGGGTTGTGGTGCACTGCTGCTGACTGCTGCCCTATTCTGCAGCAGTCGTTTATAAGTGTAGGGACTGAGGGACAGTCTGCAAATCACTAGCTACTAGGTCCACAAAGGTCCTTGTAAGGACTGGTATAGGTGTACAATATATAGGGTGCTGGTGCAGGGCTGTGATGCAGATTACTGCCCTATTCTGCAGCAGTCCTTTATCAGTGTAGTGACTGAGGGACAGTCTGCAAATCACTAGCTACTAGGTCCACAAAGGTCCTTGTAAGGACTGGTATAGGTGTACAATATATAGGGTTGTGGTGCACTGCTGCTGAATGCTGCCCTATTCTGCAGCAGTCTTTTATCAGTGTAGGGACTGAGGGACAGTCACTAGCTTCTAGGTCCACAAAGGTCCTTTTAAGGACTGGTATAGGTGTACTATTTGGTGTGCAGTATATAGGTGTGTAATACACGTATAAAATACTTGCACATATAGAAAGCATAGTATAGTGCATTTCCACTGTGCAGCATTGTGACTGCTGAGCGGTTCTGCAGCGATATTACAAAGATACTACAAAGAGTGACAAACGCTATAAAAAAGAAAGTATTATAACTGGTGTGATAGACCAGTGGCCCCCAAAAATGACAGATTGAAGCGGGGTGTTATATGCCTTCTTCCACATACATACTGCACTTCTCTAGAGACTTTTGTCACAGGGTCATTTAAAAAATGACAGGCAGAGGAAGAGGCAGGCCCTTCCGCAGGAGCCAAAGTGGCAATTTGCAGAAGGTGCGTGCGATTACGTCAAAGGACGCACCAGACTTGGTTGAGTGGCTCACTCAGCCTTACTCTTCTGCACTCTCCTCATCCTCTCGATCTGCACCCTCTTCTTCACTCTTTGCTGTGTGCACCCCCAAAGACACTACCACCAACACCACCACCACCATATACCTTCCACTTGAGTCACGGGAATTATTTTCCGATCCATATCAAGACATTTCCGCAGCCACTCTTGCCATTGGATCAGGAAGAGGAGGTAGCAACAACCGCCACTCAGCAGTCTGACGACAGTACCCAGATCAGCCCAAGGAGGAGGTTGGTCCCCGCTGTTGCTGCCTGCTCCGAGATCTCTAATTATATCGGTGGGGAAGGTGACGTCGATGATGACGTGTCTAGTGATGTCATGTGGGTGCCCACAAGAGAGGAAGAGGAGGGGAGTTCAATGGGAGATATGGACCAGCAGATAGGGAGAAGAAGCAGGAAGAACTTACATTGCACAGGAGGGACAAAGTAGACTGCTAATGTATCAGGAGCGAGGCATCAACCATGTACGGCACATGGCTCCGCAGTGTGGGCTTTTTTTAACATGTCCGCTGCTGACAATAGTGTTGCCATCTTCAATCTTTGCAGTCAACGCATAAGTCGCGGTAAGCCCAACACTCACCTAGGGATGACCGCCTTAAGAAGGCACATGAGCAGCCATCACCGAGCCCAGTGGGAGCAACGGAACACACAAAGCCACACTCCAGGCTCTCACCGTCCAGCCTCGTCTTCTACTTTTCCTTCTCCTCTCTCCTCACAATTGTCCTCCACTCCACCTTCCATCACGCCATCCTCACGTTTTTCTTCAAAAAGGTAGGCTTCCGTGGGCCAAATGTTTGAGCATAAAAAAATTATGACGTCGGATAACCCTCTAGCCCAACGGTTGACGGCTGGCTTGTCAGAACTGATAGCCCGCCAACTACTGCCATATAAACTGGTGGACTCGGAGGCCTTTAGAAAATTTGTGGCCATTGGAACACTACAATGGAAGGTCCCAGGAAGGAAGTATTTCTCACAGAAGGGCATTCCAGAGCTATATGGCCATGTTCAGCGGCAAGTGAATGTATCTCTGGCACACAGTGTCGGTGTCAAGATACATCTGACCACAGACACGTGGTCTAGCAAACACGGGCAGGGAAGGTATATCACTTTTACTGCCCACTGGGTGAACCTTATGATGGCCATCAAGCATGTAACCCGTGGCACCCGTGTAGATTTGGTTTTACCGCCACGGATTGCATGCAGGCCTGCCTCTTCTTCTCCTCCTCCTCCTACTCCATCCTCCTCCCTCTCCTCCTCGGCTGACTCCTCCTTTTCCGCTGCTAGCGTCTCTTCCGCTGCGCCGCCCAAGCACCCCAGAACCTATTTGACATGCCAGGTGAGACGTTGCCATGCTGTGCTGCGTCTGTTGTGCCTGGAAGCCAAGAGCCACACTTGCCCTGCACTCCTTTCAGCTTTGCGTTCACAGGCAGATCAGAGGCTAACACTGCTCAATTTGACAATTGGTAAAGTGGTGTGTGACAACGGTGCCAATCTGCTTAGCGCATTCAAACAGGGCAAAATTACAAACGTGCCATGCATAGCACACGTCTTAAACGTGGTCATGCAGCGATTCGTTGTCAAATACCCTGGGATCCAGGACATCTTGCGGCAGGCAAGGAAAATCTCGGCCCATTTCAGAAGATCTTACACGGCCATGGCTCACCTTGCTGACATTCAGCGGCGACACAATCTGCTGGTCAGACGTCTTATTTGCGATTGCCCGACGCGATGGAATTCAACCTTCTATATGCTTGATAGGCTGCTCCAGCAGAAATGTGCAGTTAACCTCTACCTGTACTAACTCTGCAGCAGAATAGGTTCTGGGGAGCTGTTTTTTTTTCACCGTGCCAGTGGCTGCTCATGTGCGACGCATGCAGACTTCTGCGGCCATTTGATGAGATCACCAAACTGGTCAGTCGCAGCCATGGCGCCATCAGTGACATGGTAACTTATGCCTTCTTTATGGAGCGTGCATTGCGTTGTGTCATTGATCAAGCCGTAGAGGAGAAGGAGTGGGAAGATGAGGAAGTCGCAATGCTTGATGAATTCCCAGGGGGGGCTACTCTATCTGAGACAAGTCAACAACAGGAGTATGAAGAGGAGTCAGAGGAGGATGATGCCGGGGCGGATGAGGAGGAGCAAGAAGAGCATGCTTTAAACCTTTCTGGGATCCCTGTTGTTATGCGTGGATGGGGAGAGGAGAACGAGGAGGATGAAATTATCCTGGATGATGAGCAGGAGCAAGGCCACCACACTGCTTCCAGTTTAGTGCAAATGGGGGCCTTCATGCTCCAGTGTTTTAACAGGGACCCCCGTATAAAAAGCATAAGGGTCAAGGACCAGTACTGGGTGGCAACGTACTTAGACCCCCGGTACAAACACAAAATGGCGGAAATGTTACCACCATCACAGAGGGCTGTCAGAATGGAGCACTTCCAGGTCTTTCTTCGAGAAATGCTGCATTCTGCTTTTGCGTGCGCTGGCAGAGGAGGAATTCCCACTCCCAGACAAAGAGTTGTGGGTACCAATCCAACAACGCCTGCAAGAAGAGGCCAGTTTGAAGATGTATTGGTGACTTCTGATATGAGGTCATTCTTTCAGCTGACCCATCGACAGGTCTCATCCGGATCCAGCATCAGTGAACACCTAGACTGTCAGGTGTCCGACTACATCGGGTTAACGGCCGATGTGGACGATCTGAGGAGTGATGAACCCCTGGACTACTGGGTGGGCAGGCTTGACCTCTGGCCAGAGCTTGCCCAATTTGCAATGGAACTGTTGGCTTGCCCCTCGTCCAGTGTACTATCCGAAAGGATGTTCAGCACAGCAGGGGGGATCGTAACCAATAAGAGCACTCGCCTAGCTCACGACAGTGTTGACTACCTCACATTTCTAAAAATGAATGAGGCATGGATCTCGGAGGAATTCAACACATGGGACCAGTAGACCATGTATATCTCTATAAACGATTTATATATTCGAGCACACAGACCTTTTTTCTACATTTGGCTCACTTCCTTCTACAAAAAAGCACACCGTACTATATGCCCATTCCCTCCTGTTTGAAGAGGTTGAGCGGTGTCATATTTTTGGGGCCCAGCAGCGAGCTGCTGGTATCAGTGCTGCTGTCAGTGCTCTATATCACGGTGCTGGTGTCAGTGCACTCTATCATGGTGCTGGTGTCAGTGCGCTATATAACGGTGCTGTTGTCAAGGCACTCTATCACGGTGCTGGTGTCAGTGCTCTATATCACGGTGCTGGTGTCAGTGCACTCTATCACGGTGCTGGTGTCAGTTCTCTATATCACAGTGCTGGTGTCAGTGCACTCTATCACGGTGCTGGTGTCAGGGCAAACTATCACGGTGCTGGTGTCAGTGCTCTATATCACGGTGCTGGTGTCAGTGCTCTATATCACGGTGCTGGTGTCAGTGCACTCTATCACGGTGCTGGTGTCAGTGTACTCTATCATGGTGCTGGTGTCAGTGCTCTATATCACGGTGCTGGTGTCAGTGCACTCCATCACAGTGCTTGTGTCAGTGCTCTATATCACGGTGCTGGTGTCAGTGCTCTATATCACGGTGCTGGTGTCAGTACACTCTATCACGGTGCTGGTTTCAGTGCTCTATATCACGGTGCTGGTGTCAGTGCACTCTATCACGGTGCTGGTGTCAGTGCACTCTATCACGGTGCTGGTGTCAGTGCTCTATATCACGGTGCTAGTGTCAGTGCTCTATATCACGGTGCTGGTGTCAGTGCACTCTATCACGATGCTGGTGTCAGTTCTCTATATCACGGTGCTGGTGTCAGTGCGCTATATCACGGTGCTGGTGTCAAGGCACTCTATCACGGTGCTGGTGTCAGTGCTCTATATCACGGTGCTGGTGTCAGGGCACTCTATCACGGTGCTGGTGTCAGTGCTCTATATCACGGTGCTGGTGTCAGTGCACTCTATCACGGTGCTGGTGTCAGTTCTCTATATCACGGTGCTGGTGTCAGTGCACTCTTTCACAGTGCTGGTGTCAGTGCTCTATATCACGGTGCTGGTGTCAGTGCTCTATATCACGGTGCTGGTGTCAGTGCACTCTATCATGGTGCTGGTGTCAGTGCTCTATATCACGCTGCTGGTGTCAGTGCACTATATCACGGTGCTGTTTTCAGTGCTCTATATCACGGTGCTGGTGTCAGTGCACTCTATCACGGTGCTGGTGTCAGTGCTCTATATCACGGTGCTGGTCTCAAGGCACTCTATCACAGTGCTGGTGTCAGTGCACTCTATCACGGTGCTGGTGTCAGTGCACTCTATCACGGTGCTGGTGTCAGTGCTCTATATCACGGTGCTGGTGTCAGTGCACTCTATCACGGTTCTGGTGTCAGTGCACTCTATCACGGTGCTGGTATCAGTGCTCTATATCACGGTGCTGGTGTCAGTGCACTCTATCACGGTGCTGGTGTCAGTGCTCTATATCACGGTGCTGGTGTCAGTGCACTCTATCACGGTGTTAGTATCAGTGCTCTATATCACGGTGCTGGTGTCAGTGCTCTATATCACGGTGCTGGTGTCAGTGCACTCTATCGCGGTGCTGGTATCAGTGCTCTATATCACGGTGCTGGTGTCAGTGCACTCTATCACGGTGCTGGTGTCAGTTCTCTATATCACGGTGCTGGTGTCAGTGCACTCTATAACGGTGCTGGTGTCAGTGCTCTATATCACGGTGCTGGTGTCAGTGCACTCTATCACGGTGCTGGTGTCAGTGCTCTATATCACGGTGCTGGTGTCAGTGCACTCTATCACGGTGCTGGTGTCAGTGCTCTATATCACGGTGCTGGTGTCAGTGCACTCTATCACGGTACTGGTGTCAGTGCTCTATATCACGGTGCTGCTGTCAGTGCATTCTGTCACGGTGCTGGTGTCTGTGCTCTATATCACGGTGCTGGTCATCATCTCCTGCACCCCCTTCATAGCCTACCCTGACCTTTCCTCTCCTCCATTGCCTTCATGCACTCCATAGTCCTGAATTGTCAAAATTTCACAAATAAAAAAAGAATGCTTGTAGTTGTCGATCTCAGATTCACTTCATACATATGTTATGTCAGTGGCCATGTGGTGGGACTATGTGTGCACAGCTAGCAAGTATTTTGTGGCTGAAAATATGACCTGTAGGTTTTTGAAGTTCGCCTGCCATTGAAGTCAATGGGGCCCGCTGCGAACTTTGCGGTTCGTGAACTTTTGGCTGCGTCTGCGGTCCACGTCCGCGAAATGTCCCGTTGGAAGTTCGTCCATCTCTAGAGAAGGGCAACAAAGCCAATAAAGGGATTAGATCAGTGGTTCTCAACCTGGGGGACAAATGATGATGTGACAGGGGTCACAAAATCCTGGGCTGTTCCTGAAGCCTGCATCGCTCTGCCAGCCTTTTTGCAGCTGCTTAGCAGGGCTGTCCCCGGAGCCTGTGGCCACCCACTCAGCCTCTTCGCTGTCACCCATGCAATTCATGGTATGGCTGGGGGGCAGAGACTAGGGGTCAGCTGACTGCTGAGGAATGTGAAGTGGATCTCATGATTTAAGCATAGGTGTCACTGCGGCGAGACACCGAAAAGTCGGAGACACAGTGAGTAACACTACCTATGATTTTAGTTGCCATTAAAAGTCCCCACTACAGTTCTCAGATCAGCAGATGACCTTGATCAAGAGCACCTAAGTTGGCTGATCAGAACTCCAGCACTGCCACTCATCCCATTACTCGCACCCCCCACCAAGGAGTAAGAGAAGGAACAAAAATAAAGAATACATGGAAGAGAAAGGAAAGGAGGGGGAGAAACAAAGAAAAGGGGAGAGAAAGAATAAGAGAAAGAACAAGAAAGATGGCTAGAGAGGGATGGGGGAAAAAAACAAGAAATTAGGATAAAGAGAGATAAAAGGGAAAGAAAGGATAACAAAGAGAAAGAATGGTACATTCTAATATGTACCATAAGGGGTTTTAATACTGTACGAGTGGAAGGGACTCAGGGAGCGCTAAATGTCCATGGGTTAAGAGGGTAAATTACTTGTCTTGCCTTGGGTGCTGACAACCCACACTACAAAAATAATTTTAATGTTAGGGGTCCCCACAACTTGGAAAATTTAACTAGGGATCACGGCATAAGAAAGATTGAGAACCACTGGATTAGAGGATCTCAGCTATGAGGAAAGACTACTATGGGGAACTTATTCTCTCTGGAGAGGAGACCAGAGGCGTACTAAGTAGGGGGCGGGGGGTGCGGGCTGTCCTGGGTGCCGCACACTTGGGGGGGTGTCAGGCCGGCACCCCCCTCCGCGATTATAGGGATGGCAGCGCTGCGGGCAGGGCCGCTGATAGGCCAGCCAGACAGTCACAGTGCCTGCGGTCACGGCCAGCCAGTCACAGTGTGTGTGTCCTGTAGTGCCGCCCCCCCAGCGCCGCGGAATGATTGTTTCCTGTCTCTCAGCGTGTAGGAGCAGTAAGGCGGCGACTCAGCTACTCAGGCGAGCAGCGGCAGCCGGCAGCAGAGGATCAGGCTCGCAGGCTGAGGCTCAGCATCGGCAGCATCTGCACAGTGTACACAATGAGTAAGTTAAGGTGTTACAACACTGAAGAGATAGGGGATGGGACTGTTTTACTGAACATCCAGAAATGTCCTCCTTTACACTGTAAAATGGCTGTAAAGTACAGGCTCATTTTTAGATATTTAATCAGCCATTTCCATATTCTCAAACTGTTTGTCCCTGAGGACCAATACTGGCAATGGCTGCTCAGTATTCATAGCAGGGAGAATCTTATGAGAAAAGTATCTTTGTAGGGACAGTCTCTCCAAAGTCACTTTTCTCATAAAATTCTCCCTGCTGTAAATACTGAGCAGCCATTGCCAGTCTAGTCTCAAAGTCAAATTGCACTAGGCTGGCTTGAATGAAAATATAAATCACACACAATGCATTGCTAAAAATATGTTTTATTGCAAGAGGTATATGTATAACGTACACATATGAGGGCCATCTGTCATCAGTACCACATAGTGCCATCTGTCATCAGTGCCATATCAGTGTCATGTGTCATCAGTGCCACATATTTGTGCCATCTGTCATCAGTGCCACGTATCAGTGCCATTTGTCATCAATGCCACCTGTCAGTGTCACGTGCCATCTGTTATCAGTGTCACGTGTCATCAATGCCACCTGTCATCAGTGTCACGTGTCATCGGTGCCATGTATTAGTGCCATCTGTCACCAGTGCCAAGTATTAGTGACATCTGTCATCAGTGCCATATCAGTGTCACGTGTCATCAGTGCCCCGTATTAGTGCCATCTGTCATCAGTGCCACATATTAGTGCCACGTGTCATCAGTGCCCCGTATTAGTGCCATCTGTCATCAGTGCCATATCAGTGTCTCATGTCATCAGTGCCACATATTAATGCCATCTGTCATCAGTGCCACATATTAGTGACATCTGTCATCAGTGCCATATCAGTGTCACGTGTCATCAGTGCCCATATTAGTGCCATCTGTCATCAGTGCCCCATATTAGTGCCATCTGTTATCAGTGCCATATCAGTGTCACGTCTCATTGGTGCCACGTATTAGTGCCATCTGTCATCAGTGCCACGTATCAGTGCCATTCGTCATCAATGCTACCTGTCAGTGTCACGTGCCATCTGTTATCAGTGTCACATGCCATCAATGCCACATATCAGTGCCATCTGTCATCAGTGTCACATGTCATCGGTGCCACATATTAGTGCCATCTGTCATCAGTGCCACGTATTAGTGACATCTGTCATCAGTGCCATATCAGTGTCACGTGTCATCAGTGCCCCGTATTAGTGCCATCTGTCATCAGTGCCATATCAGTGTCACATGTCATCAGTGCCCTGTATTAGTGCCATCTGTCCTCAGTGCCATATCAGTGTCACGTGTCATCAGTGCCACATATTAGTGCCATCTGTCATCAGTGCCACGTATCAGTGCCATTTGTCATCAATGCCACTTGTCAGTGCCATCTGTCTTCAGTGTCACGTGTCATCGGTGCCAGGTATTAGTGCCATCTGTCATCAGTGCCATGTATTAGTGACATCTGTCATCAGTGCCACGTATTAGTGCCACGTGTCATCAGTGCCACGTATAAGTGCCATCTGTCATCTGTGCCACATATTAGTGCCATCTGTCATCGGTGTCATGTGTCATCAGTGCCCCATATTAGTGGCATCTGTCATCAGTGTCACGTGTCATCAGTGCCACATCGTTGTCACGTGTCATTGTCCTGGTGCTCCAGGGCCTTCAAAAGTGTAATAGTTAGTCAACAATTTAGATGTGTAATTTATGCTCCTAGAACACGTGATGGCGCTCCCTGCATGTTGGGCCTCTCTAAGTGGCCAGGCTGTGAAAAAGTCATTTGTGGTATACATATGCCGTGTGAGAGGAATGACCTATTTCAATGACAATTTTGTGGAAAAAAAATCTTTATCATCTTTATCCGGCTCTTGGGACACTATTCCTCTCACTGACGCCAACAATGAGTCACCATTCCTTCCATTGACACCAACAATAGGGCATGATTCCTCTCATTGACATAAATAATGGGGCACATTTCTTCCCACTGACATTAACGATGGGGCATTCCTACCACTAATACCAATGATGGGCGCTATTCCACCCACTGACATCAATTATGGTGCACTATTCCTCCCACTGACACAACATTTGGTGCCATTTCTTCCACTCACACCAACAACGAGGCATTATTCTTCCCACTTATACTACTTATGAGGCACTATTCTTCCCACTGACCCCAGTTATGGGACACTATTCCTCCCACTAACACCAATGTTAGGAACTATTCTTTCCATGGACACCAATGATGGGACACTTTTCTCCCCACTAATACCATTGATGGGGCACTATTTATTTTCCTACTAACCATAGGTGCTACGTATTTTTTTTTTTACTCCCAATGACCACCAAGCCTGAGGCACTGTTTACTCCCACTGATGCAGGGGCATTTTCTAATACCACTGGCCACATCCCCTAAAGTCTGAAGGATAGTGAACCCTTCCTTTTCTTAGAAAGTTTAGAGACCCCCTGCTCTACAGCATTCTACTGTTCTGGAAGTTTCTGATCCTATAAAAACTTAAAGTGGAGTTCCACCCACTTTTCCAACTTTGTCTTAAAGGAAAGACAACCCTTTCAAAAATTAAAAACGTTGCCTATGGAGATTTTTAAGTACCGTCATTTGTCGCCATTCCATGAGTGTACGCAATTTTAAAGCGTGACATGTTTTGGTATCCATTTACTCGGCGTAACATTATTCAAAACAATTGGGCTCACTTTACTGTTTCGTTTTTTTTATTTTTTTATTCCTTGAAGTGTATTATTTTTACATAAAATTTGTGCTTGAAAGACCACTGCGCAAATATTGAGTGACATAAAATATTGCAATGACTGTCATTTGCTTAAAATATATATATAATGTTTGGGGGTTCTAAGTAATTTTTTTGGTATAAATTCACTTAGAAGGATATTGTAAATTTAAGCTACTGTGGACCCACTTATTAAGTTAAGAGGGTTATGGAGGTCTGGAGAGTGCACAATTTGAGTATAAGCACCAAAAGTGCATGGGTTTTGTATTAAGAGAAGGAGTTGTTTTCTAGTCCACCATGCACAGTTTGCTGGTGCACAACTGCACATATTGAGATTTGGAAGAAGAAGCACTGGACTTTTTAGAGACATGTATTTGTGCTTACGATCAAAGTATATTTTTCAGAAAACACCAATATGAAGCGAAATCGACCTAGTGGGTTTCAGCAACGAAAAATGAAGAAGGCAAAAGAACAGTCAGCTGAAGCAATGTCTGGATCCATTTTAAAATATGTCACACCTTCAACATATACTGCAGTAGGAGAAAGTGCTGAAGGCATTCGGACTTTCGAATTCAAGAGAGAAATACCAGAAGTATCTCCTCAAGAACATTCATATATAAAAAGGCAAGAATTGGAGAAGATCGACTTATCTTCAAGCAGTGAGAGTGATGTCGCGGAAGGAGATGCCAGAAGAAGCCTCCCCCAGCAAGACTCTGATGAAGAAGCAGAGCAGACTGATAAACTATCAGTTTATTCTGATGTTGCTGCTTGGCCAGTTCCAGTTCCAGATGAGTTAAGAGTGGACCTTATTAAGAGGGGAAGTGAACCTTTCCAAAATAGAGATGGGCCTTTCAGTGCTGTTAAAAGACTAGAAGACAAATCGAAAGGGAAAAGTCGACAGCTCACCACTGTATGGTTCTATAAGGCTCTTCCAAGTGGTGAGACAATTCTTAGAACCTGGATGGTGTACTCTCCATCAAAAGAAAGTTTGTTTTGTTTTTGCTGCAGACTTTTTGCGCTTGATGAAAAACTAACTGTAACATCCAGTTTTGTTACCGGGTTTCAGCTGTGGTGGAAGCTGAATCCAAAGGTATCTGATCATGAAGCTTCTGAAAAGCATCTTACATGCCTGGAGAAATGGAAGACCTTGGGAACAGGACTGAGGCTACAAAAATGCATTGATCATGTCCACCAAACAACAGTGGACAATGAAAAAAAGAAATGGAGGGATATTTTGCATCGCCTCTTGGATATAACCTTGTTTTTGGCTCACCAGAATCTTCCTTTTCGTGATCATAGAGAGACCATGTCATCAGTAAATAAAGGAAACTTCCTGGAATTGGCAGAATTGCTTTCAAATTATGATCCAGTTTTAAAGGAACATTTCATAAGGCTGAAACGTTCTACTGAATCGGGGAAGAGAATGACCTCTTATTTCAAAATGAATTTATTAGTCTTCTAGGGAATCATGTGAAAAAGAAAATAGTGGCTGATATCAAGAAAGCAAAGTACTTTGGGATTCTTTTTGACAGTACCCCTGATGTGTCACACATTGATCAGATGTGTGAAGTGATCAGATATGTCCATATTGAAGGTGATAATGTTGAAGTAAAATAATCATTCTTGGGCTTCTTTCTTATTGCTAGAAAGACTGCTGCTGAGCTCACAGAATATATCCTGCAACATCTGGAGGAAGCTGGACTGGACATAAGCCTTTGCCGTGGTCAAGGATATGATAATGCTGCAACTATGGCAGGGATTCATGGTGGTGTTCAGGCTAAGATAAAAGAGATAAATCCCAAGGCTTTGTTTATCCCATGTGCAAACCATTCTCTGAACCTTTGTGGGATGCACTCTTTTGTAAGTGTTGCTTCCTGTGTTACTTTTTTTGGAACATTAGAGAAAGTGTATTTGTTCTTTTCAGTTTCTACACATCGCTGGAAATTGCTGATAGAGAATGTAGGTGTGACAGTGAAAAGACTTTCCCAAACAAGATGGAGCGCTCATTATGATGCTGTGAAGCCAGTGAGGGCAAATTTTGAAAAACTTACTTCAGCCCTTGAAAAGCTGTGTGATCCCAAAGAAAATGTGGACACAAGAGGATCTGCTCAGATGTTGCTGCCTGCTGTATGCGATTTTACTTTTTTGTGTTATCTTTCTTTCTAGTGTGACATTCTGGGAGAAGTTAATATCACACAGAAGTATTTGCAAACAGTGGGACTCACTCTTGAAAAGTGCATTGTGAAGCTACAAGCTCTAAAAGCATTTCTTGCAGGTCAACGAAATGAAATTGTGGAAAAGGCAATTCATTATGCAACTACCATGTGTGAGGAAATGGGCATTTCAATGGAGAGAAGAGGGCGAGTAAAGCTCCGGAAAACAATGCCAGGAGAGAAGGCAAAGGATACTGGTCTCACATTACCAGAGGAAATTAAAAGGGCTATGTTTGAGAGCCTTGATCGGTTTCACCAGGTGTTGGAAATTCGTAATAAGGCAATTGAAAAAATCATCTCAATGTTTGCTGTTATTCAGCCAAACACTCTGGTTGTTGCAACAGAAAAAGATCTACAGAATTATACTTCAAAATTGACTGAGATTTTTGATGAATTCTCTAATGAAGACATCTATGTGGAGATTGAACGCCTTCGGAGGCATTTGATCAGTATTGAAGAGGCAAAGAAATGGACGGTTTTGCAATTCCTGCAGTGCAGTATTAAATGGGATTTTTGTGAATCTTTGCCTAACTTGTCACTGTGTTTTAGATTCTTTTTGACTCTCTGTGTGAGCATTGCTTCATGTGAAAGAAGTTTTAATAAAAAACTACTTCCGCTCTACCATGAGTGAGACAAGGTTGACAAATCTGGCCATACTTTCAATTGAACATGAATATGCAAAGATGATTAACTTTGATGCAGTCATTGATGAATTTGCAGAACTGAAGGCTCGAAGGCAGAGGATGTGAATAACTCATTTCAATATAGACTGAGCGGACTTTGGAGTTTGGATCAGTTTTTTGCTTAAAATACCGTATATACTCGAGTATAAGCCGAGATTTTCAGCCTCTTTTTTGAGGCTGAAAGTGCCCCCCTCGGCTTATACTCGAGTCATCGCTGTCTGTCTGCCCGATCAGCGTGTCGAGCAGACAGACAGCGGCCATTCTAGGATTCAAAGGCCGCGCCTCCGTCTCCGCCTTCGCCTGTGATAGGCGGAACACTGAATTTCCCAGCAGTCTGTGTTCCGCCTATCACGGACGTCCTCTCATCCTCGTCCGTAGTATGAGGATGAGCGGACGTCCATGATAGGCGGACCACTGACTGCTGGGAAATTGAGTGTTCCGCCTATCACGGACATCCGATAGGCGGAACACTCAATTTCCCAGCAGTCAGTGGGAAATTGAGTGTTCCGCCTATCACCGACGGAGGCGCGGCTTTTGAATCCTAGAATGGCCACCGACGAAGAGCTGCGGGACGGGCCGGGACGGGACGCAGGCCGGGACGCAGGCCGGGACGCAGGCCGGGACGGGACGCAGGCCGGGACGGGACGCAGGCCGGGACGGGACGCAGGCCGGGACGGACACAGGCTGGACGGACACAGGCTGGACGGACACAGGCAGGCTGGACACAGGTAGGCTGCACGGACACACACACACACACACACACACACACACACACACACACACACACACACACACACGGATGCATGCACACACAGGGATGGATGGACACACACGGATGCATGGACACACACACACACACACACACACACACACACACGGATGCATGCACACACACAGGGATGGATGGACACACACACACACGGATGCATGGACACACACACACACACACGGATGCATGGACACACACACACACACACGGATGCATGGACACACACACACACGGATGCATGGACACACACAGGGATGGACGACACACAGGGATGGACAGGCATGTCTCACCCTCGGCTTATACACGAGTCAATAATTTTTTCCAGTTTTTTGGGGGTAAATTGGGGACCTCGGCTTATATTCGGGTCGGCCTATACTCGAGTATATACGGTAAGCAGTATTATCTGTTCAGTAAATGTTATAAATAATTGAAATAAGTTTAAGTAAGTTAATAACTTATTTTCCAATTTTTTTTTTAAGTTGATGGAAAGTTGACAAATTTGTGCAATAAATATTCTTGAGAAAATGAAAAAAAAAAGTGTGTGTTTTTTCATTTAAAAGTTGTGGGGGGGGGGGGGAGGGGTGCCAGGTGTAGGATCCGCCCCGGAAATTAGGAAATTAGTGGCAATCACTATTCTCTCCGCTATAAAAAATAAAATTGTAAAAAGTATGTGATTTAGAAATACTTTATTTCTTTTTTCAGTTAAATAGGAGAGGACTAGCTCACGGGAGAATAGCTATATACTGTATATATGCTCACAGTGTTCTCAAACATTAGGTTTTCTGGCTTCTTCGAGGAATGTTCCGTGCAGCTTTTTCCAGGCTCAGGAGAGGCCCAAGCAGCTGCGAAGGCACCATATTTGGAGCGGACCCTTTCTATTATCTGCTACTTACAGACTAATTTCAGAGTTCAATTTGGTTACCAGCAATTACACTAGCTGAGTTGAAGAATGATTTCACGACTTGAAATAATACAGAAATAAACTTAAGGATTTAATTTCTGTATTTTCCTGTAGTTGTTAAGAATTAAGATGATCATTTCCGACTCAGTATTGTCTTAAAATTTCCGTTACAATTACCACAGAATTATAAACAATATAATTAGAATTAAATGGAAAATGGACATCATTACTCATTTAGAAATTAAAGCATGATATTCCAGAGAGTTACAGTATGTCTGAGGCCAAATATTTACCTTCATTCAGATAATTAACTAATGTCCTTGTTGTTCTTGGTGTCGCCAGACAATATTTTCTGTGGCTCCACATCATCCCACTGTCCAGTTTATGTAATTGATAGTATTTTATAAGTAACTTGATGGCACCATTTAAGCTTGTTTTTATTACAACTTTCTGAAAATGTACCACCTGCTTCTAAAGAGACCCTGTCACCGGTCCTGGCAAGCACCTATCTTGCTTCTGAGCATACAGCCCCCCCCCCCCCCTCCACAGAACTACTAACAGTGTCCTACAGTACGCTGCCGCCCCATGGTGTGCTCCAGTCTCTCACATGGTCCCTACAAATCTCCCAGCCTCTTGAAGAGGCTCCAGCCCCCTCTGGAGCCTCTATCACCAACAGTTGTCTCCAGCTCCCTCCAAAGAACCTTATCCCCTACAGGACCACCAAGTCTGCTGCATCCCCACAGACCTAGCCACAACCCTAGCCTTCCAAAGTTTCAATACATATTTTGTATGTTCATACTTTTATTATTTATTGTATAGCGTAAAGTAAACATTTTTTTATGGTTGAGGCACAGAAGTTTTTGAATAAAGAAGGCTGAGAACCACTGCTTGAAAGAAGGGGAAATAGATCTGGCGCTATACCCTTAAATTAAATAATTAATACCAATAAAATGAAACAAATAGTGAAAAAATTGTAAAAAAATATATATAAAAAATTATCAGCACGCTGGTAAATAATGAGCTAATCTTATGAAACATAAAATATACAATATAGGGGGGCGTGGTTTGACCTCGGTGGAAGATGGCAGCTTAACTTCTCAGCTCCTGCCGACTGAGAGAAACATCAGCCTTTAACGGAGGATTTTTACACTTCTTTCACTGCTCAAATAATGGGAACTTCATCCCGAAGCTCCTCGGCATCCCGCTCGAGGTCTCCCAGGGAAAATACCGGCCGCATGAGCCAGAACATACCTGATATGTTCCGGAGCCAAGCGGGCAATATGGGGGCGCTACGAGGTACGGCACAAACTACAGGCCTCTCACACAGCGCGCGCCGGCGGATCCCCCCGGCCGAAGATGACATTGTTCTTACTCCCCAGCAACAACCTAGCCTACAGGACCTCCGTTCTGTGGCCACCGACATCAAGGAAACCCTTACGGCGGCCCTCACTGCTGCAATCTCGGACCTGCGAGTAGATATCCAAGCTATCTCGAGCAGAGTGCAGGAAGTGGAAAACGTTTTGGAGTCCCATTCCACAGTGATCCGACGTTCCTGTCAGACCATGGATATTCATACCCTGCAATTGAGAGATCTTAATCGCCACATCGAAGATTTGGATAACCGTGGAAGGCGCCACAACCTCCGTATCCGCGGTTTGCCCGAATCCATAGAAGCGGAACACCTGCTATTAGAGGTAACGAACCTATTCAACAATCTATTGGACAGACCTGCCGCCACCCCGATTGGTATGGAGCGGATCCACCGCGCTCTACGCCCCAGGGGGAAGGAAACAGATCCCCCAAGGGATGTTGTATGCTGTATAATTGATTACCAGCTGAAAGAAGCCATCCTGAGAAAAGCCCGGGAAACGGAACCCCTGCTGTACAACGGTGCAAACATTCACCTTTTCCAGGATTTGTCGAACATCTCGCTGCAATGACGAAGAGAGCTGCGCCCAATTCTGGAAGTTCTACGGGCCAAGGGAATATCTTATCGTTGGAAGTTTCCCTTTGGATTGTCCGCCTCGGCACACGGTCGGTCTGCTCTACTGCGTGTCCCGGAGGATCTTCGTCACTTCTGCGAAACCTTGGAAATTCCGATGACGGCGGTACCCGATTGGTATGCGGACTTCCGACCGACCATACTCAGACGAGCCGCTCCACGTGATGACACCATGGACTCTCAAGATTCCCGCTTTCGGAGAAGACGCTCCCCTTCGGATCCAAGAGCCCAACCCTTGGCTTCGGGTCAAACGCACGGACTCAGCCCATCGAAAGCACCGCAGCCCAGGAGAGCCCGTCGGGATCGTTGAAGCTTCGATCCAATCGAACGGACAGTTAAGTTGCGGGTTAGGTTGCAGGTTGATGTTTTCATAGCCCTTCGGATGTCGATTGGACCCTGATTATATTCACTAACTTTCGTATCTTTTTCTGGTGTCCCCCTTATCTTTTTTTTTTTTGTGTTGTGTTGCTGCTTGTTTTCTTCCCTCTAGGTTACTTGAGTCTCTTGCATGGTCGCTTCATTGGCGCGTCCGATCCGCATCTTCTAACGAACGGTTTGAAGAGGGTCACTTAACAGGCACCCCCATTTGTTTTTTTTTTTGTTTTTTTCTTTTCTCCCATCTGCCTAGGCCACCTATTCCCATTTTTTGGCCTCCTCCCTTATATCATAAGTGTTTTTTCTTTTTTAATGTACTCTCTCTCCAGTCGGCCAGCTTAGACCGGTTATTGTTACTGTTAGTGTTGTTATTGTTCTAAATTGTTCTAACTCTTTAGCTTATCTCCATTGTCTCAAACCGACCCCCACGCAGTGGTACGATAGCTTTTACCTTTTTACAGTTGTTCTGCTTCTAGTATTCCACTGCATCACTTTTGGTAAATATATATTTTGTGTTTTATTTTTGGATTTAGTTTCACGATCTCCTCAGATTAGCAAGCTGGTTCTTGCTATTTTCCTATTTTTCACCTCTGATCTAACCTACGCATCAGCACACGTAGGGTTTTTTTTTTTTTTTTTTTTGTTCATTATCATTCGATCCACCCCCCACCTTTCCCTCCTTTGCCTACCCCTTTCCTTACCCTAGGGATATACCTTATAAGTTCTACCTTCTTAATTTCTCTGCTTTCACGGGGTACCACTCATAGGCCCCGAGCCTGAAGGCCGCTTGGTTCGCTCTCTTCTCTTCCCTTGTATCCTCACTCCAGTTCACCAATTGTCTTAAGCTCGGGATTAGCCGCATTTCTTTTCTTCCCACATTAATTGATATCATGTCAAAACCCCACAGTCGGCCCAAAAACGGGCTTTTAACCTTAATATCCCTAAATGTTAGAGGTCTCAACATACCAGAGAAACGATCTCAAGTCTTACTTGAATTGCATAGATACAAAGCTGATATTCCTTTCCTCCAGGAGACGCATTTTAAAACGTGTTCCGCTCCAAAATTCTCAAACTTCCGCTTCCCTACCTCTTTGCATGCCACTAATCAATATGCCAAGACCAAGGGAGTATCCATTTTAATTGCAAAACATTGCCCATTCCAAATTCTGGACACTTGTGTAGATGAAGATGCTCGCTACCTTTTTGTTAAAGGCATGCTCTACGGCAAACCTATCACCTTAGCCAATATCTATGCACCTAACCATGGCCAGGTCCCGTTTTTTAATGCGGCTCTTAGAGAACTTATCACATTTCAGGAAGGTATGCTAATTCTCGGAGGGGATTTTAATGTCCCCCTAAATCCTTCTCTTGACACTTCAAATGGTGCTTCCTCCATACCGTTTAGAGCACTTAGGACGATCAAGGATAGATTATACGACCTAGCGTTACACGACTCCTGGAGATTGTTAAATCCCAATGTTAAGGACTATACGTATTATTCAACCCCATGTAATAAGTATTCTAGATTGAACCATATCTTCATTTCACAAGATGATCTTCCATCCCTGCATTCCGCATCCATCCTCCCCATGTATTTATCTGATCACAACCCAGTTTCTCTGACCATAGATATCGCACAGGCCCCCACCAGATCCTCTATTTGGAGGCTTGACCCGTCCTTACTCACAGATGAAACTATTACGGCCACCATATCTCAGCGATTAACTTTATTCTTTCAAGAAAACGCTTCTCCAGACATGTCCCCCTTGACGCTTTGGGAAGCCCATAAGTGCACGATACGAGGAGATCTTATTGCTATCTCGGCCAGACGGAAAAAGGAAAGGAAGGCTCTCATTTCTAAATTGTCCCATCGCATACAGCTTTTAGAAAGCGCTCACAAACATTCTCAGGCTTTAGCAACGCTCCCAGCTTTGCTCCAAGCCCGGACAGAGCTTTTAGAGGCCCTAAATAGGCAAATACGTCGAAATTATTCCCTCGCACAAAAAACCTTTTATGAATATGGAAATAAGGCTGGAAAACTTCTGGCAAGAGCCCTCAAACGGAAGAAAGCCGCTATGACCATACATTCCATTACTGACCCCCAAGGACGGAAATTGACGGCTAGTGATCACATAGCGCAACAATTTGTGACATATTACTCCCAGTTATATAATCTAAGATCCGCTGATCCTCCCACTAGTGACAGTTCCCGGCTTCAGATGATCAATGACTTTCTTTCCACCTACAGCCCCGACCCTCTGTCGGTATCGGCTGCAGCTGACTTGGAAAGACCCTTGTCTTCCTCAGAATTAGATTTGGTACTTAAGCAACTGAAACCTGGGAAAAGCCCGGGCCCAGATGGGTTAACGTCAGGATATTATAAGACGTTCATTGATCCTCTCAAGCCGCATTTTCTGTCCGCCTTTAATTCCTTAGCGCTTGGCGATACCCCTCCTAGAGACTTGTTGACGGCTCACATAACCGTGATCCCTAAACCAAATAAGGATGCATCACTTGTGATGAACTATAGACCAATATCCCTACTAAATGTTGATCTCAAGATCTTCGCAAAGATATTAGCCAACCGTCTCTTGCCTCTTCTGCCCAACCTGGTCTCTTTGGACCAGGTTGGCTTTGTACCGGGCAGAGAGGCAAGAGACAATACGCTCAAAGCTATCAACATTCACCACTGGTTATCGTCCTCCCGTCAGCGAGGTTTCTTCCTTTCCCTTGACGCGGAGAAGGCGTTTGACAGGGTGGCCTGGGACTATATGTCAGCGGTTCTCAAACGGATAGGACTACGGGACCGCATGCTTCATTTTATCTTAGCTTTGTACTCGTCCCCAACAGCTAGAGTCCGAGTTAATGGCCACCTGTCGGACGCCTTCTCCGTGTCAAATGGAACTCGCCAGGGGTGCCCCCTCTCACCCTTGATTTTTGTGTTAACCCTGGAACCATTGCTTAATCGGCTGCGGGCTAACCCTAACATCAAGGGAGTTACAATATCTGATTCTATCTACAAGTTAGCCGCTTTTGCGGATGACATTCTCCTATTTTTGACAGACCCTCATGTATCCCTACCTAATGTTCTTGCGGATTTTGCTACTTTTAACACCCTATCTAATCTTCAAATTAATTTGTCGAAATCAGAAGCCCTGAATGTATCTTTAGATCCTGTGACGCTCACATTATGCAAAGCCAATTTCCCCTTTAGATGTGTTAAAGACGCCATCACTTATTTAGGAATCAAGCTCCCTACTCACCTATCTAACCTATATGCGCTCAACTATATCCCTCTCATTCGAAACATTCAGAAAGATCTTAAGGACTGGTCGTCCGGTATGTTTTCGTGGTTTGGAAGGGCGGCTGTCCTTAAAATGAATATCCTCCCGCGCTTGCTATATATTTTTCAAACAGTTCCCATCAATGTACCCCAGACTTTTTTTACCTCATATAGATCGGCCATACGCCGATTCATATGGGGCTCTCAACGTCCCAGACTTAGTCTTGACAGGCTGGCCCTACCCAAAATAGCAGGTGGTATAGGCTTACCAGACGTGACTAAGTACCATTGGGCATGCCAGTTGATTCGTATTATTGATTGGAATGTCCATATTCAATCGAAAGCTTGGGTTAATATAGAACAAAAATTTACTAGATTACCGATAAGTTCATTGCCTTGGTTGGCCTCAGAACACATACCTAGTTCGTGTACACATCATCCACTAATCGGGTGCACCCTTCAAATGTTCCGGAAGGCTTGTAAGGGGCACCGTATTTCCTCGGTAATTGGTCCACTAACTCCAATCAGACAGAATCCGGCATTCCCTGCGGGCATGTCAACCTCTTTTATGTCGGAATTTTGGCCCCATGATGAGATGCAGGCAAGACATTTCTTTTCTGCAGGGTCGTTTTTAGACCGGGCTGATATCCCCTCACGGAATGTTGATCGCGCTTGCTCTATGTGGACTTATTTCCAATTGCGACACTTCTTAAATGACCCCCATAAGCGCAGTGACTTCTCTAGACAACCCACCTTGTTTGAAAATTTGTGCTTGCAAACAGAACAACAAAGACACTTAATTTCTAATATTTACCCATTGTTGTTCTCGACCCATGATCCTAAATCCAATGTGGCTGTTCGAAGCTGGGAAAGAGATCTTGGCCTTAATCTTTCCCCAGCCGAGTGGGAACATATTTACACGCTGATTCATAAAGGTTCTATTAATGTGTCAACCCAAGAGAATGGCTTTAAGATCTTCTCAAAATGGTATAAAACTCCGACCAAATTGAACAAGATCTCCCCGAATATATCTTCCAAATGCTGGCGTTGCTCGCAGGATACAGGCTCCATGCTACACATATGGTGGTCCTGCCCTAAACTCCAACCCTTTTGGCAAACTGTACACCGACTGACTTCCAAGATCACGACTTACCAGTTGGATTACACTCCTGGGCAAATGTTATTACACTACTCTTCGATCCCCTTTAACCATTATCATCGTTCATTAGCTCTCCACCTAATCAATGCGGCCAAGATGTGTATCCCCACATTATGGAACTCCACGAAAGTACCGACAATTGCGGATTGGTTTAAACGCATTTCTAGAATTGCGGAAATGGAAGATCTCATACACCAAGCTAAAGACACAGCGTCTAAATTCACGAAGATATGGTCCTGCTGGAACCACTTTAAGTTCTCTGATGAATATAAACTTCTACTTTCACAATGAGAGAATGCTTCCCCAGCTTTCGAAAGCTTAGGGTAAACATGGTATTGCCCCCCCTACCACCCTCAGGCTGGCTCTGAGGGCAGCTGTCTTCCCTTGGAAGTGTTACCATATCTGATGTGTATGTATGTAAGAAGAGCATTTATTTTTTAGTCTGGGTATCCCCCTTGTTTGCTTCACTCTTGGATCTCTCCATGTCCCTTCTCTTCCCGTTCCCCTTCATCTCCCATGTTCCGTTGTTAGTTGTTTTTTCTTTTCTTTTTTTGTTTTGATTTTTCTGGTGCTTAGCTGTATGTCCACTCGCGGGTAGCACTCACAGGGGGGTCGCTAGAGGTCCGTGACCGCACCCCCTCACCTCTCCAGGCATAGTAATACGACATAATTGCTGCCAATTAAATCCCCAAGCTCTTGGGCATTAAAGTTTCCAGTCACCTTTATGCTGGACACATGAAGACCCATTGTTAAGTTTGTTCAGTATGCCTTAGCACGTACTTTTCCTGTTTTGTTTGGTTCTATGAACATGCATTGTTCGAATTTTTCTTGTGTTGGTTCTTGATCTAGAGGAGCTTTTAGGTATACGGGGCAGTATGATCATGACCCTGGTCTCCTCTAAAGGTACTTGCCTTATCTTGTAGACATGTGTTTTGTTTACTTCAATGTTCCTTGGTTATTAATCAAATGTGACATCACTGTAATATACTGCTCTGATGTGCTGAATTGTAAGTTTTTTGCAACCTTTACAATAAAACTTTTCTTGGAAAAAAAAAAATATACAATATAAAGCCCAACAGTATCATATAAAAAGCCCAAAAGGACTGTGCTCATTCTAAGTGCCTAGACCACTCTAGGTGCCATATATCAGGTGCTTAGTATACTAGTGTCCCTAGAAAAAAATGTTTTTGCATAAAAGCTATGCGTGGATACAAAAATAAAAGTGCAAGCCAAACCACATAATAAGTCAATAGATAAAAATAGATAAACTTGCAATTGTAATAAAAAATAAAAGTACAAATAGAAATAAAAATAAAAATAAAAATTGCAGTCAGTGAAAGTCCCACACTTATAGAAAAGGCAGTGTGATTTGTGTGAAAAATGGGTAACAGGTGAATGACAATGGATAATAGTGAATATCTTCAGTGGTTATCTTCAGAAAATACAACTGCTTCTCCCAGTGCACAGTGAATAATAATGTGATTGCTCTCACCAGAGCTCTTACCCCTACAGGGGTGGATCAGCCTCCACAGTATAAGCCACTGTGCTGCTCTCTGGCAATGGTTTGATGTTGTCCTGGGAGACGCCTGCTCTTCCGCTTGTGTTGGGTGATGTCAGTGTGCCTGTTGTACCACCTGCTTCTAAAGAGACCCTGTCACCAGTCCTGGCAAGCACCTATCTTGCTTCTGAGCATACAGCCCCCCCCCCCCCCTCCACAGAACTACTAACAGTGTCCTACAGTACTCTGCCGCCCCATGGTGTGCTCCAGTCTCTCACATGGTCCCTACAAAACTCCCAGCCTCTTGAAGAGGCTCCAGCCCCCTCTGAAGCCTCTATCCCCAACAGTTGTCTCCAGCTCCCTCCAAAGAACCTTATCCCCTACAGGACCACCAAGTCTGCTGCATCCCCACAGACCTAGCCACAACCCTAGCCTTCCAAAGTTTCAATACATATTTTGTATGTTCATACTTTTCTTAATTATTGTATTGTGTAAAGTAAAAAAAAATATTCTGGTTGAGGCACAGAAGTTTTTGAATGAAGAAGACTGAGAACCACTGCTGTAGAAGACTGATGGAGCAGGCAAGGGAATCAGACCTGGGGTCATGAGAACAGTATCCCAACAGCAGATAAGTAGTGGTACTGTCCAAGCTGGAGTAGCTTATTCTCAATGCCTCAGCTGCTGATGATCCATGTCAGTACTGGTGGCTCTCCTCCAGTCCACATACATGCATCTTGCTCTCTATAAGCATTATGTTAAGCAACCGCGGCCACTCTTATATGGAAATGCAACACACAGGTTGCTGTGTGTTTTTTGGCACCATGAAGCACAGGTGCATTGTATTAGTGTGTTGGGGTGCCATTCACATGTATGGTATTGTAGCACCATAGCGGGATCCCAGTCTAATGCGCTAAGTACCACACTAGACCACATAAGGATAAGGATCTTTGTCCTGGTGTGTCAACTTTGTAAATTGAACCTTATATATAATTCAGCACATTGAATAGACTTTACACCTGCATTCTATACTCTGTTATGTGTTTTCTATGTCTGACTAAAGTGATTATTTTCTCAATAGCTACTCATTGCTATGTAGTTTTCAATTGTTTAATGAAATTCTTCTTCAAGGTGCAAATGTCTCAAGTATTTGTGCAGGCGTCAAGAATGATCTCCCTAATTTGCCTAATACTTTTTTTTTTTGTTTGTCATCTTCATTTAGTGGCCATAATGCAGTATTTTCTTGAAATACCTCAATCAGGAAAATATTGCATTGTGGCTACTAGGTATAGTGAACAATCATAGGAAATAAGCATATTAGGCAAATTACGGGAATTATTTGTGATGGCTGTCAATATTTCTATTGCACACAATCCTGGAATGAGCTCTTACAAGTACTGGGTACTGCGGCGACCACCAGCTGGAAACTGGAGCATGCATGACAATGTAAATATTCACCAGCGCATCATAGATCTTCAAATAAGTGAGAAGGGTTATTTTATTGAAGAAAGATCACATTAGAAAAGTGCCACTTTTCAGAGCTGCATAGGACCCTTTTGTTAGGCATGTGATGTGTATGTGATCACATGCCTTACAAAGGGGCCCTGCTGGTATGTGCTGGCGAATATTTACACAGGTCTTTGTGATGGCTGTGCAAATGTTTGAAACATTTGGACAGTGCATTTGTATAAAGAGATCCCGTAGTGTTAGCTCTCTTTATTCTATTTATTTTTTTCTTTTTCAATACATTTTTATCAAAAAATTTCACAAATAAATAATATTAGGCATAGTATGAGGTCTAGGTATCGCACTTTGGTGGATATTTTGATTACTAGCTTTGTAGTTCACATATGTCTTTATGCAATATTGAAATTCCTATTTGCTTGTCAAATCTTAAAACCTTCTGTGGCTCTAGGGTTGCCGCTGTCCAGGATTCACCTGGTTTTAAAACATGGGTCCGGGTTTCAGTCCATCTGAAACCCGGACACATTATTCAGACAGGGCTGTGGCTCCCCAAGTAACCAAGATAGTCACATGAAACCTGTTGCCATCCAAGAGCTTTGGGCAGCTATCTGGGGGAGGATTCGGCATCCCTGGGGGGACGGGGCAATGATGTCAGCAAAAGCAATTTGGCCAAACGCACTGTTCATCAGCTGGATTACTACTATCCTTGGGCCAACCAAAGGTGTCCCAGGACTTTTATAATTTACAGTGTATACTATGAGAAAAAAGAATTGCCCTGCACTGCAAAAGTGTTCAGGTTTGGCTTGTAGAAAAGGTGTCAGCCCTATGTGGCACTTATAGAGCAACATTATTGTTTTTGCTTGGTTAAGTTTTTTCCTTTGTTATCTGATATGCAATATGTATTCAATGATGCTATTGTTTAGTGCATGTAACCTCACCTTTTTCCTATCCAGGTTTCCCTATTTACTATGTTTTGATGTAGGAGGTATGTAGCATTGAATTCAAAACACCCAATTAACAAGTTGCTGACTGCCGGCCGTCAAATGATGGCGAATCTCTTGTGGAGGGAGGGCGTCATATGACGTCCTCCCATTTAAACTGGGAATGCGCACGATCGTGCGCGCGCATCCCTGTTCCTTTGGTGGCGGCGCATCACGGAGACACCGCTCGCCACCGAGGGGGGTGAACACTCATTGGGCATGGCTGTTTACCATGTGATCGGCCATGACTTCATCACAGATGGTTACACCCCCACTGTGCACGGGGTGTGGGCGCGAGCGCGCTGCACGTGCACGTCGGTGGCGGCGTGTTCCTGGGAACACTGCTCGTCACTGACACTGAAAAACAGCCATTGGCTGGCTGTTTACCCACATGATTGGCTGTGATCCTTTCACAGCCGATCACTAAATGTAAACAAACGCGGTAATGAGATGTTACCGCTCACAGTGTACACACAAATCACACTGATTGCCCCCCCCAATAAAGAGGACCTGTCACCACCAATCATAGTACCTGTCACTAACAGTCCATCAGAGTACCGGAGTACCTGTCACAGTCCATCAGAGTATCCAAGTACCTGTCACAGTCCATCAGAGTACCCGAGTACCTGTCACAGCCCATCAGAGTACCCGAGTACCTGTCACAGTCCATCAAAGTACCCGAGTACCTGTCACAGCCCATTAGAGTACCCGAGTACCTGTCACAGTCCATCCGAGTACCTGTCACAGTCCATCCGAGTACCCGAGTACTTGTCACAGCCCATCAAAGTACCCGAGTACCTGTCACAGCCCATCAGAGTACCCGAGTACCTGTCACAGTCCATCCGAGTACCCGAGTACCTGTCACAGCCCATCAGAGTACCCGTGTACCTGTCACAGTCCATCAAAGTATCCGAGTACCTGTCACAGCCCATTAGAGTACCCGAGTACCTGTCACAGCCCATCAGAGTATCCGAGTACCTGTCACAGCCAATCAGAGTACCCGAGTACCTGTCACAGTCCATCCCAGTACCTGAGTACCTGTCACAGCCCATCAGAGTACCCGAGTACCTGTCACAGCCCATCAGAGTACCCGAGTACCTGTCCCAGTCCATCAGAGTACCTAAGTACCTGTCACAGTTCATCTGAGTACCTGAGTACCTGTCCCAGTCTATCTGAGTATCCGAGTACCTGTCCCAGTTCATCTGAGTACCTGAATACCTGTCACAGTTCATCTGAATACCCGAGTACCTGTCACAGTTCATCTGAGTACCCGAGTACCTGTCACAGTCCATATGAGTACCTGAGTACCTATCACTGCCCTTCAGAGTACCCAAATACCAGTCACCAGGCCATCAGAGAACCTGTCACCAAGCCATCAGAGTACCCCAGTACCTGTCACCAGGCCATCAGAGTATCTGAGTACCTGTCACCAGGCCATCAGAGTACTCAAGTACTTGTCACCAGGCCATCAGAGTACTCAAGTACCTGTCACCAGCCCATCAGAGTACCAGAGTACCTATCTGCAGCCAATCAGAGTACCCAAGTACCTATTTGTAGCCCATGCCTCATAGAATATACGTTGGGGTGTTTGCTTTCCAAAATGTGGTAATTTTGTGGGTAATTTCACTGTCCTGGTGCTCCAGGACCTTCAAAAGTGTGATGGGTAGGAATGAATTGAGATGTGTCATTTATGCTCCTAGAACGCCTGAAGGTACTACTTCAATGTTCGGCCTCTGTATGTGGTCAGGCTGTGTAAAAGTCCTACACATGTGGTATCGCCATACTCGGGAGGAGTAGCAGAATGTGTTTTGGGGTATAATTTTTGCTATATACATGCTATGTGTTAGAAATATCTTAGAAATTGACAACTTTGTGTAAACAAAAAATGTGTTTTCATTTTTTTCCACATATTCCAAAAACTTCTGGAAAAAAATGAACCGTTCAAAAAACTCATTATGCCTCACAGATTATACATTTGGGTGTTAGCTTTCCAAAATGGGGTCATTTTATGGGCAATTCCATTGTTCTGGTACTCCAAGGCCTTCAAAAGTGTAATAGGTGGCTGTGAAATGAGATGTGTCATTTTTGCTCGTAGAACACCTGAAGGTACTAGTTCAATGTTGGTGCTCTGTATGTGGCCAGACTGTGTAAAAGTCTCACACATGTGATATTGCCATACTCGGGAAGAGTAGCAGAATGTATTTTGGGGTGTAATTTGTTGTATGCATATGCTATGTGTGAGAAATAACCTGATAATATGACAATTTTGTAAAAAAAAAAAATAATAAAAAAAAATCTTCATTTTGCAAAGAATTGTGGGAAAAAATTACAACTTAAAGTGTAAAGTCAAAAAATAGTGCACTAATGCAACCTGTGGAACATTTACCTGTGCAAAAAAAATATTCAGAAATACCTCACTGCTAATTAGCCTCAATCGCTATATTGCCTAGAGCTCATAAATAACTAAATACAATTAATGTGATAAAGTATAAAACTCACAGACGCAATAAAAATATTGCATAGCACTATTAGACAAATAAATGTGAAAAAGTCCCTAACAGATTCTAATATGTGAGACAAGGATCCACTTTGTGGGAAAAGCTGGTTCCAGTATGAGTCAAGCAGACAAAATCCAGTGATATGTTAATCACGACCACCACTTTTAGGTGAATTGCCTGCTCACCTCAGGAGGAGATCCCACAGGTCAAGTCATGCCTTAGGTATATAGGTCTTCAAAGATCATAAGAAACCATGCATTGTATCCTTACAAGGTTAAACCCTTGCCAGCCAGTGTCAGTACAGTGACATATTTTTAGCACTGATTACTGTATTAGTGTCACTAGTCCCCAAAGTGTCAGGTAGTGTCAGAATGTCCCACGCAATTTCGCTGATCGCTGCCACTACTAGTAAAAAAAAAATATTTTTATTCCTGTGTGTGTGTGTGTGTTTGTATGTGTGTGAGTCTGTAGACGTTACAACTTTTGCGCACATCAATCAATATACACTTTTCTTCTTTTTTACCAAAAATATGTAGCAGAATACATATTGGCCTAAATTCATGAAGCAATTTTCTTTTTCTTTTTTTCTTTTCAATAATTTTTATTGAGTATACAAAGTGTACTGTGTACATCAAACCATGAACATAGACATATAACAAAGTAATAAAGAACATGAACAAGGTACAAGCACCGGGGAACAGTATCTCTAGCGCTCATTCTCGGGTTAGACCGGTTGGGGGAATGGGAGACAAAATAGCCGGAGGTAAATCTCCATTAGGAAGCGGCCCCGAATGCATGAGTAAACATGGGTATCGAAAACCTTTGCAAAACACTAGCAAAATAATAGACAGGGTTTCATGACCTTGACTGATCCCTTGGGTCACCAAAGATATAGAGCATTTAAGAGGGGGGACATGTCTCTGTCTTGAACAGGATAAACTTAACATGTAATGATAACTGCATGGGTAGATAGGTTCTTCTCGGTTGGTTTCCCAAGGCAAGTGAGTACCAGTGAGCTTGAGGTGGCCTTCCCTGAGTAGCACAGGGAAGGCAGACCCGCCCTAGTCTTGGGACTTGTCTCTTCTAGGGCCTCAGCACCGTTGGTGCTTGACCCTTTATTGTCAGTGTGAAAGAAGGCCTGTGCGGGGGGACATAAAGCAGGTCAAGATCCCTTGTAGGGTCTCCCGTGGCAGCCACTGAGATCACCACTCCACCCCTATGAGCTCACACTGTGGAGTGAGATAGCTCCAGGAGTTCCCACTGCGGAGACACCCACTTGTCGCCTTCGACTCCCCCAGAGGACACACTGAGGTTGTGACCCCCGGGTGTGAGTCAACAGGACTCTCGCTGGGACCCCCCGGCCCACATTAGTGAATTGTTTCCAACACCGGCTAATCTTGTTCGGTTCAGCAAAAGGGCAGAGAAGAGCGGGCTGTTGAGTGTGGAATCTATCAAACCAGTATCAGTTGTTAGAAGTCATAAGCGAGAAAGAATAAGAAGAGAAAGGCAAAGAGGGAGAAGGACAGGAGAAGGGCAGGTGGGTAGTGGGTGGTGGGGTACAGGTAACAGGATCGTGGCTTCATCCTCGAGGTCATTATGTTAGTAAGTGACCTGGGTAGAGTGGGACCTTGATGTGCTGGGCCCATGGTTCCCAGATTGACTCAAAGCGTTGGACAGTGTCCCACAGTTTTTCCACTGTTTGTTCCTGTGCCATGATCCATAAAATTTTGTGCTTGGCAGCCAAGAGGGAGACTTTGGAGGATTTCCAGGCCTTTGCTAGTGTGATCTTGGCTCCCAAGCACATGAAGAAAATTAGCTGTTGAGTGTGCTTAGGGATGTTCTGTATTCTGCAGTTCAGTAGAATGTAAGGAGTCTTGAGGAACTGGAGCTCCAGTGACCTTCCGTAATAGTTGCAAAAACCTGTTCCAATAATTTCTTATACGGGGGCATGTCCACCAAATCTGGAACATCAAGCCTGTATGACCGCAGCCTCTGAAGCAAAGGGGTGAGGTACTTAGGAACATCTTGAAGAGTCTCGCAGGGACATAGTACCATTTGGTGAGAATTTTAATATTAGCTTCAATTAAGGTTATGTTCAAGATACCTTTATATGATCTCCTGAAAACCTGAAACCACGTATCCGGATCCAGCTGGATGCCTAAGTCACTCTCCCAGGATCAGGCGTATGCCGGCTTGTCCTTCCTATCTGCCAGGGAAGAATAAATGAGGGAGATACCGCCCTTTTGGAGACCTGTGTTTGTGCACCATTGTTCGTACATCGTCGCCTTGTGATTGTTTGGTTTGTCTGATTCGAGTGATTGTAAGAAGTGCCTGATCTGTGCTAGTCTAAATTGTTCAGAAGCGGGCATTTCTAATTTACTAAGGCAGTGACCTAGTGATATGGGGCCGTTAGGTGAGAGGAAATGGCCGATTCTGAAAAGGCCTTTGTTCAGCCACCAGCGAAACGCCTGAATGTTCATTCCTGGGGGGAAATCGGGGCTATGAAAGAGGTGTGTGAGAGGTTTCAGTGGGGATATCAGGTGGTAATTTTTGTGTAGTTGATCACATAGTGCCAGGGAATGAGATAGGGTGGGGGCTAAGATAGCGGGTCTGTGTTTTGCTGGTCTCCATACCAAAAAATCAAGTGTAAAATGAGGTGCTGCCTGTCTCTCTCGAGAGAGACCCAGTCGGGCCTGGAGGTTTTGGTATATATCGCTGAGAATTGGGCCAACTGTGCCGCTTGGTAGTAGAGCCATAGGTTAGGAAGTCCTAGCCCTCTTTGGGCTGTCCGGCGGAACAGAGTATCTCGTGCCAAGCGGTGGCCCCGCTTTCGCCAGAAAAATCCAACCACCTTTGATTAGAAGTTAGATAGGATAGACTTTTTGATAGGGATGGGAAGGGATCGGAAAAGATACAATATGCGAGGTAGTAGGTTCATTTTGACGGCGTTCAGCCTGCCTAACCAGGATAAAGCTTGCTTTGGCCATTTAGAGAGGTCCGCTTCTAAAGATCGGAAAGCAGGGGGATAATTGGCTTTGTATAAGTCGCTGACGCACTTGGTCAAATAGACGCCCAGATAGGGAATCTTGTCCGTGGCCCAGGAAAAGGGAAAGTGATGTTTAAGTTGGTCAACGGTTGGGGGGGGGACCGACATGTTGAGGGCGACCGATTTTGAGGTGTTTACCTGGAGACCTGAAATAGTCCCAAAGTCCCGGAGCAGTTGAAGTAGATTGGGGGCGGAGATGAGTGGCGATGTTAGAAATATTAACATGTCGTCAGCAAAGAGGGCGCATTTGTGCTCCTCTGGGCCTCAGCGAATGCCTTAAATGTTCGTATCAGCTCTGATGGCTATGGCCAATGTCTCTATTGCTATGGCGAAGATCAGGGGCAACAGGGGGCAACCCTGCCTTGTGCCTCTGCGGATGGCGAGCGGTGATGAGTGATGACCCAATAAATGTATTTGGGTGGATGGGGTTGAGTAGAGGGTGTGCAATATCTTTAGGAAGCTCGCCCCAAACCCCCATCTAGTTAGAACCTGAAAAAGATAAGGCCACGATACCAAGTCGAATGCCTTCTGCAGATCTAATGACAGCAGAAGGCCCTCCTGTGCCAAACCCCCATCCCATCGTGAGCTCAACAGGGAAATTAGATCAATTGCCCTTCACACCTGGTCCGGCCCCTGTCTCCCCGGAATGAAGCCCACCTGGTCCTTGTGAATGTAGCTGGGTATAAAGCTGGACATCCTGTTTGCCAATATTTTTGTCATAATTTTGAGATTGTTGTTGATTAACGATATAGGCCTGTAGTTTCCCACTTCACAAGTGTCTTTGCCAGGTTTAGGTATAACCGATATGAAGGCTGTGTTTGAGTCATTCAGAAGGGGGGCTCCATCCCAGAGGGAGTTGAAGAAACGGGCCATGTGGGGAGCCAATCTCTGGCCAAATTTCTTGTAGTAACTGATCAGGAAGCCATCAGGGCCAGGGGCCGAGTCTGGTTTCAGGGATTTTATTACGTCTAGTATCTCAGCAGATGAGAAGGGTTCATCCATTAGCTCCCTATGCGTTTGTTGTAGGGAAGGTAGGTCAAGGTTCCGGAGGAACCGGTCTCTAGCCTTGGAGTGTGTGTGGGGGGTCTCGGCACGAGGCTTGTGTAGTAGTCGTGAAACAATTTTAGAATCTTAAGGTGCTCGACGCAGTTCTGATTTTGGGAAAGACCATGGTACGAGTCCGGGGGCTTAATTTACTTGCAAGCTTGGAACCTATTTTGTCCTTTTGGTAATAGAAGCAGGCTCCTGTCCAACGCAGATGCTTTTCAGCGGAGGTGGTGAGTAGGAGGTTCAGTGTTACTCATGCCCTATCGAGCTCAGCCAGGCTGTCTGGGGTGGGGTTCCACTTGTGGTGCTTACTGAGCAGACGGAACTCCTCTGTGAGCCTTAAAAGGTCTGCTGAATGTTCCTTTTTGAGCCGGGCGGATAGTTGTATTATTCTACCCGTCATGACCGCCTTATGTGCCGCCCAAAGAGAGCCTGGTGAGATCGAGTCCGTGCTATTGTCTGACAAGTATTCCATCAGGGCTGTGTCTAGTAACGCGCAATGTGCCTGGTTGTTCAGAAGCGACTCGTTAAGTTGACATCGAAACAGCCCCCTATCGCTTCCTCCTTCCCGGAGAGACAGCATTACTATGGAGTGATCATACAAAGAGGTGTCATAAATTTTGGAGGTTTCGACCATAGGTATTAACCGTGGTGGTACAAATATATGGTCAATCCTAGTTCGTGTATTATGGGAAACAGAATAGTGCGTATAGACTCTGGTGCGAGGATTCATCTCCCTCCAGATGTCTATCAGACCAGCCGATTGTATGGTCTGTGCCACTCGGAGACTACATTTAGGAGGTCTTTTGGGTATAGGTTTTGCGGGGTTGGATCTGTCTGAGGAAAGATCGAGTGGAGTGTTCGAGTCTCCCTCCAGGATCACAGTGCCCACCAAATGGGGTTTCCGTGATTGAAGAGTCTTTTTAAATAAGGTGTCCTGGTGGGAGTTTGGAGCATAGTAGGAGATAAACGTGTAGGTTACTTCGTCAAACGTTCCGCACACCAAAATGTAGCGACCGTCTGGGTCTCTTATGGTTTTGGAGTGTGTAAAGTGTACTTTGTTGGCAAAGCATATCGCCACCCCTCTAGTTTTGTTGGGTGCATTTGCTAAGTAAAATTGAGAGAAGTTTTTGTGGAGGAAAGTGGGATTATAGGTTGTAGGGAAGTGCGTCTCTTGAATCAGTACTATGTCCGCCTTCTGGGCATGAAACTGTTGCATAATTTTGCATCGTTTTACCGGAGAGTTAAGACCCTGGACATTATTGGAGAATATCCGGAGGCTTAACTTCACCTGCGTGGGTTCAATCATGAGGGAACATAATGTGGTGTGCTATGTGCATAAGAAGCCTACCCGTCCATGGTGTCGTCCCTAACAGATAGAAGTAGACGTCGGATCCACTGTGGCATGGCCTGTGGGATTGAGACAAGGAAGATTCAGCCGGATCCTGTCCCTATAGGAGTGGGTCAGGAGGGGAAGGGGGGGGGGGAGATCGAGATCAAAGATAGAAGAGGAAGAAGAGAAAAGAGAGGCATGAAAATTTGCATCATACAAAGTATCATAACGAACAAAAATAAAAATAATAAGAGAAAAAACAAAACAAAAAAACCCCCCAAAAAATCCCTTACCCCATGGGTCCAGGCAGAGACCCATCTCTGTTAGTACCCAACCCAAGAAAGAGTCAGGATGACCCCGAAGGGTCGTAATAGCCTAACTCCAGTAGGAGAAGATACTAGTGTTCCCCTATCGGAGTCAGAGGGAGGCGCATTGTGCCCGCCCTGGTCAACCCCGCCGTAGAGGTTGTCTAGCTCGGTAACTCCAACAAAAAAGTCTGAGCCCTGGCTAAGTAAGACTTGGGGATCGTGAGTGGTCCGTGAGCTCATCTTCCTCCTCCCACATGGGACATATGTCCCGACATAGGAAAAAAAAAAGGAAGGGGGGGGAGGACAGTAAAGGCATAATCTCGGTAGTCACTATATAATGTAGTTGCATAGTTAGAACTAAATATATATCCTTCAAGGATCAGGTCTGGGGATGCCCCCAGATGGGACAGGGCCTGTTATCACCCCTTCATGGTGTTTCGACCCTGAACATAATCCATGATGAGGTCGCAGTGAAGAAAGGTGTGGACAGTCCAGGTTTCAGCTCATGTCGGCAAGGACTCCCTCGATCTCTTGGGCATTTGCTTCTGCCACATTTGCGTCACGGGACTCGTTGGTGAAGGACGTTTGGATGACAGGGTTCCTTTAGGTGTAGAGGTCTGCGGCAGCTCTTGGACGATCAGACCCAGCTGCAGCAAGAGGCATTCTCCATCCTGAAATGTAGAGAAATTGTAAGGTTTTTTTGCGGTACATGAAATTCAGATGAAGCGGGAAGGCCCATCTGTAGGAGATCTCTTTGCTTGACAGAACTTGAAGCAGAGCTTTCAGTGCCCGTCGCTTTTGAACCGTGTAAGGTACACAAATTACACAAAAAACACTGCGCTATCTCCCGTTAACCAGCTGCTGACACACTAAACGTGGAAAACTTAGTGAAAACAATAATAAAGAAAAGTGCCGCGCTAAATATGATAATTATGCAAACATCTATGCAAAACTGGTGAATTCATGTATGAATATGAGTAACAACTATGATAGTTCAATGTGTATATATAGATTACATGTGAAACAATAATACACTTGAAAGTCCTTCTATATATTGTCCATGAAAAAAATATAAACAACTGCGACTTCTTTTTTCCCCCTTCCGTTTTTACGTGAGAAGTGAATGAAAAGAGTCCATCAAGGAATCCAAAAAGTGCACAATCCACCATTACGTGATTACCACCACCATAAAAAGAATCAAGGCTTACCAGATGCCTTGGACCCAAACAAGCATACGCCTGAAGGGTCGACAAAGCTTTATTATGAATGGGTTGGATGGTCTCCAGAAAATCCTGAGGTGCACAATTTATTTATATGGATTGCACGGACACTTTGTATATTGCATTTATTGTAAAGCTTACACATTGCTTGCAGTGATTGCACGGACATCATTTATATTTGGCACTTGCACTTTTTTAAATAATACCTTTTGGATTATCACATGATATGCACTTTATATGGCAATAACCTGTATGGGAATTTTTTAAGATCCCAAAATTATGTCCTTATACCTGTTATAGCTTCGCATGAATATTCACTGATAGAAGTCACATTTAATTAATTTTTTTCTTTTAGTGGAAGGAGTGTATATTACAAAACACAGGTGTATGTCACATTGACCTTAAATTGTCTCAACCTTATATCACCATATTCACCCCTCCCTCTCTCCCCTTTTCCTACCCTCTTTTCCCCTTACCCCCCCCCCCCCCTCTCTCTCCCCTTCCCTCTCTCCCCTTTCTTTTTCTTTCTTGTCTTTTTTCTCCTTCTTTTACATTGCACAGCACTATCCCATATAAATAATTGATGCAGGCTGTTGCACCACAGTATCATGTGCCATTACATAAGACCTTCAACTAAACTGTGGTGCCAGCCTTATACAGGTCTTGTGTTCGGGTGCTCAAGGAGGGCAGGTGGACAGGCAGTGCACCTGACCACTGACCTGTGGAGTGCGTGTAGTGCCCAGCACATAGTTAGCCAGGTTGAAAAAGACACAAGTCCATCCAGTTCAACCTTAAAAACAAATAAATAAAATAAAAAATAATCGTACAATCCAGATACCCAATTTTATGCCCACAATTGATCCAGAGGAAGGCGAAAAAAAAACCCAGCAGAGCATGCTCCAATTTACTACAGCAGGGGAAAAAAAATTCCTTCCTGATCCCCCAATAGGCAAACGGATTTTCCCTGGATCAACTTTACCTATGTTAGTACCTAGTTATATTATGTACCATCAGGAAAGTATCCAAGCCTTTCTTAAAGCAATCTACTGAACTGGCCAGAACCACCTCTGGTGGGAGTCTATTCCACATTTTCACTGCTCTAACTGTGAAGAAACCTTTCCTGACTTGAAGCTGAAATCTCTTTTCCTCTAGACGTAAAGAGTGCCCCCGTGTCCTCTGGGTTGACCGTACAGAGAACAACTCAACACCAAGTTCACTATATGGACCCCTAATATATTTGAACATGTTAATCATATCCCCCCTTAATCTCCTCTTCTCAAGAGTGAATAAATTTAGTTCCTCTAATCTCTCCTCATAGCTGAGTTCCTCCATGCCTCTTATCAGTTTGGTTGCCCTTCTCTGCACTTTCTCCAGTTCCCCGATATCCTTTTTGAGAACTGGTGCCCAAAACTGAACGGCATATTCCAGGTGAGGTCTTACTAATGATTTGAACAGGGGCAAAATGATATCTCTTTCTCTGGAGTCCATACCTCTCTTAATACAAGAAAGGACTTTGCTCGCTTTGCAAACAGCAGCTTGGCATTGCATGTTGTTATTGAGCTTATGGTCTACCAAAACCATAAGCCTTCCTGTCCCTGACGGCACATTGGTGACAGGCCAAGGTGTCCCATGATGTAGTTCAAATATCTGGATCCTCGTCAGCAGTTGACAAACAGGGGCCCGTTCCTTCCTCCTGCGCGCTGAGGTGATGAAAAGCACACAGCGCAAAACATCCTGCAAGCCCTGCAGAAAATGTTGTTGCAGTGGTTTGGACAGGCAGACAGCAACTACCGTATTGGCTATGTTGTCATTGATGGAGGCAGCAACATGGTCAAGGCTGTAAGGGATGGTAGCTTTGTGGGTGTGTGCTGCTCAGCCCACCTTATCCACCGGAAGATGACTGGCAACTTCCATCGCAGTTTGAGGGACAGCCACCTCCTCAGGGTGGAACAGAGGAAGGCAGGCCTTCCAGAACACTGCCTAAAACAGGATGTGGGGACTAGGTGGAATTCAACCCTAGCAATGCTGGAATGCATCCTTGAGCAGCAGAAGGCTCTCCATGCCATGGCCTGTGATCATAACATTAGCATAGAGAGACCTTTAGGTAGGGGGGACTGGGCCATAATTGGGCAGATTGTGGCAGTCCTCAAACCTTTCCTCTCTGTCACAGAACACCTAAGCCGCGAGGATGCCAGCAATTGTCATGTGCTCCCACTCTTCAACCACCTTCAGAGCAAATTGGAGCGGTTCAAGTCGGCTGAGGAACCTTTGCCTGGTGGTGGCCCTCAACCTGATGTGTTGGCTCTGCTAAACACATTTCTGATGGAGTTGGGCAGGCTCACACAGGAGTTGACCGCCTCTTGCCCAGAACTGATGCTGGCTGCCATGTGTGACCCTCGCATCAAGGGCAAAATGGCTGTGCAGTGTAGTGCTCTGACAACATGGCGGGACAGACTAATCGACAGGGTGCATCAGAGGGAAAGGCAGATGTTAAGGCTGGGAGAGGAGGAAGATGAGGAAGAAGATATCGAACACCCCCTCTCCCATGCATCATCTAGTGAAGTGAGCAGAGCTCCTGCCAGCGGAGCATCTTCTGTCTTGGCTGAGGCACTTGACACCCTAATGGGAACCTCCAGCATAGTGCACCCCAAGAAACCCATATCAGAAAAGGAGGTTGTCATGTCCTATTTGTCAGCCCCACCAGTGCACCCCACCACAGATCCAATTATTTTTTGGCAGGAGAAGAGCGAGGAGTGGCCTGCCCTCGCAGATATTGCCAAGGAGCTACTGTCCTGTCCTCCAACAAGTGTCCAGAGTGAGCGGGTGTTTTCTGTGACGAGAAACATCCTGTCACCCCAAAGATCCCAGTTGTCCCCCCAGCTAATGGAGCAGTTTGCATTTTTGAAAATCAATTTGCCAAAGCTGGGGTACCGCTCCCTCACTCTGAACATTCCTTGAACTGACTGTCTGCCGCAGAGATGGCCATTTGGTCTTAATTGGTCCCTGTCCCTCCATACAATCCCTCCCCTCGCTTCTCATCTACCCCTATTTGCTTGTGACATCATCTGGGATGGACAAGAAGAGAGGAGGAGCCACCAGGGAGCAGCGGAGAGAGAACTTATTACACAAGCTTCCTGCACTACTCTGCATGCTGGCTGGTAAACGCTGTGCCCTGATGTTCCCCAATGTGCCCTGATGTGCCTCAATGTGCTCCAATATGCCCTGATGTGCCCCAATGTGCCCTGATGTGCTCCAATGTGCCCTGATGTGCCTTAATATGCCCTGATGTGCCACCACCATTCTTCTCATTTACACATATGACTGCTAGAACAGATAAAAAGACATTTAGGGAAATTGATCAAAATTGGAATAAACAGAATCTGGAGCAGGTGCCCATGGCAACCAATCAGCTTCTCTTCAGTTCGTTCCATTAAGATTTGAAAATGAAAGAGAGAAGCGGATTGTCTGCCATGCACCGCTGGTCCTGTTTTCGCCTGCTCCAGTTTCGATAGATCCCCGACACTGTTTGGGGTCACCGGGGATGTGTGGAGAGCACATGCGTGGTGACACCAAACAATTTCCGGTGACCCCGTACAGTGCGGGGGATCAAAACTGGAGCAGGCAAAAACTAGAGCAGCTGTGCATGGCAGCCATGTACTCATTCTGAGGGGCTCTCACCATTCCTGTGCTGTGCTGACTTCCTCCTGGGTCTGTACCCCTGCTGTGCTCAGTATGTCAGCACAGCACAGGGATGGTGGAAGCCCCTCATAATGAGCACAGCAGGGTTACAGCCCCAGAAGAAAGTCAGCATAGCACAGGGATGGTGGGAGCCCCTCATAATAAGCATAATGAGTCGACGACGATGACTGATCCGAAATTCGTAAACAAAAGTTCGTATTTGTTACAAAATTCTGACACATGGCAATTTGTATTTCGGTTCCTCCCGAAAGTAGAATTTTGGGAATTTGTGATTCGTACGAACCTAATCGCACATGTCTATTGCGCGGTCATGTGATGCTGTACCCAAACAATACCTATCATTTTTTTCCCCTCAAATAGAGATTTCTTTTGGTGGTATTTGATCACTTCTCCAGTTTTTATTTTTTGTGCTATAAACAAAAAAAGAGCAACAATTTAGAAAATGATTTTATTTATTTTTTTATTACTTTCTGCTTCGTCTTTCATTAGGTGGCACAGTGGTGTAGTGGTTAGCACGCTCACTTAGCAGTAAGAAGCATCACTGGTTCAAATCCCAACCACAACTCTACCTGCCTGGAGTTTGCATGTTCTCCCTGTGCCTGTGTGGGTTTCCTCCAGGTACTCCAGTTTCCTCCCACAATCCAAAGACATGCAGGTAGGTTAATTGGCTTCTGTCCAAAATTGGCCCTTGTATATGAATGGGGACCTTGGATTGTGGGCTCATTGAGGGTAGGGACAAATGTGATTGTGCAATGTACAGGAATAGGGACAATTACTCACTGGAACTGGATGGACTGGTGTCTTTAGTCAACCTTACTAACTATGAAACTATGAAATCATATCCAATAAATAAATTCTTCATTAATTTAGGCCAATATGTATTCTGCTACATATTTTTGTTTAAAAAATCCCAATTAGCATATATTGATTGGTTTACGCAAAAGTTATCGCGTGGGACTGTGACATTGCAGCAAACAAATTGGACACTAAGTGGCAATTTTTGGGGACCAGTGACACCAGTACAATGATCACTGCTAAAAAAAAATGCACTGTTCAAATGACACTGGCAGGGAAGGGGTTAACATCAGGGGTGATCAAGGGGTTAACTGTGTTCCCTATTAGTGTGATTACTAACTGTGTGGGGGAGTGCCAAGAGGTCATGTGACTACACAGCGGCACAGCAAAATATGATATTTAGCAGCATAATAAAAAAAAACACATATGCTGTACTGTATATCTTGCTGTAACAGAGAGGATTCCATGATTTGTGATCACTGACTTTCCAACTGCTTTAAGGCAATTTTCAGAGGGAGTAGTGTGATCTCTGGGAGAGAGAGTAATTATCCGTACACATTATACAACACGCATGCACATAACATTAACCACTTCAATACCAGACACTTTTACCCCCTTCCTTTCCAGGCCAATTTTCAGCTTTCAGCACTGTCACACTTTGAATGACAATTGTGCAGTCATGCAACACTGTACTCATATGACATTTTTATCATTTTTTTTTCACACAAATAGAACTTTGTTTTGGTAGAATTTAATCAATGCTGTGTTTTTGTTTTTTTTGCAAAATAAATGGAAAAAGACTGAACATTTTCTTTTCTTTGTTTCTGTTATACAATTTTACAAAATAAATAATATGTCTAAAAATATAATATAAATTATATAATATAAATTTAAGCCAAAATGTATACTGCTATATTTCTTTTGGTGAAAATAACCCAAATACCGGTAAGTGTATATTATTTAACCTGTAGGAAAGTTATAGAGTCTTCAAAAGCTGGTATATATTGTATTTCTGAAAATTGATCAATCCTGATGTACTGTACTCTCATTTCTTGAGGCTCAATAATGGAACGACTGTTCAAATACCAGCAAATTACCTTTTTGGAAAGTAGACAGTCCAAGGTATTTAGTAAGAGGCATGGAGAGTTTGCAAAGTTGTTATTTTTAATCACAATTGTTTGGAAAATGAAATAATGAAAAAGAAAAAAAAAACTACTGTCAACAGTGCAGTACATCATCATCATATACATATAACTTGTATGATGGTGATCAGGGACACTGACTTGTGACAGTATGTACAAAAAAAGTATACAAAAAAGTATAAAGTATATATATTTTTTTCAATTACATTTATAACTTTTTTTTATTTTTTTTTATTTTTTTTTTTTACGACAAGAGCAATATAGTGTTACAATATTAACACTGTACTACTCTGGGGAGGTGATCAGGATTTTTTTTTACACACTATGGTTGCTTATAACTGTGAATTTCTAGTTATAAGCAAACATTTTTTCTGAATGAAAACTACTCTTTCAGTGTTTACTATTGTGATTAGCTGTGATTGGTCACAGTTAATTACATGGTACAAATGGGCTGTTACTGGCCCAGTCTGTACCATATAATGACTGTGACCAATCACAAAGCTTATCACAATAGTACACAATGAAAAGCATGAATCAAAGCCAGTCTTTGTGTACAACTGTCATGTGACCTGCTGTGATTGGCCACAGTGTTCACATGGTGCTGGCAGTGGGCCAGTACAATGATCTGTCAATGGTCGTGTCCGGGGGACATGACAGGTTAGAGATAATGCTGAAGTCGAGCCCGATCCTAGAAGCACATCATATGATGTCCTCCAAGAACAATGCTCCCACCTGGCCATCATTTTACAATAGGCCAGGTGGGAAGAGGTTAAAAAATAAATCTTATGTTAGGTCCAACTGAAAAACTAAGTGGAAAATGGGAACTTTAATATTTTAGCCCTGACTAGTGGTGAGCCAATGACTGAGTTTTGGATCTGGGTAAGTTTGCAAACTTAACACAGCTGCAATTGTTCAATACAAACCCCACTGAAAATCAATAAGGGCTGAAAGTAACTAATAAGCTACCCAAAGCATTTGAGCTGTAAGTTTGAAAATTACTTGCTAAGCTATTGCTAGACTTGCCAGGCTTTACAAGTTTGCTGTATGATTGCAGCAAGTCTGCATTGCTGAATCCAGGTCAACTTTCTTTGCAAATATTCTGCAATTTTGCTGCAAGTTCTGGTTCAGTTATGTTGTGCAATGTTCATCCCACCACAATGGGCACTGTGGCTTAATTGTCATCTTTACTGTGTGAATGTTTTTTTTAAATTGGTGCTTGCAGCCATTTTACAATCACTGTAGCGTGCAGAGAGGTGAGTGATAACAATGAAATCTAATATAGAGTTCAGGGAGGTAGAAAGCTAACCCTAACATCTCATTTGTAGCAAAATCTGGAATGTTTTAATTTCCCTTGTTTATATGTATATATGTTGCATAAAATTTGTATATGTAACCAGGGGCGTATGTAGAAACCTTAGAGACCCAGTGCAAGAAACCTGGCAGTTCCACTACAGTATAGAGAACTAAAAATCCCAGCAATACAGAAACAATGCGGAATACCACCAGCTATAGGGGGTATATATGCATTGCACTGTAAATAGAGATCCATATACTGTACTGTATATAGTATTCATTTTACTGTAATATGCAGATCAATGCATTGTATTGTATATAGAGAGATCCATACATAGTGCTGTATATAGAGAGATCCATACATAGTGCTGTATATAGAGAGATCCATACATAGTGCTGTATATGGAGAGATCCATACATAGTTCTGTATATGGAGAGATCCATGAATTGTGCTGTATATACAGAGATCAATGCATAGTGCTGTATATACAGAGATCCATACATTGTGCTTTACATATATATAGAGAGATCCATACATAGTGCTGTATATAGAGATATCCATACATTGTACTGTTTATAGAGAGAACCATACATTGTATTGTGTATAGAGAGATCCATACATAGTGCTGTATATAGAGAGATCCATACATAGTGCTGTATATAGAGAGATCCATACATAGTGCTGTATATAGAGAGATCCATACATTGTGCTGTATATTGAGTGGTCCATACTTCGTGCTGTATATAGAGAGATCCATACATTGTACTGTATACTGAGAGATCTCTTTCATGGGAAAGAGGAAAAGGTGGATACCTTCGTCACCATCTACACCAGGCTCACCTCACACTACAGGGATCTCAGGTCGCATTATATCTTTATGGTCTAGGCATGTCTTATATCCCTGACAGTAAAGCAGAGAGATGAGCGGAGGGTTCCCCTCAGTACTGGTTCCTCCATTGTGCTGTATTGGGTTGGTCTATAAATGGCTAGATTTGCCTCATAAATTGTGTGCAATGTCTACCATTTCCCTCTTACATTCTGTTGACTCCTTCTGTAGCTTTATTCCTGGTTGGCATCCTACTCCTTGATCTGAAAACACAGCGATTCCCATCATGGAATGCCCTGTGTATTTGTGTATGGTATATGTGTATGTGTTATCTGTGGATCAGCGTGTCCCTGTCACTTACCCCCACTAGTCCTTTCTCTCTCATTCCTATAGCTGGTCCTTATCCTAGCTGTGTCACTCACTCCCACTCATCCCCTTTGGACCTGAGCAGGGAGAGGGCCACCGGTACTGTGGGAACCTAAGAATGCATGATTCAGAGCTCAAGTGTGTTCGAAATCCCACATATCCGATCCTGCCAGGAAGCCGCCACTGCACATGACTAATCACAGACAGTGAGATATTTCCCAATCTGTGCAGCTGCAGACCAGGAAATGTCTCACTGCCTGTGATTAGCCATATGCAGTGTTGGCTTCTTGGTGGGATTAGGCATGTGGGATTTCAAACACAAGCAAAGCCCATCTCTATTGGATATCCATCTCCTGTTACCTTGTTTGAGGCCGGATTCACATTTGTAAGACAAACGCTCTGACATTGGGAGCTCATGTCGCATGACGTATGTAAAACAATGTTTACCTATGAGAGCCATATTAACTGGTCTGACACGAGTCAGTCTGACTTTGAAAAAAGTTCCTGCACTACTTTGCTCTGACTTTTGATGCTACTTCAGCCCATTGAATATAACTGAAGTCTAATCAAATTTGGACCATCATATTAACTGATCTGACTTTGGCATGCGACTTGTGTTCTGAGGATCTTGAAGGGGAACTGTCCGCCAAATAAAAAAAGGCATGGGATCCCCTCAAAATCCATACTAAAACCTTATCTATGCACGCACCCCATCAGGTAAGGTAAGGGGGTGGGGATGAGTGAGTGCCCCCCCTCCTGAACCATACCAGGTGGGTAGGGGTTGGATGGGGCAACTGGTGGCGAGTAAGCCTTGAGACCTGGCTAGTAGCTCAGTACAGCTTCCATATACCGATAAGCCCACCGCCCACAGTCCCCGACAACAACCAGCCAGAGTTGTCAGGAAGAGGCCCTTGTCCTCATCAACATGGGGACAAGGTGCTTTGGGGCAGGGAGAGCGCAGACCCCCCCCCCCGCCCCAAAGCACCCACACCCCCATGTTGAGGGCATGTGGCCTGATATGGTTCAGGAAGGGGGGCACTCATTCATCCTCACCCCCATTCCTGACCTGTCAGGCTCTACATGGGTCTGGTATGGATTTTGGTGGGGAAACCACTGTTTTTTGGCATGGGGGTTCCCCTTAAAATCCACACCAGACTGAAGGGTCTGGTATGCTCTTGAAAGGGGAAAACCCATGCCGTTCTTTTTTATTTGACGTGAAGATTCCCCTAAAGAGTAATACCAGACAGAAATGCCTGCTTTTGTCTGGATCAAAGTCGGATCCCCAGTCGTACAACTGTTGTGTCGTACCAGTGTGAACCCGGCCTAAGACGTCCAATGTCCTAATTACCAGTTACTAGCGTCAGCTGAGTGTTAATGTGTCTATAGATTAAAATACTTTATTTTGGTGCTATGTAATAATTTATTTTGTTCTTATTTTCACAGGCCAGATCCAAGCCCATAGGACAGATAAATATTATATATTTTTATTGTTCCATTTTAGTATTGTTTTTGTAAATGTTCTTTTTCATGTTTTGTTAAATGTTCAACCTAACAAAAAATAACTGTTTGTAAGATGTAATACGGTGTTATATATTGATTTTAGTAAAATATTTTAATGTTTTTATCTAGATCAGTTTTATCTTAATGCACTATTCAGTGAATTAACGTAAATTTTCAGTGACATTGTAAAATATAGGCCAAAAAAACTGAACTAGAAATATTTGAATGGGAGATTTTGTTTTTACTTCAGCCACTTAGATTTTGCAATTCGGATAATTCAACGCTTCATTTTTAATGAATAGACCCTATAAAAACTGAGACTTGCATAACTCTTGCAGTAGACTTGCTCTTGCTGTAGACTTGCAGAGCTCTTGCTGTAGACTTGCAGAGCTCTTGCTGTAGACTTGCAGAGCTCTTGCTGTAGACTTGCAGGGCTCTTGCTATAGACTTGCAGGGCTCTTGCTATAGACTTGCAGGGCTCTTGCTATAGACTGTCCACTAACTTTGCTCTTGCTAGAGACTTGCCATGTAAATTTGCTACAAATTGGAAAAATGTCAACTAGAACTTGTGCTTCAAGTGCTCTGTAACTGTACAACTACTTACCAGTGAAAATGCACAGTAAATTAACAGATTTACAACATTACCATTAATTTGTGACAAGTTATCCTTGCTAACTGGCTATTAGGCAAGGGAATGTCAAATGAATGGCATGAGTTGGGCATTGCCCTGGGGAACCTATACCAAAGAAAAACTTTGATTTCTTGGTGGGCAGCAGTAACTTCACTAATACCTAAACAGCAACATTGAATATGCAAAGTTTCTTTAAATAACATGACTAGGGGATGCCCTAAACTTGTCTGTGAAGTTGCATATCTGTGTGATGTATACAACCTACTACAGAAAAAACTGAAAATTGATATCAAATACTTACCGTAATTTTCCTTTCCTGATAGGCTCCATGGCTGCATACGTGTGGGTAGCCCCGCCTCCATAATTACCCAATAGGACCCAACTCCCATAAATCTTTGCTCCTGGCTACTATCCGTGTTCCGTAACTAGCCTACTCCAGACATTTGGGAGGGAACTCCTGCTGCCATGGAGCCTATCAGGAAAGGAAAATTACGGTAAGTATTTGATATAAATTTTCAGTTTTCCTGACAGGCTCCATGGCAGCATACGTGTGGGAAATAACTCGCCAAACACACCCGGGTGGGCAAAATGTCGAGCAAAGAACTAAAGTTTATTTAGCATTGTCAACCGACAAAACTTGCAAACCGAAATTAACAGAAGACAGAGCAGCTGGCTCTACACAATAATGGGAAACAAAAGTATTAATGGAAGACCAAGAGGCCGCTCTGCAAATAACTTCATGCGCAACATGCCGAGAAGCTGCCCACGACGTTGAGATACTTTGTGTTGAATGAGCCGTTAATGCCTCAGGAGGAGCCAAGCCCTTTGCTCTGTATGCCCTCTGGATGATCTGAACGATCCAGGCAGAGATAGATCTGGCCGAAGCTCGCATTCCTTTATTCTTGCCATGAGGGAGAACAAAAAGGAATTTTGTTTGCCTAAAAGGAGTTGTGACTTCCAAATATTGTTTTAGTGCATGTCCTACGTCCAGAGGATGAACATCCTGACTATCAGATGTTTTGAAAGTAGGAAGCACAATTTCCTGATTCTCATGGAAGACAGAGGTTACTTTGGGATTCGATCCCAATATGGGAATCAATACTGCCCTGTCCGGAAAAAAGGTCAGAAAAGGTTCCTCCGAACCTAGATTCCTAATAGCTGAAACTCTCTTGGCTGAGGTTATGGCTACCAAGAAGATGGTCTTGAGAGTGAGATCCCTTACACACAGAGGCTCTATGGGATCCTTTCCAAGGTTCGAAAGAAAGTCCAGCACTAAAGGGAGGTCCCATTTAGGAAACCTTGGTTTTCTTTGGGGTCTGAGCCTGATAGCTCCCTTGAAGAATTGCTGTACCAGCGCATGATTCGCCCATGAAATTCCCGTAAAAGCTGAAATAGCCAACACTTGGACTCTCAATGAACTGAATGCCAAAGGTAAATCAAAGCCTGTTTGGAGAAAGCTCAGTACATCTTGTACTGTTGGAGAACTACAAGAATTTTCTCTGGAGGACATATGGACTGAAAACTTGAACCATATGCGCTCATATACTCTGTTAGTCTGGAATTGAGAAGGTGTCATGGTCGTCCCAGTGGTCCCATGGCATATAGGAGACCTGCCCACAGAATCCCCTTGTTAAGAACTTGTCGGTATCCTTGGGCGCGCATTAGCGCGAACGGACGCACGCGGGTGCGAGATGGTGAGAACGGACGCACGCGGGTGCGCGGGGTCACGAACGGGCGCACGGGGGCGCGCAGACTCGCTATGCGACCGTTTTTGGTGCCCAAAGGGCTACTTAAGGAATAGCCACTGTGCCTCCTTGCTGTCCAGTCTACAGCGTGTCCGGTTATTCTGCTATTCGCTATCTGTTTGCCTCTGATTCCTGTTACCCGGCCTGTTCCTGACGACATTTGCTTGCTGCCTGCCACCGACCTCCGGCCCGTCTGACTACGCTTCTGCCTCTTCCTGTGTACCGTTGTTGCCTGCCTGTTACCGACCCGGCTTGTACTTGACTCTGCTGTCCACCTGTGCCTGCTGCCGTCTGCTATCTGCCACCTGCTGTTCCAGCCTGACCGCCTGTGCCTGCTGCCGTCTGCTGTCTGCCACCTGCTGTTCCAGCCTGACCGCCTGTGCCTGCTGCTGTCTGCCACCTGCTGTTCCAGTCTGCTGTCTGCCACCTGCTGTTCCAGTCCGTCTGCCTGTGCCCGCTGTCTTCTGCGTTCCTACCAGTCTGCCGGGTGTCTACTATCCAGCGCTTCTGTGGATCCTCCGCTCCTGTTGGTCCGGACCAGTCCTACACCAGCCTGGCACTTGTTCCCTCTGAACTCTTGAATTCCTGTTCCCACTTCCAGGGATTCTCGAGCCAGAGGCTTACGAGAGGCAGCTCCCTGCATTCTGGGCTCTCATACCAGGTATGTGACAGAAGGGTTGGAATAGCTTCTTCCGGACAACCAAGAGCTTCTAGCCTTTCCCTCTCAAAAACCATACCCTGAGGTGTAGACATGATGGGCATGGATATAACATTGTGCCTTGAGATAGTAAATCCGGCCTGAGATGCAGGGGAATCGGCTCTTGATAACTGAGGAGCAGCAGTAGAGGGAACCAAGGCCTGTTGGACCAGAATGGAATCACTGCAAGGATCTCTACCTTCTCTGTCCTGACCCTCCGAAGGAACTGCAGGATCACCAGAACTGGAGGGAAGGCATAAGCTATCTGAAACTTCCAATGCTCTGTGAGGGCATCTATCCCATATGCCTGAGGATCCCTGAACCTTGAGCAATATTTGGGTAGCTTCCGATTGCACGGGGAAGCGAACAGGTTGACCTCCGGAGACAATCCCAATGTCAGAAGCCATTCGAATACTTCCCTGTGGAGGGACCATTCGTTGTTGTCCGTCTCGACACGCGATAGGAAGTCCGCCTGAACATTCTGCACCCCTGGGATGTAGACCGCAGAAAGGTTGGACAAATTCCTCTGAGCCCAGTTCATTATCGGCTCCACCTCCTGTAACAGAGACCAGCTGTGAGTTCCCTCTTGCTTCCTTATGTAAGCCACCACTGTTGTGTTGTCCAACCTTAGTATTACCGAGGAATTCGCTATCAGATGGTGGAATGACAGAAGCGCCTGGAAGGCCGCCCTCAACTCCAGAACATTGGAGACAACTCTTTGTGACGGAAATGTCCACCTCGCCCTGAGCGACATCTGAAAGGCAGTGAGCGTCCCATCCTCGGTTGCTGGCATCTGATGTTACCGTGACCCATGAGATGGGAATGATCGAATGGTGGTTGTGCAGGTTCTTCCCCTGAAGCCACCAAAGAAGAGACGTCCTCATGGCTGGAGTGAGGAATATGCGCTGTGTCTGGCTGGATAAGTCCCACTGCTGTAGAAACCCTTTCTGAAAGGGACGAGTGTGCCACTGGGCCCACTTTACCCTGGGAATGGTGGCTGACATTGTGCCAATCACCTTCAGACATTGGAGAGCCGAAAGATGAGATGATGCAAGGGCTGCATGAATCCTGTCTCGTATGACTCCAACCTTCTCTTCTGGAAGGGAGATGGTACCTTCCACCGTGTTGAACTGCGCCCCGAGAAAGACGAGAGATTGAGTTGGATCTAGGTGACTCTTTTCTAGGTTCAGAAGCCACCCGAACTCTTGCAGGGTTGAGATAACTAGATCTTTGTGCTCCAAGAGCTGCTCTCTGTTCTAAGATAGCAGAAGTAGGTCGTCGAGATAGTGGTGGAGACGAACACCTTTGACTCGGAGAAGGGCCACAACTGCCAAAAGAACTTTGGAGAAGACCCGTGGGGACGTCGTTAACCCAAAGGGAAGACATGTAAACTGTAGATGTTGATCGCCTACCGCAAAGCGGAGGAACTGTTGAAAATCCTTTGCCACGGGCACATGGAAGTATGCATCCTTCAAGTCGATTGATATCATCCAGTCCCTCAGATGCACTGACTGCTGGATGGTAAACAGAGATTCCATCTTGAACTTCTCTTTGCGAATGAAGGAATTGAGATGGGTCAAATCTATTACCTGCCTCCATGTGCCGTTTTTCTTCCGAACCATAAATAGAGGGAAATACATGCCCTCGCCACGTTCGTCTTCTGGAACGGGTACAGCTGCGCCTTTATCCAGTAAAGAGCTCACGTAGGTCAATAGGACTTGTTTCTTCTCTTCTGATCCTGGAAGAGTTGTGGGAATGAATCTTAACCTTGGGGTGTTGACAAAACCCCACTTGTGACCTGAGGATACTGTTTTTACTGTCCAAAAATCCTGAATTGAGGCCGCCCAAACATGCCTGAAGTGGATAAGATAAGCGGAATCCTGCTTGCCGGACGAACCCCCTTTTGAGGTATTTTTAAAAGAAGACTGCCTGGATTTCCATGACCTTGAGAATTCTCGACCAGGCCTATAGCTACGCGCCTCCCTGGCACGATCAGGGCCCTGTCTCCTTGGAAATGGATGATTTTGATTCTGAAGACGTCTGTCCTGGGGCAGAAACCCAGATTTCCCACCTGTAGCCCGGTATATGGCAGTATCCAGCTTATTACCAAACAAAGATTTCCCCTCAAAAGGAATACGGCACCAGGCCTGTTTGGATGCTGGATCCGCCAGCCATGGACGGAGCCATAACGTACAGCGTGCTAAAACAGCTGCTAACATATCCCGAGATATCAGGCGAATAACATCAATAGATGCTTCCCCCAAAAAGGCAGACACCATTCTGATTTCTTGGATAGGGGAGTCTTTGGCTGTTTCGATAGAAATACTCCTCAGTAATTCTTCCACATTATCAGCCCAGGATTCTATGGCCTTAGAGACCGCTGCCATTGCAAGCACTGGTTTGCAAGCCATTCCAGAAGTCAGGTAGATCCTTTTCAGGTCTGAGTCGATCCGCCTTTCTAAAGGATCTTTAAAAGATACCATATCTTCTAAAGGGAGGGTTACATATCTCACCAAACGCATGAACGCTGCATCCACCAGTGGAGCTGACTCCAGGTGTTTCACATCCTCTTCCTTAAAAGGGTATAGCTTCAGGATCTTTGACTGCATGGAACCCTTTTTATCCATCTTGCTCCATTCCTCTGTGATAATGTCACCCAACTCCAAAAGGAAAGGAAAATATTGTTGCTCCTTATTGAGCTGCTTAAAGAATTTTCTCTGCTTTGGTGGGGAAGTAATAGGGTCTTCCCACTTCAGAGCTTCTCTCACTGCTTTAACCAATGAAGGAACCAGTCCATAATAAAATCCTAACCCAGGATCCTCCAAGTCAGATTCACTGTCTGAGATAGGAGCAGAGAGGCGACTTGGTTGAGAGGATTCCCATGTCTCTTGCAATAGGTTCTCTCCAGTTGGAGGGACCAACAAATCCGACGGGGATTCACATGACTGTAGCGCATCCCTCTCTTGCAGAGACTCCTTCATAACCCGTCTTACTATCGACTCCAATCGCTGGTCTGCACCATCCCTCTCATCTGCAGCTTTGGGGAAGCAGTGATCGCATAGGGATTTGTCTAATGAAACAGGCATCCTGCACCCCCAGCATGATTTTTCCGGCCTCTTGCTAGAGTGAGCAGCAGGGGGGTGAGAATAATCCTTGTCACGCTGTTCAGACCTTGACCTATGCTGGCTAGACCTTGAGGAGGATTTATGGTGGTGTGATTTTGATGATCCACTGCGTCTAGAGGCATTATGCTGTGGATCAGACCCAGAAGGGCTGTGAAAACAAACAGACAGAAAGAGAAAAAGACACACAGTCAATCCTACCTATGCAAAACTCTCTCCAGAATAAACACATAATTACTAGCAACCTACATAACATGAGCGGGCTGGCCACTAGGAGGCAGTAAGGTGTCCATATCCAAACAAACCAACAGACCAAAGAAACACTGCAAGCCAAAGAGAAATAAAATAAATATAATAAGTAAGCATATCCCTAGCCTAAGGGACATGCTCTTACCTTAAACCGCCGCACTGTCAGCCCCGGGAAGTCGCTGTGTCCTCTGCAAAAATTCCCAGGGTTCTGACAGCTTCCAAGGATTTTAAAAGTGGCGCCCGTGACGTCATTGCCGACGTCAGACGCGAGGCGCTCGCATGCATGCACGGAAACCAAGCCTTGGTTTCACATCGGGTTCACACATGCGCAGAACGCTTGTGCAACCCGGAAATAGGAGAGAGGTTTGTTCGAACGCGGAAGCGTCCGCAAACAGCATAGAGGAGACCGCTAGACAAACAGAAAAAAGAGCAAATACACAAATACATTGATGCCATGGATAGACAAGAGGCTCACCACTCCACCAACGATCACCTGGCCGAACGGACTGGAACACACGTGCCGCACCTCCAAGCAGATAATGGTCACCCATAGCAACGGGAAACAGACTGTGCGCACTTCAGGTACGAAAATCCTTTCTTCAGCACTACTCCGCAAATACACTCCATACCCTGCTTAACAGTCAGGGCCTATCGGAGGAAAAACTCTCAGTCAATCAGCAAATCGATCATCGTGAAGTTTTGTTTCTGGGAAAGAAACTATCTGGTCCTACTGGGGAGGACAAAAAAGGAACACGGATAGTAGCCAGGAGCAAAGATTTATGGGAGTTGGGTCCTATTGGGTAATTATGGAGGCAGGGCTACCCACACATATGCTGCCATGGAGCCTGTCAGGAAACTGACACTTTCATATGACATATGAAAATATCAAACTATTAAAACTATGATCTATTACTTAAACAATCTAATGTATGTTCGGCTCTCTGACACACACGCACACACAGATATTTGTTCAATCTGAAGCGATTGATACAATTCTGCAATGATAGATTGACTTGGCAGAGACCAAGTCAATCGAAAGCTCACAAAATAGATCAAAAAGAGGATCTTTGGTCTGAAATTTATACTCAATTAATTCAGGTTAGCCATATATATACAATGAATAAATCAATTGTGTGATCATAGTGATATATATGCAGCCACCATATGATACACCCATTTTTTTTGGTGTTACTAAATTCACCTTCAAATATATGCTAAGACTAGATCGCAGATAAAATATGATTTCCTACTGGTTAAGAATTAATGTAGCATGTAGTATTGATTATGCACAATCATATCACTATGTGATCATTTGCAATTAATCACTAGTGATGGACGAACTTCCGACGGGACGTTTCGCGAATGCGAACCGCGAACGCGGCCAAAAGTTTGCGAACCGCAAAGTTTGTGGCGGACCCCATTGACTTTAATGGCAGGCACACCTTAACCACTTCAGCCCCGGACCAATAAACACCTTAAGGACCAGAGGTCTTTTTCCAATTTCGCACTGCGCTGCTTTAACTGGTAATTGCGCGGTCATGCAATATTGCACCCAAACAAAACTTGCGTCCTTTTCTTTCCACAAATAGAGCTTTCTTTTGATGGTATTTGATTGCCTCTGCGATTTTTTTTTTTTGCGATATAAATGGAAAAAGAGCGAAAATTTTGAAAAAAAAGATATTTTCTTCTTTTTGTTATAAGAAAAATCGAATAAACTAAATTTTAGTCATACATTGAGGGCAAAATGTATTCAGCCACATGTCTTTAGTAAAAAAAATGTCAATAAGCGTATATTTTTTGGTTTGCGCAAAAGTTATAGCGTCTACAAACTAGAGTACATTTTCTGGAATTTACACAGCTTTTAATTTATGACTGCCTATCTCATTTCTTGAGGTGCTAAAATGGCAGGGCAGTACAAACCCCCCCCCAAATAACCCCATTTTGGAAAGTAGACACCCCAAGGAAATTGCTGATGGGTATGTTGAGCCCATTGAATATTTATTTTTTTTGTCCTAAGGGAATAAATAATGACAAAAAAAAAATAAAAATTACAAAAAGTTGTCACTAAATGATATATTGCTCACACATGCCATGGTTATATGTGGAATTGCACCCCAAAATATATTCCGCTACTTCTCCCGAGTATAGGGATACCACATGTGTGGGACTTTTTGGGAGTCTAGTCGCGCACTGCACCCCGAAAACCAATCACCACCTTCAGGATTTCTAAGGGTGCCAATTTTTGATTTAACTCCTCACTACCTATCACAGTTTCGAAGACCATAAAATTCCAAAATAGCACAAAACCCCCCAAAATGACCCCATTTTGGAAAGTAGACACCCCAAGCTATTTACTGAGAGGCATGTTGAGTCCATGGAATATTTTATATTTTGCCAAAAGTTGCGGGAATATTACAAACTTTTTTTTTTTGCACAAAGTTGTCACTAAATGATATATTGCTCACACATGCTATGGGCAGAAGTCAAATTACACCCCAAAATAAATTCTGCTGCTTCTCCCGAGTACGGGGATACCACATGTGGGGGACTTTTTGGGAGCCTAGCCACGTACGGGACCCCGAAAACCAAGCACTGCCTTCCGGATTTAAATATAAAATGCTACCAAAAAAACTGTTAGCGATCGCAGCGATCAGGCCTGACTCTGCGATCGCTGCAGTTATGTATTTAGTGTTTTGTAAGTGACAGTGATCGATCGATACTGCACTTGGGTGGGCTGGGCAGAGGGGCAAAACGCAGGTGCTAGCAGGTATCTGGGCTGATCCCGCTAACAATGCGTTTTTTTGGAACCCTGAACTGCTGGGGACGCTAGTATAGATCTGATCAGATCAGATATTGATCTGTTCAGATTCTATACCACTACGGGAGGTGTATGCTTTGCGTGTGGGTGTTAGCGGTACTGGCACTAACCTAGCGCTGCCTGGGGCGACGCAGACCCTGACCCTAAAACCTAATTGATATCACCCGCCGGGTGATCAGGGGGTTAAACCTTTATTGGGTAATAAATGGTGGGTGCCCTGATGCTATAAAAAGCAAACTAACCAGAGTCACTCGTAACACTTATACGGTGATCAGTGGTGAAAGGGTTAACTAGGGGCAATCAGGGGGTTAAAATTTTTATTAGGTAGTATATGGGGGTCCCTGGCACTATATAAAAACCTGACGGGGAACCTAAATAACTAACTGGCTAACCAGCGTCACCAGTGACACTTATACTGTGATCGCTGGTGAAAGGGTTAACTAGGGGCAATCAGGGGGTTAAAACCATTATTGGGTAGTATATCGGGGTACCTAGCGCTATAAAAACCTGGCGGTGAACCTAAAAAAATAACTAGCTACCTAGCGACAGTAGCGACACTGATGCAGCGATCAGAAAAATGATCGCTTAGTGACACTGGCCAAAGGGGGTGAAAGGGTTAACTAGGGGCAATCAGGATGTTAAAACCATTATTGGGTAGTATATCGGGGTACCTAGCGATATAAAAACCTGGCGGTGAACCTAAAAAAATAACTAGCTACCTAGCGACAGTAGCGACACTGATGCAGCGATCAGAAAAATGATCGCTTAGTGACACTGGCAAAAGGGGGTGAAAGGGTTAACTAGGGGCAATCAGGATGTTAAAACCATTATTGGGTAGTATATCGGGGTACCTAGCGCTATAAAAACCTGCCGGTGAACCTAAAAAAATAACTAGCTACCTAGCGACAGTAGCGACACTGATGCAGCGATCAGAAAAATGATCGCTTAGTGACACTGGCAAAAGGGGGTGAAAGGGTTTGACTAGGGGCAATCAGGATGTTAAAACCATTATTGGGTAGTATATCAGGGTACCTAGCGCTATAAAAACCTGCCGGTGAACCGAAAAAAATAACTAGCTACCTAGCGACAGTAGCGACACTGATGCAGCGATCAGAAAAATGATCGCTTAGTGACACTGGCAAAAGGGGGTGAAAGGGTTAACTAGGGGCAATCAGGATGTTAAAACCATTATTGGGTAGTATATCGGGGTACCTAGCGATATAAAAACCTGGCGGTGAACCTAAAAAAATAACTAGCTACCTAGCGACAGTAGCGACACTGATGCAGCGATCAGAAAAATGATCGCTTAGTGACAGTGACAAAAGGGGGTGAAAGGGTTAACTAGGGGCAATCAGGATGTTAAAACCATTATTGGGTAGTATATCGGGGTACCTAGCGATATAAAAACCTGGCGGTGAACCTAAAAAAATAACTAGCTACCTAGCGACACTAGTGACACTGATGCAGCGATCAGAAAAATGATCGCTTAGTGACACTGGCAAAAGGGGGTGAAAGGGTTAACTCTAGGGGCAATCAGGGGGTTAAATCTTTATTGGGGGGTGATAGGGGGCTACCCTGGACCTAACACTAACTGCCCTGACAGTTTTTACTTTTACAACTGACACTGAATGCATTGATCAGTAAAGAAATGATCAATGCAATCAGTGACACTGTGACTGGGGGGATCGGGGGGCGATCGGGGGGGGGATCGGGGGGGGGGGGGGTTTGTGTACCTATGTGTACCTATGTGTCAGTGTAGTGTTTTGGTGCACTTACTTTTAGTCTTCTCCTCGTAGTCCGGTCAGAAAGACTGCCCCGAGGAGAATGACATCACTTCCTCCTTCCTGTGTAAACAATACACAGTGGGAGGAAGTTCGTCATTGGCCAGGAGCAATCGAGAGGGGGTGGCCAGAAACCAACGGCCATCCCCTCATCACGGATCGCTCCTGGAGGGAAACGGACCGCTGTATCCAGCGGGAGGGGGTCCGATCGGACCCCCCACCCGCTGGAAGGCAGGCACGTACATCTACGTGCTTGTGCCTGCCTGTGCCATTGCGATGACGTATAATGGCAATACGGCGGTCCTTAAGTGGTTAAAAACCTCCAGGTCATATTTTCAGCTACAAAATACTTACTAGCTGTGCACACAGAGTCCCACAACATGGACACTGACATAACAAATGTATTAAGTGAATCTGGGATCGACAACGACAAGCATTCTTTTTTAATCTGTGAAATTTTGACAATTCAGGAGCGCATGAAGGCCATGGAGGAGAGGCAAGGTCAGGGCAGGCTATGAAGGGGGTGCAGGAGATGATCAGTGCCACAGTCAGGGCAGCGCAGTCCTGTGCCAGTGTCCCAGTGTGCCAACCTGTGCTTGAGCCCCTCCCTCTGCCTGGCCCTTACCCCCACCTATATAGGGCTCCACTGCGGTGGTCCGGAGGTGCCAGTCCAGTGCTGATCCTCAACCATGGTGCTGGCACTGCTTACTGATTGGCTTCTCCGCTGCTATCTCCCTCACTGTCTGAAACCAGCACCGCAATAGAGACTGAGCACTGACACCAGCACTGTGATAGAGAGCACCGACACCAGCACCGTGAGGGAGAGCACTGACACCAGCACCGAGATAGAAAGCACTGACACCAGCACCGAGATAGAAAGCACTGACACCAGCACCGAGATAGAGAGCACTGACACCAGCACCGTGATAGAGAGCACTGACACCAGCACCGCGATAGAGAGCACTGACACCAGCACCGCGATAGAGAGCACTGACACCAGCACTGCGATAGAGAGCACTGACACCAGCACCACGATAGGGAGCACTGACACCAGCACCGAGATAGGGAGCACTGACACCAGCACCGAGATAGGGAGCACTGACACCAGCACCGAGATAGAGAGCACTGAGACCACACCAGCACCGAGATAGAGGGCACTAACATCATACCAGCACCGAGATAGAGGGCACTGACATCACACCAGCACCGTGATAGAGAGCACTGACACCAGTACCGTGATAGAGAGCACTGAGGCCACACCAGCACCGAGATAAAGAGAGAGCACTGACACCAGCACCGAGATAGAGAGCACTGACAGCAGCACTGATACCAGCAACACGCTGCGGGACCCAAAAATATGACATCGCTCAACCTTTTCAAAGAGGAGGGTACAGGCATATAGTACGGTGTGCTTTTTTTGTACAAGGAAGTGAGCCAAAGGTAGAAAAAAGGTCCATGTGCTTGATTAAATAAATAGTTTATAGAGTTATGCATATACATGGTCTACTGGTCACATGTGTTGAATTCCTCCGTGATCCATGCCTCATAAATTTTTATAAATGTCAGGTAGTCAACCCCCTGCTGCACTGAACATCCTTTCAGACAGGACACTGGATGAGGGGCAAGCCAACAGTTCCATTGCAAATTGGGCAAGCTCTGGCCAGAGGTCAAGCCTGCCCACCCAGTAGTCCAGGGGTTCATCACTCCTCAGAGCATCCACATCGGCCGTTAACCCGATGTAGTCAGACACCTGTCGGTCTAGGCGTTCCCTGATGCTGGATCCGGATGAGACCTGTCGATGGGTCGGCTGAAAGAATGACCTCATATCACAAGTCACCAACACATCTTCAAACTGCCCTCTTCTTGCAGGCGCTGTTGGATTGGTACCCGCAACTCTTTCTCTGGGAGTGGGAATTCCTCCTCTGCCAGTGCACGCAAAAGCAGAATGCAGCAGTTGTCGAAGCAAGGTCTGTAAGTGCTCCATTCTGACAGCCCTCTGTGATGGTGGTAACATTTCCGCCATTTTATGTTTGTACCGGGGTCTAAGTACGTTGCCACCCAGTACTGGTCCTTGACCCTTATGCTTTTTATACGGGGTCCCTGTTAAAAAACTGGAGCATGAAGGCCCCCATTTGCACTAAACTGGAAGTGATGTGGTGGCCTGGCTCCTGCTCATCATCCAGGATAATGTCGTCCTCCTCGTTCTCCTCTCCCCATCCACGCACAACAACAGGGATCCCAGAAAGGTTTAAAGCATGCTCTTCTTGCTCCTCCTCATCCACCCCGGCACCATCCTCCTCTGACTCCTCTTCAGACTCCTGTTGTTGACTTGTCTCAGATAGAGTAGCCCCCCCTGGGAATTCATCCAGCATTGCAACTTCCTCATCTTCCTGCTCCTCCACGGCTTGATCAATGACATGACACAATGCACACTACATAAAGAAGGCATAAGGTACAATGTCACTGAGGGTGCCATGGCTGCGACTGACCAGTTTGGTGATCTCATCAAATGGCTGCAGAAGTGTGCATGTGTCTTGCATGAGCAGACACTGGCGTGGTGAAAAAAAAAAACAAGCTCCCCAGAACCTGTTCTTTCACAGAATTTGTACAGGTAGTTGTTAGGCTGCTCCAGCAGAAACATGCAGTTATCAAGCATATAGAAGGTTGACGTCCATCGCATCGGGCAATCACAAATAAGATGTCTGACCGGCAGATTGTGTCGCCGCTGAATGTCAGCAAGGTGAGCCATGGCCATGGAAAATCTTCTGAGATTTTCCTTGCCTGCCGCAAGATGTCCTGGACCTGAGGGTATTTGACAACGAATCGCTGCACGACCAAGTTTAAGACGTGTGCCATGCATGGCACGTGTGTAATTTTGCAAATAGGTTCTGGGGAGCTTGGGCGGCGCAGCGGAAGAGACCCTAGCAGCGGAAAAGGAGGAGTCAGCCGAGGAGAAGAGGGAGGAGGATGGAGTAGGAGGAGAAGAAGAGGCAGGCCTGCATGCAATCCGTGGCAGTAAAACCAAATCTACACGGGTGCCACGGGTTACATCCTTGACGGCCGCCAGAATGTTCAACCAGTGGGCAGTAAAAGTGATATACCTTCACTGCCCGTGTTTGCTATACCCAGGTGTCTGTGGTCTGATGTATCTTGGCACCGACACTGTGTGCCAGAGATACATTCACTTGCCGCTGAACATGGCCATATAACTCTGGGATGCCCTTCTGTGAGAAATAGTTCCTTCCTGGGACCTTCCATTGTGGTGTTCTAATGGCCACAAATTTTCGAAAGGCATCCGAGTCCACCAGTTTATATGGCAGTAGTTGGCGGGCTATCAGTTCTGACAAGCCAGCCGTCAACCGTTGGGCAAGAGGGTTATCAGGCGTCATCATTTTTTTACGCTCAAACATTAGGCCCGAAAAACGCGAGGATGGCATGATGGAAGGTGGAGTGGAGGACAATTGTGAGGAGAGAGGAGAAGGAGAAGTAGAAGACTAGGCTGGACGGTAAGAGCCTGGAGTGTGGCTTTGTGTGTTCCGTTGCTCCCACTGGGCTCGGTGATGGCAGCTCATGTGCCTTCTTAAGGCGGTCGTCCCTAGGTGAGTGTTGGGCTTCCCACGACTTATGCATTGACTGCAAAGATTGCAGATGGCAACACTATTGTCAACAGTGGGCACTTTAAAAAAAGCCCACACCCCGGATCCATGTGCTGGCATCCTGGGAGCACCAGATGTGACCGTACATGGTTGATGCCACGCTCCTGATACATTAGCAGTCTGCTTTGTCCCTCTGGTGCAATCTAAGTTCTGCCTGCTTCTCCTCCCTATCTGCTGGTCCATATCTCTCTCTGAACTCCCCTCCTCTTCCTCTCTTGTGGGCACCCACGTGACATCACTAGACACGTCATCATCGAAGTCACCTTCCCCACCACTATAATTAGAGATCTCTGAGTAGGCAGCAACAACGGGGACCAACCTCCTCCTTGGGCTGATGTGGGTACTGTCGTCAGACTGCTGAGTGGCGGTTATTGCTACCTCCTCTTTCTGATCCAATGCCAAGAGTGGCTGCTCATCAGCAATGTCTTGTGATGGATCGGTAAATAATTCTTGTGACTCAAGAGGAAGGTATATGATGGTGGTGGTGGTGGTGGTAGTGTCTATGGGGGTGCACACAGCAAAGAGTGAAGAAGAGGGTGCAGATCAAGAGGATGAGGAGGGTGCAGAAGAGTAAGGCTGAGTGAGCCACTCAACCAAGTCTGGTGCGTCCTTTGGCGTAATCGCACGCGCCTTCTGCAATTTGCCACTTTGGCTCAAGTCTGTTGCTCCTGCCCTACCCCTACCACCCCTGCGGAAGGGCCTGCCTCTTCCTCTGCCTGTCATTTTTTAAATGATCCTGTGACAAAAGTTTCTAGAGAAGTGCAGTATGAATGTGGAAATTATAGTATACTGTACACCTATAAAAGGACCTTTGTGGACCTAGTAGCAAGTGATTTGCAGACTGTCCCTGCTCAGAACATCAAAATGTCCCTCTGTCCCTACACTGATAGACAGCTGCAGAATCGGTCCGCACTCAGTAGCACAGCAGTCAGCAGTGCACCATAATATACTTTGTATATTTGAAAGAAAGTATATTATACCTGCACAACCCTATATACTGTACACCTACAGTATACCAGTCCTTAAAAGGACCTTTGTGGACCTAATAGTAATAGCTAGTGATTAAACTGACTGTCCCTGCTCCCCACAGTGCCCTGTCCCTACACTGACAAAAGACAGCTGCAGAATTGGTCAGCAGTGCACTCGGCAATCAGCAGCACAGCATTCAGCAGCAGTGCACCAGAACCCTATATACTGTACACCTATACCAGTCCTTAAAATGACCTTTGGGGACCTAATAGTAATAGCTAGTGATTAAACTGACTGTCCCTGCTCCACACAGCATCCTGTCCCTACACTGACAAAAGACAGCTGCAGAATCGGTCAGCAGTGCACTCAGCAATCACCAGCAGAGCAGTCAGCAGCAGTGCACTAGAACCCTATATACTGTACACCTATACCAGTCCTTAAAAGGACCTTTTGTGGACCTAATAGCTAGCGATTTGTGTCACTACAGTCTGTCCCTGCTCCACACAGCAACCTCTCCCTACACTGACAAAAGACAGAATGTAAAATGGCCTCCAGATCAGGTCTATTTATAAGGTAGGAGGAATGTCCAATTGTCCACGTGCTGAAATGTCTCAATTGGATGTCCTGCACCCCATGATGGATGTGTCATGGGTCAAAGTTCTTCACAATGTAAACAAATATGGCCGCCGCAAACAGCACCAGAAGTCCGCCAGTTTGGCGAACGAGCAAAATTTGCCACGAACCGACCGCCGGGCGGACCGCAAGGCCATCTCTATTAATCATTATTGTACAACATCTTGTTCTGTCTTTCAAAAATCGATCACTACTGTACTGTGAGCAAATTATAAGAGCAGGGAGATAAGAATTCAGGAACATCCAACTAAAAAGCCGAATACTGTTTGTTCGCAAGGAAAAGAAAAGTTAATTATTTGGCAGCTTTAGATAAGCATAACTGTAAGGAATTTTTTCATTGAAGCAAATTACTAAGTGACTTGTGTTGCAATTTTAAAGGGATTTTTTATTTCTTAACTGCACTGCTACATACTGAAGTGTGACATTTCTCAGCACAGCTCTTGGATCTGCTTTTAAATTAAGAAGAAATAATACTGCCCTACCTTCTTCCTTGTGTTTTCTTGTCAGACTATGACTCCTAGTGGCCAAATTGTAAATAGCAAGAGTTTTTTCTATGTAAAAGTTCAATGACATATTGGATCACTAAACGATTGTTGATTGTGGATCTCGCTCATAAACTGCTGTGTTTATAAGGGACATGGTGATGGAGAACAGCATTCTAGTAGGCTGCCACTTTACTGTACTGGCAAGAACATACAGCCAAAAGCAGTTTGTAAGAATTTTATTTATAATAGGCATGTATGTGCCACTTTTCATACTGTGCATTTGCATGAGCCCCCACCCTCAAGAAGGTTATGATCCCTGGCTCACATGCTTACATACACATACAAGTGCCAATTTAGACCAGAGCCAACTAAAGCTGGACATATACTCTCAGAATTGCACTCAATGCTGGCCCTAACTGTAGACCATGCTGGAAAATTTCTGGCCATACAGCAGTTGCATCCAATCACAACCAATCCAGTTGCCTGTTAGAATACATCAGTCCAGCAGGGGGATCTGGAGAAAGATGTTAGATTACTTAACCCATGGTTAGCTTAACCCACCTGTAGGGATGACCTGAACACCCCCTGGTTCGGATCGCATCTAGAACATACGAACAGACTAAAAGTTTGCGCGAACATTCAAACACCGTTAAAATCGATGGGACTCAAACGTGAGAAATCAAAAGTGTGAATTTTAACCACTTTGCGACCGGCGCACGCCGATGTACATCAATTTTTTTAAAGATGGATATCTCGGTAACGGCAGCAGCTGCTGCCACAACCGAGATATCCATCTCTCCAGGCGCCAGTCCTGTGTACGATAATGGTAGTCTCGGTGGTGGGTCCACCGCAAGATTACCATTATCGGCCACCCACCGCTTACCGGAGCTGTCGGTAGCGGCAGAGGCGATCAGGACCTGCCTTATCCGTGGTATGGAGACGAGTGAGGCTAAGATGGTTCCCACCCATCTCTATACCATAGCAGGGCAGAAGCGACATCAAAACATCACTTCCATATCTCTTAAAGGCACAGTTTTTCAATGTCATGTTATTCAAATGATAATTTTTTATTTTATTTTTTTTATTGCATTTAACCACTTTCAGACCGGACCATTTTGCTGGTCAATGACCAGAGGTCTTTTTACAATTTGGCACTGCGTTGCTTTAACTGGTAATTGCGCAGTCATGCAATGTTGTACCCAAACAAAATTTGCGTCCTTTTTTTCCCACAAATAGAGCTTTCTTTTAAAGGTATTTGACTGACTCTGCAATTTTTATTTTTTGCGATATCAATGTAAAAAGACCAAAATTTTGAAAAAAAATGATATTTTCTACTTTTTGTTATTAGAAAAATCCAATAAACTCAATTTTAGCCATACATTTAGGCCAAAATGTATTCAGCCACATGTCTTTGGTAAAAAAAAAGTCAATAAGTGTATATTTATTGGTTTGCGCAAAAGTTGTCACGTCTACAAACTAAGGTAAGTTTTCTGGAATTTACACAGCTTTTAGTTTATGACTGCCTATCTCATTTCTCGAGGTGCTAAAATGGCAGGGCAGTACAAACCCCCCCCAAATGACCCTATTTTGGAAAGTAGACACCCTAAGGAAATTGATAAGAGGCATGTTGAGCCCATTGAATATTTTTTATTTTTTTGCCTCAAGCGATTTAATAATGACAAAAAAAATATTTTTTTTTTTTTTTTTACACAAAGTTGTCACTAAATGATATATTGCTCACACATGCCATGATTATATGTGAAATTGTACCCCAAAATACATTCTGCTACTTCTCCTGAGTACGGGGATACCACATGTGGTCGACTTTTTGGAAGCCTAGCCGCGTCCGGGGCCCCGAAAGCCAAGCAACGCCTTCAGGATTTCTAATGGCATACATTTGTAATTTTCACTCCTCACTACCTATCACAGTTTTGAAGGCCATAAAATGCCAAGATGGCACAAAACCCCCCTAAATGACCCCATTTTAGAAAGTAGACACCCCAAGCTATTTGCTGAGAGGCATGTTGAGTCCATGGAATATTTTATATTTTGCCACAAGTTGCGGGAAAATTACAAACTTTTTTATTTATTTATTTTTTTCACAAAGTTGTCACTAAATGATATATTGCTCACACATGCTATGGGCATATGTGAAATGACACCCCAAAATAAATTCTGCTGCTTCTCCTGAGTATGGGGATACCACATGTGTGGGATTTTTTGGGAGCCTAGCTGCGTACGGGGCCCCGAAAGCCAAGCACCGCCTTCAGGCTTTCTAAGGTCGTATGCAGGGTCTCCACGAGGACGACAGAGTTCATTGTCTGCAGTTATGTGTTTAGTGTTTTGTAAGTGACAGTGATCGATTGATACTGCACTTGGGTGGGCTGGGCTTGGCGGAGGGGCTAAACGCAGGTGCTAGCAGGTATCTGGGCTGATCCCGCTAACAATGCGTTTTTGGGAAACCTAAACTGCTGGCGACGCTAATATAGATCTGATCAGATCAGATATTGATCTGTTCAAATACTATATTACTAAGGGAGGTGTATGCTTTGCGCGTGAGTGTTAGCGGTACTGGCACTAAGCTGACGCTGCCTGGGGCGACGCAGACCCTATCTGACCCTCAAACTTATATCACCCGCCGGGTGATCAGGGGGTTAAACCTTTATTAGGTAATCAATGGCGGGTGCCCTGAAACTATAAAAAAAATAACCAACCAACCAGCGTCACCTGTAACAGTTATATGATGATCACTGGTGAAAGGGTTAAGTAGGGGGCAATCAGGGGGCTTTATGCGGTAGTATATGGGGGTCCCTGACGCTAGAAAAAGCTGCGGCGAACCTAAATACCTACCTGCCTAACTAGCGTCACCTGTGACACTAATACAGCGATCTGATCGCTTATTAGTGACACTGGCGACGGGGGGTGATCACGGGGTTAAACCTTTATTGGGGGGTTAGGGGGGTACCCTAGACCTAAATGGGGCTAACCCTAACTGCCCTAACAGTTATTGCAGTCACAAATGACACCAATGCAATAATAATAAATAAAAAAATAATGCAATTGGTGTCACTGTGACTGGGGGTGCAGGGGTGATTGGGGGGGTGATTGTGGGGTGAAGGGGGGGTGAAAGTGTGCCTGGCATGTTCTACTGTTAGTGTAGTGTGTTGGTGCAACTCACTGATCATCTCTCCTCGGTGCCAGAACGAAAAAGACTGACACGAGGAGAGATTACATCACTTCCTCTGCCTGTGTTTACAATACAGGAGAGGAAGTGATGTAGGGGAAGCATTTCATTCGTCAGGAGCGATCGCGAGGGGGTGGCCATGAATGAATGGAATCTGACCGCCGCTGGCACTGGGGGGGGCCCGATCGGGCCCCCCACCCGCGGGAAGGCATGGACGTACCTGTACGCCAATATGCCTGCCCGTGCCATTCTGCCGACGTACATCGGCGTGCGGCGGTCGGCAAGTGGTTAAGTCCAAATATGAAATCTGAGGACTTTTTGACCCTCTTTTGAAAGATCTCATATTTAAGAGGACCTGTCATGCTGTTTTCTATTACAAGGGATGTAATGGAAATAAAAGTGATAAATTTTTTTAAAAAACTGTGTAAAAATAAATAGTCAAGTAAAATAAATAAGATTTTTTTTTTAAAACACCCTGTCCCGATGAGCTTGCACACAGAAGTGAATGCATAAGTGAGTGCGGTTCCCTCATATGAAAACGGTAGTCAAACAACACATGTGAGGTATCGCCACAATCGGTAGAGCGAGAGCAATAAATCTAGCCCTAGACCTCCTCTGCAACATAAAACATGCAACCTGTAGACATGTGCATTCGTTTTCATCCGAATGCATTTTTATCCGAATTTCAGGTATTTTCGTTTTCATTTTGACAAACGATAACGAAAGTGCAGAATCCGAAAAACGAAAGATCCGACATAAATAAATGCTTTATTTTCATTTTCGTTGTTACAAAAGTTTGATATAAAATAGGAGATTCAACGTGAACCTGTGGTTGAATGTGCCTAACCTTACCTCTATTAGTCCAAGATTATATAGAAAAAATATTTAACAGAGAGAAAAGATTTGACAGAGAGAAAAGATTCTAAAGTGCTAATTTTAAAGGCTAATATGCAAGTTACTGTCCTAAAAAGTGTCTGGGGACCTGGGTCCTGCCCCAGGAGACATGTATCAATGCAAAAAAAAGTTTTAAAAACTGCCGTTTTTTTTCGGGAGCAGTGATTTTAACAATGATTAAAGTGAAACAATAAAAGTGTAATATTCCTTTAAATTTCATACCTGGGGGTGTCTATAGTATGCCTGTGAAGGGGCGAAATTCGGAAACAAAATATTTCACTCTGCACATGTCTAGCAACCTGTAGAATTTTTTAAATGTCGCTTATGGAGATTTTTGAGGGTAAACGTTTGACACCATTCCACGAGCGGGCGCAATTTTGAAGCGTGACATGTTGGGTGTCAATTTCACCGGAGTAAAGCCCCATACACACGGTCGGACTTTGTACAAACTTTTCCGTGGACTTTTGTACAAAGGGCGTGGTCCACAAGTTTGTATTGCATACACACGGTCGGACTTTTTGACAACAAACACGAACGTAATGACGTCACAACGTACTGACGCCGCTTCAAAAGAGGACGTTCAATGACTCCTGCGCCACCTTTGGTCAACTTCTGTATTGTAGTCTGATCGTTTGCATAGGCTCTGAGCATGCGTGTTTGTACCTTGTACAAAAGTCCGATGCCTTTGCATACACATGGTCGGACTTTGCTCCTTCGGACTTCTGTTGTCAAAAAGTTTGTCCGTTCGCACAGCCAACAAAAGTCCGATGAAAACAGAAAAAGTTTGTCCGATGGAGCGTACACACAGTCGGATGTTGCTCCAAAACAGCTAATTTGCATGTTTGTTGTCAAAAAGTCCGACCGTGTGTACAGGCCTTTACATTATCTTTCACAATATAAAAAAAAAATTACTGTTATCTTATTTTTTATTCAAAAAAGTGATTTTTTTCCAAAAAAAGTGTGCTTGTAAGACCGATGCGCAAATACGGTGTGAAAAAAGTATTGCAATGACCACCATTTTATTCTCTAGGGTGTTAGAAAAAAAACAATGTATAATGTTAAATTATAAATTGGGAGTACTAAGTAATTTTCTAGCAAAAACAAAAACTGTTTTAAACATGTAAACACCAAGTCTGAAAAAGAGGCTAGGTCCTTAAGTGGTTAAAGGCTAATATACAACTTATTGTCCTAAAAAGGGTTTGGGGGAGGGGGCGGAGCCAGCAGCCGGCATGTGAGCAGCGCTGAATCGGAGCTCCGTGCAGGACAACAAATCCTTCAGCCATCGTGGGTGTCACTGACACAGATCCTTCACTCCACAACCTCCATTATACTACCTGGACCAGGTGGAACACAGCGACATGGTAAAATACGGACGAGCACCCCTGGAATCTCCCGCAAAGCGCCTCTCTCAATATGCCTGGGGGTCTCAAGATGGCAGCGGCCATGAGGCAGACGGACAAGGCACCAGTAACACACAGCAGAACAGCGCTAAGCGATCCCCCTCACACCCTGGCAAGGTAAGCCCACTACCCCCTAGAACTAAGAGACTTAGAAGAGGTCTCTCCTTGGACAGGCTACCGAGAAAAGATATGGGGGACATGGCGCACACAGAGGGGATGGGAGAGCCCTCCCTGAAACAGATTCTGGAGGCCATATGCATGTCAGGCCACACTGATTGAACATATCGACGGAATAAGGGCTGAAATTTCTTTTTTAAAGAATGATCTGCAGAAAATTAGAGAAAGAGCCACTGAAGCTGAATAGAGAATCAGTGACCTGGAAGATGTAGTCTGCCCACTGGAACATAAGGTGCAGGATATTCACTATGAAGTGAATGCTCACACAGATAAGCTGGAGGACATGGAAGACCGCCAGAGGAGGAACAATATCCACCTTGTAGGCTTCCCTGAAAAAGCTGAGGGCAAACAACCTGAGGACTTTCTTGAACTGTGGCTTAGGGACAATATGGCAGAAACTACTTATTCACGCCTGTTTACCATAGAAAGGGCTCATAGAGTGCCATCGAAACCTCCTCCTCCTGGTTCACACCCGCGCCCAATGATAGCCCGTATTCTTCACTTTAGGGACCATGAAAGCATCCTGCGTGTGGCACGCACAATAGGAAACCTGCACTACAATGGAAACAGAATTTCTATATATCCTGACTTTTCTGCAATCACGCAGAAGCAAAGAGACAGCTTTGTGCATGTCAAGAAGAGGCTCAGAGACCTACAATTAGCTTATAGCATGCTTTACCCAGCAAAACTGAGAGTGGTAGACAGAGGTAAAGTCTCCTTCTTTAACTCCCCTACTGAAGCTTCACGCTGGCTAGATGCTAGAGGGCGCCCAAGCCCTGAAGCTGGATGCTGACAGAATGGCTCACATCCTTTGGCCCAACCTTCTACAGCAAGACATCTATTCCTGATGATTAGTCTGGAGGCTGAAGAGTATTCTTTTATGTTGTGACACTACAATTACAAAGAAGCTAGTCCTGTGCGATTCGACAAACCACCTCCTCCATTCCTTTAAGATAAGTTAAACCTTTTTTTCATTTGGATTTTGTTTTTTTATTTCTTCTCTGGAAGTGAAGTTCACTCCCCTGGCTGTTTCCTGAACTGTGCTACACCTGGACTATATCCCTTCGGGAAATTCTCCTTGTAAGGAAAAGTAAAAAGAGAAGATAGTGAAACTTTCATTTTTTTTCTTAGGGGTTTTTCCTTTTTTTCTCTCCCCGTTTTTTTTTCTCCCCCTTTTCTTTTTTTTTTTTAGTTAAATACGACATATGACCCCCTGAGGTCAAGATGGTTATAGTTATGGGATATGGGCACACAACATGTTTGGGTTGCGTTCAGGGTGGGATGGGATGGGAAGTTCTGTTGTGCTGGTCAGTGCTGTGTGCTGTTGTCTCTCTCTGTTTTAATCCCGTCAGGTTGGAAAAGCGGGCCAAGAGCTGGGTAGGTAAAGCTCTCCCAGGACGTAAGTTATATTATAACTGTCTAATACATGGCGAGTAAAATAGGTATAATATCATGGAATGTTCGTGATATGAACTCAAAGGTAAAACGATCCCTTGTTTTTGACTTTATACAAGGATATAAACCTCATATAATCCTGCTACAGGAAACACATCTCCAAGGTTCTAAGGTTATGGCTCTGAAAAGAGCTAACATCATGAGGGTCATACATGCTGAATATTCAACGTACTCTCAAGGGCTGGCTATATTAGTTACAAAAAAAGAAGCGGCACATATTTTTCAGGTCAAGTCAGACCCTAATGGCAGATACGCTATATTAGTATGTCAAATGTTTAACATGTGTTTAACTTTGGTATGTGTGTATGTTCCACCGCCATTCTCCTTCCAAATATTAGAAAGTTTTCTGAATGAAGCTATGTTGATAGCACAAGGCCCACTGCTATTGATGGGAGATTTTAATGTGGTGTCAGATGGGGTTCTGGACAGTAGTGATGGACAAACTTCCGAACGCGCACCACGAACGTAGCCAAAAGTTTGCGAACCGCAAAGTTTGTGGCGTACCCCATTGACTTTAATGGCAGGCGAACCTTAAAAACCTTGTTCTAGATGATCTAGACAAATTGCCTAATAAAAGAGTACACCAAGATCCAGCCATAGCACACGGCCTCAAATCCCTGTGTGAAAGAAAAAACCTCATTATCCGCCCTGCAGACAAGGGGGGCGGTCTAGTGGTATTAGATAAGTCACGCTATGTTAATGAAATGAATAGACTGTTAAGTGATGCTACCACTTACAGTCCTTTACCCGGGGATCCTACCTCCAAATATAAAAAAGAGCTCACACAGATTATAGATGAAGGTTTCTCTTTGAATATTTTAAACCAAAAGGAGAGGGAATTTATGATCCCACTAGCACCACGCATCCCTACAATATACCAACTACCTAAAATACATAAGGACCATGTGAATCCACCAGGCCGTCCGATAGTTAGTGGTATAGATTCTATCACTTCGAGAATAGGGAAATATATCGATTTCTATCTCCAGCCCTTGGTGAGAAGCGCACCATCTTACTTACAGGATACGGGGGATACTATTCGATTATTAGAGAATATACAGTACCATGACGATCTCATTCTAGTCACGGCTGATGTATCTGCCTTGTACACTTGTATCCCACAGCACTTAGGTTTGAGTGCTGTGGAGCTATTTCTTTCAAGGGACCCCACACTCCCTGTGATACACAGAAACTTCCTTATGCAACTTTTAGAGTTCGCTACTTATCACAATTACTTCTGGTTCCAGGGCATCTTTTATACCCAGATCAAAGGTGTTGCCATGGGGGCTAAATACGCCCCCAGCTTGGCCAATTTGTTTATGGCCCAATAGGAGGAGGATGTCGTCTATGCCCTGGACAGGCCTGAATTGGTACTGTGGGCAAGATACATAGACGACATCCTCCTCCTGTGGAGAGGGAGTCGGTCATCTCTAGACGCCTTCATGGCAACCCTTAATAATAACGATCGCGGTATTAATTTGACCTTTGAAGCCAGCACTACCAACATACATTTTCTGGACTTAGAAATCACAGTAGTGCAGAAACGCCTGGTCTTGAGAACCTTCTTCAAACCAACTGACATGAACGGGTATATTCCCGTAGACAGCTGCCATCACCACCAATGGCTTAAATCTGTCCCACACGGTCAATTCCTCCGACTAAGGCGCAACTGCACTAATGACAGTGATTTCATTTCCCAATCCTACACCATCCGAAAGAGGTTCATAGACAAGGGTTACGACCCTTGTGCTTTGGATGCTGATATTAAAACAGCTTTACAGACCAATAGGTCGTCCCTTGTTAAAAAGAAATCTAAGATAAAAATGAATGACAAATTTAAATGGTCATTCTTCACTACCTTCTCTACACAACACAAGGAGATAAAGAAAATTATTAATAGGCATTGGAAGGTATTATGCAGCGATAAAATTCTAGGAGGAACAATCCCAGAGAAAGCCGGAATTATCTATAGGGGAGCTCGCTCGATACAAAGCGATATCTCCCCTAACGTGATAGACATCCCCAGACCTATTCAGTTCTTTCCACAGAGCAAAGGGTATTTCCCTTGCAGAAAATGCAATGTCTGCATACACAACATGTTGGGCAAGCGGAAGAGTGACTCTTTCACATCCACAACTACCCAACGTAGATATTCTATGAAACACTTTACCACTTGTACCACTAGATATATAGTTTATTTAATTACATGGAAATAAGTAAATAAGATTGCGCTATGGACAGATTATACAATACCTATTCGCTACAGAAATAAAAGAAAATCAAGTGAAATAAAAGTGAAATAAAAAGTAGACTCGAGAGGTTGAAGCTGCCTGTGCTTAGAACCTATCCCTTAAAATAAAATAAAAGGAGTAGGCCAGAGATATAAAGTATGAATTAAGCTGTGGCGCTAAAACCTTTCCTAACAAATACCCTGGTGTCAAAAAGGTGTGTAGAGATCTAATCAGTGTAATTAATAGATGGCCCTATTTGTTGCCCCAAAAAATAATATGAATAAATACTGTGAATTAATGTGAAATGTGTAGTCTCCTGAGGACCACCATATAAGTGGTGCCTGCCAAATACTATATATATATTTCTTATAAATGCGTGTTGTATAAAAAATTAAAATATAAAAAATTGCCTGTTGGCATGCAACTCAAAAAGTGCACATGTGTTATAACCAAAGAATAGTGAAAATATTGCATAAAATTGTAAATAAATAAACCATATATGCTAAGTGAGGGAGATCATATGTGAACCACAAGCCACAATATTAGTGGTCTGTAAACTGTGCTCTATATTATGAGTCCCAAGAGTGACAGTCCTAAATAGTCATAAAAATAACAAGAACAACAAAAACAAAAGGAATTCTTTCAATGCCCAAACAATTTTTTTCAAAATCGCATCACACAGTTGCTGGAAAAAACGCATAAAGTCTTTTCAAATAAAAAGGGTAGACCAAAGTGACTAGTGCAGAAAGGTTAGGAACAATCTTCTCCGGTGCGCCACTCAGTGTCAGGAAAATAATTGCGCTCACCAGACAGAGAACCCTAAAAGGGTTAGCCGAGCAGTCACAGTATAAGCCACTGTGCAGCTTTCCTTGGGCTCTGCTCCTGCTGTGCTGGGTGAATGTTCGCCCTTTTACTTCCGCAAATAGTCGGTTTAGCAAGTGCATGAGGGAGGAAACAGAAGTACAACCATAGTGCAACACTGTTTTTTAACGATTTATTTACCTAAAATCCAAATTACTCACAATATCCAATAAAACAATTCGCCTTTGTAATAGCTGCGCTGGCGTTGCTGCCTGTATAGCAGTATGAGGTGCACGTCCTAGGCCACGCCCTACGCGTTTCGTCAGAGCGACGTCATCTGGAGCGGCCATGTTGGTGCACCTTTTCGCTTATGTAGGGTGCAGCGCTCCACTGCGCTTGCGCGATGGATCCGCGCCATTATAACTGTGGGAATGCCCTGACTGTACCGCTACGGATCCTACTACGTGCTGTGTGTTCCCTCATAACAGCACAGATACGGAGAAAGTCCGTGTTTTCATCTCCACTGCGGGCACAGGGCATAATAAACTGTTATATTATTATATTAAACTATGGAGCACTGCAACCCACATATTTAATCCAGGCACTTAGAACCAAAACAGGCAATAGAAAAAAACAATAAAATACAATATAAAATATAAAATACACACAAATATATAAATAAGAATGTGTCAATAAAACGGTATGTATGTAATCCACTAACAGACTACCCCATACGTATGACACTTTCAGAACTCCTAAAATACCTGATTTGTTCTATTTTTAAAAAAACTAAAAAAAAAAAAAAAATTTAAGATTACAAAAACAAAAATCAATCTGTTGCAGACACTTCCCTAGGAAATGAATGTAATTATGGCATTCTAATGGACACGGAATCAAGAAAAAAGGAAAGATGAATGAAACAAACTAAAAACATGTGTGTGTGTGTATATATACACACCCATCTATACACTCACCTATATGTATAAGATTGCAAACAATAATGAAAATATATTATATAAAAAATTATATAAAAAATTATTATAAGAAATTTATAATGCAAACCCATTCAGTCAATCAGTTAACTGAAATCAATGGATATGGGATAAGGTAATATGTAACCACAGGTGAAATTAGGTTTATGAGGGAAGCATATTGTAAAAGAGTACCGGTATGTTTCCATTTTGGGGAATAATTACTCCCAAGGATGGAGAAAAGGAAAAAGGAATATATACATATAAATCCCTCATTGGGGGGTGATGCGTAATAATCAATCTATTGTAGGCTCAACATTTTTTTGTATTTTTTTGTATTTTTGTATGTATGTGTATACTGCCCCCAATAGGGGACATGTGTATAATCCTTTGTTTGGGCCCCAAGTTATACTATTAGGGGCCAGAACTTTAGGTGGGTCTTTTTTATATAGTACTACAAATTATTATTCAATGGATTAGAAGGAACCTCATTTATTTATGGGTCGAATATTATGCTTAATGTGATGTCTTTGATTTCATGAATGTAAGCCCCTATTGTATTCAATCCTATCTCAAAAGGTGTATGGTCTACAGTGGGGCAGTGTACACATACATACAAAAATACAAAAAAATACAAAAAAATGTTGAGCCTACAATAGATTGATTATTACGCATCACCCCCCAATGAGGGATTTATATGTATATATTCCTTTTTCCTTTTCTCCATCCTTGGGAGTAATTATTCCCCAAAATGGAAACATACCGGTACTCTTTTACAATATGCTTCCCTCATAAACCTAATTTCACCTGTGGTTACATATTACCTTATCCCATATCCATTGATTTCAGTTAACTGATTGACTGAATGGGTTTGCATTATAAATTTCTTATAATAATTTTTTATATAATTTTTTATATAATATATTTTCATTATTGTTTGCAATCTTATACATATAGGTGAGTGTATAGATGGGTGTGTATATATACACACACACACATGTTTTTAGTTTGTTTCATTCATCTTTCCTTTTTTCTTGATTCCGTGTCCATTAGAATGCCATAATTACATTCATTTCCTAGGGAAGTGTCTGCAACAGATTGATTTTTGTTTTTGTAATCTTAAATTTTTATTTTTATTTTAAAGTTTTTTTAAAAATAGAACAAATCAGGTATTTTAGGAGTTCTGAAAGTGTCATACGTATGGGGTAGTCTGTTAGTGGATTACATACATACCGTTTTATTGACACATTCTTATTTATATATTTGTGTGTATTTTATATTTTATATTGTATTTTATTGTTTTTTTCTATTGCCTGTTTTGGTTCTAAGTGCCTGGATTAAATATGTGGGTTGCAGTGCTCCATAGTTTAATATAATAATATAACAGTTTATTATGCCCTGTGCCCGCAGTGGAGATGAAAACACGGACTTTCTCCGTATCTGTGCTGTTATGAGGGAACACACAGCACGTAGTAGGATCCGTAGCGGTACAGTCAGGGCATTCCCACAGTTATAATGGCGCGGATCCATCGCGCAAGCGCAGTGGAGCGCTGCACCCTACATAAGCGAAAAGGTGCACCAACATGGCCGCTCCAGATGACGTCGCTCTGACGAAACGCGTAGGGCGTGGCCTAGGACGTGCACCTCTTAATGCTATACAGGCAGCAACGCCAGCGCAGCTATTACAAAGGCAAATTGTTTTATTGGATATTGTGAGTAATTTGGATTTTAGGTAAATAAATCGTTAAAAAACAGTGTTGCACTATGGTTGTACTTCTGTTTCCTCCCTCATGCACTTGCTAAACGGACTATTTGCGGAAGTAAAAGGGCGAACATTCCCCCAGCACAGCAGGAGCAGAGCCCAAGGAAAGCTGCACAGTGGCTTATACTGTGACTGCTCGGCTAACCCTTTTAGGGTTCTCTGTCTGGTGAGCGCAATTATTTTCCTGACACTGAGTGGCGCACCGGAGAAGATTGTTCCTAACCTTTCTGCACTAGTCACTTTGGTCTACCATTTTTATTTGAAAAGACTTTATGCGTTTTTTCCAGCAACTGTGTGATGCGATTTTGAAAAAATTTGTTTGGGCATTGAAAGAATTCCTTTTGTTTTTGTTGTTCTTGTTATTTTTATGACTATTTAGGACTGTCACTCTTGGGACTCATAATATAGAGCACAGTTTACAGACCACTAATATTGTGGCTTGTGGTTCACATATGATCTCCCTCACTTAGCATATATGGTTTATTTATTTACAATTTTATGCAATATTTTCACTATTCTTTGGTTATAACACATGTGCACTTTTTGAGTTGCATGCCAACAGGCACTTTTTTGTATTTAAATTTTTTATACAACACGCATTTATAAGAAATATATATATAGTATTTGGCAGGCACCACTTATATGGTGGTCCTCAGGAGACTACACATTTCACATTAATTCACAGTATTTATTCATATTATTTTTTGGGGCAACAAATAGGGCCATCTATTAATTACACTGATTAGATCTCTACACACCTTTTTGACACCAGGGTATTTGTTAGGAAAGGTTTTAGCGCCACAGCTTAATTCATACTTTATATTTAATTACATGCCCTTGCAACAAGCAATATGTTGGCCGTACTATCCGGAATTTCTCAATCAGAGTAAATGAACATCTTACCAAAATAAAAAAAGGCTGTGATAAACACACGGTCCCGAGACATTTCCTAGAACAACACAATAGAGACCCTACTGGCACACGTTTCCAGATCATAGACAAATTTGTTCCTAGCTGGAGGGGAGATTCCTGCCTACGGGGGGTGTCACGCCTCGAGACGTTTTGGATATACGAATTGAGGTGCTACTCCCCCCACGGCATGAATACAGACTGGGACATTAATAGCTTCATTAATCAGGCTTAATAATTAATTTGGTTTGGGTTAACAATTCCCTAGCTCACCCACTCACACAATTTTTCATATTCCAAATTTCATATTCATAATTTTTTACACTTATTTTTCACATTTAATATTTATATATAAAATAATTTTTTCACCATTGATATTGTCAATACTTAATTGTATGTGACATATGGTTCCTTTGAACATTACTTGCACATTTTTGTCTCACACATTGCACATTTTGTGACTCCTTCTGAGTTCACAGTGGTACGTTTGGCCTCACAGAATTAACCATAACACGGTTATTCACGTTCATCTACATCCAAATTCACAGATCACTCTACAGTTCCTTTCAATCATGCGTTTGAATTTCTGCTCAATTTTACATCATAAATACATATTATTATGTGCAATATTTTATTACTTCCCCTAGATATGTGGGATCTAAGTCAATACAATATTTTAGTTTTTGGGATACTTTCTGTATTATGTGTTATGCATATCTTTGCCGTTCATGCCCCATTGCAGGCTAATAAATAAAAAAATTTCCCCTGCTTTGGAGCATGTACGCTCACAATGCGCATTTCCTCCAATGTCTGTCTATTCCCTGCAGTTTCATAAATAGACAGCATGGATTAGAGTTATTCCCCCCCCCCTTTTTTATCTTTAATTTTGTACATGGGTGACATAATTTATTCACTATGAATCCCTTACATTTTGAGGGGATGTTCGAGATAGGGGCGTGTCATGTGACCCGCAGCGCCCAATATGGGATCTATTGCCCTTCCGGCGTCCTCCTCCCCATGGCAACGGCTCTCCTAGGTTTAGGAGACTGGTTGCTATGGCCTCGATCTAACTGGAGACGCGATCTGATGTGACGTGACTGCGTCACACGCTCCAGTTGTTTTGATTGGGGAGATCACGCCGGAGGTGCGCTGCGGGATTGGAGGTGTGCGCGCCACGGTCCTGTGGTGCGAAGGTTGTACGTTCCCCTCCGCCCCTTCTCCTTGGTTGGACGCCATGTGAGGGAGACGCACCACGTGACCGTTTGGCGTGCACGTCGCGGCCTCGTGGCGCGAGAGATGCACGTCTCCTCTAGACCCTCCCCTTACGGCGACGCATCGTGCGAACCTGGGATTGGTTGAGATGGTGTAGCGTCCTAAGGGTCATGACGTAACCACGTCACATGACCGGGACGCAGTATACGTGCATCCAACACAGCATTGGTTGCCGTGGCAACCCATACATATCTCGTTTTGGTCGTATATTCTCAGTATGCTTCTGTTACCAAGATCTATACGACCATACACAATGGTAGATCGTTACTAGTCGTTACTACTGTGACATACACACACCCAGCACGATATAGCACAACCGTGAGTAAACTATTCCATGCAACAGATTTGAGACACAACATATATGGTGACAGTACTACATGTTTGGTAGCCATATTTCATATGTCTGATACAATGCTGCACTTTAATTGGTTATATGTTGGCTGCCTTTGGATATTGATGCACAAGGGAAATACAGATGAGACCAATGCATGTGACATGTTTACTGTTACCCTTGTTTTTGTTAAACTTAACTCGAGTAGCCATACAGGTGTATGAGAGGGTATTATTGTATATGGGTATTGGATTGGCTATATGTATCTCTACATTATGTCTGAATGGGCCCTTTATAGTCTGTTATGATTGTATAGTCTATTTGTAAGGGGTTGTCTTAGATCGGAGTCTCCGCCCCTTTTTTAGGCGGACCTGTCTCAGAAACTCCATAAATTTGTTAGCAATGTGGTGGGTTCCATCATGCCCCTGTTGAAGACACTCTATGTCGAAACGCGTCGGGCTTGCTGTTGGCACCCCACATTGCTTTTATTACTATTATTTTATTCAGCCTTTATGTGATCACCAAGTCATAATTTTTATCTAATTATTTGACTTTTAAATAAATTTACCGGTTAAGACCGTCTGACCCGCACCATGTGGAGCTTTCTTTTTCCTTTTCTTTTTTTGGCTTAAAACCCATACCATTTTCCACCCCTTATTTGGGGTTGCATCTGTCAATCGAGTCACGTCTGAGTTGGACAAGAAACCACCCTGGCGATCCCTTCGTGAGATACACCGTATGGTCTACAGCTGTGTGGAGCTTCCCTACCATCTTGACGGACCCTCACTGATCCATCCTTTGGTCCTAGGTCAGGACCACAAGCCTTCCCGACTCAACCGTCGTAAGACCGTGTGAGTCCAACACAGTCGGTAAGAGTATTTCCCTATTTCACTGATATCTGCAGACAAGCTGATATACTCGGGTGTACCTGACTAACAAGACCCTTACTTCCCTTGAAGAGGTCCGATCACCCCTGCACCAGTCACATTACGGAGGTTTTCATCCATTTTAATTGGACTCCTTCCATGTGATTATGGACCTTCCTATGTGACCATTTCTTTATTTTTTTTGATTTTATGTGTGTGTTCATCACATTCACCATTGCTGAAGCGCTACACTATTCCTTGTCCTAAATTGTTGAACTTTGTTTGTTTTAAGTGTTGGCAGCTGTTTTTTTCATTTAGCTAGTTATAGCGCAGTGTTTTCCCCCTTTTTTTGAACCTTAAAAACCTCCAGGTCATATTTTCAGCCACAAAATACTTACTAGCTGTGCACACATAGTCCCACAACATGGACACTGACATAACAAAAGTATTAACTGAATCTGGGATCGACGACAAGCATTCTTTTTTTATCTGTGAAATTTTGACAATTCAGGAGTGCATTTAGGCCATGGAGGAGAGGCAAGGTCAGGGCAGGCTATGAAAGGGGTGCAGGAGATGATCAGTGCCACAGTCAGGGCAGCGCAGTCCTGTGACAGTGTCCCAGTGTGCCAAGCTGTGCTTGAGCCCCTCCCTCTGCCTGGCCCTTACCCCCACATATGCAGGGCTCCACTGCGGTGGTCCGGAGGTGCCAGTCCAGTGCTGATCCTCAGCCATGGTGCTGGCACTGCCTGCTGATTGGCTTCTCTGCTGCTATCTCCCTCACTGTCTGAAACCAGCACCGAGATAGAGAGCACTGACACCACACTAGCACCGTGATAGAAAGCACTGACACCAGCACCGCGATAGAGAGCACTGACACCAGCATCGAGATAACACTGACACCAGCACCGAGATAGAGAGCACTCACACCAGCACCATGATAGAGAGCACTGACACCAGCACTGTGATAGAGAGCACTGACACCAGAACCGTGATAGAGAGCACTGACACCAGCATCGAGATAGAGAGCACTGACACCAGCACCGTGATAGAGAGCACTGACACCAGCACCGTGATAGAGAGCACTGACACCAGCACCTTGATAGAGAGCACTGACACCAGCACCGTGATAGAGAGCACTGACACCAGCACCGAGATAGAGAGCACTGACACCACACCACCACCATGATAGAGAGCACTGATACCAGTACCGAGATAGAGAGCACTTACACCAGCACCGAGATAGAGAGAACTGAGACCACACCAGCATCAAGATAGAGAGCACTGAGACCACAACAGCACCGAGATAGAGAGCACTGAGACCACACCAGCACCGAGATAGAGAGCACTGACACCAGCACCGAGATAGAGAGCACTGACACCAGCACCAAGATAGAGAGCACTGACAACAGCACCGAGATAGAGAGCACTGACACCACACTAGCACCGAGATAGAGAGCACTAAGACCACACCAGCACCGAGATAGAGAGCACTGACACCACACCAGGACCGTGATAGAGAGCACTGAAACCAGCGCCATGATAGAGAGCACTGAGACCACACCAGCACCATGATAGAGAGCACTGAGACCACACCAGCACCGAGATAGAGAGCACTGAGACCACACCAGCACAGAGATAGAGAGCACTGAGACCACAACAGCACCGAGATAGAGGGCACTGAGACCACACCAGCACCGAGATAGAGAGCACTGAGACCACACCAGCACCGAGACAGAGCGCACTGAGACCACACCAGCACCGAGATAGAGAGCACTGAGACCACACCAGCACAGAGATAGAGAGCACTGAGACCACAACAGCACCGAGATAGAGGGCACTGAGACCACACCAGCACCGAGATAGAGAGCACTGAGACCACACCAGCACCGAGACAGAGCGCACTGAGACCACACCAGCACGGAGATAGAGAGCACTGACACCAGCACCATGATAGAGAGCACTGAGACCACACCAGCACCGAGATAGAGGGCACTGAGACCACACCAGCACCGAGAGGTCCATATGCTCAATTAAATAAATTGTTTATTTAGTTATGCATATACATGGTCTACTGGTCACATGTGTTGAATTCCTCCGTGATCCATGCCTCATTCATTTTTATAAATGTAAGGTAGTCAACACTGTCGTGAGCTAGGCGAGTGCGCTTATCGGTCACAATCCTCCCTGCTGCTCTGGACGTCCTTTCGGACAGGACACTGGACGAGGGGCAAGCCAACAGTTCCATTGCAAATTGGGCAAGCTTGGGCCAGAGGTCAAGCCTGCCCACCCAGTAGTCCAGGGGTTCATCACTCCTCAGAGCATCCAAATCGGCCGTTAACCCGATATAGTCGGACACCTGTCAGTCTAGGCGTTCCCTGATGCTGAATCCGGGTGAGACTTGTCAATGGGTCGCCTGAAAGAAGGACCTCATATCACAAGTCACCAACACATCTTCAAACCACCCTCTTCTTGCAGGCGCTGTTGGATTGGTACCCGCAACTCTTTCTCTGGGAGTGGGAATTCCTCCTCTGCCAGTGCACGCATAAGCAGAATGCAGCAGTTGTCGAAGCAAGGTCTGTAAGTGCTCCATTCTGACAGTTCTCTGTGATGGCGGTAACATTTCCGCCATTTTGTATTTGTACCGGGGGTCTAAGTACGTTGCCACCCAGTACTGGTCCTTGACCCTTATGCTTTTTATATGGGGGTCCCTGTTAAAACACTGGAGCATGAAGGCCCCCATTTGCACTAAACTGGAAGCGGTGTGGTCCTCGTTCTCCTCTCCCCATCCACGCACAAAAACAGGGATCCCAGAAAGGTTTAAAGCATGCTCTTCTTGCTCCTCCTCATCCGCCCCAGCACCATCCTCCTCTGACTCCTCTTCAGACTCCTGTTGTTGACTGGTCTCAGATAGAGAAGCCCCCCTGGGAATTCATCCAGCATTGCGACTTCCTCATCTTTCTGCTCCTGCTCCTCCACGGCTTGATCAATGACATGATGCAATGCACGCTCCATAAAGAAGGCATAAGGTACGATGTCACTGATGGCACCATGGCTGCGACTGACCAGTTTGGTGATCTCATCAAATGGCCGCAGAAGTCTGCATGCGTCGCGCATGAGCAGCCACTGGCGTGGTGAAAAGAATCAAGCTCCCCAGAACCTGTTCTGCCGCAGAGTTCGTACAGGTAGACATTAACTGCACGTTTCTGCTGGAGCAGCCTATCAAGCATATAGAAGGTTGAGTTCCATTACGTCGGGCAATTGCAAATAAGACATCTGACTGGCAGATTGTGTCGCCGCTGAATGTCAGCAAGGCGAGCCATAGCCGTGTAAGATCTTCTGAAATGGGCCGAGATTTTCCTTGCCTGCCGCAAGATGTCCTGGACCCCAGAGTGTTTGACAACGAATCGCTGCACGACCAAGTTTAAGACGTGTGCCATGCATGGTACATGCGTAATTTTGCGCTGTTTCAATGCGCTAAGCAGATTGGCACCATTGTCACACACCACTTTACCAACTGTCAAATTGAGCGGTGTTAGCCACTGATCTGCCTGTGAAGGCAAAGTGAAAATGAGTGCAGGGCCAGTGTGGCTCTTGGCTTCCAGGCACAACAGACGCAGCACAGCATGGCAACGTCTCACCTGGCATGTCGAATAGGTTCTGGGGAGCTTGGGCGGCACAGCGGAAGAGACGCTAGCAGCGAAAAAGGAGGAGTCAGCCGAGGAGGAGAGGGAGAAGGATGGAGTAGGAGGAGGAGAAGAAGAGGCAGGCCTGCATGCAATCCGTGGCAGTAAAACCAAATCTACACGGGTGCCACGGGTTACATGCTTGACGGCCGTCAGAATGTTCACCCAGTGGGCAGTAAAAGTGATATACCTTCACTGTCTGTGTTTGCTAGACCACGTATCTGTGGTCTGATGTATCTTGGCACCGACACTGTGTGCCAGAGGTACATTAACTTACCGCTGAACATGGCCTTATAACTCTGGGATGCACTTCTGTGAGAAATACTTCCTCCCTGGGACTAGGGATGAGCTTCGTGTTCGAGTCGAACGTACGTTCGACTCGAACATTGGCTGTTCGTCCGTTCGGCGAAATCCGAACACTTTGGTCCGTTCGCGTCAAATTCGCGTGGCGCTCACGGCCCACAATGCACTGCGATGGCGCAGTGCATTGCTGGCTCATGATTGGCCAAGCATGCACTGTGACCCCGCATGCTTGGCCAATCGCAGCGCCAGCAGCGAGGAGAGCCATGATTGGCCACAGGCAGGATGCCTGTGGCCAATCATAGCTCAGGCTGTGTAGTGCACGCCCCACACTATATAAGGCTGCCATTGCGGCGGCCTCGTGTAGTGTGTTGGCGTCTGAAGCAGTGGGTGTTCTGTGTACCTTCAACACAGTACACACCGATCGTTTTCGGCTGATTTTCTATCTTGCTGTTGTGTAGTGGTTATTGTCTGCGTGCCCTGACCGCAGTATACACCACTATATTCACGTCACCTATATAGCTAGTGATCTATCTTTAATAATAGAGCTTGCAGTCAGTAGTGTTAGGAGCGTGCTCTGTACCCAGTACATACCGCTATATCCACCTACATAGCTGTTCTCTATTTGAGCCCAATTGCCATCTGCAGGAGTTATTGGAAGTTGTCTGTGCCTCCAGCACAGCACAGTATACATCTGTATATAACCCTTTATCTCTGCTGTTTTCTGGTTGTTGTCTGCGTGCCCTGACCGCAGTATACACCGCGATATTCACCTCGCCTATATAGCTAGTGATCTATCTTTAATAATAGAGCTTGCAGTCAGTAGTGTTAGGAGATAGTGCGTGCTGTCTGCGTGCTCTGTACCCAGTACATACCGCTATATCCACCTACATAGCTGTTCTCTATTTGAGCCCAATTGCCATCTGCAGGAGTTATTGGAAGTTGTCTGTGCCTCCAGCACAGCACAGTATACATCTGTATATACCCCTTTATCTCTGGTGTTCTATAAAAAAGGCATCTGCAGGAGTTAGTGGGTGTTGTGTGCCTCCAGCACAATATAAACTACCCAACTGCTGTTTTACCCAACTCCCTTCAGGCCATTACCATGTCTGGAAGGCCAGCAAGGAGAGGCAGACAGGCGCGAGCCGATAAAAGAGGGCAAGCAGGCTCTGTGTCTAGAGACAACAGTGCTGGTCGTGGACGCGGTGCATTGTCATCAGCACGTGGCCATGGGACATGCTTGTCCTTCTTTTCGGCAGCTGGACATGTTGAACCGCAACATGCCAACGACTTGGTAGAGTGGATGACCAAGCCCTCTTCATCCTCCTCATCCTCTCTCACCCAGTCTCAGGGTAGTAGCAAAGCAGCTGCCAACGCATCGTCTTCCCTCCTCTCAATGTCATCATCAGTGACTCCTTCCCTAGACCCACCACGTCCTCCTGAGGAGTCTCCTGAACTCTTTGAGCACAGTGTTGGGTACATGCTCCAGGAGGATGCCCAGTGTTTTGTGGGCGCTGATGATGACACTCAGCTAGAGGAAGGCAGTAGCGTGAGCGCAGAGAGAGGGGATGCTCAAGAAGGACAGCAATCTGGCAGTCATGTTCCACAAGCTGCAGCATACTGCCAGGTTTGCTACAGCGATGAAGAGGGAGGGGATGATGAGGGCACTGACTCCACGTGGGTGCCTGGAAGGAGGGAGGAGGAGGAGGAGGAGGAGGCACATGTCCAACGAGGCAGGATGCCCTCCGGGGGCCAGCTTAGGGGCAGCACACCGACTGAATCACACCGCAGAGCTCCGCCTGTACATGTAATTACAATTCTTGATATAATATTTCACAGGAGGGCCCCTTCCTGTGCCCACCCAGAGTAACGGTGAGGACTTATAGTGTTGTGGTACCAGCACCACAACCACCAAAGGTCAATTTTTCTACCACTGTTCAACAATGGCATGTAATTACAATTCTTGATATAATCGTTCACAGCAGGGCGCTCCAGCGCCCACCAAGAGTCACTTTCAGGGCTTACAATGTTGTGGCAAAACCAACACCTTGTTCCGCCATTTCTGCAGAGCATATAGGGCAGGCCCCTACTTTCAAACATCCAATTTACAAACATCTCCTACTTGCAAACGGAAGGAGACAACAGCAAGTGAGATGAAAAAAGATGTACGACAAAACAAATTATACAGGGGTGATAACCCTTCCCTATGTTTTCCAAAAAGCTTAAAAATCGTTTTTTTGACTGGAGCTACACTTTAAAAATGTACCAGTTGAAAATTACAAACAGATTCAACTTAACACAACAAACCTACACAGTCCCTGTCTTGTTTGCACCGCCTGTATACTGCTGTTCTGAGTATATAGGGCCTGGGGGCCACACGCATTTCCTTTTTTTAATATGGGTACTGGGTTCCCCTTAATATGCGTACAAGACCTAAAGGGGCTGGTAATGGGCAGGGAGGGCTACCCATGCCATTTTTCTCAATGATTTTCAACCATATTGCAGGAACCAGATATAACATTAAAACCGCAAGCAGTTTTAAATGGTGTTATTTCCGTTTAATGTAATTTTGTGCAGGGACTGTTCTAAATACGGGAAACACGTGGCACTTCACAGGCATCCTACAGACACCCCCCAGGCACCATATTTAAAGGAATATTTCACTTTTTTTTTCACTTTAATCGTCATTAAAATCAGTGCTCCCGCCAAAACGGCCGTTTTTAAAACTTTTTTTTGCATTGACCCATGTCCCCTGAGGCAGGAGTCAGGTCCCCAAACCCTTTTTAGGACAGTATCTTGCATATTAGCCGTTAAAATTAGCACTTTTCATTTCGAACGTTCGAGTCCCATAGACTTCAATGGGGTTCTAACGTTCGTTCGAATTTGCGGTCCGTTCGAAAGTTCTGGTGCGAACCGAACCGGGGGGTGTTCGGCTCATCCCTACCTGGGACCTTCCATTGTGGTGTTCCAATGGCCACAAATTTTTTAAAGGCCTCCGAGTCCACCAGTTTATATGGCAGTAGTTGGCGGGCTATCAGTTCTGACAAGCCAGCCGTCAACCGTTGGGCAAGAGGATTATCCGGCGTCATAATTTTTTTTATGCTCAAACGTGAGGAGAGATGAGAAGGAGAAGTAGAAGACAAGGCTGAACGGTGAGAGCCTGGAGTGTGGCTTTGTGTGTTCCGTTGCTCCCACTGAGCTCGGTGATGGCTGCTCATGTGCCTTCTTAGGGCGGTCGTTCCTAGGTGAGTGTTGGGCTTACCACGACTTATGCGTTGACTGCAAAGGCTGCAGATGGCAACACTATTGTCAGCAGCGCACACGTTAAAAAAAAGCCCACACTGCGGAGCCATGTGCCTGCGTCCTGGGAGCACCAGATGTGACCGTACATGGTTGATGCCTCGCTCCTGATACATTAGCAGTCTGCTTTGTCCCTCCTGTGCAATCTAAGTTCTGCCTGCTTCTCCTCCCTATCTGCTGGTCCATATCTCCCTCTGAACTCCCCTCATCTTCCTCTCTTGTGGGCAGCCACGTGACATCACTAGACATGTCATCATCGACGTCACCTTCCCCACCGCTATAATTAGAGATCTCGGAGTAGGCAGCAACACCGGGGACCAACCTCCTCCTTGGGCTGATCTGGGTGCTGTCGTCAGACTGCTTAGTGGCGGTTGTTGCTACCTCCTCTTCCTGATCCAATGCCAAGAGTGGCTGCGCATTGGCAATGTCTTGTGATGGATCGGAAAATAATTCCTGTGACTCGAACGGAAGGTATATGGTGGTGTTGGTGGTAGTGTCTTTGGGGGTGAACACAGCAGAGAGTGAAGAAGAGGGTGCAGATCGAGAGGATGAGGAGGGTGCAGAAGAGTAAGGCTGAGTGAGCCACTCAACCAAATCTGGTGCGTCCTTTGACGTAATCGCACGCGCCTTCTGCAATTTGCCACTTTGGCTCAAGTCTGTTGCTCCTGCCCTACCCCTACCACCCCTGTGGAAGGGCCTGCCTCTTCCTCTGCCTGTCATTTTTTAAATGACCCTGTGACAAAAGTCTCTAGAGAAGTGCAGTATGTATGTGGAAAGTATGTTATACGTGTACAAGCCAATATACTGTACACCTATAAAAGGACCTTTGTGGACCTAGTAGCAAGTGATTTACAAACTATCCCTGCTCAGCAGTGCACCACAACCCTATATATTGTACACCTATACTAGTCCTTACAAGGACCTTTGTGGACCTAGTAGCTAGTGATTTGCAGACTGTCCCTCAGTCACTACACTGATAAAGGACTGCTGCAGAATAGGGCAGTAATCTGCAGCACAGCCCTGCACCAGCACCCTATATATTGTACACCTATACCAGTCCTTACAAGGACCTTTGTGGACCTAGTAGCTTGTGATTTGCAGACTGTCCCTCAGTCCCTACACTTATAAACGACTGCTGCAGAATAGGGCAGCAGCCAGCAGCAGTGCACTGTAATGGAAATTTGTAGGTTCTGTATATAATTGTATTCTATTTTATATGTATTGCATGATGCCCTCACTGTGCACACGGCACTAACAATGTTTTCAGTACATGTTTTGCATTTTTTCGAGTTCTGATTAGAATTAGCCTGCCTATGTAATGCCCCTTGTTACCATAAACGTACAATTGTAATATTAATGTGATACCTACGTGATCATGTGTATAAAAGCCTTCAAATGCGTCATAATAAAGGAGAACGGTTATATGTTATATTTGTCTGTTCCCTACTGCAGTAGTTATTATTAATTTGGAACCACTAATCAATATGAGGATAGGAGTTGCCTATCATCAAAATATCCATTTCAGGTGGCGAAGCCAGCCAGGTGGGGTTATCAGGTGACCCTGAGTATCCGAAACGAGGAGCTTGAAACGATCCGGGAATTTCTGATAGTCAGCCGGCTGAGGTAAGCCTTTTGCTTACATTTGAGTTATCAGACTTTCTTGATTGGTAAGGCATTTTCGGGACAAAGGGTACCTATTTTACTTCCCTTAATCGAACTGTATTGATTGGTGGTTATATGTTATGTTGTCACAGTCTACTGTCCATCACGGTGGTGTAGTGGTTAGCACTCTCACCTGGCGGTAAAAATGGTCGCTGGTTCGAATCCCAACCACGACACTACCTGCTGGAGTTTGCATGTTCTCCCTGTACCTGCATGGGTTTCCTCCAGGTACTCCGGTTTCCTCCCACAATCCAAAGACATGCAGGTAGGTTAATTGGCCTCTGTCCAAAATTGGCCCTAGTGTATGAATGGGGACCTTGGATTGTGGGGACTGAGTGTGCAATGGATAAGGACAATTGTAGACACTCGCTCAGGTTGAACTGGATGGACTGGTGTCTTTATTCAACCTTACTAACTATGAAAGTAAGAGTGTTATAGAGAAAGGGAAGAATAGTGCTGTTCACAGGTATATGTAGTACATCTGCTAGATAAAGTAGTTCAGAGGCAAAAGGGTATAGGCACACGTAGAGAAGACTGGCCAGTCATTATGGGCTTTAAATTAGGTAAGGGAATGATGGGTAAGAGACCTTCAAAAATGCCCAGCGCAAAAGGAGCGCTATATATGAACCAAAGGTGCGGTTCCGCTTATACTGAGCCCCTAGATTAATGGTTAAAGTGGACAGGGATCCACAAAGGGTAACTGGGTTACCACCAAAGTCCACAGGGACAAAGAATCATGCAGAGTATACAGCTAGAGAAACAGCTATCTATGTGAGCAGGATGGATCAAGAGTGACATTAACACGAGACAGAAAGGGACTTTTTGATGTAAAGTTGTGGGATGAATTTGGGGTCAGGCACTACAACTAGTGAAGTCAAGAAACAGTAATGAGAGTTAAAACAGAATGCTTTATATGTTGTCAGAGAGGGAAGATGGGATGAGCACTATAGCTGCCCATCTGATCATAGAAGGTACAGTATGTGAAATATAGTATTACAATACATTGGATGCAAAGGATATCAGAACAAAATAAAGAAAGCAGAAATTTAAGCAAGGAAGTATTAAAAAGCGTTAAAAGAAAGTGAGAGAATGATATGCATGTGTTGTAAACAAATGGGAATAATGTAAGCAATTTTAGAGCGATATTTGAGTATGTTTGTGAATGCTGGAACCTTTAGTTCTATCGCTTGTGTCATGTACGCAGATGTGACCCCCTCCTTTGTGCTCTCCTGAAAGAATGTGGCTGGCATGAGAGGTTGGTGATAAGCTGGAAGGACACCATGCCAATTTCAGTTTTTTATAGACAAAACATTTATAACAAAATGTGCTGGGTTAACGAATCTAATGATAAACAATGTGATCACAATTATTTTTGAATCTGTTTTCCAAACATGGTAAAACGAAGGTTACAAATTAACCGTGTCTTACACAAATTTAATATCCTGTGATAGTGGAAACAGTGCATTAAAAAAAAAAAAGAGAGAGAAATTGAGTAAAATTAAGTAATATGTCCCACATTTATCTGTGCATATATATTAGTGTGTGATATTGAAATTATCATATGAGTATTAATTTCTAATATGAGTTTAATAATTTTATTAATAAATATAGATATATTGAAACTGGTTTAGACAACCTTTGGTTGGAAATGAAATCCAGGTTAATGGGGAAATTGGTAAAAAATTTAATTAGTTTAGATTAAGATAACAATTTTATAATTTTACATTTATTGAGTGGAAAGAAAAAAAAAGATTAAGATGAGGTTGTTAATTTGAATACAGCTGCAATAATGTTTAACAAAGCCAAGATGGATGGGATACATAAGGAAGTTTTTCTACAGAAATGAAATCTTAAAGTCTGATAATAACTTAATGTGCGGTCCATGATGTGAGAGTAATAATAACATTTAAATATAACAGATACATCACATCAAGTCCACATACCCTGTTAGGATAGCTGCTGCCTGCAGCCAGTTGGTTTATAGTTTTTGATGGCCGAGTGCTTTCTGGTCCTTTATACATATTGTTGGTCCTTTTGTTTTTATGTATTTTTATTTTTGAAATCCAAAGCAGAATGTGTGGATTGTGAAATGATGTGCCCCTTTTCCTTGTAAGTGCAGTGGGTATAAGTAGAAGAATATTTTGGATTTATGGACATCTCTGCATGACTGCAGGGTATTCTTATAATTTATTATAATATTGCCAGGAAAAAGTTGTCTTTTTGAAACATGAAACAAAACAGCATGATAGAAAACAAGCCTTTGTTATATTTATGCAAGCTGGACCCAGTAATCAAGGGTTCACTTCCGATGTATCAGAGCTGTAGCTTTATGCAAAGTTGCTATTAGACAAAGTTACAGATATTATTTTGGTCGAATATTTAATTTTTAATGGTCCGACATTCTGCACAGCAAATATATAGCTAACTAAATGTTTGTCTAATGAAAGGTTCAAAATATGAATTTGTTTGCTTATGTACAAATCTAACAATGAAAAATTTGTACATTTGAATCCAGCCACCTTATTGCCTCTATTGGAGGAGGCTGGAGACAAAGAAAAAGCACATGTGTTAAATTGATGACGTGGGAATCAGCTGCTGTGAGCCCAGTGCAGGACACACTCCCTGAAGACCCGAGTATTTACTTTTTTGTAGTGTTATTCCTGGTTTTATACTGAGGATGAAGTTTATCACCCAGAAGGATACCCTGTATTCAGAGTCATTGGATCCTTTTCCCCCAGCTCAAGAAGCAGAGCTCCATGTTTTAGAAAAGCATGTGAGCTATAAAAAGAGTATATATTTATATAGATAGTCAAGATATAGAGAGCTTTTGGTTCCATTTGAAGGGCCAGAAGTTTGTTTTTACTTCGGCGGGTAAACCAATCAAGCATGCTAAGTTAATTTGATCGGCTGTTTTCAGCCTTTCAGGTTTTTGCGGAGGTAGCCATACTAACAGTAAAACTCACACATGGAAGCAGACCAGGCGACTCTAAGGATGCTGCATTTACAGCCCCGGACACTTGCTGGGTCTGTGCAACTCACAGATTCCACCCTAGTTCTGGCCCAGTATAGCTGGGATTAATAATTCAACTTTAAGGACCCCAGAACGAGAAGCACAAGTGGTCAACAGAGGGCAACTTCTTACGAAACAAGACTTTGGAAAAGGTGATCATTTATGTTTGCCAGACACTCTTTTCCCTTCAGCTTGACACGTGGACCGTGTCATCAGTCACAAGTAGTTATGGCTGCCTTAGTAAATGAGCGTGGGATAGAGCCAGGGTTCACCACAGTTGTTTTTATAACATACCACTTCTTGTTTTACCTGTTACCAAAGGTGTTACCAAAAGCTGAACATCCCTTACATAGATAACAAAAAGATATATCCAGATGCCCAAGTCAGGATCTTACGAGTATGTATTTTGTTTGTATGGACTTGTTTTCTGGATGTCCAGTGGCAAATGCTACTGCAAAGGCCACAGTAAAAAAGCGTTATCAGAAGTAGTTTGTAAGTACAGAGTGCAGAATCTACAGAGAGTAACAGAGGAAATTATTTTTATAGGAGAGTCCTTATTAGAAGTTTTGAGGTTTTATTTTTACACCCCCTACTGTCTACAATGTAGCGGACAAAGTAGAGTAAGAAACTAGAAAACTTTTGCCTGAATGTTTTATTATATTTTATCAAGTCCGTAGGGGGATGTTGGACTCTTTCCCTATGGGATTTGGTTTGGGGGTGTGTTGCTCACTTGCTTATATTTTGTCTCAGCAGCTGAAGTCCTCCATTCGGATCTCACAGAGAATGTTGCTAATCTTTTAAGGTTTTTGACAAACTCATTTATGTGTTTTCTCCCCAATTCCAGATCCTAAAAGTTTGGAAGGATCTAAAACTAAAGCCAGTTGACTTGTGGATTGTTAAGAGACATTTATATATAAGGAAATGTTTGGAGACTCAATACAGCATCTATTTCATGTACAGTTTTGCAAAACTTGAAAGAAAAGTCACCTGGATCCACACCAGACACTGCAAAAATGACTAAATGAAAGAAATCTCTGTGTTTGATTTGTTTCCCTCTTGCGATAACAGTCTAGGGTACTTTTTGATTCAATTACTTTAATTGTAAGGGATATATATATATATATTTGAAAAGTAGTTTAGCCATGTTGAAGTTATATTTGTCTTTTGTACCTCTTCCATTTTATGTAGAATTGTCTGTGTTTACATATGCTGATAAGTCAAATTATACAACTTCAAGTACTATACAGTGCTCGGTGACATTGATACAACTCTTACATCATTATAAAGTTGGTGAGAGAACCAAAAGAAAAAGCGATGTCATGGTATGCATTTATGTAATGTTTCATAAAAAAAAGAACCAAGTAAGAAAAAAAGGGAAAAATAAAAGCAAATACCCAGAGACATGAGGTGTGGTCAAGTTTGTAATCTAAATAGAAACCAGGGATTCCACTTCAGGTCATATATATGAGTCGTGTCATGCAGTGTATGAAATATCTTTTCCGTAATCATCACCTGATCTGTTCTTGAGAGAACCTGAGATAACGGGACCGACTGGGACTTCCAATGTAGTGCTATCGTCCATAGCATAGATACACAAATAGAATGCACTAGCCTGACCAGAGGTTTAGGAACATCCGAAGGGTTTGGAAGAGAAGGCAGTGCTGATAGGTTAGGGATAATGCGCGACCAGCTAGTCTATCTAAGATTTTTAACACCTCCTGCCAGGCTGGGCGGATTCGCTCACAGTCCCAGAAGGTGTGGATGAAGGTGCCCAGATGATTGCAGCCTCTAAAGCAGTTAGGGGAAGTATGAGCAAACATTTTGTGTAAACGAAACGGGGTGTAATACCATCTGGTCGTAACCTTAATGGCTGTTTCCCTAATAGTTAGGGATCTGGTACACTTACACATGTTATTCCAACCCTCCTCCCAATCTATAACATCGGCTCCCAATTCCAGTTCACTTTCCCACTGTGACCTGTATTTCAGTGTGTGAGAATCCGTCACTCCTTCCAGGGCTTTGTAAATCAGGGAAATCAGCCCCTTTTGGCGTGGATAGTTGAAACATAGGTCCTCAAAGAGGGTAATCTGATCCGAGTGCTGGACCCTGTGGTGGGAGAGGAAGAAGTGACGGATTTGCAGGTATCTGTAAAGTTCAGTGTCAGGGATCTGGTGCTGGGTCTGTAATGTCAAGAAAGGGATAAAATAAGAACCCATCACAAAATCTCTTAGTTGGGTAAGCTTGCAGTGAAACCACAATTGGAACGACTCAGGGTGAAGGTATGCTGGGGGGAATCTTGGGTCGCCCAAGTAAGAGGCGCCCATAGAGCGTTCAGAGGTAAGATTGTACGTGTTTTTGTAGCGGTGCCACAACTGCAGACCATCTGCTACTATGCCCTTCATTGTACTTAGTGTCGTGTGCGGTTGGTAAGTAGACCACATAAGCCCAGGGAGGTAAAAGGGAGTTATTGAGTCACTTTCAAATCGTACCCAGGGGACTTTTGGGTTAAGGATCGACCATTGTGCTTGCTGTGTGAATCTACATGCTAGGTAATACAACCAAATTTGGGGGACACCTAGACCGCCACGCCTCATAGAACGGTATAAGACAATCTTAGCAAATCTGGGAGACTTATCATTCCAGATAAATCTATTAAAATGGGATTGGAGGTTGTTTAGAAAGGATTTAGAAAGTTTGATTGGTAGGGAGCAAAACAAATATAACAGTCTGGGGAGAATAACCATTTTGAGGGCCGTGATCCTACCTATAAAGGGGATATGCAAGGGAAGCCAGTTTTTGAGTGTTTGTTTCAATTTCAAAATCAGCGGGGGATAATTAACCTTAAAGAGTTCACGAAAGTCTCCGGGTAGGTTTACCCCAAGATATGACAGATGTGAAGTGGCCCATGTAAAGGAGTGATTACTTTTAATGAAGGCCAGGTCAGTAGGAGAATAGCCCACAGGGAGGGCGACAGATTTGGAAACATTTATAAAAAGCCCGGAGACCTTCGCAAAACTCGACAGCATCCCAAAAAGATTGGGGAGCGAGATATGGGGATTAGTTAAGAACATCAAGACGTCATCCGCATACATGCAGAATTTGTATGTCGGCGTACCCTTAGTGTATCCGGTGACGTCAGGATTTCTCAAAAGGGCAATAGCGAGGGGTTCAAGAGCTAAGTCAAAAATTAAGGGGGAAAGGGGGCACCCTTGTCTTGTGCCTCTACCTATAGGGAAGAACTCGGAGCAACAACCAGGGAGTTTAATACGGGTCTTAGGATTGCAATAAAGAGCCTGAAAGCCTACTAGGAACTCCCCTCGAAAGCCCATACGTGGTAAAAGAGAGCCAATATAATCCCAAGAGACACTGTCAAACGCCTTCTGTATGTCTAGGCTTAGCAAAAGGAGTTTGCGCTAAAATAGATTAGCATCCTGAATAATATCAGTCACTAAGCGTATATTATCAGTTATTAAACGATGTGGAATGAACACTGACTGGAAGGGGGATATCAAGGAAGGGATACATTTGGCCAGTCTATCCGCTAAGATTCTACTAAAGATTTTTACATCATTGTTCATGACCGAAATGGGCCTATAGTTTTGGGGCAAATTGTGATTTCTATTCGGTTTTGGGATTAGTGACATGTTGGCCAACAACATTTCTTCAGGGAAGTGGTTGCCTAATAGGACTGAATTAAAGAGGTGGGCCATTCTTGGGGCTAGAAGTGTAGAGTAGTTTTTGTAATACACGGCGGAGAAGCCATCAGGGCCTGGGGCGGAACCTGTTTTAAAGGATTTAATTACTCCTAGAATTTCAGGGACTGTGATAGGGGCATTAAGTTGCTCAATTTGTGTGGTGGAGATGGTCGGGATAGGAATGTTTTGGAGCCATGTTAAGTCATCTAGGGAGGGGGGAATATGCGGGGCTGATAAAAGTTTGGTGTAAAATTGTTCAAATATTTTAAGTACTTCCTTGGGGTGTGAGGATACTAATCCGTCCTTGTTAGATAGTCTATATAGGTGCGGAGGGCGAATCGAACTTGATAGCCGCCTGGCAAAAAGTGTCGAGGCAGAGTTGTTAAATAACAAGTAGCGGGCTTTAGTCCAACGAAGTGCCTTTTCCACCTTAGCAGATAGGAGGGAATCAAGTTCCAAACGCTTTTGTGCAATGGTATGTCTTGGGGAATCTAAGTGTAGCAAAGAAGTATTTTTATATAGACTGTCGAGCTCTTTGGTTAACTCCACTATTCTGAGTCTGTTATTTCTGTTACGGGCGGCAGATATGCTGATGATCTTACCCCTAATGACGGCTTTATGCGCCGTCCAGAGAAGAGAAGATTGCATAACTGGTTGGGCATTAAGGGTAAAGTATTCGTCTATAGATTGCGCAATTTGGGATTCGACTACCGGGTCTGAGAGAATGGATTCATTTAATCTCCAGGAGTGAGTTGTAGGGGCAAGTCTGATAAACCCCGTGGTAAAAGATGTGGCTTGATGATCTGACCATACACAGGGATGGATAGAAGCATCTAATGAATTGGCAAGAATGATGGGGGATGAGTAAATGTAGTCTAGTCTAGCATAACTGTTGTGAGGATGGGAAAAAAAGGTGAATTCTTTACAACCCATATTATGCGCTCTCCAGGTGTCCGTGAGTTGGAGATCGTGCAGACAGCTGGTTAGGGACTTTGGAAAGGCTCGAGAGGCTACAGTGGCTGATGAACGGTCTAAAGTGGCATTAGCCTCTGAATTAAAGTCTCCACCTATGATCACATGGGGAGATTGATAGAGAGCAAGTTTCTCAAAAAAACAATCTAAAAAAAGTGGCCGGGTAGTCATTGGGTGCATAAATGCTGGCAATAGTGAGTTCCCTATTGTGAATAACCCCTTTCACAATTACATAGCGACTCTCAGTATCCCTGAACACATGTTTAACTACCATTGGAAAGGAGGAGTGGAGGAGTATGGCGGCGCCCCTGGCTTTGGAGGGGTGAAGTGAGTAAAAGGCCTGAGGAAAATTTTTATGAAAAAATTTGGGGTGGGAGGAGTGGGAGAAATGTGTTTCTTGGAGTAAGAGGATCTTAGCTCCAAGCTGTTTATAAAAGGCGAAGGCCTTATGTCGTTTGGAGGGGGAGTTGAAGCCCTTAACATTGTGCGAAACACATGTTATCGCCATGGCGTGAGGTCCAATGAGGAGATAGTGGAGGGCTTAGAGATAGTAAGGGAAAGGGGAAAGGGAGAGACAATCATCCCACTATACATTAAGGCTGAACTCACCAGGGGGACCGCCACACTCCTTCCCCAGGACCACAAGGACCTAGAGCAGACTAGTAACACCAATGGTAAGAAAAGTGAACAGACCCATAACCTAACATGAACACATATAGCAGTGGTATCACATATTCTGTAAAATAATTGACCAACCTGAAAAAGAAGAAGAGGAAAAGAAAGAATAAGATTAACAATTGAAAAAACCATCCCAACCTCAGACATAGTTCTGAGAAAAAAAAAAAAAAGTTAGTAGGTGAGGTGGGAATGTATGGGAGAGAGTTCTCAAACTAGAAAAAAGGACAAAAACAGAGACAACAAGGTCTCTAACCCAGTAAGGCTGCGCAATGGTAGATAGCAACCACCAGAGAAGCAGCCGGCAACTGGGAGGGGGAGCAGCAGCTTAGCTCCTAGGGACAGGTAAAATCCCAGAGGGGAGAGCAAAAAAAAAGGTAAACAAAAAAAAAGAAAAAAGAAAAAAAAGTTTATCTTGAGAAAAATTGGATGTAATGTTCCTCTGGGAAGTCTATGCTAGCCGCATGCCAAACCTGAGATGAGTCGGGGTATGGAGCAGTTAACGAGGGCTGTCTTCCCTCCGATCGCCTACATCATAACGGATCCTACATCTGTCTCTCCTGGTTGGGGGTGTTTGCCATATAGGTGTAGCTCTGGGTGTTGAGGGTAGCCTGCGAACCGCAGCAGCATCCAGGAGACCGAGCTTCACGAGGATCTCCTGTCCTTCGAAGACGGTGGTGGCGGAATAGGTCGTGCCATTGTGTGGGATCACCAGGCGGAATGGGAATCCCCAACGGTATCTAATGCGGGCTGCTTGCAATACCGTGGTGATCTCTTTCAGGCCCCTTCTCCTTTCCAAAGTTGCCGGAGCAATGTCAGGGAAGATCTGGATGTAATGGTCATCGAGGGTTATCCTTAGCTTATTGCGGGCAGCTCTCAGAATCTCCTCTTTAACCAGAAAGTCCTTCATGCAAAGGATGATATCCCTAGGGGGTTTGTCTTCTGGGGGCTTAGGACGGAGTGCCCTGTGAATGCGGTCACATTTAAACATATTTGAGTCATAGTCAGGGAGCAGGGATTTGAACAGCCTAATGACTGCAGGGATGAGCTCGGCTTCAGATTCAGGAATTCCACGGATGCGCAGATTATTGCGCCTGTTTCTGTTGTCGAGGTCTTCGATTTGTGTTTGAATAAGTTTAAAAGCCGAGGATAGTGCTTCATGCTCCCTGCTGAGATCATTGTGTGCAATAGCTAACTCGTCATGTTTTGTCTCCAATCTCTCAGTTCTGGCACCCAGGGCTGATATCTCCTGGGACAGAGCATGGGAGGTTTTGTTCAGTTCGGATTGAAATTTAGAAGCCAGCCTGTTATACATAGTCTCTAGGCTATCCTCGAGGTCCGCCTTGGAGAGAGAACCTGAGTACTCACCATCAGACGTAGGGGGGGATAGAGTGGGGCCGTGATGGTCGCGGTGAGGTGGCGGGACCCGGGAAGAGACCGTTCCTGTCGGCGCCATCTTGCGCCATGCTGGAATGCTCTTGAGAACGGAGGAGGTACTGCGTGAGAGTCTTTTGAGCGGAGCCCCGTGGTTTTTTCTTCTTCGCCGGCATGCACCGAGGTTCTGCGGCTCGAGGGGTGATAAGGGAGATGCCGAACAGTGTGTCTATGGCCCTCGGAGATGAACGAATTTCCCGGACGGAGCGGAGCTAAAGACTCAGGTGTCCATCTCGTTCAAAGTCGCGCATGCGCCCCCCAGCATACCAGCAATTTAAGCTAGAAGGCCATTCTGGCTACAGGAGTGTACTGCCAGTACTCTGTAAATATGTCTTATCAATCATTTGTTTTTCACAGTGAAAAGTCATTTTGTATGGAAAAAAGCTGCTCAGCTATTATTTTCTCCACAATGGAGTTTTTGCCTCTTTGGCCAGGACTACCTCCACCTAAGCGTGTGGAGGTTCCAGATTCAAGGTAATAGCAGGTATGGTTAGTGATCAAAATATTGATCAAAAGAGAGGAGACTGTAATGGAAATTTGTAGGTTCTGTATATAATTGTATTCTATTTTTTTTTCACATCAAAAGCTTTTATTGTAAAATAGAGACAAGTGTCTTACAAAACACAAGACAAGAGTACAATGGCATGGTTCATAACAATTCTACTAATAGATACATGTGATACATAACTGGAATCATTCCTTACCACGGATCTCTCTGTCCACACGTATTCAGTTCGCTTTAGTTTTCTTACATTGACATTTAGAGCATGTTGAGCCAACCAAAACCACAAGCTATCATCAAAGCATAACTTTTAGAAGGATCCAATCTAATTGTACCATATGGTATAATAAACTGTGTAGTCGGAGTAGGTCCGACCACTTCTATGATCAGAAAGGATAGTAGAAATAGAAGGAGAGTAGTGTGGGAAAGGGATAGAAGAACAGAAGGAAAAAAGGATGAAAGAGTAATAGGGAGTTAGAAGGAAGCAAGGGTAATCTGCTGAGCATAAATGAAGATAACAAAGGACTGCTTAGTGAACCTGAAGCAGCTTGGTATATTGCCTGGAGTATCTGAACACGATCCAGGGAGTCCAGATAGCATGAAATAAATCTACATTCTCGTGAGCCTGTGCTACTGTTTCTTCCATTATGTACAGATCCGTCACTCTTTTTAGCCAATCTGATACTGTGGGGACTCTGGGAGAGCGCCAGTGCAGCGGCACCAACGCCTTTGCTGCATTTAAAAGATGCTTGAGAAGAGAATTTTTATATCTCTTTCTTGGTGTATCGGTAATGTGTAGGAGGCAACAAGCTGCATCCAGCGTGATGGAGGTGTCCGTGATTTGCTTAATTGTGGATCGCACTGCGTCCCAAAACGGTGTTATTTTAGGGCAACTCCACCAAATATGTGTTAGTGTCCCCACCTCGCTTAGGCACCTCCAGCAGTGTTCTGGCACCTGCGGAAACCACCTATGAAGCCTGTCTGGTGTATGATACCACCTGATCAGTAGTTTGTAACCCAACTCTTGCGTGTTGGTGTTAACCGAGCATCGGTGCGCCAGTGCACAAGCGCTCCCCCATTGTGAGTCCGTAATCTGTCTACCGAGCTCTCGAGACCACTTACTCCTAGAGTCGTCCCCAGGGAGCCTGGAAAGGTTTTGTAGCCAAGAATAGGCCATCGAGGTGGTTTTAACCTGTTTCTCGCCAGACGCACACACCTCCTCAAAGTCTGTTAATGGTCTTGTAAAGTCCCCCTTATGTCGTGAAGAGGTGACAAAACTCCTGAGTTGGAAATATGTCCAAAGAGGAAGGTCGGGTATTCCCCAGTCTCTCTTGATAACAGATAGGTCTTTGAGTCTGCCCCCAGTGAAGCAATTTTTAGCCACTCTTGGTGAGTCTGACTGCCGATCGGTGAAGATAGCATTACCCATTCCCGGCAGGAATTCAGGGTTGTCCCTTAGCGGAGTCAGTGGGCTATTCTGGGTCGTCACTGCTGTGTGTTTCATAGTTATGTGAAGTAATGAGAGTGTGGTCTCGGTAAGGGGATTTAAGCTGAACCCCTCCCTCAGCTTGGTCAAGGGGATCCAGGGGGCGAAGTGCAACCTGCGTCCGAGTAACCTTTCTTCCAAACGTATCCAGTCTTTGTCGTCTCTGTGGCAATGCCAGTCAACTATTCTGGTCAGGTGTGCCGCTATCTGGTAGTTCTTGAAGTTTGGCAGGCCCATCCCTCCCTTATCTTTAGGTGTCGACAACAGCGTAAATTTGATCCTAGCCCTCTTTTTGTTCCACAAGAAATTCAACGCCAGCGAGTTTAATTTATTGAAAAAGCTTCTCGGGATCCTAACTGGTAGTGCCCGAAATAGGTATATTAGTCTAGGTAAGACAGACATCTTCAGGATTGCTGCGCGCCCAAACCAAGAAAACCACCCCGCCCCCCATTTGCGTAGGTCATCTTCTATCTGTCTTAACAAGGGGGGAAAGTTGAGATCATATATTGTAGCTACGTTCGGGGCAACCCATACACCCAGGTATTTTAACGCCTTTTCCTCCCAGCGAAACGGGCAACTCCCCTTGATCCTGTCAAATTCTTCGGTGGTGAGACCTATGTTCAGGGCTTCCGATTTAGTATAGTTGATTTTTAAATTGGATATGTACCCAAAGATCTTAAAAGCGTTGAGCAGGTTAGGGAATGTCGTGTGTGGGTCAACTAGGTAGAACATCAGGTCATCGGCATAAGCTGCCACCTTGAACTCTCTATCTTGCACCCTGAATCCTCTGATCGATTCCTCTCCCTTCACCATTCTAATGAATGGCTCTAGAGATAAAATAAACAAAAGTGGGGATAGAGGGCAGCCCTGCCTGGTCCCATTCGAGATCTTCACCGGGTCGGAGAGGGAGCCATTAATCTTAACTCTAGCTGATGGACTCTGGTAAATTGCCGAGATCCAAGACAGCAATCTCGGTCCCATCCCCACCCTACTGCATGTGGCCAGCATGTAGTCCCACGCTACCCGATCGAAGGCCTTCTCCGCGTCCGTGGACAGGAGAAGGCCTCCGATCTTCCTTGCTTTAGCAGTCTGAGCCAGCAGGAGTGTTTTAAGTATATTGTCCTTGGCCTCCCTTCCCGGCATGAACCCCACTTGTTCCGGCCCTATCAGTCCCGGCAGCAATGGACCCAATCTATTGGCCAAAATTTTTGTTAAAATTTTTAAATCTAAATTTAGCAATGATATAGGTCTGTAGTTTGAGCAAATAGAGGGATCTTTGTTGGGTTTAGGCAACACTGTTATATGTGCCGAAAGGAAATCTGGAGTAACTTGTCTAGGCGCAGACAGAGAGTTCAAGGCTTTCTTGAGCGGGCCCACTATAGTGTCACGGAAGGTTTTGTAATAGATAGCCGTGTAGCCATCGGGCCCAGGGCTCTTCCCAGGTTTCAGTTCGTTAATAGCCCGCTTCACTTCATCGTCAGAGATCTGTTCATCAAGGGCACCCCAGTCATTCTCCTCAAGAGTTGGGAGTCCGCTTTTTTCTAGGAAGTCTGCAATGATCTGACGTCGGCCTCCAGTCAAGTCAGGGGGTTTGTGTTGAAGAGGTAGGTTGTATAATTCCGTGTAGTACTTATGGAAGTGGGCCGCGATGGAGTCGTTGTCAACCTCGAGGGTGCCGTCCGAAGTCCTAATCCCATTGATAACCTGACTGGAGTGGTGTTCCCGAAGGGCCCTCGCTAGTAGTCTACCAGTTTTGTTGCCCCCCTCATAATATATCTTTTTCTTAAAAAATAATAGGCGTTTGGTTTTATTGTGGAGAAGGTCATGTAATTGTTTTCTGGTTACCAGTAAGTCAGAGGCCGTCTGAGTGCACAATGTGCGTTTATGTAGGGTCTCAAGTCTGTTAATTTTGTGCATGAGTTCTCTCACCACTCTTTCCTGCTCCCGTTTACGTTTCGCTCCCAGACTAATGAGCACTCCCCTGATGGAGCATTTCTGTGCTTCCCATAGCACCAAAGGATCTGTGCCTGGTAAGTCATTGAGTAAGAGGTATGTTTTTAGTGCTTCTTCAATTAGAGGCAGGGTGGTCGGGTCCGTCAATAAAGAGGAATTTAGTCTCCAAGAAGCCGAATGTCGTTTGAGCAAGCTAAAGTCCATTGACACTGCTATCGGTGTATGATCTGAGATCACAAGTGAGCCTATCCTGGCCTCATTGATCGCCTGTAAATCCCTTTGTGTCACAAACAGATAATCGATACGGGAATATTTGTTGTGTGGTTTAGAGAAATGTGTAAAATCTCTGCCCTCTGGGTGCAGTAGGCGCCAAGAGTCAATTAGCTGCATAGATTGCAATAGCTTTTTGATCTGCCTCAGTATCTGAAATGTGACACAAGATTTCCCCGTGGAGGTATCTGTCAACGGATCTAGAGGAATGTTAAAGTCCCCGCCCAATATTATACACCCTACTGCAAACCCCTGCAACTCTCTAATAAGACGTTTACAAAATTGCAAGTGGTTCCTGTTGGGGAAGTAAGTATTGGCCAAAGTTAAAGGTCTGCCCCTGTAGGAACCCTTCAAGAACAGATAGCGACCACCCGGGTCAGAAAGGGTCTCAGAGACCTCGAACGGTGTGTCCTTGCCCAGGAGTATGGAGACTCCCTTTGTTTTGGACTCGTCGTTAGTCGCATGAAATGATTTCGTAAAGTATCTGTCGGTCAATCTATGCGTCTGGCGAGTAACAAAATGCGTCTCCTGAAGGAAGACACATTGCGGCCTACCTTTCTGTAGCTCCCTGAGGACTGTGGATCTCTTTTCTGGAATGTTCAGCCCCTGCACATTATGCGATAGCACGAAGGGTGCAGCACCCAGCTCTTTGTATACCATGGTATGAGTACTTCGAAAAGAGAAGAGAAACAAAATATGACAAGCAGTAAGTGATTAGAATAGGTTCTGCAGAACCATTAACCTCCAAATCAATTCAAACCAGTATGCAAGCTTATCAGGTGTCTATGACAGAGGAGGTGGGTAAAGGAAGGGGGACGAGGATAGGGGAACAGGAAGAAAGAAAAGATAGAGGTAAAGAAAAAGAGAGAATGAAGAAAAAACTCTAGAAAAGAGGAAATGAGATCAGGAAGCAACGGAAAGAAGAAGCTGCTTCCGAGAGATAAGTATTTAGAGATAAAACCTCAGTAAACCAAACACAGCCTACCGGGTTGTAAAGTAGCCCTTCCCAAGATCAGGTAAACTACCCGGTCTGGAAAAGCTTGGTGGGGCCGTGGGGTGATCCGTCAAGCGGCTCGCTTTGTTCGCGGATCCGACCCAGGCGTATGTTGAACAGTGACACCGTGTAGTCCCTATCAAAACGAAATAGAGAAAGCTATCACAGTGTAAATAAGAAACTTAAACAAATGTAAGTAATTTAACAAGTAACATAGAGAGATGGGATAGAGAGTCAGCAAAAAAAAAGAAAAAATCAATGAAATGTGAAAAGTCTGTCTTCTTCAGCTCTGTAAAACGAATCTTAAAGGACAAGGGTACAAACCCCCCCGTGTAGTCGCCCCCAGGCCATCCGCCATCTGCGTCTGTGGTGACGAGCTGCAGCTAGTATTTAGGCCAAGTGGGAAGAGTGGTAGCCAAGTCTCGGTAGCTCCAAAGTATACCGGGGCCTAACGCAGGTAATGTACCATGAGAAAGCAGAACAACATTCCCCGGCGTGGGCCAGTCTCAGTACCTCTGCAGGTGGTGCATAGTCTCGCTCCAATAGTACAGCAAGAGGGATGTAGCCAGACTAATCCTGTATTTGGTGGGATATAAAATCCGGGGGCAATCTGCAAAGGATCTAGCAAAGAACACAAAAGCTCCATAATCACTATTCCCGACTACCCGCGGAGGCCGTGTCCCAGCCCGCCCCGTAGCATAATAGTTCACACGTACAAAAGTAGAACAAGGCTCCCACAGGGCGAGGGGCCCAGGTGTAAGCAACGTCCTACATCCGTTTGCAATAGTGCGAACCACACATTTAGCCCTGTAGTAGGAAAAGCAGGTCTGGGGTAGCATAGCATCCCTCAATCATTGCGGGTGAATAGACAGTTCCCGCCACTGTCCCCTCCAGATAGGCCATGACTTCCCTCTATGTAAGCTAGCAGTCACACAATCAGCACTCAATATGGCCTGGGAACATCATACAGAGTGGTGGAGCACCAGTAGATTAGTCCCGGTCACCCCCCCGGTTCCTGGAGGGAGTAGGTCTGGGATTAGGGGTATCCATGATGGAATGACTCCCCCTGTTGCTTCTCATGCGTTTTGGCAGTTGTTTCTCCGGAGTCGAGCAGGCTGAACCATGAGTTTCCCGGGGATTCACCGGTAGGGCAAATTCTTGGTACCACTCCGGTAAGGCTGGTGGCTCCAGACGCAGGGCGGTGCAAAACTCTGGTAGGTCACTTGGAGTACGCAAAGACAACTGTTTACCCCCATGTGATACCACAAGCGCAAAGGGGAAGCGCCAGGTGTACCTGATTTCATGCTCTCTGAGAATATCCAGCAACGGGCGTAGAGCTCTCCGGTTGCGCAATGTAATTTGAGACAGGTCCTGAAAAAGCATAATGGCTGCTCCATTAAAGACAATGCGGTCATTTCCCCTTGCTCTTCTCATGATGTCCTCTTTTAGAGGGAAGTTCTGGAGACAGCAAATAATGTCCCTAGGGGGTGCAGAATCCGGGCCTCTTGCTCTAAGCGCTCTGTGGGCGCGCACAAATTCTATGGCCGTATCTTCCTGTCTATCAAGGAGGCTGTTAAAAAGTCTTTGCAGTGCAGGAATGATCTGATCAGGTTCCACGGATTCGGGGATCCCCCTCACCCTGATGTTATTCCTCCTCCCCCTATTGTCCAAATCCTCTAAATGGCGGTTCATTTCTATGAAATGTGCGGAGTGGGCCTCTGCCACTGACTCCAATGTGTGTATGTCTCTGTCCCTCCTTCTCCCTGCGGCCTCCACCGCTGTGAGTTTTTCAGTCAGTACAAGCAGATTAGTCTTTAGATCTGTTATTGCTGCTGAGAACGTGGACTTTATGTCCGCCGCAAATCCTGACATGTGGTCATAGGTGAGGGGTTTAGAGGAGTGAGAGAGACCCTTACCCGTGTCCTCCGAGGCAGATTGGGAGTCCTCGCTGAAATCTTCCTCCTCACCATGCGGCCGCGCCATCTTGTCAGGGCTGTTCGCCCGCTGTACAGACTGGGATTTAAAGATCTCGTTAATATTCCGGGCCGCTCCGCCGCTCGGATTCCTCCGGGCACTGGCGTGGGGTGTTAGCTGACTTTTCTTGCCCATGTTTCGCGGTGTAAGAAGGACAGATAAGGCTGTTTGCTGACTCTCTTCCCGGAGCTCTGTTAATGCGCCGCCATCCTCTCCGCCGGCCAAGCCCAATTGTATTCTATTTTATATGTATTGCATGATGCCCTCACTGTGCACACGGCACTAACAATGTTTTCAGTACATGTTTTGCATTCTTTCGAGTTCTGATTAGAATTAGCCTGCCTATGTAACGCCCCTTGTTACCATAAACGTACAATTGTAATATTAATGTGATACCTACGTAATCATGTGTATAAAAGCCTTCAAATGCGTCATAATAAAGGAGAACGGTTATTTGGAAAGATGCTGAGCGTATCTTTTGTGTCTGTTCCCTACAGTAGTTATTATTAATTTGGAACCACTAATCAATATGAGGATAGGAGTTGCCTATCATCAAAATATCCATTCTCTAGAGAAGTGCAGTATGTATGTGGAAAGTATGTTATATGTGTACAAGCCTATATACTGTACACCTATAAAAGGACCTTTGTGGACCTAGTAGCAAGTGATTTACAGACTATCCCTGCTCAGCAGTGCACCACAACCCTATATACACTGATAAAAGACTGCTGCAGAATAGGGCAGCAGTCAGCAGCAGTCCACCACAACCCTATATATTGTACACCTATACCAGTCCTTACAAGGACATTTGTGGACCTAGTAGCTAGTGATTTGCAGACTGTCCCTCAGTCCCTACACTGATAAAAGAATGCTGCAGAATAGGGCAGCAGCCAGCAGCAGTGCACCACAACCCTATATATTGTACACCTATACCAGTCCTTACAAGGACCTTTGTGGACCTAGTAGCTAGTGATTTTCAGACTGTCCCTCAGTCCCTACACTGATAAAAGACTGCTGCAGAATAGGGCAGCAGTCAGCAGCAGTGCACCACAACCCTATATATTGTACACCTATGCCAGTCCTTACAATGATCTTTGTGGACCTAGTAGCTAGTGATTTGTAGACTGCCCCTCAGTCACTACACTGATAAAGGACTGCTGCAGAATAGGGCAGTAATCTGCAGCACAGCCCTGCACCAGCACCCTATATATTGTACACCTATACCAGTCCTTACAAGGACATTTGTGGACCTAGTAGCTAGTAATTTGCAGACTGTCCCTCAGTCCCTACACTGATAAAAGACAGCTGCAGAATCGGGCCACACTCAGCAGCACAGCAGTCAGCAGTGCACCATAATATAATTTGTATATTTGAAAGAAAGTATATTATAAGTGTACAACCCTATATGCTGTACACCTATAAAAGAACCTTTGTGGACCTAGTAGCTAGTGATTTGCAGACTGTCCCTGCTCAGAACACCAAACTGTCCCTCAGTCCCTACACTGATAAAAGACAGCTGCAGAATCGGGCAGCACTCAGCAGCACCGCAGTCAGCAGTGCACCATAATATACTTTGTATATTTGAAAGAAAGTATATTATACGTGTACAACCCTATATACTGTACACCTATAAAAGGACCTTTGTGGACCTAGTAGCAAGTGATTTGCAGACTGTCCCTGCTCAGAACACCACACTGTCCCTCAGTCCCTACACTGATAAAAGACAGCTGCAGAATTGGGCAGCACTCAGCAGCACAGCACTCAGCAGTGCACCATAATATACTTTGTACAGTATATTTGAAAGAAAGTATATAATACGTGTACAACCCTATATACTGTACACCTATGCCAGTCCTTAAAAGGACCTTTGTGGACCTAATAGTAATAGCTAGTGATTAAACTGACTGTCCCTGCTCCACACAGCGTCCTGTCCCTACACTGACAAAAGACAGCTGCAGAATCGGTCAGCAGTGCACTCAGCAATCAGCAGCACAGCTGTCAGCAGCAGTGCACCAGAACCCTATATACTGTACACCTATACCAGTCCTTAAAAGGACCTTTGTGGACCTAATAGTAATAGCTAGTGATTAAACTGACTGTCCCTGCTCCACACAGCGTCCTGACCCTACACTGACAAAAGACAGCTGCAGAATCGGTCAGCAGTGCACTCAGCAATCACCAGCACAGCAGTCAGCAGCAGTGCACCAGAGCCCTATACACTGTACACCTATACCAGTCCTTAAAAGGACTTTTGTGGACCTAATAGCTAGCGATTTGTGTCACTACAGTCTGTCCCTGCTCCACACAGCAACCTCTCCCTACACTGACAAAAGACAGAATGTAAAATGGCCACCAGATCAGGTCTATTTATAAGGTAGGGGGAATGTCCAATTTTCCATGTGCTGAAATGTCTCATTTGGCTGTCCTGTACCCCATGATGGATGTGTCATGGGTCAAAGTTCTTCACAATGTAAACAAATATGGCCACCGTGAACAGCGCCAGAAGTCCGCCGGTTTGACGAATCGCGAACAAGCAAAATTTGCCGCGAACCGACCGCCGGGCGAACCGCAAGGCCATCTCTACTGGACAGGCACGGCTGTGCATCTGGCTCATGCCATACCCTCTCATCCTGGTTGGACAGTTATGCTCTCACTGATGTGTGGCGCTGCAAAAACCCGGGGGTCAGTGCATACTCATGCCACTCTGAGACTCATAAGACGTTAACGAGGATTGACATGGTCAATGCAAACACAGTGGCTACAGAAGGAATATGTGACACTGAAATGCAAGGCGGCTATGGGTGATTATTGGAGGGAGAATGGTGCTGAGACCACGATACACACACACAATGGGAAACTTTCAAAGCTACCATGAGAGGAATATTTATTAAAGAAACAAAAGACTTTGCAAATGTTCTGAATTGTGATGTGAAACAGATAGAATGTGACGTAGCTGCTGCTGAACAGAACTACATACAAGACCCAACCCCTGACACTTATAAAGTCTGGCAGGACCTGACAAGGCAGCTTAGGCCGCGTACACACGGGCGGACTGTTCGCCCAACCTTGTCCGCTGAACAGTGTTTGGGCGGACAGTCCGCTCGTGTGTGGGCTTTCAGCGGACAGTTTCAGCGGACAGTTGGACGGACAAAGTCTTTCGGAAATTCCGAAAAACTGTCCGCTGAAACTGTGTTTGAGCGAACAGTCCGCCCGTGTGTGGGCCTGTCCGCTGTACTTTCGAAATGAGCGGACTGTTCCCGCTCGGAAAGTCCGCCCATTTCGAGCGCGTGTACAGGCAGGCGGGGCCCGCGAAGGAGACGTCGCGGGCTCCGCCGCCTGGAATGGGCTTAAAGGGGAACCCCAACGCCGAAAAAAATCGGCGTGGGGGTTCCCCCCAAGTCCACACCAGACCCTTGTCCGAGCACGCTACCCGGCCGGCCAGGAAAGGGGGGCGAGCGAGCGCGCCCCCCCTCCTGAGCCGTACCAGGCCGCGTGCCCTCAACATGGGGGGTGCCTTGGGGAAGGGGGGGCCGCGTGGCCCCCCCCCACCCCAAAGCACCTTGTCCCCATGTTGATGAGGACAAGGGCCTCTTCCCGACAACCCTGGCCGTTGGTTGTCGGGGTCTGCGGGCGGGGGGCTTATCGGAATCCGGGAGCCCCCTTTAAGAAGGGGGCCCCCGGATACCGGCCCCCCACCCTATGTGAATGAGTATGGGGTACAATGTACCCCTACCCATTCACCTGTGAAATAAAGTACAAATAAAAACACAACACAGGGGGAAAAAATATTTTATTGCACAGCCGGGGGTCTTCCGTCTTCGGGGGTCTTCTCGCCGGACTCCTCCGCTATGTGTGTGTAGCTCTTTTGCCAGCGGAGGAGTCCGGCTTTCTTCCTCCCCGCCGCCGGCCTCTTCTCCCGACTTCGGGGGTCTTGTCCCCCTCTTCGGTTCTTCTGCCGGGCCACCGCGCCTGGTCCGGTGGCCCGGTCTTCTGTCGCCGCCTTCGGTTCTTCTGCCGGGCCACCGCGCCTTCTTGTAGCTCTTTTACAGGCGGTGGCCCGGTCTTCTGTCGCCGTCGCCGCCTTCCGTTCTTGTTCTTCTTCTTGTTCTTCTTGTTCTTCTCCTGGAGATGTTGACTCGACGAGCTCTCCGGCCGGAATGCCGGGGACGCGCTGTGCGGTCACTTATATAGTGACAATGGGGCGGGGTCACATGGTATATGTCACATGGGTTGGTCACATGGGTTGATGTCACATGGGGACTATGACATCGTAAGGGGGCGGGGTCACCATGTGACATCAACCCATGTGACATATACCATGTGACCCCGCCCCATTGTCACTATATAAGTCACAGCGCAGGGCGGCTCTGGCATTCCGGCCGGAGGGAGCGACGTGTCAACATCGCCTGGAGAAGAACAAGAAGAACAAGAAGAAGAACACGAACGGAAGGCGGCGACGGCGACAGAAGACCGGGCCACCGCCTGTAAAAGAGCTACAAGAAGGCGCGGTGGCCCGGCAGAAGAACCGAAGGCGGCGACAGAAGAACGGAAGACGGCGACAGAAGACCGGGCCACCGGACCAGGCGCGGTGGCCCGGCAGAAGAACCGAAGAGGGGGACAAGACCCCCGAAGTCGGGAGAAGAGGCCGGCGGCGGGGAGGAAGAAAGCCGGACTCCTCCGCTGGCAAAAGAGCTACACACACATAGCGGAGGAGTCCGGCGAGAAGACCCCCGAAGACGGAAGACCCCCGGCTGTGCAATAAAATATTTTTTCCCCCTGTGTTGTGTTTTTATTTGTACTTTATTTCACAGGTGAATGGGTAGGGGTACATTGTACCCCATACTTATTCACATAGGGTGGGGGGCCAGTATCCGGGGGCCCCCTTCTTAAAGGGGGCTCCCGGATTCCGATAAGCCCCCCGCCCGCAGACCCCGACAACCAACGGCCAGGGTTGTCGGGAAGAGGCCCTTGTCCTCATCAACATGGGGACAAGGTGCTTTGGGGTGGGGGGGGCCACGCGGCCCCCCCTTCCCCAAGGCACCCCCCCATGTTGAGGGCACGCGGCCTGGTAAGGCTCAGGAGGGGGGGCGCGCTCGCTCGCCCCCCTTTCCTGGCCGGCCGGGTAGCGTGCTCGGACAAGGGTCTGGTGTGGACTTGGGGGGGAACCCCCACGCCGATTTTTTTCGGCGTTGGGGTTCCCCTTTAAGCCCATTCCAGGCGGCGGAGCCCGCGACGTCTCCTTCGCGGGCCCCGCCTACCTGTACACGCGCTCGAAATGGGCGGACTTGCCTCCGCCTTACGTGGGCGAGTCCGTTCATTTCAAAAGTTGAGCGAACTGTTTGCCCAACCTTGTTCGTCAAACAGTCCGCTCGTGTGTGGGCAAGTCCGCTCATGCAAATTTTGAGCGGACTGTTTGACAAACTGTTTGCCGAACAAGGTTGGGCGAACAGTCCGCGCGTGTGTACGCGGCCTTAGAATACTTCTGACTGATCAGACCACAAAGAAACAGTTACAGCAAACCCGATCCATTTTTGATTTTGGTGACAAAAGTGGCTGCTTACTGGCCTTTTTGGCGAGACCTGTGTATGCTTCAACCTCTGTATTGAACCTCAGACGCCCAGACGGTGACTTAGTGAGTGACTCGCGAGATATCCTAAACACGTTCTTAAACTTTTACCATAACCTCTATCAATCCCAGTCCAACTGTACAGACCGAGAACTCTCCTCCTATTTGGAGGCTCTAACTCTCCCATCACTGACATTAAAGGATAGTGCTAATTTGGAACATTCTATTACCTCAGAAGAAATAGCTGATGCCATTTCCTCCTTTTGGCCGGGTAAGTCGCCTGGACTGGGCGGTTTTCCGGCGGAATGGTATCAGCTACATAAAGAGAGCTTGGTCCCACGCCTTCTAAAAGTGTTTGTGGCTGCAGAAAAAGAGGGCATATTACCAGACTCCATGCGCAAAGCTTTGATCGTTGTGATCCCAAAGCCCGACAAGGACCCGCAAGAATGTGAATCATACAGACCAATCTCTTTGATCAATACCGACGTCAAAATATTGGCCAAAATTTTGGCTGGTATATTGCAATCGGTGATCCTTAAATTGATCAATTCTGATCAAACAGGTTTTATCCCAGGCCATTGTATCCAAATGAACCTCAGAAGGCTCTATGTGAATATGCAAATTTCCCATACAAATACAGGCAATCGAGTAATAGCCTCTCTCGATACAAAAAAAGCATTTGATTCAGTTGAGTGAAACTATTTGTTCTCCCTACTTGATAAAATGGGTTTTGAACCGAGGTTTGTAAACTGGGTTAAACTACTCTATAATGACCCTGAGTATGTATTAGAGTGAATGGACATATTTCAAACTCTTTTCAGATCAGGAAAGGGACGAGACAGGGTTGTCCCCTGTCCCCTCTCCTCTTTGCTCTGGCCATAGAGCCCCTGGCAGCTAAACTTAGGAATTAGGATTACATTAAAGTGGAGGGCCACCCTGAAAAAAAAAATACATTAAAATTTTGAAAAAAATCAGAAAAAAAAATGAAAAATATATATTTTTTTAACTTACCAGAAATGCCTGTTGCTAGGCACATCGTCCTAATCTTCCTCTTCCTCCTCCGCTGAGATCTTCTGTCTTCTCTCCTCCATGCGGCGTCTTCTGGGTAATGGGTCGCGCTGTGTTCTGGGAACTGTGTGTCCCAGAACACAGCGCGCCCCATTCACAAAGCGCTGCGCGACTCGCGCATGCGCAGTAGGAAACAGGCAGTGAAGCCACAAGGCTCCACTGCCTGTTTTCCTTAGCCAAAATGGCTGCTCCGGGACCCGAGCGCCGAGGGACGGGTCAGCCTTGAGTGGCCGACATCGCGGGCGCCCTGGACAGGTAAGTGTGCTTATTAAAAGTCAGCAACTACAGTGTTTGCAGCCCCCATTGATGGGACTCGAATGTTCAAAACAAAAAGTACTAATTTTAATGGCTAATATGCAAGATGTTGTCCTAAAAAGGGTTTGGGGACCTGGCTCCTGCCCCAGGAGACATGGGTCGATGCCTAAAATGTTTTTAAAAACGGCCGTTTTTTCGGGAGCACTGATTTTAATGACGATTAAAGTGAAAAAAAGTGAAATATTCCTTTAAATATCATGCCTGGAGGGTGTCTATAGTATGCCTGCGAAGTGCCACGTGTTTCCCGTGTTTAGAACAGTCCCTGCACAAAATGACCTCTAACGGAAAAAAGGTCATTTAAAACTGCTTGCGGTTTTAATGTAATATCTGGTTCCGGCAATATGGATGAAAATCATTGAGAAAAATGGCATGGGTAGCCCCCCCTGCCCATTACCAGCCCCTTTAGGTCTTGTACGGATATTAAGGGGAACCTACCCATATTTAAAAAAGGAATGGCGTGGTGCCACCAGGCCCTATATACTCCGAACAGCAGTATACAGGCGGTGCAGACAAGACAGGGACTCTGTTTGTATTTTTGAACTGGTACATTTTTAAAGTGTAGCTCCAGTCAAAAAATCTATTTTTAAGCTTTTTGGAAAACATAGGGAAGGGTCATCTCCTCTGTATAATTTGTTTTGCCGTCTGTCTTTTTTCATCTCACTTCCTGTTGTCTACTTCTGTTTGCAAGTAGGAGACGTTTGTAAGTTGGATATTTGAAAGTAGGGGTCTGCCCTATATGCTCTGCAGAAATGGTGGAACAAGGTGTTGGTGTTGCCACAACATTGTAAGCCCTCAAAGTGACTCTTGGTGGGCACTGGAGCGCCCTGCTGTGAACAATTATATCAAGAATTGTAATTACATGCCATTGTTGAACAGTGGTAGAAAAATTGGGCCTTTGGTGGTTGTGGTGCTGGTGCTGGTGCCACAACACTATAAGTTAATCTCAGTGGGCACAGGAATGGGCCCTGCTGTGAAATATTATATCAAGAATCAAGAATTGTAATTACATGCCCACATGCAACCTCTCCCATATACTCTAGTTGTAGTGCAGGAATGAGCCCTGCTGCAAAGCATTGCTTCAAAAATTTTAATTAAACTCCCCTGTTAAAAAGGGGCTGAAAAATTGGGCTGGTGGCATCACCCAGAACCAAAAATGTTCTTCCAAGATATCAGCAGAGGAGGAGAAGGATAGACAATCAACATAACAGGACAGTCACTCAGCATCAGCATAGGCAGTCTTGAAGGGATGTGATATTTAAAAAAAAATTATTCGGTTACATCAGCTTCAGGTGCTTGGTAGCTGTGGGTGATCCAAGACTGATTCATCTTTATGAAGGTCAGTCAACCTTGTCGAGTTGGTGAACAGGTGCACCCTGCGATCGGTAACAAAGCCACCAGCAGCACTGAAGGTGCGTTTCGTAAGAACGCTGGATGCAGGACAGGCCAGTAGCTCAATTGCATACTGTGCAAGCTCTGGCCAGTGATCCATCCTCAAGACCCAGTAAGCCAGAGGATTTTCGGTGGGAAAGGGGTCCAAGTCTGACCTTGCCCCTAGGTATTCCTGCACCATGTAAATCAGATGCTGGCGATGGTTCCTGGAACCGATCATACCTTGGGGAGGCAGACTAAAAAAATTGTCTGAACACATCGGTCAGACGGCCCCCTTCTCCACCGCTCCTTCTGACCGATGCCTCAGCAACACGTTGTCCAGGACCAGGAGTTTGTAACCTCCCAGTCTCTGGGAACGCGTTGCACAGACCTTTCTGCAAGGCCTCCCGGAGATGTCTCATCCTCTGCTCCCTCTGCGACGGCAAGATAAAGTCGGCAACCTTACCCTTGTACGGTGGATCAAGGAGAGTGGCCAGCCAGTAATGGTCCCTCTCCTTGATCCGAGGAATACGAGGATCCTTCCGCAGGCTTTGCAGGATCAGGGAGGCAATGCAGCGTAGGTTAGCTGAGGCATTCAGTCCGGAGTCATCTGGGTCACTAAGGACAACATGATCCGTAGCTACCTCCTCCCAGCCACGTACAAGTCCATGGGTTTCTTGGGACTGTAAATCACCCCTACAAGAATGCTGCTGCTGCTAATGCTGAGTGCCAGCCTCCACCTCCATGCTGACACAATCCTCCTCCTCCTCCTCCTCCTCCTCTTCCTGTGTGATGGGTGGGACAGCAGGAACACTGTCTGGATAAAGGGGGCCTTGAGAGGCAAGGAAGTCCTCCTCTTCCTGCCTCTGTTCTGCCTCAAGTGCCCTGTCCATTATTCCACGCAGTGTATGCTCCAACAGGTGGACAAGAGGTACAGTGTCACTGATGCATGCACTGTCACTGCTCACCATCCTTGTGGCCTCCCCAAACGGTAACATGACAGTGCATGCATCCCTGATCATGCCCCACTGGCGTGGCGAGAAAAAACCGAGCTCCCTGACCCTGTCCTGGTGCCGTAGTCTCACAGGTACTCATTGATGGCCCTCTGCTGCATGTGCAGCCACTGCAGCATGGCCAACGTTGAGTTCCACCTGGTGGGCATGTCACATATAAGGTGGTTCTTGGGCAGGTTCAACTCCTTTTGGAGCTCAGCCAGCCAAGCACAGGCATTAAATGATCAGCAGAAATGCACACAGACTTTCCTGGCCTGCTTCAGGACATCCTGTAAGCCCGTGTACCTGCCCAAGAACCACTGCACCACCAGGTTAAGGACGTGAGCCACACAGGGCACATGGGTCAGTTGTCCCTGTCGGAGGGCGGAGAGGAGGTTGGTGCCATTCTCGCAAACCACCAATCCTGGCTTAAGCTGGCGTGGCGTCAACCACCTCTCGGCCTGCCCCTGCAGAGCTGACAAAATATCTGCCCCAGTGTGGCTCCTGTCCCCCAAACAAACCAGTGCAAGCATGGTATGGCATCGTTTTGCCTGCGTACTTGCGTAGCCCCTTGAAAGCCTACGGAGCCCCTCCTGGTTCTGAGGACAGAGTACTGGAAGAGGCCATGGACAACACTACTGCACCTTGTCCTGCATCCTTCCCAGCTGCCAGAAGAGTGACCCAATGGGCCATGAAAGACAGGTAAAGTCCTGTCCATGCCTGCTGGACCATGAGTCAGCGGTAATATGCACCTTACCGCTGACCGCCCTGTCCAGCGAGGCAAGGACATTGCCTTCCACATGCCGGTAGAGAGCCAGAATTGCCTTCCGTGAGAAAAAGTGGCGTTTGGGGACCTGCCACTGAGGAACCGCACATTGTACAAACTCACAGAAGGGGGCCGAGTCTACCAACTGAAAAGGCAGCAGTTGAAGTGCTAGCAATTTAGCCAAGCTAGCATTCAACGGCTGGGCATGTGGATGGCTGGGAGTGAACTTCTTTCGACGGTCCAGCAGCTGGGACAGGAAAATTTGCCTGCTATAATCGGACATAGGTGTACTGCTAGCAGAGTGCCCGGTAGCACTTGACTGTGACACACCTAATTCTACACCTTCATTCCTCTCAGAGCAGGTTTCAGAGAGGACTGAAGGTCTACTGGGGTTGGAGATCCCAGCTGATGAGGGGCAAGGAGAGGTCCGCTTTGTTCTTTGGTGTAAGTCTTTGAGGTAAGCTTGCCAATGAGCTGCATGGCAGGTCAACATATGTCTGGTCAAGCATGTGGTGCCCAAGCGGCTGATGTTTTGGCCACGCGAGATACGCTTGAGACATATGTTGCAAATAGCAGCGGTGCGATCTGATGCACTCGTCTCTAAAAAGGCCCACACCAAAGAACTTTTAGAATAACGCGCAGAGGCAGCGCCCTGCACAGGCGTAGCTCTGCAGTGTGATTCAGTCGGTGTGCTGCCCCTAAGCTGGCCCCCGGAGGGCATCCTGCCTTGTTGGACATGTGCCTCCTCCTCCTCCTCTCTTCTACCAGGCACCCATGTGGAGTCAGTGCCCTCATCATCCCCTCCCTCTTCATCGCTGGAGCAAACCTGGCAGTATGCTGCAGCTTGTGGAACATGACTGCCAGATTGCTGTCCTTCTTGAGCATCCCCTCTCTCTGCGCTCACGCTACTGCCTTCCTCTAGCTGAGTATCATCATCAGAGCCTACAAAACACTGGGCATCCTCCTGGAGCATGTACCCAACACTGTGCTCAAAGAGTTCAGGTTACTCCTCAGGAGGACGTGGTGGGTCTAAGGAAGGAGTCACTGATGATGACATTGAGACAGGGAAGACGCGTTGGCAGCTGCTTTGCTAGTACCCTGAGCCTGGTTGAGAGAGGATGAGGCGATGAAGAGGGTTTGCTCATCCACTCTACCAAGTCTTTGGCATGATGCGGCTCAACATGTCCAGCTGCCGAAAATAAGGACAAGCGTGTCCCATGGTCACGTGCTGATGATGATGCACCGCGTCCACGACCAGCACTGTTGTCTCTAGACACAGAGCCTGCTTGCCCTCTTTTATCGGCTCATGCCTGTCTGCCTCTCCTTGTTGGCCTTCCAGACATGGTAATGGCCTGAAGGGAGATTGGAAAACCAGCAATTGGTTAGTGTATATTGTGCTGTAGGCACACAACACCATCTAACTCATGCAGATGGCAGATGGCTCAATTAGAGAAGAGCAAAATAGGTGGATAATGGTGTATACTGCACTCAGGTCACACAGACAACACCCAGAATCTCCTGCAGATGGCTGATAGCTCAATTACAGAAGAGCAATATAGCTATATAGGTGGATAATGGTGTATACTGCACTCAGGTCACACAGACAACACCCAGAAACTCCTGCAGATGGCTGATAGCTCAATTACAGAAGAGAAATATAGCTATATAGGTGGATAATGGTGTATACTGCACTCAGGTCACACAGACAACACCCACAAACTCCTGCAGCTGGCTGAAAGCTCAATTAAAGAAGAGCAATATAGCTATATAGGTGGATAATGGTGTATACTGCGGTCAGGGCACACAGACAACACCCACAAACTCCTGCAGCTGGCTGAAAGCTCAATTACAGAAGAACAATATAGCTATATAGGTGGATAATGGTGTATACTGCAGTCAGGGCACACAGACAACACCCACAAACTCCTGTGGAAGTCACGCTAGATCACGCAGGGAGATGACAATGGCGAATGCACAGTGGCTAGAGGAGGAATATGTGACACTGAAATGCAAGGCGGCTATGGGTGATTATTGGAGGCAGAATGGTGCTGAGACCACAATACACACACAATGGGAAGCTTTCAAAGCTACCATGAGAGGAATATTTACTAAAGAAACAAAGGACTTTGCAAATGCCCTGAATTGTGATGTGAAACAGATGGAATGCTGCTGCTGAACAGAACTACATACAAGACCCAACCCCTGACACTTATAAAATCTGGCAGGACCTGACAAGGCAGCTTAGATTACTTCTGACTGATCAGACCACAAAGAAACAGTTACAGCAAACCCAATCCATTTTTAAATTTGGTGACAAAAGTGGCCGCTTACTGGCCTTTTTGGCGAGACCTGTGTATGCTTCCACATCTGTATTGAACTTTAGACGCCCAGACGCATGGGCTTCCGGAAACTTTTTTCAGGGGGGGCATCATCTTTGGGCTACCCATGAGCCGCCCCTTTTTGACAGTGTCATTATCACATTATCATGGTCAGAGACTGCAGACGTAGTACAGTCCCTGGATAAGTAATGGATAATGGCCGACAGGCCCTCTTACCAGACTACAGCAGTGATCCCTCTGGCTGGATGATCACTCACTCTGGGTTTCCCTGGAGCGACTCTGGTCAGTAGTGTAGCATGTCTGTACCCTGCCAGTGGCTTAGCCTTTCTCTCTCTGGTGGCGCTGGGCAGCGTGTCTCCCTCTCTGGTGGCGCTGGGCAGCGTGGCTCACTCTCTGGTGGAGCTGGGCAGCGTGGCTCTCTCTCTGGTGGAGCTGGGCAGCGTGGCTCACTCTCTGGTGGAGCTGGGCAGCGTGGCTCACTCTCTGGTGGAGCTGGGCAGCGTGGCTCACTCTCTGGTGGAGCTGGGCAGCGTGGCTCACTCTCTGGTGGAGCTGGGCAGCGTGGCTCACTCTCCGGTGGAGCGGGGCAGCGTGGCTCAGTCTCTGGTGGAGCGGGGCAGCGTGGCTCACTCTGTGGTGGAGCTGGGCAGCGTGGCTCACTCTCTGGCGGAGCTGGGCAGGGTGTCTCTCTCTCTGATGGCACTGAATAGTGTGTTCCTCTGGTGGTGCTGGGCAGCGTGACTCTCTCTCTCTGGCTTCCACCAAGCACACTTCTCGTTCTTTGTCCTGTAGCACTCTCTCCCTCAGCTTTTTTCCAGACAATCTCTCAGTCGCTCTCTTGATCAAGCGGTAGCCTCCTCCTTGTGGAAAATGGGGCCACAAATCTTTGGGATTACATGTCCCATAATGCTGTCCTCTCCTTGTCTCCTTTGATTGGCCCTCAGTTATGGCCAATGGGGAAGGAACGGAGGGGGCAGGAAGCTGGGCGGGGAACCTAGTGAGAGCCACTGTCTCTTCTCCTTAACTGGAGAAAGGGGGGTGACCAGGGGAAACCTCTGATAGCCTGCAGCTCACCTTTCTCCTGTCACAGCACCACTGAGTTCTCTGATGGACTGAGCAGGAAAAAGAGCCTGCAGTCACATTACACTGATCGGGGGCTTGACAGCACCTTGATGGTGTCACCTGACTAGCTGGTGGCACCACTGGGTGCGGGCTGCCCAGACCCATATAGCGACGCCACTGTGCTGAATTTAACAGTGCTGATCCGCTCCCTGATTCCAGGGGGCAGAGTTGCCAACCCTCCGAGGCAAAATTTACTGGCAGGATGCCAAAAATTTACAAACGGCACCCTTTTTTTACTGGCACTGCAAAAAAGTACCTAAAATTACAGTTTTCATGCTAAACAGTGCAAATATCAATATTTAAACTATAAACATATATCTAGTTTTATTAGCAATGTGTTTAAGTTTAACAAAAGTAAAAAAACATATATTTCTGCATTGACATGAAGGTCAGGTTACTATAACCCAGCAAGCACAGAGTTCCCCCCTATATCAGAGTCTGCACGAAACTTATGTAAACGGGAACGCTGCAAATCATGATCTAAGGGGGGACTCTGATGTAGAGGGGGGCTCTGGTGACCAGAGACCAACTTATATCAGAGTCCACTGTGTACCCTTTACATCAGAGATCCCAACTGCATCAGGGTCCACAGATTGAGTTCCCCCTTGCACTGTAAGGGGGAATCCTGCAGACTCTGATGTAAAGGGGAACACCAGGAACTCTGATGTGGGGGGCACTCTGGTGACTAGAGACCACCTTCCATACAGTGAATACACTAAAGTAAGGGGGGTTACTAATATAGGGGGGGAAACCTTTATATCAGTGCCCCCTTACATCAGTGACTCCCCCTCAGATTGGCCTGGCGGCACTGCCACTGAACTCCTCTCAGGTGCACAGTGCAAGGCTCAGTCAAATGGCTCCAGCTTGGTGGCTCTGGGTTTTATCCTACAGGAGACAGTCAGAGGCTGTGGATATGCTACAGGAGACAGTCAGAGGCTGCGAATATATGATACAGGAGACGGTCAGAGGCTGCGGATATGCTACAGGAGATGGTCAGAGGCTGCGGATATGCTACAGGAGACGGTCAGAGACTGCGGATATGCTACAGGAGACGGTCAGAGACTGCGGATATGCTAGAGGAGACGGTCAGAGACTGCGGATATGCTAGAGGAGACGGTCAGAAACTGCAGATATGCTAGAGGAGACGGTCAGAGACTGCAGATATGCTACAGGAGACGGTCAGAGACTGCGGATATGCTAGAGTAGACGGTCAGAGACTGCGGATATGCTAGAGGAGACAGTCAGAGGCTGCGGATATGCTAGAGGAGACGCACAGAGGCTGCAGATATGCTAGAGGAGACGGTCAGAGGCTGCGGATATGCTAGTGGAGACGCACAGAGGCTGCAGATATGCTAGAGGAGACGGTCAGAGGCTGCAGATATGCTAGAGGAGATGGTCAGAGACTGCGGATATGCTAGAGTAGACGGTCAGAGACTGCGGATATGCTAGAGGAGACAGTCAGAGGCTTCGAATATGCTAGAGGAGACGCACAGAGGCTGCAGATATGCTAGAGGAGACGGTCAGAGGCTGCAGATATGCTAGAGGAGACGGTCAGAGACTGCGGATATGCTACAGAAGACGGTCAGAGACTGCGGATATGCTAGAGGAGATGGTCAGAGACTGCATATATGCTAGAGGAGACGGTCAGAGACTGTGGATATGCTAGAGGAGACGGTCAGAGGCTGCAGATATGCTAGAGGAGACGGTCAGAGGCTGCAGATATGCTAGAGGAGACGGTCAGAGGCTGCAGATATGCTAGAGGAGATGGTCAGAGATTGCGGATATGCTAGAGGAGACGGTCAGAGACTGCGGATATGCTAGAGGAGACGGTCAGAGACTGTGGATATGCTAGAGGAGATGGTCAGAGACTGTGGATATGCTAGAGGAGATGGTCAGAGGCTGCAGATATGCTACAGGAGACGGTCAGAGACTGTGGATATGCTAGAGGAGACGGTCAGAGACTGTGGATACGCTAGAGGAGACGGTCAGAGACTGTGGATATGCTAGAGGAGACGGTCAGAGACTGTGGATATGCTAGAGGAGACGGTCAGAGGCTGCGGATATGCTACAGGAGACGGTCAGAGGCTGCGGATATACTACAGGAGACGGTAGGAGAGTGCAAACATGATACAGGAGACCAAAATGTGCTCACTACTACTTATTCAGATAAAAATATATGAATAAACACCGCAAGACCATCAAGCACAACACATGATCAATTATATTATGAGCAAACAGTTCACACAAACTATAAGGACACAATATACAGCAGCACTTTTCATCAGAAAATCAGCCAAATCATATTGCTGCTGCCTCCCCTCTCCTGGCATGCTGGGATTTGGAGTGCCCCAGACACATGAGGTGGTAACTCTGGAGAGGACTCAGGAGGCTGTGCCTGGACTGAACTGGTGAGCACTACAGGCAATAGTTAGAGATTGTGGGAGATCTCGGAAAACGTCCTCCCTAGTCAGTTTAGAAGCATATAGCAATGCAAATCTGACACACAAAAAAAACAATGTACTGACTGTACACAACAAGCCTGCTACACAACCCATTCTCTGCCCCCCTCCTCCTGCCCACTAAGACAAGGCAATGAGAGACATTTAACTAATCATTGCTTATCCTCCTCTGCTAGGCTGAATACAGTCCGTCCGGCTCAACTGCAGGCTGACTCCTCCCCTCACTCTTCCAGCATCTCCTGTGAAGATTTCGAATAAGGCGCGCTGTGGAAGGGGTGGGAGGGAACAAGACTAGTAGCAGGCGCAGCAGTGTCAGAAAAATCATTGGAATGCATCGGAGACTCTCGGCATGCTTCGGAACTGCACATGCGCAGTTCCGAGCCGGGACTGTCAGATTTTGTATTGCCCGTAAAAACACGGATGGTTGGCAACAATGCCGGGGGGGGGGGGGCAGTTGACCCCCCTTGCCCCTATCTGCGGACGCCCATGCCCAGATGGTGACTTAGTGAGTGACTCGTGAGATATCCTAAACACGTTCTTAAACTTTTACCATAACCTCTATTAATCCCAATCCAACTGTACAGACCGAGAACTCTCCTCCTATTTGGAGGCTCTAACTCTCCCATCACTGACATTAGAGGATAGTACTAATTTGGAACATTCTATTACCTCAGAAGAAATAGCTGATGCCATTTCCTTCTTTTGGCCGGGTAAGTCGCCTGGACTGGACGGTTTTCCGGCGGAATTGTATCAGCTACATAAAGAGAGCTTGGTCCCATGCCTTCTAAAAGTGTTTGTGGCTGCAGAAAAAGAGGGCATATTACCAGACTCCATGCGCAAAGCTTTGATCGTTGTGATCCCAAAGCCCGGCAAGGACCCGCAAGGATGTGAATCATACAGACCAATCTCTTTGATCAATACTGACGTCAAAATATTGGCCAAAATTTTGGCCGGTAGATTGCAATCGGTGATCCTTAAATTGATCAATTCTGATCAAACAGGTTTTATCCCAGGCTGTTGTACCCAAATGAACCTCAGAAGGCTCTATGTGAATATGTAAATTTCCCATACAAATACAGTTAATCGAGTAATAGCCTCACTTGATACAAAAAAAGCATTTGATTCAGTTGAGTGGATCTATGTGTTCTCCCTACTTGATAAAATGGGTTTTGGACCGAGGTTTGTAAACTGGGTTAAACACTCTATAATGACCCCCGAGCATGTATTAAAGTGAATGATCATATTTCAAACTCTTTTCAGATCAGGAGAGGGACGAGACAGGGATGTCCTCTGTCCCCTCTCCTCTTTGCTCTGGCCATAGAGCCCCTGGCAGCTAAACTTAGGAATCAGGATGACATTAAGGGATTTTTGGTGGGGGATCTGAAAGAACACATATCGTTATACGCAGACGATATGTTGCTATACTTGGGGGACCCAGACCTATCACTGGCTAATGCATTCAGGTTAAAGTCAAAAAACATTACCCTGTGACACTGCGCTATCCAAAAAAGAACCAAAAAAAAAGCTGCTAACACAATCACAAGGATATAAAACAGTGAATCATTAACAAATATTAAATCATAGTGTAGCGCTAGAAAAAGCTAACAAAAGTGACCTAATACATGACGATACGTGATCATACAATGTTTAACCAAACATTAAACACAAAAATCATAAAATGTGCAAAAAATACACCTTAAGTGCATAATTCATAAGTGTATATAGTAAAAAGTCCAAGGTAAAAAGAAAAAAAGAGTCTCTATATAAATGTTGATCCAATCCAAACGTGAGATAAAGGTCACCATCCACCTTCTTTAAATGAGACTAACATGCAGACACCATGTGGTATTCCCGTCACCTTTTAAGATAGAGGCTTACCAGATGCAATAGATCCAAACGAATGTACATTCGAAGGATCACAAGGGCTTGTGCACTCGTATGCGAGATTTCAAACGCAAATTTTCCAGGGAAGTAACGAATCAAACTATTCATTCAGGTGCCCCAGATAGTTGTTAAATCCTCAGCGGTAGAATCCAACTCAAAATGTTGAACCCATACAAAGAAAAATAAGGGCCACAATAGTGTAATTCCGTTTAAGAGAAAAATGTAATATAAAAGGTAATGAACTTACATGTAACCAAAGAAACAAGCGCTTATTCAATAAAAACAGTGCTACAGTAGGAGTCCCGATGCGTTTCGTCCTCCAAAGACGTCATCTGGGGTAACACTCCACTGTAACACACTTACTTTTATATCCAACCTTCCAATCTGGGCAAAAATTCCATCTGCCTGTGTCACCGCATATTACTTCCGGTTTAAGATGGCGCCCGGCGTGCGTTCCACGCCTCATTCTAATGTTATCACATAAATCTGCTAGCGATTCCATGCTATAACATATATAAAGTAAACCAATATGTGAAACCAGCATTAGCCCGCCTAAATGAACGAAATAGTAAGACAATTGACGTTATACCATAAACGTCACTTCCGGGTCATGGCTGGGGTGTTAACCAATGAAGTTGAAAAACGTAGGTGTGGCTCCAATGATCACCTAACTAGCCTATCACATCGACGAGGCCACACCCACCAGAAACGCCCAACAAGAGAAACTACTCTCATAGTGGGCGCATCCTGGATTAGGGCGTGACGCTTTCAGACAGCGATGCTGGAACGCACCGCACACAGGAAGCGCCAACACAACAGGCGCATCCGACGCCGGAAATGACGTAGAAGGAAATACGTCACCTCCAGTCAAAGCGCATCCGACGCCGGAAGTGACGTAGAGGGAAATATGTCACCTCCAGTCACCAACGGAGCGCATATACGCATACTCCGGAACGCACTGCTCAGAAGGCTGTGCACTTATACACCCGCCCACTCCAAGGTGCAAGAAGTACTGAAAAGAATAGACTTCATACCGATCTCACTATATATTAAAGTAAAAAATCCACATAAATTTTTTTTATTAAATATACCGGATTTCACCTAACAAATAATCCAGAAGTGCGTTCACCCTACATTCTAAAGGACGTGAATATATCACCCCCAACTTAGAAGAAGAGTTATATATAAAAAAATTTGTATAAAAAATACAGACCAGCAATAGTATACTGTATGTCGGAATGTGCATCATACCAAATAGCGTTGACATATAAGGCAGATAGAATTCTGTCCCAGGAATGATACAACATATAAATAAATAACAACCCTGAAAAAAATTTCCATTTACATAAAAATTATTAAAAATATAGAAAACTCTAAGCTGAAATGAAACATTGCCATTATACACATTAACCATCATTGATGAAAGAATTAATATCCCACTCTACATTTAGACCAAATGGAGAGTAGGATCGAATCGTATATATCCAGTAGGTCTCTAATCTGGAAACACCCCGAGTCATGGCACCACCCCTCCAGGTGGGTGTGTATTTATCAATAGCCAAAAACTGGGTACCCGTAGGATCGCTGTTGTGACATTCCCTATAGTGTCTCGGAACAGTATGTTTAGAGACCTTACCCCTTATTAAGGCTATATGCTCCCCTACCCTAATCGCAAACGTTCTTGTTGTCCTCCCCACATATTGTTTGCCGCACGGACAAGTGATCAAATACACTACGTACCTGGTGCTACAAGTACAGAATGATTTTATAGTATGTGTTCTATTAGTTGTTGTTGATGTAAACTCAGTTGTTTTTTGTCTTCCGGCTGTATTAAATTGGCATACACCACATTTCTTACAAGGATAAAAACCTGTTAAATTATGAAAAAATGATGGACGACAGGGTGGATCGATAACATTGGGAGCAATGCGGCTCCGTAAAGAGGGTGCACCCCTAAAGAGTACTTTCGCCCGCTCAGGTAACCTAGAGCTGAGAACTGGATCACTTCTCAACACATCCCAATGTCTGTTTATAATGGTCTTGATTTGTTTATGCTGTACTGAAAAAGATGTAAGCATAGACCATCTATAGGTATCATCAGATTCTTGGCGTAATTTCTCAGCAACGAGGCTTTCCCTGTTAGTATCGATGACTTTCTGTATCTCTACATCAAGAACCTTAGCATCATATCCCTTATCCTCAAATTTTTGTTTAAGGGTTTCTGCCTGTGTCCTGAACGTATCCAGGTCTGTGCAGTTCCTCCGCAGTCGTAAGAACTGGCTGCGTGGTATCGAACTCAACCATGATCTGTGATGACAGCTATCGAGGGGAATAAAGCTATTCCTGTCCGTCGGTTTAAAGTGCGTTTTAAACACAAATTTATTGTCTACTAACTCTATCTCTAAATCAAGAAAGTTAATCCTAGAGAAACTCATTTCAAACGATAGTGAAATGCCCCTGTCATTACAGTTCAAATTCTTAAAAAATTCAGTCAACGAATCCGGTGAACCACTCCATAGGAGGAGGATGTCGTCTATATACCTGGCCCACAGGACCAAAGAAGGGTTCCGTTGGGCATAGACGACATCCTCCTCCCACTTGGCCATAAATAAGTTAGCAAGACTAGGGGCAAACTTAGCCCCCATTGCCACACCACGTTGTTGTAAATAATACTTGTCGTTAAACCAAAAATAGTTGTGTTCCATGGCAAATTCCAAAAGTTCTATGAGGTAGTCACATTGAAATGACGCCAGAGAGTCCTCAAGATCCAGAAAATGCCGGACGGCCTCTATACCCATCCCTTGAGGTATGCAAGTATAGAGGGACGCTACATCAGCTGTAGCCATAATACATTGCTCATGAAGTACTAGGTCTTCAAGTCTCCTAATTGTAGCACCAGTATCTTTTATCTTATCTCAAAGATACTGGTGCTACAATTAGGAGACTTGAAGACCTAGTACTAGTACGGGACTAGTACGGAACTCCTACTGTAGCACTGTTTTTATTGAATAAGCGCTTGTTTCTTTGGTTACATGTAAGTTCATTACCTTTTATATTAAATTTTTCTCTTAAACGGAATTACACTATTGTGGCCCTTATTTTTCTTTGTATGGGTTCAACATTTTGAGTTGGATTCTACCGCTGAGGATTTAACAACTATCTGGGGCACCTGAATGAATAGTTTGATTCGTTACTTCCCTGGAAAATTTGCGTTTGAAATCTTGCATACGAGTGCACAAGCCCTTGTGATCCTTCGAATGTACATTCGTTTGGATCTATTGCATCTGGTAAGCCTCTATCTTAAAAGGTGACGGGAATACCACATGGTGTCTGCATGTTAGTCTCATTTAAAGAAGGTGGATGGTGACCTTTATCTCACGTTTGGATTGGATCAACATTTATATAGAGACTCTTTTTTTCTTTTTACCTTGGACTTTTTACTATATACACTTATGAATTATGCACTTAAGGTGTATTTTTTGCACATTTTATGATTTTTGTGTTTAATGTTTGGTTAAACATTGTATGATCACGTATCGTCATGTATTAGGTCACTTTTGTTTGCTTTTTCTAGCGCTACACTATGATTTAATATTTGTTAATGCATTCAGGTTGATCCAGGAATTCGGAGACTTCTCCAGGTTTCGGATTAATTGGTCCAAATCAACACTGTTCCCCCTGGACCCGCAGCTAAACTTAATACCCCCTCCTCAATGCCCTCTGACAGTTACAACCCAATTTAAATATTTAGGAATACACATCCAGTTGCCTGTCGAATCATTCACTGAGGTAAATCTTTGGCCAATAATTAGAGCTTTTAGGGACAGAATACAAAAAATGGAAGGAACTCCCACTCACGTTCTCAGGCAGAGCTAACCTGTTTAAAATGATCTACCTCCCAAAATTTCTATACATACTCTCTAATGCCCCACTGTTTATCCCTAAGAAGACATTTAGATATATTGACTCCTTGTTAACCACTTCAATGCCGGGCATTAAACACCTTCCTGCCCAGACCAATTTTGAACTTTCAGCGCTGTCGCACTTTGAGTGAAAATTGCGCGGTCATGCTACACTGTACCCAATTAAAATTGTTATCATTTTTTTCCCACAAATAGAGCTTTCTTTTGGTGGTATTTGATCACCTCTGCGATTTTTATTTTTTGCTAAACAAATAAAAAAAATACCGAAAATTTTGAAAAAAAAATGTTTTTTTTGTTTCAGTTTCAAAACTTTGTAAATAAGTAAGTTTTCTCCTTCACTGATGGGCACTGATGGGGTTACACTGATGGGCAATGATAAGGCGGCACTGATGGGCACCGATGAGGTGGCACCAATGAAGTGGCACTGATGAGGTGGCATTGATGGACACTGATATGTGGCACTGATAGGCGGCACTGATGGGCACTGATAGGCGGCACTGATGGGTGGCACTGATGGGTGACACGGATGGGCACTGATAGGTGGAACAAATTGGCACTGATAGCTGGCACGGATTGGCAAGGATGGGCGGCAGGGATGGGCATGGATAGGCGGCACAGGTGGGCATGGTTAGGCGGCACAGATGGGCATGGGTAGGCAGCACAGATGGGCATGGGTAGGCGGCACAGATGGGCATGGATGGGCACTGATAGGTGGCACGGATGGGCACTGATAGGTGGCACAGATGGGAACTGATAGGCGGCATTGTATTATAATATACTGTACTAATAGATGCCAATCAGTGCCAAACAATAATGCATGCCAATCAGTGATGTCCATTGTGGGCACTGATTGGCATCCATTATGGGCACTGATTGGCATCCATTGTGGCACTGACTGGAATCCCTGGTGGTCTAGGGTGGCATACCTTGTCCTGGGCATCCCTGGTGGTCTGGTGGCATCCCTGGTGGTCCAGTGTGGGCATCCTCGGGGGGGCTGCGCTGATAATCGATCAGCACAGACCCCCCCTGTCAGAGGAGCAGCCGATTGGCTCTCCTCTACTCGTGTCTGACAGACGCAAGTGAGGAAAAGCCGATCACCGGTTCTTCCTATTTACACTGTGATCAGCCATGATTGGACACGGCTGATCAAGTGGTAAAGAGTCTCCATTGGAGCATTAAAGCCTTATTTGTTCCATCACCTATTTACTTGCTCATTCCCAGATGTTGCAATTGGGCAGCTAGGAAGTAGCTCCTTGGGTGTGGTACTGCCATTCCCCCTTTTCTTGTTGGTGACTGCAGGGTTTGTAGGGCAATCCTTGACACTCCCCCTCTCCATATGAGTTCTCGGAATAGTACCTCTATTTTCCTGAACCATTTTATATCTACCCATATCGGGGAGTTATGTAGCACATACAGTGACTGCGGCATCCATAACATTTTAATCAGATTGCATCTCCCTGCAACCGATAATGGGAGTCTCTTCCAAATTTCAATTTTATTTTTAAATGTATCTATTAATGGGGCTACATTGTCACTTTATATATTTATTGGGATCTCTTTGTATATGTATCTCCAAGTATTTTATTCGATCCACCACTTCCATCTGCGGCATCGCCGCTGGACTTTGGCTCCTCATTTTATCCACCGGCATAAGGGCTGATTTTTCCCAGTTTATAACCAATCCCGAGAACCTACCGAATTCCACAATGACTTTCATCCCCTGCCTGAGGGACTGCTCTGTGTCCCCCAAGAAGAGGAGAATATCATCCGCATACAACGCGATCCTCTCTTCCCTCAACCTCCTTTGGAAGCCAACCATATTCGTATTGGATCTAATTGCAATGGCTAACGGTTCCATCGCCAGGGCAAAGATCAGGGGTGACAAAGGGCACCCCTGTCTTGTCCCCCTCTCTAAAAAAATCTTATCCGAGTACTCATTATTAACCCTGATTCTGGCACTGGGACCATTATACTGAGTTTTTACCCATGCAATAAACGTGGGACCAAATCAAAATTCACCCAGTACACACCAGATATATCTCCATTCTAAACTGTCAAAGGCTTTAACCACATCTAAAGCCATGATGGCCTTTTTGCCTACATTTTCTGTTGGTAACTGCAGGTTAAAGTATAATCTTCTAATGTTCATGCTGGTGGACCTGCCCGGGATAAATCCCGTTTGATCGGGATGTACTGTATCAATCTAGAGATGATTTTATTCAATGTGACTGCTAGTACTTTGGCTAGTATCTTAGCATTCGAACAAAGGAGGGAGATGGGTTGATAAGATTTGGTTTCTCATTAGTTCTGGGGTTTAGAAGAAAGGGCAGTTTTTGACAGATAATCTTGTCCTTAACTTGTTTGGCTAATAATTTACTGGCTTTGTTACCATATCCATACCTCTGGGCTTTAAGAGATCGGTATTGATTGTCATGTTGTACAACCAAAAAGGATCTCAAGTCCTGTCTGGCTATGAATAGTTGATCCCTAAGATATTGAGTGGTTTGTCGTTTGTTTTCTGTTTCCAACTTATTTATTCTTTTTAGTAGAGTGTCTAATTTTTCTGATCTTTGTTTCTTGATCCTGCTACTCAACTGAATAAGCAGACCTCTTATGTAGGCTTTATGTGAGTTCCATACTATAAAGGGATTGCTCACTGAGGGCACATTCCGTGCGAAAAATGCCACAAGTTCATCTTCAATAAATTTCCTATGGTCTGGTTGCGATATAGTATAAACATAATTTCTCCATCTATTTGCTCTTGTTTCCAAGCGGTGATCCCCCACATCAACCGAAATCGGTGCATGGTCAGACCATGTGATGCAGTGGATCTCCGACCCGGAAATTTGCTGTAACGTGAATTTATCAACCAAAAACATATCAATACATGAGTAACTGTGATGAACATTCGAATAAAAAGTGTAGTCTTTTTCAGATGCGTGTTAGCATCTTCATACGTCAAACAGTTCTGAGTGGGAGATGAAGCTCTCTAGTGATACCCTTTTTGTTAGACGCTGACCTTGACCAGAGAGATCCATCTCCCCCCCAGGAATTGCATTAAGGTCGCCACACCACACCATCCTCCCTTGTTTAATTTTAGACACCTTTTTCCACAATTTGTTCATGAAGGAAAGTTGTCTGACATTTGGAGCATACACATTAACCAAAGTTAGTTTTATATTATTAATCTCACATATCAGTACAATATAGCGGCCTAACTCATCCAGATGTACTTCTATAGTTTTAAATTGAACTGTGTTTTTAATAGCAATAACTACACCTCTTTTTTTTTTTAAAACTAGCTAGAAACACATGGGGGAATTGCTGATTTTGGAATGTAGGCGTTTTGTGGGTAGCAAAGTGGGTTTCTTGGAAACAAATTACGTCACTACGTAAGCGCTTAGCTTCTTTCCATGCCAACTGACGTTTAAAAGGGGTGTTAAGGCCTTTAACATTAAGTGACGATATGCGAAAGGGCATAGTTTCAAAGGGCCTTCGCTTCTTTTTAACTTAATAAGTTAGGGTTGAAACACGGCCTACACACCGAAGTAGGAGGTCCTGTAAAACCTCTCTATGCTCCCTACTCACTACTGCAATATAAATGCGCAATACACCTCTAAAGGTTGCTCTGGGAGCCAATTACTGTCAACCACCTGAGGTCAGCTTAAAATACTGTGAATATGGATTTCTTATAATACCACAGAAAGATGCTCAATAGGAACAGTGAAATTATCAAATTACCGTATATACTCGAGTATAGGCCGACCCGAATATAAGCCGAGGCCCCCAATTTACCCCCAAAAAACTGGAAAACTTATTGACTCGTGTATAAGCCGAGGGTGAGACATGGCTGTCCATCCCTGTGTGTGTGTCCGTCCATCCCTGTGTGTCCATCCATCCCTGTGTGTGTATCCATCCATCCATCCATCCATCCATCCCTGTGTGTGTGTGTGTGTGTGTGTGTATTCATCCATCCATCCATCCCTGTGTGTGTGTGTGTGTGTGTGTGTGTGTGTGTATCCATCCATCCCTGTGTGTGTGTGTGTGTATCCATCCATCCATCCATCCCTGTGTGTGTGTGTGTGTGTGTGTGTGTGTGTGTCCGTGCAGCCTTGTGTGTGTGTGTGTGTGTGTGTGTGTGTGTGTGTCCGTGCAGCCTTGTGTGTGTGTCCAGCCTACCTGTGTCCCAAGCCTCCGTCCCGAGCCGCCGTCGTCCCGAGCCTCCTCCGACCCGTGCCGTGCCTCCTCCGTCCCGTGCCTCCTCCGTCCCGTGCCGTGCCTCCTCCTTCCCGTGCCTCCTCCGTCCCGTGCCGTGCCTCCTCCGTCCCGTGCCTCCTCCGTCCCGTGCCGTGCCGATGGATCGCCGCTCTTCTCGGCGGCCATTCTACAATTCAAAATTCCGCCTCCGCCTGTGATAGGCGGAACACTCAATTTCCCAGCAGCCTGTGTTCCGCCTATCACGGACATCCTCTCATACTCGTCCGTAGTATGAGAATGAGCGGATGTCCGTGATAGGTGGAACACTGACTGCTGGGAAATTCAGTGTTCCGCCTATCACAGGCGGAGGCGGAGAAGGAGGCGCGGCTTTTAAATTTTAATGTCCGCCGTCTGTCTGCTCGATACGCTGATCGAGCAGTCAGACAGCGGTGACTCGAGTATAAGCCGAGGGGGCACTTTCAGCCTCAAAAAAGAGGCTGAAAATCTCGGCTTATACTCGAGTATATACGGTAACCACAAACTGGTTCAAATCAAATCGGTCAGTGGAAGGAATTTGCTGCGTAGATGAGCGAATCTCTTTCAGACCAGTGCGGTGAGTTCACCGCTCAGCTTAAGGGGGTTTCCAAATGCAATAACAATCTGCAAAAAAAAAATACAAAATAAACTTAAAACAACTGAAAATGGCTACATAACGGCCGGGCCATCAGGGGGAGAATAGGGATAAAACCCTAAGAGTGAATTCACTCGTGTCCATGACTTGAACACGTTGAAATGTGCATACTCATCCTTGGTCTGAGTCGTCCGCACGCTGCTAGTCCTGTAGGAGTCGCAATCCTTCTTTCAAGGTGGAGATCAGATGGGTAGTGTCCTCTCCAACGATCTGTAGACGAGCAGGGTAAATCCACCGATAGAATAAAGGTAGTAGGTTGCGCTATGGAACTTATGTAAAAAATACAGGGTAGATAAAAAATATATAGGGGAAGGAGAAAATAGGTAAGAGCTGCCTCTATTACTATCCACCTGGTGGGGTGGAGAATGTTAGATGGGGAGTACTATGAATAGATCTGGCGCTATACCTATATATGGAAATATATGTTACCAAAAACTTAATAGTGTACTAAATTAAAAGTGTTATATCAAACTGGTGTGTAAGTGCCAATGTGCAATAAATAATTCTAGTATTGAAATAAAAATATAAATATATGAACTATAAACGAAAAAGTGTGTGTATAGAATATTTGTCGCGTTGGTAAGTATTTGCCAGCGTGCTGGCTATAAAATGTAAGATTAGCTTGGGTGCAATAGAAAACCTGAAATAGTGATCACTTCTTAAACTCTAGAACATATAAATACCTTAAACTTGTGAACTGCTTAATATATTAGTGATCAATTGGATAAAAATTATACAAATAAAATATGAACCGCAAAATAATATAACCCAGTAATTGGATTTAGAGTGCACAGATGTGACAATAAGGTCTATGCATGCAGTAATAAAATGTACAAAAAATATGTGATAAATATCAGTACATCAAGTGAAACATGCCAAATATTGGGACTGAAAAAATAATAAAAATAAAAATTGTTTTTCAAAAATAAAAATGAAAATAAAAATAAAAATAAAAATAAAAATGAAAATAAAAATAAAAATAAAATAAAAAATAAATAAAAATAAAAATTAAATATTTGTCCCGGAAAAAGTCTAAAAATATAAAAGATAAAAAGTAGACAAGCAAGAAGTCTCTAGTGCAGTGCAATTAGTGGGGGATTTCCCGTGGGTGAAGGAAGGGATGTGATGGATCCAAACTATTCTTCATGCATTGTGGACACTTCTAGGTTGTACTCTCACCAGAAAAATAACCCCGTCCGGGGTGGATCAGCCTCCACAGTATGAGCTACTGTGTCGCTCTCTGGCTTGCTTCAAATGGGCTGCTGAGGATCCCTCGTTATTTCCAGGTGGAGTGTGCCACAGTATATATATATTAAAAGAGAGGACCATCCATAGTGTGATACCGTATAAATCAATTTATTTAAGAAGATACTTAAAACTACTCACACTTTTGGTAGAAGTAATAGCATAAATGGATACAGTATAAAGGATGCAATGTGAAAGGTATGGAAGCTGCTGGGAGCGTTCCGTTCGGCTTCCCCGCCGTCTGTAATGGAGCTGGGAGCGTTCCGTTCGGCTTCCCCGCCGTCTGTAATGGAAGTGTGTATTCGATAGGCCACGCCCTACGCGTTTCGTCACTGGGACGTCATCCGGAGCGGCCATCTTTACACACCTCACGCTTTATATAGGACACAATGCACCTATCGCGCATGCGCGGACAACCGCCGCCATTTTAACTGTGGGAATGCCCTTATGTCTAATAAAGCGCGGTGGTGATTGTGTTCCTATTACCATCCTATGCAGTGTTCTGCCGTTTGACCCACCAAAGGTTTTTCATGCAGAGCTATATATGTCTGCTAGTTTACTAGTATGTGATTATGCTGCTTACTAAAACCAAATTTAAATTACGCATGAATATAATACATATGAAGTTACAAATAGAAATTACTGAAAAAAAACATAAAAATATAAAAATATAAAAATAAGTGACATTAACAATAGACAAACCGTGTTATAAAAGAATTACTAACCGATCATAAAACGATAGACGCTTTGCGCGGATAAAATTTGGGCGGATAAAATTTGGATTTAATTGTGTAATACGGAGGGAAAGAGAAAGTATAATAAAAACATGTGTGTGTAATGGATAAAATAGCTGAAAGAATGGGGTGGAAGATAAGAATAAAATATACAATATAAAAATTAAAAAGTTAAAATTGTAGGATTGGATTAAGATGAAATGAATAATTTTTAATAAGTTTAACTTAATGTAGGATATTTTGGTTTCCTGGCTACGTGAGTGTATGTGTACAGAAGAGAGGAATATTTCAAGGCTAAATGTGCCCTTCCTTGATTACTATTTTTCTTTCTGGAGTAATGGGTTGGGGTGTTCATTAGTTGAATAGGTAACATTCGACCCTCAGTGCTGTAGTTTGCATTCAACCTACAAACATCTATACTTATTTCTTCAACGGTAATACAAGTGAAATTGTATTCGTGCGATATTAACATTATTAGTTGGTAGGCAGCATTCGACCCCAGATGCTATAAACTATATTCGATCAGGGATTCGGCACTGAATAATATATTATCTTTGGTAATCGTGTAAATAGGATTGCATTCCTTCTAGATAAATTGTTGAAAAATTAAAAATTAGAAATTAAGAATTGAAGTGTGGGAAGAATTATATTTTTTATATAAAACTATTATATTAAAATAAAAATTAAAATTAAAAATTGGTTATAAAACAGTTCAAATCCAGGTCTATATTCATTCCTGCTGGATGTAAACTTTCTAAATTAAAAATCCACTTTGTTTCGTTCTGTGAAATCTTCTTAGTCATGTCTTCACCTCTCCAGTGTCCCTTCACTTTGTCAATGGCATAAAAAATCATTTGGTTGGGATCTTGGTTGTGAAAATCCCTAAAATGCCGCGAGACACTGTGTTTGTCATATCCCTTCCTAATGTTTTTAATGTGTTCACCAATTCTTATATGTAGTTCTCGTGTTGTTCTTCCTACATATTGTTTGCGGCACGGACATTCTATGACGTATGTCACATGCGTGCTTTTACAGGAGATCAGTTCTTTTATGGGGAATGTCCTTCCATTGGTAACTGACATGAATTTAGTGGTTTTCCTTTGGGTTTTTTTGCTTTTGCGACATGGAAGACATTGTCCACACTTAAAAAAACCTTTTAGATGTTTACTAATTGTTATATGTCGTGGGGGGTCGATCGTGTTTTTAACCAATTTATTTCTTAGATTAGGGGCCTTCTTATAAATAAACGCAGGATTATTGGGTAATAATTTCTTTAGCGTTTCGTCCGTTTTTAGGATTGGCCAATGTTTTTTTATGATCTTTTCTATTTGTTTATGATGTCTGTTGAAACCTGTGAAGAAGGCCATTTCTATATTTTTCTTATTCCTGCCGGTCGTTTTGTCCTCTATTAATTTTTTCCTCTCAGTTTTCGTTATAGTTTCTTTGAGGGCTCTGAGGTAGGGTTCTTTATATCCTTTTTGTATAAATCTTCTAATGATAACCTCTGCTTGTACGTCAAAATCCTCTCTTTTAGTGCAGTTTCTATATATTCTTAGGAGTTGCCCTTTGGGTATGTTGCCCATCCATCTTGGATGGTGGCAACTTGACGTAGGTATATACCCATTTCTGTCCGTAGCCTTAAAAAAGGTTTTTGTACCCAGTGATCCTTCTGACTTAAAAATTTGTAGATCTAAGTAGTCTATACTTTGTGTGTCGCATTTTTCTGTAAATGTGATACCATAAATATTAGAATTTATTTCTTCCAGGAAGGACCGTAGTTCGTCTTGGGAACCACCCCAGACTATTAAAATGTCATCTATATACCTTCTGTACATTTTTAAATTCTCTCTGGGGATTCCATAAATTTGCTCTTCCTCCCAGTGGTCCAGGAATAAATTTGCTACGCTGGGTGCGTATTTAGCCCCCATGGCAACTCCCTTGGTTTGAACATAATATTTGTCTTTGTACCAGAAGTGGTTATGTTTCATCGCCAGGTCTAGTCCTTCAAGTACATAGTCTATTTGTTCTTGTTTTAAGTCCGATCTTCTGTGGAGGGCCCATTCTACCGCATTGAGGCCGTCCTTTTGTTTAATGTTGGTATATAGAGAATTGACATCAATGGTGACTAATAAATCCTTTTCCTCAATCTTAATGTTATCCAATTCCTTCAACAGTTGTCTGCTGTCTCTCAAATAGGATTTGCCTTTGGTTACCAGCGGTTGTAAAAAACCGTCCACATATGCTCCCAGTCTTGAAAAAAGGGAGTCGATCCCACTTACTATGGGTCTCCCCGGGGGTTGCGTTTGGCTTTTGTGGATTTTTGGGACATAGTAAATTACAGGAGTTTTTGGTGCTTTTGGGATTAAGTATTGGGCTTCTTTTTTGTTAAGAATCCCTTTATTTAGGCCTTTTTGGACATAGTTCTTCAGTTTATTTTTATATGCCGTTTTTGGATTTTTCTTTAATTGTAGGTAAGTGTCCGGAATGCTTAAAAGATTGGCCATCTCCTGTTCGTAGTCTATTTTGTTAAGTATGACCAGTCCTCCGCCCTTGTCCGCTGGTCTTATGACTATATCCTTCTTTTTTTCCAACTGTTTTATGGTCTTCCAGATGCCCTTCTTCTTAGAGGGTTTGATTGTTAATTCCCTAATATCTCTTTCAACTAATTTTTTAAAAACTTTGATTCCCTCGTTTTGCTGCTGGTTGGGGTTAAAAATTGAATTATTTCTCAGCTCAGAATGTTTAACATTTGTTTTTTCTTTCTCTTTCCCTGAGTTTGTGTTGTTGGCAAAAAACTTTTTGATATTTAATTTCCTAATGAATTTTTGTAAATCAATAAAGGTTTCAAATTTATCCAAATTCTTGTCCGGCGCATATTTTAGGCCTAGGTCAAGTACTTTGAGTTCCTCCTCGCTGAAAGTGGTCCCGCTTAGGTTGTATATACCTTCACCTAATATTCTCGCCTTCTTTTTCTTGAGGCCTCCTCTTTTGCCCCTCTTTCGTTTCCTTCTGCCCACCTTGGGGGTCTGTATTCCCTCCCCTGGTTCTCTCGGTAGTCCTGTTGTGCTGGATATTCTTCTCTCGTGTTTCCTGGGCCTGTCCACCTGGGATTCCATCCTCCATTCCTCCTCGGAGGTCTCTGATATTGGTTTCTTGTTGGATATCGGAAAGGCCTCCAGCCGTCTCTTGGTCCAAATGGGGGATTCCTCGGTGGTCTGTGTCCTTGCCCCCCGTGAAAAGGACCATTTTGATACCTGTTCTGAAAGGGGGTAGTTTCTCTGGGGTGGGGTTTTCTACATACGCTCTTTCTACTTCCACTAGCTCCATTTTAACTCTGTTCTCCCATTCTCGAAATGTCTTCTTAATTTTCGCTACTTTTTGGATAAGGATACCCCTGAGATAGGCCTTTAATGCATCCCATGTCACTCCTCTTTCTGCAGTCTCATTAGTAAACTCTATAAACTCTGCTAGCTTAGATAACACCTTATCAGGATCTCCAATTATCTCAAACCATACTGGGTTCATTTTCCATAGTTTTGGTGATCTTGTCCCCTCTAAATTTACTGATACTGTCACTAGTGAGTGATCTGACACCCCCCTGGGTTGGTAGACTATCTTCCTTACTACACGGCTTGCTTCCTCATTCCCAAGAACTAAATCTATTCTTGAGAGTGAGAAGTAAGAGCTTGAAAAACATGAATATTGTAGCAGACCCGGATTCCGAACTCTCCACATATCAGACAGTCCCCCCTCCTGCAGGAACCGGGACAGCCGGGTCTCAGCCTCCTTCTGCGTATATATTCCTAATGGGAACCTAACCTGACTTTTGTTAGTGACCTCATTAAAATCCCACATTACTATAACTGGCATCCCAGATTTATCCACAATAAATTCCATTAGACGATATAGAACTTCCAATTTAAATGGCGGAGGAATATAAATATTTGCAAAAACATACTCCTGATTCTCAATTACACAGTATAAAAAAAAAAATCACCCCTCTTTATCTATGCTGATCTGCCAACAGGTAAACGCCAACTCTCTCCTTACCAACACAGCCACCCCCCTTGAATATGAGGTGTGAACTGAGTGGAACTGAGCTTGAAATTTCCTACTTTGATTTTTTAATTTAGCATCTTCAGTTAGATGCATCTCCTGTAGGCAGATCAGCCCTGCATCACATTTTTCAAGGGCGTCAAACACAGCTGCTCTTTTAACAGGAGTCCCCAACCCACGGACATTCCAAGAGCCAATATTCAAAACTCTAGACTGCATAGTTCAAAAAAGAAGAGACAAAATAGGGAGGGCAAGAAAAAAAACACCAAAGGTTGGAATTAGAATTCCTTGACACATAGCAGAGATAATCCCTGCGTGTCCACCTGCAGGCCATAGCGGAAAAGAGGGCGGTGGGAGAAAGAAGAAACCCCAATAGCTAGAAATCATAATAAATTTATGCTTGTACGTCATAGTATCATCCTTTCCTGATCTACCCATCTGAGTGCAAAATATAAACTTTACATCTGTTCCTGCTCTCAACCCTTGTTTAATTTTAATTTGTCATCTATTACTGTGCAAGTTTCAACATTTTCCTGTGCTTTATATACCCCATTATTCCTTAAACCCTCCCCCTCCCCCCTTTGTACCAATCTAGGTTACCTCTAGGGGCTTTTTCCGTGACCAATACATTCCTACCCTCACCTTCTTGCTCCCCCCTCCCCTCTTTCTCTCGTGCTTTCATCCCAACCCCCCTCCCCCCCCCCCCCACTCCCCCCTTATACTCAAACAATGTCCCATTTTAACTCCCCTTCTTCTCATTCATAAATTACTATTATACTATGTGCAACTCACCACACCCCAACTCAGCATTTTGTGCTAGTATTTCAAATACGATGCACCCAATGCACCCCCCTGTGCATTTGCTTTTCTCCCCCCCCCTATGAAAAAAGAGGGGGGGAGAGAAAAAAAAAGACAAAAAGGGAGGGAAAAAAAAGAAAAAAAAAAGGAAAAAATAGGAAGAGATCCACATATATAAAAAGCGAACATCACTTCCTCAATAACTGATCCCCCTTCTCTTGCACCCAAGCCATCACACTCGCGGGGGTTTCAAAAAATAAAGTCTCTCCCAATGCTACTACCCATAACCGAGCCAGATAGAGCAAAGCATATGTAACGTCCAGTTTCTGAAGTTTACGCTTGGTTTCAATAAATTCCGCTCTGTGCTTCTGCAGATCTGGTGAGAAGTCAGAGTAGAATGAGATTTTCGCACCCTTATAAATAATACTTCCCATCTCCCTAGCCTTACGGAGTAAGACTGTTTTATCTCAATAATTCAAAAATTTCAATAGCACGGATCTAGGCTGGCCCCCCCGGTGCAGAATTCTAAGCGGGACTCTATGTGCCCTTTCTATTGCAAATTGTTGGGAAAAAGTCTCTCTACCAAACACTTCAATGAACCATCTTTCCAAGAACTCGATTGAATCAGAGCCTTCACATTTCTCCGGGAGGCCTACCAGTCTTATATTGTCCCTTCAGAGCCTATTTTCCATTTCGTCCAATTTCCCTTCAAATTTGCCCATCTGCATTTTTAGATCTTTAACCTCTTGATTCAACGGTACACCTCATCTTCAATCTGGCAGATTCTCCCTTCCGCTGTTGTTATTCTATCAACCGTCATCTGGAGTTCCTGCCGCATCAAGGCTAGCTCCTCTTTAATACTTTCTGTTTGATCACATAGCTCTACCAGAGACTGTTTACAAATATTAACTCCTCCCAAGACCTCCTTCAGCGTTGGTTCTCCTTCTCTATCTGCTGAGGCCACCTGCATAAGGGCTGTTTCCGATCTTCCGGCGCCACTCATATTTTTATTGTTTGTATGCTTTGCTCCCGCCTGCTTTGACTGCCCTTGGCTCTTTCTATCCATTGAAGATTTTGCTTGGCTCCCCTGTCCTCCCTTAGTTGGCGTATTATCGGGGGTGTGAGCATATCTTTCCAGCTTGGCTGCTGCTAGTGTCCCAGTTGTTGCTGAGGGCTGGGATCCCTTTTCCTTGTCTTTATCCTTAGCTGATCTCAATGATTGTGTCCCAACGTTTTCCTGTCCGACATGCTCCTCCCCTCTCCTCCTTGCAGACATGATTCAGTACCACAAGTGTCCCAAGGGCGCTCCCTTTCCCCCCTTATTCTTCTCCCTCCTCACTCCCTTCCAAAAAAAAAGAAAGAAGAGAGAAAGGAAAAAAAAGGGGGGGGGGTAATTTCGCCAGGGCCAAGGCTCACCGAGGGGGGGACTAATGGGGGCCCAATGACTTTAATACCCCTCTGCTCAATAATAATCCCCCTCCTTCCTTCTTCTTCTCTCCCCTTCGCTCAACAGTGGGGGGTATAGCAGCAGGATTTCAAAGTGTATGTGCGCTTTCTGTCCATGTGTCCATTTGTTTTACACACAAAAATGGTACAGCACCCACTTGACGCCACCTCACCACATCTTCTTCAGCGTCTCCCTTTTAAACCCAGTGAGCGGTGATGGGTAGCATTTAACATAGGGAGAATGTCTCTCAGCAATCTCCACTGGTGCTGTATCTTTAATATGCCATATGTGTCATACCTGGCTGTGACACTCTCCAGCTTCTGGCGCTGTGGCTCCACTCTGTCTAGGTCTCACGAGACCTCGCAGCTACATGCCGAGGACCTCTCGTTCACCCTCCACACGCTTGTCAGCAGGGCTTCCCGGGACCTCCCCGCACCGCCGATGCACGCCTCCTCTCTCCCATTGAGCACCGGACTCCACAGGTACTCTGCCGATACTCGTGGGGACCTACTATTTCTCCGCCGGGAATAGCAGGGGCGCCTGCGGGTCACACCGCGGTCAATTTAGCAGCATCGGCGTGTAGTGAGAGCACACACCTCTCTCACATCTCTCACTCCTCACACATCCCCACCGCCGCCATCACCATCCGGCCACGCCCCCTTATTTAGCATGCTCTCGATATCAATCCCCACAGTCATCTTTGCTAGGGACAAACTTATACAGTTGAGATACCTTCACCAAATGTATTATACCCTACACAGATTATTTAGGATGGGCCGAAGAGACGACCCTATTTGCCACAAGTGCCAGGTGGTGGATGGTACTTTTATTCACATGGTGTGGGAGTGTAATAAGGTACGACCATTATGGTCACAAGTGTCCCAGTTTATTGCAGATACATTTGATCTACCGAACATATGTAGCCCACTTTTAGGCCTCCTGGGGGTAATAGAGGAGGAGATGATGAACAAAAATACAAGATAGTTCTTAAGATTATTGCATTACTATGTCAGAAAACTAATAGTCCTGAACTGGATAAGGAAGGATATTATTACTTTACCTGCATGGAAAAGGCTTGTTAATGCAAATATTACATTGTACAGAATGGCTTATGAAGCAAGAGGTAGTAAGAAACAATTTACTAAAGTATGGGGAAGATGGATAAATTCAAAGGAAACTACAACATCTGATGTCTAAGCCCCCGTACACATGGTCGGAGAATCCGTCGGAATGTGTCCTATCGGACCGTGTTGTCGGATAATCCGACTGTGTGTGGTATGCATCGGACTGTTTCCGTCGGAATATCCATCGGACCACATTTTCCAACTTGTTGGAAATATTTTTTTTCGACAAACTGGTCCGATAGGACATACTCCGATCATGTGTAGCCTACTCCGACGGACAAAGTGCCACGCATGCTCACATTCAAATTCCGACATGGAAGCGCTCGTTCAGGTAAAACTACTGCTCGTAAGCGATATAGCACATTTGTCACGCTGCAATGTTAAAAATTCTTTCATCAAGCGCATTCTCTTGTTCTTTACAATGCTGCAAGAACTAACTTCTTTTGATGCTCATAGTCACACACACTTCTCCTGAACGTATTTCATTACTCTTTTTTAACCATTTCAGCAATACAATTTTAGTTTGCGTCACATCTACACAATTTTAGATTTTGTTTATTCTTTTTTGGATGCTTTTTTATTTTTATTTCCTAAAAATCTCCTTTAAAGACAGTTTGCTCATTTCTCCTTTTTTTGGGGTGTTTTTTGTGTGTAAACTTACCACAACAACATTATTTTATTTTTTATCTTTGGTTTTTATTTTTTAATCTACAGGAGGTTGTTTAGTGTTGGTACCCCTTGTTATTCATTTCACTTTGTATTTTTGAAATGTACCTGCCTTCTCACAAATAAACTGGCCTTTTGGAAGGAAAACACATACACAAGTATTTCATCAAACAAAAAAAAACTTTATTTTGGTCGCTATAACATAAAAATAGGAACGCAGCACTGGAGAAACTTCTTACTTTGGTGCAGCCTCTGGCCCCCAGGGCAGACATGAACAAATTACAATATAAAAAAATGGTGGCCTGAGGAGTACATATCTCAGGGAGAGAAGTCTGGTCCCAAAGTCCTAGAGAACAGGAAATTCAGATGCCATTTCTGTCCCCAGGATGTGGATCTTCAAGAGGCTGCATCTTCTGGCAGACCAGACTGAACCCAGGCCATCACTCTCTCGTCTCCCTTGGGCACTTCCCTCCAGGCATCCTTCGAGGCTGTGGCTGGGCTCCTGTAGTTGGGGAATGAGGAGGAGGGCGTTGTTCGACCTTCTGGCTGCCACTTACCACAGCCTCCCCCCGACTGAGGTTTTCCTGTGTATGAAAAGGGGACATAGTTTTAGTTTTTTGATCATCAATCACACCATTTTGTACTCCTGGCTTTTGTTTATTGAATGCTACCCAATAGAACAGACTATCATTCTGAGCCCAGCATTTTTCTTTCCCGTCCCAATCATTTTTGGTCACTACTGTCTCTTGATATGTAAACCACTTTGATAATTCACAACTTACTGATCAATAAGAACATCTAGTTAACATCATTAAATGTACCACAAAAAATATGTTCAACAATGCAATACCTGTCTCAAGCTGGGCCCCACCACATGTTGCTGCCTGGAAGGCCCAGGTTGGACGTTGGAAGCCTCAGCTGGGGGTGAAGGATGCCTTGAAGGAAGCCTGGAGAGTGGTGGCCTGAGTGGTGGCCTGGATACCCCCTGGTCTACAAGAAAATGCAGCCTGTCAAAGTGAACCATTCTGGGGTAATAAACGGCATCTGGATCTCCTGCTCCCAAGGACTCCAGGTGCTTCTTTCTCTCCCTGAGATATGTAAGCTTCATGGCCACAATTTTCATTTTCAGATAGGCCATGTCTGCCGTGGGGACCATGATCTGCACCAAAGAAAGAAGTTTCTCCAGCGCTGCGTTCCTCTTTCTTATGTCGTAGTAAAACTCGTTGTGGAACTGCCACAGGCAGGGCATCTCTTTGTACATTTGGAGGAATAGCCCCATAAAATTGGGGTTTTGGAATGGATCCATATTGTCTGCAAGACACAACACAAGACAAATCCTCAAATACTAATAATGCCATTAAAAACCCTCCTAATCTTGTCCCAACATCGGCCTATATAGAAGCAGTCTAGTCTAGTGAAGCACCAAGTTTAAAATGTAACCTTCGTTTGCACGTTCGTCACGTCCGCGCCTCACTCTCTTCCCAGATCGTACAGACGATACACACGTGTTGCGTTTTATATACAGTGCGCATGCGTGAAAATCCGCCCGCCCCTGACGTTCTTTCTAGACTATTCCCTGCCCCTTCGCTTCAAGCGCAGTGGGGAGAGCACATGGCGGAGAGAACGCAGGTGCGCAATCACAGTTCCACTAACAAGGCGGAAGGGGGGAAAACCCAGAGCCTGGAACGTCCCGATCCAGGAAGACAAGATTTAAGGCCTCAAATATGTCTTTGGGAGAAATGTTGGAGATGGTCAACATATTGAACAGGACCGACTATGATGGGAAGTAAGGACCTTACCCAAACCCAAATATCAGAAAGGCCAAGATCATGACTAAAGTTGTGAAGAGTCTTCATAAGAATTTTGGGGTACGCCGATCCAAGGATCAACTGAGAAAACGCTGGTCAGACCTGAAACTGAGGGAGCACGAGCAGTACCTAAGGACCAAGCGTGTTCTTCAAAAAAGTAAGCAGTTGTCGTGTGTTCATATGATTATTCTTGCTTGCATACTCCTCCATGTGCTTTGATTTCATGTTGTGCATTTTAAAATGGCCACTTTCAAGTTCATAGTTTCATTTGTTCGTAAGAAACATCGTATTCCAGCTTAACAAAGTGTACCCAATAATGTTCTCACCTCGGCCCAAAAACACAATTGTACAACACTTCCAAGCAATGTTTCAGATTCCTATTTCTGCCCTCTGTGTGCTAATTATTCTTTGTTTACATTCTCATAGGGGAGAGAAGACTCGGCAAGTATGAGGACACCAGGGACCACACCCCTCCCAAAGAAGGCCAACTTCCAAAAGCAGAAACAGAGGAGCAGGAGCAGGAGGAGGAAGGAGAGATTGTGGAGGTTGGGCAAATTGTCACCACAACAGGTGAGTGTTGGAGAACACAGCTTCCGGTAAGCTCAGCAATGTATATCACCATATTTTTATTACATGGTGTGTTTTTTTGCTTTGTTTTGTAGGTGATGTGGAAGAAGATTCCCGTTTTACCAGTGAAAGTGCCCAGATCTTGATCGGGGAGATAATGGGGTGCAATCGTGATTTGGAAATAATCCAACAAAACAGCAATGATGTCAAAAATAAAATGAAGAACATCATTGATGTTTTGGGGAGAGTGTGAAACAACAAAAACTAGATAGGGTTTTATTTTTGCTCTTTTAAAAACAAAATGTTGTATTTATCGAAATTCCAAATTTGGAAGATGCGCAGAGTGTGTAAACATGCGCTATCTCCCATCATGGGGGATCAATGTACATGTTTTGTGTAAAGTGTCTGAGATGAAGGGGTTGCAGCCCCAAAGTGTGTACATTGATCCCCCATGATGGGAGATAGCACATGTTGACACACTGTGTGCATCTTCCAAATTTGTTTTTTTCAGGGGTGAGACCCCATGTGATGAAGGCAATATCAGCCCAGTTTGTACATACTCAGGTCTGATATTGTCTTCACTTTTCAAAGTTGAACTTTGTAAGTTCCTGTGTTCTGTATTTTACGGTTTAATACATGCCTGTTTACACAAAAACAACAAGGAAACAAAATTATCATTAAACTCTGTTTTGGATACACACAATTTATTGGTTTGTTGTAAAAACCTTTTCGAAACGCACATGTGAATGTGCTTGTATTAAAAAGTTTAATTATCAACAATGTGTGGCTTCCTTTTTCATTGCGCATAAAATGTACTTGTAGTCAAATTTTAGTTTGTGCTGAGAAGGAGTGTGATTTACTAAAGGCAACTCCACTTTGCACTCCAAGTGCAGTTTCAGGTGTACTTTTGCAGTGCACTTGTAGTGCATAGTGGATGTGCCTTTAGTAAAAAGCACCCAGTGAGGAGTAAATTTGGACAATCATGCAATTTTCCTGCCATGGTGCTGAAAATTAGCACGATTATGGTCAGTAAAGCACTACATACATTAGTTACAAAAAGAAGGTGTGTGTGTAGCAGACCCACAACATTATTGGATTATCTGAAGAAGAGACTGTCCCCTCATCTCGCTCTGAACTTGGGTTTGCACTGTTGGTGAAAAAGGCACAACTTAAAAAAAAAATGGCAAAGTGGGAGGCCACAGTCTGCCATTCCTGTGGCGTTGAAGGACACTGTGGAGTGAAACAAGAACAGAAATTAGTAATTTGCCAAATCAACATTGCAAGCAGATTAGACACCCACATTTTTGGTGTAAATTAGTATAACATTTTGGGAACTGAGTATTTAAAGCCTAAAGGATAAGGTCCCTTTATGAGAGTGATCACCCCCCATATGATGGGCCCTTGCTAAAAAATGAGGGGGGATGTTTAGGACAGTAAACAATACAGGTCTGGGTATGTCTATGTGACTAGTTTAACCACTTTCAGACCGGACCATTTTGCTGGTCAATGACCAGAGGTCTTTTTACAATTTGGCACTGCGCTGTTTAACTGGTAATTGCGCGGTCATGCAATGTTGTACCCAAACAAAATTTGCGTCCTTTTCTTCCCACAAATAGAGCTTTCTTTTGATGGTATTTGATTGCCTCTGCGATTTTTATTTTTTGCGATATAAACGTAAAAAGACCGCAAATTTTGAAAAAAAATGATATTTTCTAATTTTTGTTATTAGAAAAATCCAATAAACTGACTTTTAGTCATACATTTAGGCCAAAATGTATTCAGCCACATGTCTTTGGTAAAAAAAAAGTCAATAACTGTATATTTATTGGTTTGCGCAAAAGTTGTCACATCTACAAACTAAGGTACGTTTTCTGGAATTTACGCAGCTTTTAGTTTACGACTGCCTATCTCATTTCTTGAGGTGCTAAAATGGCAGGGCAGTACAAAACCCCCCCAAATGACCCCATTTTGGAAAGTAGACCCCCTAAGGAAATTGATAAGTGGCATGTTGAGCCCATTGAATATTTAATTTTTTTGCCTCAAGCGATTGAATAATGACAAAAAAATTTTTTTTTTTTACACAAAGTTGTCACTAAATGATATATTGCTCACACATGCTATGGGCATATGTGAAATAACACCCCAAAATAAATTCTGCTGCTTCTCCTGAGTACGGGGATACCACATATGTGGGACTTTTTGGGAGCCTAGCCGCGTACGGGGCCCCGAAAACCAAGCACCGCCTTCAGGCTTTCTAAGGGCGTAAATTTTTGATTTCACTTCTCACTACCTATTACAGTTTTGAAGGCCATTAAATGCCAAGATGGCACAAAACCCCCACAAATGACCCCATTTTAGAAAGTAGACACCCCAAGCTATTTGTTGAGAGGCATGTTGAGTCCATGGAATATTTTATATTTTGCCACAAGTTGCGGGAAAATTACAAACTTTTTTTTTTTTTTTCACAAAGTTGTCACTAAATGATATATTGCTCACGCATGCCATGGGCATATGTGAAATGACACCCCAAAATAAATTCTGCTGCTTCTCCTGAGTACGGGGATACCACATATGTGGGACTTTTTGGGAGCCTAGCCGCGTACGGGGCCCCGAAAACCAAGCACCGCCTTCAGGCTTTCTAAGGGCGTAAATTTTTGATTTCACTTCTCACTACCTATTACAGTTTTGAAGGCCATTAAATGCCAAGATGGCACAAAACCCCCACAAATGACCCCATTTTAGAAAGTAGACACCCCAAGCTATTTGTTGAGAGGCATGTTGAGTCCATGGAATATTTTATATTTTGCCACAAGTTGCGGGAAAATTACAAACTTTTTTTTTTTTTTTCACAAAGTTGTCACTAAATGATATATTGCTCACGCATGCCATGGGCATATGTGAAATGACACCCCAAAATAAATTCTGCTGCTTCTCCTGAGTACGGGGATACCACATATGTGGGACTTTTTGGGAGCCTAGCCGCGTACGGGGCCCCGAAAACCAAGCACCGCCTTCAGGCTTTCTAAGGGCGTTACAGTTTTGAAGGCCATAAAATGCCAAGATGGCACAAACCCCCCCCCCCCAAATGACCCCATTTTGGAAAGTAGACACCCCTAAATTTAGGGGTACACTAGTGAGACTAGGTAATAAATGGCGGGTGCCCTTAAACTATAAAAAAATAACTAACCAACCAGCGTCACCTGTAACAGTTATATGGTGATCACTGGTGAAAGGGTTAACTAGGGGGCAATCAGGGGGCTTTATGCGGTAGTATATGGGGGTCCCTGGCGCTATAAAAAGCTGCGGCGAACCTAAATACCTACCTGCCTAACTAGCGTCACCTGTGACACTAATACAGCGATCAGAAAAATGAACGCTTATTAGGCTGGGTTCACACTGGAGCGATGCGGGAACGCCACGAATCCGCGGTGGGTTCCCGCATCGCATGCCTCCCGGCGGCAGTTCACACTGCCCTATGCGAACTGCTGGGAGTGTCAGTGAAATTTTAATGACACCCCCAGATCAGTTCGCATATCGCAGTGCGATCTGCAAACTCGGATCGCATGGTGTGAACACCCATGCGATCCGATTCTGCTGCGGACCAAAAAAAGGGTCCCGTGCGAGTTTGCGGCGGGTGCGGCGGGTGCGACACGAATTCAGATATACTATCTGTATGGCTGAACTCGAATCGCACAGAGATCGGATGTGATTTGCACTGAAGTGCGGTGCGAATCACATCCGTTCTCATAAACCGCTGCAATGTGAACCCAGCCTTAGTGACACTGGCGACGGGGGGTGATCACGGGGTTAAACCTTTATTGGGGGGGTTAGGGGGGTACCTTAGAACTAAAGGGGGCTAACCCTAACTGCCCTAACAGTTATTACAGTCACAAATGACACCCGCCGGGTGATCAGGGGGTTAAACTTTTATTAGGTAATAAATGGCGGGTGCCCTGAAACTATAAAAAAATAACTAACCAACCAGCGTCACCTGTAACAGTTATATGGTGATCACTGGTGAAAGGGTTAACTAGGGGGCAATCAGGGGGCTTTATGCGGTAGTATATGGGGGTCCCTGGCGCTATAAAAAGCTGCGGCGAACCTAAATACCTACCTGCCTAACTAGCGTCACCTGTGACACTAATACAGCGATCAGAAAAATGAACGCTTATTAGGCTGGGTTCACACTGGAGCGATGCGGGAATGCCACGAATCCGCGGCGGGTTCCCGCATCGCATGCCTCCCGGCGGCAGTTCACACTGCCCTATGCGAACTGCTGGGAGTGTCAGTGAAATTTTAATGACACCCCCAGATCAGTTAGCATATCGCAGTGCGATCTGCAAACTCGGATCGCATGGTGTGAACACCCATGCGATCCGATTCTGCTGTGGACCAAAAAAAGGGTCCCGTGCGAATTTGCGGCGGGTGCGGCAGGTGCGGCGCGAATTCAGCCATACTATCTGTATGGCTGAACTCGAATCGCACAGAGATCGGATGTGATTTGCACTGCAGTGCGGTGCGAATCACATTCGTTCTCATAAACCGCTGCAATGTGAACCCAGCCTTAGAGACACTGGCGACGGGGGGTGATCATGGGGTTAAACCTTTATTGGGGGGGTTAGGGGGGTACATTAGAACTAAAGGGGGCTAACCCTAACTGCCCTAACAGTTATTACAGTCACAAATGACACCAATGCAAAAAAAAAAAATGCAAATATAACATTCAAAAGTGCAGCGTGTTGCGATCCTAAAATCGCATAAAGTGCAGGTGTTCAGGTGTGGTGCACATAGGCAAACCTTCAAACATAAATGATAATTAAGTGACAAAAAATATAAGTGTATCAGACACAAAGTCCGTTTTCAGTGCAAAGTGCTGCGATTATTCTCAAAATCGCATAGGATGTGACTTCTTCAACAAGATATACGATGTGGAGCTGTTGCAATGGGAAGGGCAGTGGTGCTGGTGGAAGGGGATATGGCCTTGGTGGTCCCGTATATACCAGTAATGGATGTCCCCTTACCTTACCGCTGTAAGGTAACAGCGTATATATAGAGAGCTTTTTGGGATCCTTTTAGCTGAGTTTTCCCTTTAATGTGGGGTGCCCAGGTCCTGACCAATGATATGGTCCCTTTAAGGGGGTTTCCTCTGTGGTATTGCAGTCAGGGTTCCTCAGTGGTGTGGCATATACATGGGTTTAAGCAGAGATGGAGGAAGAGTACTCCATAGTGTAAAGTGCTTCAACAGGTTTATTGTTATTAAAACAGTTTAAAAATACTCACAAACAAACAGTCTGTACAAGCAGTGTATAAACGAGCTGCGGGCTTGGTCTACGTCACTTCCTGGTTGCTGTGTCCCGACGCGTGTTCGTCACGGGTCACGTGACTTCATCCCCTGATTTGTTTGTGAGTACTCCGCTAAAAGGATCCCAAAAAGCTCTCTATATATACGCTGTTACCTTACAGCGGTAAGGTAAGTGGACATCCATTACTGGTATATACGGGACCACCAAGGCCATATCCCCTTCCACCAGCACCACTGCAACAGCTCCACATCGTATATCTTGTTGAAGAAGTCACATCCTATGCGATTTTGAGAATAATCGCAGCACTTTGCACTGAAAACGGACTTTGTGTCTGATACACTTATATTTTTTGTCACTTAATTATCATTTATGTTTGAAGGTTTGCCTATGTGCACCACACCTGAACACCTGCACTTTATGCGATTTTAGGATCGCAACATGCTGCACTTTTGAATGTTATATTGTGTTTTTTCTTTTTTCTTGTTTTTTTTTTGTTTCACAGTTTCATGTTGTAGATTTTACACTAATAGCAAAGAGCATTATTGTTTTATCAGCCACAGCGGCACATTGGAATATTTGCACTTTTATGCGACTACAGGATCGCAACACGTTGCACTTTGGATTTTATATGAATTTTCACTATTTTATGTATTTATGTTGTGGACTATTAGTAGAAATGAGTGTTGCTGTTTAAACTAGTCACATAGACATACCCAGACCTGTATTGTTTACTGGATATCCCCCCATTGCGAATTTTATATACTGCTTTTATCAATAGATATATCCTCTTTGTGTACAGTGCACCACTACCTTTCTTATTCATTATTCCCCGGGGTTCATATATTTCCCTTTCAGTGTGTGCAGCAGTACCCTATCTCCCTCTATTTCCCTGACGTGGCGCAGGAATACTTCTTTTCCACTGATGTTTAGGACAGGTAACCCTCTCCACCTGATTGAGAGCTGAATGCCTAAATAATGTGTGATACTTTGTGAAGCCCCTCCTTACTTACACTTACTTGGCAGCCCATGGGACAGGTAAGAAGTGCCATAATAACAAAATGCAAACAAAATGGAAGCACATTTTGATATTCTGCTATTACATATCAAGAAAATTAATGCGTTAAAAAAAAAAAATGCATTTGAAAGTATTGAGGCAGACCCTTGCACTACATGCTTTGGTGAATTCGTCCATAAATGTGACCATCAAAAAGGTAGGTATAGTGTGTATTGGCATTGGTCAAGTTGTCAGATAGAGGATTGCTATCAGAGATTTTAGGGGGTGTTTAGGGGAAAGCAATACTATGGAGCTGACAAAAGACATTGTTAAGTGACTAGACTATAGTTTTATGGGCCAAGAAGAGCATGGTGGGGAAGTTAGTGAGGCAAATCTGCATGAGGACAAAGGGGCAGAGCATATGAATTAGAGTATATTGCAATGATGGTAAGTAGGGAATGAGGAAAGAAATGCAAGACATTAGCAAGCATGAAATACATAGAATGTGATATTTAAGGATAAAACTTAGCTTCATATATGCCTTCTGCAGGACCTGCATGATGGCAGAACAGGTCTCTGGAATGATGATCCCCAGAGCCTGGGGGGAGGTGCCTGTAGACAATTTGAGGTCCTGAAGGCTTCTCCCTGTCGCCAAGTAGCGCAACGTGGTGATGAGCCTCTGCTCCAGAGTGATGGCTTGCCGCATGCAGGTATCCTGCCTGGTGATATAAGGGGTCAGCAAAGCCAGCAGACAGTGAAAAACGGGGTCCGTCATCCGGAGATAATTTCTGAAATCATCAGGATTATTCTCGCGGATCTCACGGAGCAAAGGCATGTGTGAGAACTGGTGACGCTGGCGCAACCAATTCTTGGTCCACAAACGCCTCCCCTCCCTGTTCATGGACCGGGCTTGTGTCAAAGTAAGAACCCCAACATGAAGCCCCTGCACAGCACAAACTGTACGACGAGTACGTAGACGAAACATGTTTTGAAAACGGTCGGCTGGTCAGAACGGACACCAGAAAGCACCGATAAACAGCAAGGCCTGAAAGAACGACCTGAATAGCAGAAGCAAGCAGACAATAAAAAATGCCTTTCAAAGCGTACTATACCAAGATATAGTCCACAATGATCAACAAAGACTTACTGACTGCACGCACTGATTATCAGATACGCAAAGACAAGCACAAACCGAAGAGCAGTAGCGATCTGAATCACAAATCTAAAAAGCGTGAATCGTCTCTCACCAAACTTCTACTAACACGAGATCAGCAGAAGGAGCCCAAAGGGTGCCGGACGTGGTGCTGAACTTCCCTTTTCTAGTCCCGCCGTACACGGCTTACGTCACCGCGTTCTTGGCAACCGCAAAATTCGACAACTTGGTCTGACCGTGTGTATGCAACATTTTCGGACACAATCCGTCTGACAAAATCCAACGGATTTGGTTGGCAGAATGTCTGACCGTGTGTACGGGGGCTAACTGGAATGTGTATATACCACAGTTGAATAGTACAAAGTGAGGGATGATGCTGGGAGAGTGTATCTCGTGGGTGGGGGAGACAGCGGCACACAGCACGGCTAGATGTGGGGGTAACAACCGCCATGGTTTTGTTTTATAAATCGTTGTTTTTTAGTTTGTATTTTGTTTTACCATGCCATAACTTGATGGAAAACACAGAACGTAATTATCACGGGCAACTGGTAAATTGCAGGACAAAAAAATGCTATCTGTACTAACATATCCTTGCTTATAAGTAATAAACCTTGGAAAACCATATATAATGCCGGTACTTTGCTGAATATGGTTGAGAATGTACTTTGTATTGATGATTTATTTTTGTATGTACACTTGGCAAATAAAAACCGTTAAAAAAAAAAAGGGGGTCCTGCCCCAGGGGGTATGTATCAATGCAAAAGAAAGTTTTAAAAACTGAATTTTTTGGGGGATTTTAATGATGCTTAACCACTTCAATACAGGGCATTTATACACCCTTCCTTACCAGACCAATTTTTAGCTTTCAGCGCTCTCACACTTAGAATGCCAGTTACTCAGTCATACAACACTGTACCCAAACAAAATTTTTATCATTTTTTTTCATACAAATAGAGCTTTCTTTTGGTGATATTTAATCACCACTGGGTTTTTTATTTTTTGCAACATAAGTGAAAAAAGAGCGAATCATTTTTGTTCATACATTTGGGCCAAAATTTATACTGCTACATCTATTTGGTAAAAATAACCCTAATTAGTGGATATTATTTAGTCTCTTTGAAAGTTATAGAGTCTACAAGCTATGGTGCAAATCATTGAAAATTGATCACATCTGATCACACCTGATGTACTGATGGCCTATCTCATTTCTTGAGGCTCTGAAATGTCAGCAAAGTACAAATACCCCCCAAATGACTCCTTTTTGAAAAGTAGACAGTCCAAGGTATTTAGTAAGAGGCATGGTGAGTTTTTTGAAGTTGTTATTTTTTCCCACAATTCTTAGGAAAAAGAAGAATGGCTTTTTTTTGTTTTTTTTACAAAATTGTCATAATAACAAGTTATTCTCATACACAGCATATGCATACTTCCAATTACACCCCAAAACATTCTGCAACTCTTCCCGAGTATGGCGATACCACATGTGTGAGACTTTTACACAGGCTGGCCACACAGAGAGGTCCATCATGCAGGGAGCACCGTAAGGGGTTCTAGAAGCATAAATGACACCACTAATCTTGTCAGGATGGCCGAATGGTCTAAGGCACCAGACTCAAGAGCTGTTTCTTCACATTGTGTGGGTGTTCTGGTCTCCAAATAGAGGTGTGGGTTCAAATCCCCCTTCTGACAATCTGTTTACACATTTAGCTTGAACTACAATCACCACTCCCGCTGTGTTTTCATGCTACCATGTCACCGACAAAAAAACATTTAAAAAATCCCAAAACTTTGCACATCCTACATAAAGATCAAATTCTTGAGGAAAATCTGCTAGACCATGCTGTTAAATCTGTCATTTAAAGTGCAACTTTAGTCAGAAAAGTAAGTCCTGCTACATCTTTTTCGGTTGTCCCATTTTGCATATATACTCATGTAAAACATTAGTTTAAGATCATTAGACATGCAAAAATGCTCTAGGGCCCTGATTTGGGCGAAGCAGAAATTTTATGAGTTCGCTAATAAGCCCCATAGGATGCTAGTGAACAAGCTTAAACCACGTCCCTTTCAATCTTATCCTGAACTCCTCCTTCAGGCAGATGGTTCCCCGACTCATTGTCCATTGACGATGTCCAAAGTTTTTGGCACGTTTTACTATAAATTGTATAACTGTTTGGCCTCCGACCCTAAACACCTATTTACTCAAGAGGCATTTGACTCTTTTTGCTCCCCTTTAAAGTTGCCTAAACTATCACCATCACAGGTAGCCACCCTAAATGCGGGTATCTCACCAGAAGAGTTAGCAGCAGTAGTGAAGGAACTGCCCTTACATAAATCTCCTGGGCCTGATGGTTTACCATATCAATATTATAAGACTTTCCTTCCCATCCTCAGCCCCCACTTATTAAAGCTCTACTGCTCCCTACAAAAAGGGATCGTTCCACATTCACAATTTCTACACGCTCATATCACAGTCCTTCCGAAACCAGGCAAGCCCCCGTCCCTGCCAGATAATTACAGACTCATAGCCCTACTCAACTCGGATTATAAAATCTTTACTAAAATCTTAGCCAACAGACTTTCCTCTATGATCCCCACCCTTGTTCATAACGATCAGGTGGGTTTTGTTTTGGGTAGACGAGCAGGCGATAACACTAGACGTGCCATTGATTTAATTGATATGCTTGATAAAACCTCTCGCTCTGCCCTTATTCTCAGCTTAGATGCCCAAAAAGCTTTTGATAGGCTTGGTTGGCCCTACATGTTTGCCACACTTGCGCGCTACGGTTTTTCGGGCTCCTTTATATCGGCTCTCCAAGCCCTCTACTCCCACCCCACCTCATAAGTTCAATTGGCATCCTTCAAATCCCCAACATTTACACACGGTAATGGTACTAGACAGGGTTGCCCCCTCTCCCCCTTGTTATTTATATTGTGCCTCGAACCCCTGGCTGCACGCATCCGGGAAAACCCGGACATAAGGGGGGTCTCTTTACAATGGAAAGAATATAAACTGTCTTTATTTGCAGATGACATACTGCTTACTTTAACAAAACCACACACCTCACTCCCCAACCTCCATGCCCTATTAGATACGTTCGGCAGTATTTCAGGATATAAAGTTAATACAGCTAAGACCGAAGCACTCCCCATTCACATCCCTCCCCCACTTCTCGTCGCTTTACACAACACCTTCCCCTATCAGTGGCGCTCTGACTCACTCAAATATTTAGGCATTCATTTAACGGCGTCCTACCGCACACTATACCAGGCCAACTTCCTCTCTTTAATCTCAGAAACACACAGTCTACTCCGTAAATGGATGGAATGCCCTCTATCCCTTTTAGGTAGGATAAATGTTCTCAAAATGGCTATACTCCCCAAATTTTTGTATCTTTTCGAAACTTTACCTATTGCTCTTCCCATGCCTCAGCTTCGAAGTATTCAGCGGGCCTTTACTAAATTCATATGGGGAAACAAAGCACATAGAATTGCCCACACAGTTGTCTTTGCTCCGCGCTCACACGGAGGTCTAGGAGCTCCCGATATTGTACGGTATTACTATGCGGCCCACTTATCTACGACGGTCTCCTGGTCCTCTTATTCTGCGACAAGTCGTTGGGCAGAGATAGAGATAAGTGTCACCGACCCCATTCATCCTTGCTCTATGCTATGGTCTGACCTACCCTCTTCTATGTCACAACTTAAATGTATCTGCCTAGCACCTATGCTATTTACTTTAGCTATTTGGAAAAAATGGCACAAGAAATTCTCTCTCTCTTCCTCCTGCCCACCCCTTTTAAATGTTACTCACAACCCGGACATACCTAACAGCCTGTCCAAGGTGACTATGTCTCCTTGGACTCGAGCGGGCATTTTCCAACTTCGCCACTTGGTCCACCCAGTGACCCGCAAACTTTTGCCCTTCCTAGACCTTCAAAACAAATTTGAAATTCCACAACGGTCCGTTTTTGCCTATCTCCAATTTAAACACTATTTTTGCTCCATATCTCCTGCCATGAGCCTAGAGAAACCTAATACCTTTGAAGTTCTGTGTACCCAGGGCCCACACCAGAAAGGTCTCATATCCGCTATTTACAAGATTCTCCATGACTCACTACCCCCAACTCTAGACTCTCACCTCTATATGCGGAAATGGGCCAAGATTCTACCCACTGCTATATCTCTCCCTCAGTGGCAGGAGATCTGGACTTCCATCTCCAAAGTCTCGAGATGTGTAGAGCAGAAAGAGACTGCTTATAAAGTATTGATGTTTTGGTATAGGACTCCTGAAGTTCTACATAAATATGATCCCTCGTCTATGCTGGAGGTGCCTACAGGATATAGGCACACACTACCATATCTTCTGGGACTGTCCACGAATCACACCTTTTTGGTCTATGGTCCAATCCATTCTCCAATCAGTATTAAAAAGAGCTATCCAACTGAATCCAACACATTACCTTTTAGGCCTTCCGATCCTGGATCTCCCTAAATGTGCTAAAAAACTGATGGCTTTTATACTCCTAGCTGCCAAGAGAGTAATACCGGCTCATTGGCTCTCTCCTATACCTCCTACACAAGCACAAGTGGTCTCATCCATTGCTCAAATGCGTAGGATGGAACATTTGACGGCAGTAGTTCATGATTCCCTGCCTAAATTTTCCAAGATATGGGATCCCTGGGATATTTCCCTATTCAACCCAGAACCCTCTGTTGTCCCCTCTGCCAGCCCTTTCTAGAGTAGCCTCAGGGAGATCTGATATCATGTTTAATATATCATAGCGTATCAGACCAATGCCTCCCACCCTTACCCACACGTTTGGTTTTCCTTTTTTTTTTCTCCTTTTTAATTATGCAATTATTATTGTATACAGATTCATGGTGTATGCTCCTTCTTGTCTCGTATGGTACTTAAAATTGTTTTTTTTTTCTCTTACTTAACTTTTTTGAAACCTGCAATATGGTGCTCTTACTATGTTTAACCAATGTTACTGACTACTGTACCGTATTTACAACTCTTTTGTACTGTTTAAAAAATCTTCAATAAATATACATTTAAAAAAAAAAAAAAAAAAAAAACAGAATCATGTCCTTGTGGCGGACTGCGTGGCCTAATGGATAAGGTGTCTGCCTTCGGATCAGAAGATTGAGGGTTCCAGTCCCCTCGTCATCTTTTTCTATGCTGCTTTCCAGTTTCTTCCTGTGACCTTCACTCGTAAATTCTTGCTTTACCCATAACAACGTGCTTCTTGCTGGAGGCTTCCAATTTGCTGAAGCCCAGAGCCTCCAAACAGAAGTAAATCATAAAGTGGAAGTAAACCAATTGATTTAAGGGTTTCAAAACACAGTTACATTCCTGGAATCCCGGGATTGATAACTGTCCCATTTGCTTGTGTTCTCAACCAAACTATCAAATCATAAAATGGCTGGTGTCATAACTGATCACATGTGCAGCACTATGGCATTTGCAGTTTGAACAGAAGCAGCTTCATTGACTGTAAAGGATAGGAGGGTTTGAGTGCGCTTTAAGGCTATCAGTAGATCAGCCTCTCCAGACTCAGAAGTGCTTAAATATGCCTAAAATGGGAGAGCAACTGAGTATGTGCAGAGCAGGTTGAAACAGCGTATTACTGGATTTCAAAGTGTATAGAAGGGATGTAACTGTGCGTAGGCATGTCACCGTAAGGGAAGCCAGAAGTAAATTCTCAGCCTTACGGAGCTGCAAGAGAGTGTCCTGCCTCTGAGCTGCCGAGTCCCGCTTTAAGCAGGAGCCGGCAGAGATGCATGCACCTCTAAAAAACGCCTTGTGGGCTTCCCATAGGGTAGACACCTCCGCCACTGAGCCCTCATTCAGTTGGAAAAATTCTGATAAATTTTGGGATAGTTGTGCCTCAAAAATAGGGTTGCGGAGAAGAAAGTCATTGAGTCTCCAATGACAGGCTCTCGGCGCGGAACGGGCAAGTGCTAGATCAAGCTGAACGGAGGCATGGTCCGACCACGTTATGGGGTTTAGCTCCGACGCGACCGCCGATGTCAGTAAAGGTGCTGTTATAAAGAGGTGGTCAAGTCTGGAGTACATCTTATATGGAGGGGAGAAAAAAGAAAATTGCCTGCTGGTGTGGTGCTTAATTCTCCAAATATCCAACAGGTTATGGGCCCTGATTAGTTTGCGAAATGCAGTGGACTGGCGTTCTACTTTAGATGAGGGATTGGAAGGAAAAAGTTTCTGTCTGTCTCTTCTAGGAGACATGATCATGTTAAAATCACCTCCCATAATCATGAAGGGTTGAGCGTATTTGCCTAAGCTGTCCAGTAAGTCAGAGAGAAATTGGATTTGACCCGAGTTAGGAGCGTATACATTAATCACAGTAAGAGAGCGCGAGAGATATTCGCAGTCCAGGAGAATATAAATCTACCCCGGGGATCTATAAACGAAGATTTTACCCTCAACGGGCAAGATTTTTTAATCAGGATTGCAACCCCCGCTTTGCCAGACGGGTCAGAAGCCATAAAAGAATTTGGAAAGTGCTTAGCAGCAAATTTAAGAGAACCCCCGGGACGAAAATGAGTCTCCTGGACCAAGACTATGTCTGCAGCTGAAGATTTGAACTCTTTCAGAGCCAACCAGCGCTTGTGAATAGAGTTCAAGCCTTTAACATTATAAGTAAGAACCCTTAAAGCCATCTTTATGGATTGGCATTAGTGCAATGTAAGCATAATAAATACATATTGACCAAAAATACCCATATGAATTAACTAGGCAACATATACCATGGTGTATCCTGCGGAAGGAAAGCAGGCGTATGCATATAACATCAACCATAAGGAAAGAGGTTACAGAAGACCATGAGTAGTGTAAGTCAAAAATAGCAAATAGGCCAAAAAAAAGGCCTATAACAAGAAAAAAAAAAGAAAAAAATTGAGAAAAAGAGCCTGGGGGGTAAAAACCACCCAGGAGCCCACAGCCAAGGCCGTGGAACAAAAGGAGGCACACAAGGGGTTCCATCTCATCTGGAGTGGTCCCCCCCGCCGCCTTCCATCAGCGTCTAAAAATAGCAAAAAATTTACTTAACTCTAGTCCGTAGGAGTGGTGAAAACCCATAATTACGGGTGTGGATGACCCCAAAACAGGGGAAACACGGTGACACAAGGGCCGAAGCCAATCCCAGCCAGGTTGTGGGGATGAGTTCTCCTCAGGGAGGATGTCTGGCAAACTGAGAGCGTTGAGGGGTAGAAAAGTTCTTCTGTGACTTTTGACGAGCGGGGGTCCAGAGCCGTCCTGGGATGGATGTGGGTTTAGGCGTCATGGGAAGAGGAGTGGGATCTTCATCTGGAATCGGTGGAAGACCAAGGTTGCGGATAAATGCTTCGCTTTCCTGTAAGTCCCTCATGGAGTATTGAATTCCGTCTTTCGTGGCCGATAGACGGAAGGGGAACCCCCATCGGTATGGGAGTTGATAATTCTGTAGATGTGTGGTCACAGGTCGGAAGCTGCGGCATATAGCAAGGGTGATTGGAGACAGGTCGCTGAAAATCTGTATCTTTGCCCCCTTAAACTCTAGGCGGGATTTGTTGTGAGTGGCCACAGTTAAAGCTTCTTTACTGTCATAGTAATAAAAGCGTACTATGATGTCTCTGGGATTAACACCTGTTGGGGGCTTAGGGGCCAGGGATCTGTGTGCCCTATCCAGTCTCCAGTCAATGTCCGGAATCCGGGGGGCCACCACATTGAACAAGCTGAGAAGGTAAGGTCTGATCTCCCCCTCGCTAACGGTCTCAGGCACACCTCTGATACGTAAATTTTGACGGCGTTCCCTATTTTCTCTTGCTGGGTTTGAAGCTGGGAAATTGATTGTTTCAAGCCAGCATTGTCATCTTCTAAAACGTGAACGTATTGTATCAAATCATCAAACTTCGTTTCCAAGACATCAGTGCGTTCACCGATTTGAGCTAGCTCCCCCCGCAGTTCGTGTGCAAGTTTTCCCATTTCCTTAGAGACGTTACTGGTCAGATCTTGCAGGAGGGCCTTTAGTTTGTCATCAAGAACTTCTACTGTGACAGGGGCGGCCATTGTTTCTGGGGTGGTGTCCGAGGAGAGCTTAGAGGTGTTATGCGCCACAGCTTGAGAAGATGCTTGTGTGGATGAGGTGGCTGCCAAGGGTGGGGGAGGGGATGCAGGTCTACTCAGAAAGCGATCAAGTGTCTGTGAGGGTCGCAGGTCTGGAGATTGAGACTGAGTGGGATGCTTTGGCCCGTATTTCACCATGAGGCGTTTGGACTAGGTATCAGACAATTGCGCTGTCCCCCATTGTAAAGGTGCTTGTTATGCGTTGTAGGGGGGATAGGAAGGCGGCTTGGGTCGACATAGAATAGTTACATGGCTCTCATCCTATGGGGCCTGATGTGCGGCCCCCACAGTAGAGAATGTGACACATGAAGCAAAGGACAACACGGAGGGGGGGTTGACGTGAAGTCCCTAAATGAATTGGAGGATTCCGGGGAGGACAGGAACACTGCCAGGTAAAAGGGGGGGATGAGAAGCTGGTGAGGCTAGGGAGTCAGGAGAGGAGATAGGAACAGTTCTCAATGGAAAGGCCTCGAGAGTCCCAATATGTCCGCCAGCCAGGCCAGAGCCCCAATGTTCAGCAGAGGGTGGTTGTAGGGGGGAGACAGAGGTCTGTTGCCCTGCCTGTGTTGACAAAGTTCAGAGCCAGGCCAGCGGGAACACCTGTGGCATTAAACTCCCAGGGCGTCTTCCCACCTTAGGCCCTGGGTGTAGCAAGATGGCCGCCGGAGCTCACCTGGAGTCTGAAGAGCTGCCTCTCCTCGATGTTGCCCAGCAACCCACTACAGGTTCCCCGGCGTGCGTGTGACCAGCCTCCAGGACGTGCGGCGGGCGTAGGGTGGATGGATGCGTCCGCCTGCTGGATGGAGTCCGGAGCCAGCAGGGCCCGATGGCAGAGGTAGGCCGCAAGATGACGGCGACGGGGCTCCCGCTGTGGCGCCGGCCGCGCACTAGGCCGCGGATGTTAGGAGCACCGCGGAGCGAAAATTCTGCCCGCAAGTCGAGCCGAGTGATTCCCTCACTCAGGATGAGCCTTTTCAGGGCATTAGAGGACGTTCCTGAGTGTGGATGGAGGTGGATGGAGAAGGGGATATACGGAGCTCTTCTCCAATGCGTCCGTCCACCTCGGCTTCCGGCCACGCCCATGGACATGATTCTGGTTTGTGGCGCCCGGATCAACCAAACACTCGAAGATCACCTGGGACATCTTCTACTTTTTTTGCTCAAGGAGATTTGGTAGAAAGGATCTTAAATGTATGACTTGGTGCAAGGTCATGCTTTAAGAAGTGCATTTGCAAAAGGGCCTAGGTTCTGAGTGTTCATACAGCTCCTTGACAATGGTAATAGATCAATAGAGTACCACGAGTAGATGATATTTCCAGAGGAAGCCAAAGTACCTCAACGTATCTTGTCAGGGTGGCCGAGTGGTCTAAGGTGCCAGACTCAAGAGCTGTTTCTTCATATTGTGTGGGTGTTCTGGTCTCCAAATGGAGGCATGTGTTCAAATCCCACTTCTGACAATCTGTTTACACATTTAGCTTGAACTACAATCACCACTCCCGCTGTCTTTTCATGCTACCATGTCACCGACAAAAAAAACATTTAAAAAATCCAAAAACTTTGCACATCCTACATAAAGATCAAATTCATGAGGAAAATCTGCTAGACCATGCTGTTAAATCTGTCATTTAAAGTGCAACTTTAGTCAGAAAAGTAAGTCCTGCTACATCTCTTACAGTTGTCCCATTTTGCATATATACTCATGTAAAACATTAAAAAATATGGTTCTATACACTTTGAAATCCAGTAATACGCTGTTTCAACCTGCTCTGCACATACTCAGTTGCTCTCCCATTTTAGGCATATTTAAGCACTTCTGAGTTTGGAGAGGCTGATCTACTGACAGCCTTAAAGCGCACTCAAACCCTCCTATCCTTTACAGCCAATCAAGCTGCTTCTGTTCAAACTGCAAATGCAGTAGTGCTGCACATGTGATCAGATATGACACCAGCCATTTGATGATTTGATAGTTTGGTTGAGAACACAAGCAAATGAGACAGTTATCAATCCTGGGATTCCAGGAATGTAACTGTGTTTTGAAACCCTTAAATCAATTGGTTTACTTCCACTTTATGATTTACTTCTGTTTGGAGGCTCTGGGCTTCAGCAAATTGGAAGCCTCCAGCAAGAAGCACGTTGTTATGGGTAAAGCAAGAATTTACGAGTGAAGGTCACAGGAAGGAACTGGAAAGCAGCATAGAAAATGACCACAAAGGAACTCGATCCCTCAATCTTCTGATCCGAAGTCAGACGCCTGATCCATTAGGCCACGCGGTCTGCCACAATGATATGATTCTGGTTTGTGACGCCCGGATCAACCAAACACTCGAAGATCACCTGGGACATCTTCTACTATTTTTGCTCAAGGAGATTTGGTAGAAAGGATCTGAAATGTATGACTTGGTGCAAGGTCATGCTTTAAGAAGTGCATTTGCAAAAGGGCCTAGGTTCAGAGTGTTCATACAGCTCCTTGACAATGGTAATAGATCAATAGAGTACCACGAGTAGATGATATTTCCAGAGGAAGCCAAAGTACCTCAATGTATATTGTCAGGATGGCCGAGTGGTCTAAGGCGCCAGACTCAAGAGCTGGCGCCTTAGACATTGAGTGGGTGTTCTGCCCTCTATATGGAGGTGTGGGTTCAAATCCCACTTCTGACAATCTGTTTACACATTTAGCTTGAACTACAATCACCACTCCCGCTGTGTTTTCATGCTACCATGTCACCGACAAAAAACGGAAAATTGTATAATCACCTTTCCGTAATTTTCCTTTCCTGACGCATCCCATGGCAGCACACACACTGGGTTGTGACTCCGCCTCCACAACCTGATAGGACTGGTTAGCTATAAGATTTGAAGAGGAGTCCACCGTTGCATTCTCAGTAACTATCACCTTAGAGGGGTGGGATCTGTGTGCTGCCATGGGATGCGTCAGGAAAGAAAAATTACAGAAAGGTGAGTATACAATTTTCAGTTTTCCTGACGCACCATGGCAGCACACACACTGGGAAATACCTCGCTACATGGGAGGGTGCCTTTCAGAAGTTTTTTATTTACTCAAGTACAAGATATGGATGAATTTGATTGAATAATTGATCTCCCGAACTCAACCGTAGTTAATTGAGCCGGGTCTATTCTATAGTGTGACATGAATGTGGTTTTTGATGACCAAGTTGCTGCCTTGCAAATAGTCTCTGGTGATACTCTGCTGTACGCTGCCCATGAGGCCGCCATCACCCTCGTTGAATGCGCTTTCAGGTTTTCCGGTATTGGAAGGTGTTGAACTAGATATGCTTTCTTGATGACTTTAATCAACCATGAAGATATTGTCCTTGAAGAAGCCGCTTGACCTTTTTTGGTGCCATGCGGAATGACCAGGAGGTTTTCTGACTTCCTGAATGGAGCGGTAGCCTCCAGGTAGGCAGATATTGCAGACTTCACGTCCAGAGGGTGCGGATTTCCATCTGTGTTGAGAAAAACAGGAAGATTGATCTCCGGATTAAAGTGGAAGCTAGATGCTACCTTTGGCACGAACTGTTCCGAAGGTCTGAGTACGACCCTGTCTGGGAAAAAAACTAGGTGTGGTTCTTTGATTAATAGAGCTTGCAGCTCGGAGACCCTTTTGGCCAATGTGATTGCGACTAGAAATGATAATTTTAGTGTCAAGTCCCATAGGGATATTGATCCCCCCGGCGAGAAAGGTTCTTTTGTTAAAGCTTCCAGGACGATCGACAGGTCCCAGGTCGGAAAAGTTGGTTTTCTAGGAGGCCTTATTTTTAGGCATGCCTTCTGAAACTGAATGATGAGGGGGTTTAAAGCCCACTTGATTCCTGTCATTGCGGATATGGCAGAGACGTGAACTTTTAAGGTGCTTGACCTTAAACCTTTCTCTAGGCCTAGTTGTAGAAATTCTAACACCTAAGAGACTGATGGAGAAAGGGGGTTCCAGGACTGTAGTTGGGCTATTGCGGAAAATTTCTTCCAAATCTTATTATATATGTTGTTTGTCGATTTCTTCCTTGCTTGTTGTAAGGTGGATATTACTCTTAATGAACAAACCTGATCTAGCAACCTTTCCCTTTCAGTTTCCAAGCCGTCAGGTGTAATCGCTCTGGTGACGGGTGTAGGAATTTCCCTTGTGAGAGCAAGTCTGGGAACAGCGGAAGTGGGAGAGGCTCTTCTGTGTTCAATTGCAGGATGGTCGGAAACCATGGTCTTCTGGGCCAGAAGGGCAACACTGCTATTACTGTGGAAGACGAAGTCCTCAGTCTGGCCAGAAACCTGGCTATCAGGGGCACCGGAGGGAATATGTAACCTAGGCGAAATTCCCAAGGATGGTGGAGACAGTCGATCCCTGTTGCTGCTGGATAGGCGGTCCTTGCTAAGAAGCGAGTACATTTGCGGTTCGCTGGAGTTGCTGCCAGATCCATATCGGGAACGCCCCATTTGCGTGTCAGAAGAGTAAAGGCCTTGTGACTGAGAGACCACTCGTTGTTTGAAATAAATATTCGACTTAGGTCGTCTGTGAGTTGGTTGTGAACCGCGGGTACGTATACTGCCTTCAAATCCGTCAGGTAGACTTGAGCCCACTCGATTATAGGTCGAACCTCCTGCATTAGGACCTTGCTCCTGGTGCCCCCTTGCCTGTGGACATAATTCACAGCCACTGTGTTGTCCAAGAGCAGGAAGACACTCTTCCCTGAAAGAAGGGGACTGAAAGTTAGAAGTGCTTGCCATGCAGCCCTGAGTTCCAGAACGTTTGAGACTATCCCTTGTGGACAGAAGGGCCAGCGGCCCTGTGCTCCCCGATCTAGATGATACGCTCCCCAGCCAAGATAACTGGCATCCGACGTTACTATTTCTGGGAGTGGGTGAACAATGGGACGACGGCGTGCTAAATTGCTGGTTTGAGTCCACCATCGTACTGACTCCTTGACTGTCCTGGTGATTGTTATTTGTTGTGACATTGACACCCCGTTCCATTGTTTTAGGAATGAATTCTGGAATACCCTCGAGTTCCATTGGGACCACTGAACCATTAGAAAGGTTGATGACATTGAGCCCAGAACGCTTAAGCATTTTCTTGCAGACAGGTGGTCTACTGACAGTAGCTTTTTTACTTTGCGGATAAGAGGATAAAGTTTCTCCTAGGGAAGCCCTACTGTGTTGGATCTGGTGTCCAATTCGGCTCCTAGGAAGACCATTTTCTGTACTGGGACCAGGCTGCTCTTCCTCCAATTCACTATCCACCCGAATTGCTGGAGTGTGGAAATCAGAATTGAATGATGTCGTAGAAGTGTTTCTCGACTGTCTGCTAGAAGAAGAATATCGTCGAGATAGTGTAGGACTCTTAGACCCCCTCTCTCTCAATAGTGCCACCTTTGTGAAGGTCCTGGGTGCCGTCGATATCCCGAATGGGAGGCTTTTGAATTGAAAGTGTTGCCTGCCTAGCGCAAAGCGTAGGTACTTTTGAAAGGTTTGATGCACTGGGATGTGTAGATAAGCGTCGGACAAATCGACCGAGAGCATCCAATCTTTCTCCCCTATTGTTAGTAATATTGATTGGAGACTCTCCATCCTGAATGATTCGACTAGAATCATTTGGTTTAACTTTTTTAAGTCCAACACGGGCCTCAGGTCTCCTGTTTTCTTTGACACCAAGAAAAGGGGAGAGTAAAACCCCTCTCCTCTCTGCTCCTGTGGAACTTCTATGATTGCTTGCTTCTGGAACAACTCCATAATGTATCTGACCAAAAGCTTTCGTTTCAGGCGCGAAAAAGGTAGTTTGGTAGGTCTGTAGTGTTTTTTTGGCGGTTTTTGCTTGAACCTCCACCTGTGACCTTGCTGAACGGTGGATATCCTCCAGGGTTCCTTTATTTTGTCTATCCATACTTGGGCAAATAGCCTCAGCCTCGCACCTACTATTGCGGGCTGGGCATGCGTGGCATCAAAAAGATTTTTGTTGGTCTCCCGGAATGGTTGTCTTTGATTTTTGGACTCTCACAAAAGAGGGTTGTGTGCTTCCCCAATTCCGTTTGAATTCTTTCCCGGGTCTATAAGATCTTACGTCTCGGTACCTTTCTGGCAAGTGACGTCTGAAGGGCGGATTTTTCTGTTGTTTGGATCTTCTGTCCGACGCTATTAGACCCGATTTTCCCCCCGTGACCTTTGATATTGCGGAATCTAATTTTGAACCAAAAAGGTTAGTGCCGTCATAAGGGATCTTACACCAGCTGGATTTGGAAGTTGCGTCAGCAACCCAAGGTTTTAGCCAGAGAGCTCTTCTGGAAGTTACTGAGGCTAGCATCGCTCTTGCTGAGGACCGTATAACGTCCACCGCCGCCTCCGCTACGAAATCACCCGCAAGGCTGAGTTCCTGCAGTGCTGAAATAATCTTGTCTTGGTCTGCTGCTTCTACAATTAATTTTTCAACGCCAGACGTCCAGGAGGTGATGGCTCTACCGACCGCTGCTAGAGCAATTGCTGGCCTACAGGCCCCCCCGCTGCTGAATAGGCTTTCTTGTGATCCATCACATCCTTAAAGGTTACGGCGTCTTCTATTGGTAGGGTTACATGGCGAGCTAAACGCATCAGTGAGGAGTCTACCACGGGAGCGGAGATAAGAGGGTTCACTGCTGGCTCTTTTAGGGGATAGAGCTTTGCTAATCTGTTGTTCAAGCCGGACTTCTTTTCTGGTTTTTGCCATTCATCTTTTATGAGCTCCTCTAGCTCTTCAATAAAGGGGAAGACCTCAGGGTCTTTTTTTAGGTTAGGGAAATATTTCCGTAACTTAGGTGGGACGTCTCTCTCTTCTTCCCAACCGATCGCCTCCTTAACCGATTTCGCAAATGGGTTTATTAATGGAAAGTCGAAAACTGTAGGGGCCAGGGGTTCCTCATCGTCTGGGGAGTCATCTGGATCCTGAGGGGTGTGAGAAGTTGAGGCTGAGTTAGATGACCTGATTGGATCATAAGTTGTCAACTGTAAGATTGTTTCTTTAACCGAGTCTCTTATAATATTGGAAGCTTCTCTAGCGTCAGCTTCCTTGTCCCGAGTTGCTTCCTCCAGACAGATTTGGCAGGCAAGCTTACTAGGTAATGCTTGCGCTCCACAGACCCAGCAGGTATTAACCGCAGGACGGGTATGGTGCTCCTCTCGGTGTGAGGATGATGCTTCTCTGCGATGACGGGAAGACTTTGACCGACTACGCCGAGCGTGAGAGTGTCTTGAGGGGGAACGTTCCTTTCTTTTAGAATGGGATGACCCTGATGACCTGCCAGAGCTACCAAAATGAAAGGTATTAGTGGCAGTGCTCTCTTTTTCTCCTCTTCACTACTTACCAATCCATACGTCCCCTTACCTTGTAGTTCTAGGATGGTCTACTAAGGCAGCGGTCTCCATAGGGAAGAATAGAGTACACCTGTGACCAGAGGTTTTCAGTGTAAGAGCCAATGCAGAGTATGGGCAGAAGGTGCTGACACAGAAATGAATGGTATAGTACATAAAGATGATAGAAAAAGGGCTTACCAGAGATCAGGAGGACTTGTCTTGCAAGGCAGCAGGCTGTGTGCAGAGATCAGGATGGTAGATGATGTAGAAAGCACAAGCAGCACTTCAAAATGAAAATGACAGTTTTTAAATAGCCCGCCGTCGCTGGAGGAGTGACGTCACCGCCGCGCATGCGCACTGGCCGGCCGCGCCGTCCTGCGCCATCTTGGATGCTGGCAAATGCAGAGGGCAAGGGGAAAACGTCACTTCCTGAGCGCCGAGCGTCCGAACGGGACCGCCATGATGGAGAGGTAGGTCACAGCGCTGTGGAACTACAGGGCTCAGCGTGCCTAGAGGGGGAAAAAAAAGGAGGAAAAGAGAAAAAACGAAAAAACGGAAAGCAGGCAGAAAGGGAGGCATGCCTGGGAGGTAAGTGGAACCAAAACAGATAGGGGGGGGGGAGACCGCTGCAAACTATTAAAACCTTTTTAAGGTTTTGTCTCTTAAAAGTCTGTTGATTTGTTGTCTTGCCCCTGAGACCACCAGAGTGGGGCCCCCTGAGTTATGGCTCATTTAGAGACCGTACGGACAGGGACTTCCAGGTAGGAGAGGCTGAACCTAGCTGGGGTAGTGCGGTAAGGGGTTCCATTTGCTAACCGATCGCAAAACGTGATGTCCCATTCAGGTGAGGAAAAAAAGGAGAATGCAACGGTGGACTCCTCTTCAAATCTTATAGCTAACCAGTCCTATCAGGTTGTGGAGGCGGAGTCACAACCCAGTGTGTGTGCTGCCATGATGCGTCAGGAAAAACATTTAAAAAATCCAAAAACTTTGCACATCCTACATAAAGATCAAATTCTTGAGGAAAATCTGCTAGACCATGCTGTTAAATCTGTCATTTAAAGTGCAACTTTAGTCAGAAAAGTAAGTCCTGCTACATCTCTTCCGGTTGTCCCATTTTGCATATATACTCATGTAAAACATTAAAAAATATGGTTCTATACACTTGGAAATCCAGTGATACGCTGTTTCAACCTGCTCTGCACCTACTCAGTTGCTCTCCCATTTTAGGCATATTTCAGTTATGACACCAGCCATTTGATGATTTAATAGTTTGGTTGAGAACACAAGCAAATGGGACAGTTATCAATCCCGGGATTCCAGGAATGTAACTGTGTTTTGAAACCCTTAAATCAATTGGTTTACTTCCATTTTATGATTTACTTCTGTTTGGAGGCTCTGGGCTTCAGCAAATTGGAAGCCTCCAGCAAGAAGCACGTTGTTATGGCTAAGGCAAGAATTTACGAGTGAAGGTCACAGGAAGGAACTGGAAAGCAGCTAGAAAACAACCACGAAGGGACTCGAACCCTCAATCTTCTGATCCAAAGTCAGACGAATTATCCATTAGGCCATGTGGTCTGCCACAAGGACTTGATTCTGGTTTGTGGCGCCCGGATCAACCAAACACTCGAAGATCACCTGGGACATCTTCTACTTTTTTTGCTCAAGGAGATTTGGTAGAAAGGATCTGAAATGTATGACTTGGTGCAAGGTCATGCTTTAAGAAGTGCATTTGCAAAAGGGCCTAGGTTCAGAGTGTTCATAGAGCTCCTTGACAATGGTAATAGATCAATAGAGTACCACGAGTAGATGATATTTCCAGAGGAAGCCAAAGTACCTCAACGTATCTTGTCAGGATGGCCGAGTGGTCTAAGGCGCCAGACTCAAGAGATGTTTCTTCACATTGTGTGGGTGTTCTGGTCTCCAAATGGAGGCATGGGTTCAAATCCCACTTCTGACAATCTGTTTACACATTTAGCTTGAACTACAATCACCACTCCCGCTGTCTTTTCATGCTACCATGTCACCGACAAAAAAACATGAAAAAAAATCCAAAAACTTTGCACATCCTACATAAAGATCAAATTCTTGAGGAAAATCTGCTAGACCATGCTGTTAAATCTGTCATTTAAAGTGCAACTTTAGTCAGAAAAGTAAGTCCTGCTACATCTCTTCCGGTTGTCCCATTTTGCATATATACTCATGTAAAACATTAAAAAATATGGTTCTATACACTTGGAAATCCAGTGATACGCTGTTTCAACCTGCTCTGCACCTACTCAGTTGCTCTCCCATTTTAGGCATATTTCAGTTATGACACCAGCCATTTGATGATTTAATAGTTTGGTTGAGAACACAAGCAAATGGGACAGTTATCAATCCCGGGATTCCAGGAATGTAACTGTGTTTTGAAACCCTTAAATCAATTGGTTTACTTCCATTTTATGATTTACTTCTGTTTGGAGGCTCTGGGCTTCAGCAAATTGGAAGCCTCCAGCAAGAAGCACGTTGTTATGGCTAAGGCAAGAATTTACGAGTGAAGGTCACAGGAAGGAACTGGAAAGCAGCTAGAAAACAACCACGAAGGGACTCGAACCCTCAATCTTCTGATCCAAAGTCAGACGAATTATCCATTAGGCCATGTGGTCTGCCACAAGGACTTGATTCTGGTTTGTGGCGCCCGGATCAACCAAACACTCGAAGATCACCTGGGACATCTTCTACTTTTTTTGCTCAAGGAGATTTGGTAGAAAGGATCTGAAATGTATGACTTGGTGCAAGGTCATGCTTTAAGAAGTGCATTTGCAAAAGGGCCTAGGTTCAGAGTGTTCATAGAGCTCCTTGACAATGGTAATAGATCAATAGAGTACCACGAGTAGATGATATTTCCAGAGGAAGCCAAAGTACCTCAACGTATCTTGTCAGGATGGCCGAGTGGTCTAAGGCACCAGACTCAAGAGATGTTTCTTCACATTGTGTGGGTGTTCTGGTCTCCAAATGGAGGCATGGGTTCAAATCCCACTTCTGACAATCTGTTTACACATTTAGCTTGAACTACAATCACCACTCCCGCTGTCTTTTCATGCTACCATGTCACCGACAAAAAAACATGAAAAAAAATCCAAAAACTTTGCACATCCTACATAAAGATCAAATTCTTGAGGAAAATCTGCTAGACCATGCTGTTAAATCTGTCATTTAAAGGGCAACTTTAGTCAGAAAAGTAAGTCCTGCTACATCTCTTCCGGTTGTTCCATTTTGCATATATACTCATGTAAAACATTAAAAAATATGGTTCTATACACTTTGAAATCCAGTAATATGCTGTTTCAACCTGCTCTGCACATACTCAGTTGCTCTACCATTTTAGGCATATTTAAGTTATGACACCAGCCATTTGATGATTTGATAGTTTGGTTGAGAACACAAGCAAATGGGACAGTTATCAATCCCGGGATTCCAGGAATGTAACTGTGTTTTGAAACCCTTAAATCAATTGGTTTACTTCCACTTTATGATTTACTTCTGTTTGGAGGCTCTGGGCTTCAGCAAATTGGAAGCCTCCAGCAAGAAGCACGTTGTTATGGCTAAGGCAAGAATTTACGAGTGAAGGTCACAGGAAGGAACTGGAAAGCAGCTAGAAAACAACCACGAAGGGACTCGAACCCTCAATCTTCTGATCCAAAGTCAGACGAATTATCCATTAGGCCATGTGGTCTGCCACAAGGACTTGATTCTGGTTTGTGGCGCCCGGATCAACCAAACACTCGAAGATCACCTGGGACATCTTCTACTTTTTTTGCTCAAGGAGATTTGGTAGAAAGGATCTGAAATGTATGACTTGGTGCAAGGTCATGCTTTAAGAAGTGCATTTGCAAAAGGGCCTAGGTTCAGAGTGTTCATAGAGCTCCTTGACAATGGTAATAGATCAATAGAGTACCACGAGTAGATGATATTTCCAGAGGAAGCCAAAGTACCTCAACGTATCTTGTCAGGATGGCCGAGTGGTCTAAGGTGCCAGACTCAAGAGATGTTTCTTCACATTGTGTGGGTGTTCTGGTCTCCAAATGGAGGCATGGGTTCAAATCCCACTTCTGACAATCTGTTTACACATTTAGCTTGAACTACAATCACCACTCCCGCTGTCTTTTCATGCTACCATGTCACCGACAAAAAAACATGAAAAAAAATCCAAAAACTTTGCACATCCTACATAAAGATCAAATTCTTGAGGAAAATCTGCTAGACCATGCTGTTAAATCTGTCATTTAAAGGGCAACTTTAGTCAGAAAAGTAAGTCCTGCTACATCTCTTCCGGTTGTTCCATTTTGCATATATACTCATGTAAAACATTAAAAAATATGGTTCTATACACTTTGAAATCCAGTAATATGCTGTTTCAACCTGCTCTGCACATACTCAGTTGCTCTCCCATTTTAGGCATATTTAAGTTATGACACCAGCCATTTGATGATTTGATAGTTTGGTTGAGAACACAAGCAAATGGGACAGTTATCAATCCCGGGATTCCAGGAATGTAACTGTGTTTTGAAACCCTTAAATCAATTGGTTTACTTCCACTTTATGATTTACTTCTGTTTGGAGGCTCTGGGCTTCAGCAAATTGGAAGCCTCCAGCAAGAAGCACGTTGTTATGGGTAAAGCAAGAATTGTGAAGGTCACAGGAAGGAACTGGAAAGAAGCATAGAAAACGACCACGAAGAGACTCGTACCCTGAATCTTCTGATCTGAAATCAGACGCCTTATCCATTAGGCCAAGCGGTCTGCCACAATGATATGATTCTGGTTTGTGACGCCCGGATCAACCAAACACTCGAAGATCACCTGGGACATCTTCTACTATTTTTGCTCAAGGAGATTTGGTAGAAAGGATCTGAAATGTATGACTTGGTGCAAGGTCATGCTTTAAGAAGTGCATTTGCAAAAGGGCCTAGGTTCAGAGTGTTCATACAGCTCCTTGACAATGGTAATAGATCAATAGAGTACCACGAGTAGATGATATTTCCAGAGGAAGCCAAAGCACCTCAATATATCTTGTCAGGATGGCCGAGTGGTCTAAGGCGCCAGACTCAAGAGCTGTTTCTTCACATTGTGTGGGTGTTCTGGTCTCCAAATGGAGGCGTGGGTTCAAATCCCACTTCTGACAATCTGTTTACACGTTTAGCTTGAACTACAATCACCACTCCCGCTGTGTTTTCATGCTACCATGTCACCGACAAAAAAACATGAAAAAAAATCCAAAAACTTTGCACATCCTACATAAAGATCAAATTCTTGAGGAAAATCTGCTAGACCATGCTGTTAAATCTGTCATTTAAAGGGCAACTTTAGTCAGAAAAGTAAGTCCTGCTACATCTCTTCCGGTTGTTCCATTTTGCATATATACTCATGTAAAACATTAAAAAATATGGTTCTATACACTTTGAAATCCAGTAATATGCTGTTTCAACCTGCTCTGCACATACTCAGTTGCTCTACCATTTTAGGCATATTTAAGTTATGACACCAGCCATTTGATGATTTGATAGTTTGGTTGAGAACACAAGCAAATGGGACAGTTATCAATCCCGGGATTCCAGGAATGTAACTGTGTTTTGAAACCCTTAAATCAATTGGTTTACTTCCACTTTATGATTTACTTCTGTTTGGAGGCTCTGGGCTTCAGCAAATTGGAAGCCTCCAGCAAGAAGCACGTTGTTATGGCTAAGGCAAGAATTTACGAGTGAAGGTCACAGGAAGGAACTGGAAAGCAGCTAGAAAACAACCACGAAGGGACTCGAACCCTCAATCTTCTGATCCAAAGTCAGACGAATTATCCATTAGGCCATGTGGTCTGCCACAAGGACTTGATTCTGGTTTGTGGCGCCCGGATCAACCAAACACTCGAAGATCACCTGGGACATCTTCTACTTTTTTTGCTCAAGGAGATTTGGTAGAAAGGATCTGAAATGTATGACTTGGTGCAAGGTCATGCTTTAAGAAGTGCATTTGCAAAAGGGCCTAGGTTCAGAGTGTTCATAGAGCTCCTTGACAATGGTAATAGATCAATAGAGTACCACGAGTAGATGATATTTCCAGAGGAAGCCAAAGTACCTCAACGTATCTTGTCAGGATGGCCGAGTGGTCTAAGGTGCCAGACTCAAGAGATGTTTCTTCACATTGTGTGGGTGTTCTGGTCTCCAAATGGAGGCATGGGTTCAAATCCCACTTCTGACAATCTGTTTACACATTTAGCTTGAACTACAATCACCACTCCCGCTGTCTTTTCATGCTACCATGTCACCGACAAAAAAACATGAAAAAAAATCCAAAAACTTTGCACATCCTACATAAAGATCAAATTCTTGAGGAAAATCTGCTAGACCATGCTGTTAAATCTGTCATTTAAAGGGCAACTTTAGTCAGAAAAGTAAGTCCTGCTACATCTCTTCCGGTTGTTCCATTTTGCATATATACTCATGTAAAACATTAAAAAATATGGTTCTATACACTTTGAAATCCAGTAATATGCTGTTTCAACCTGCTCTGCACATACTCAGTTGCTCTCCCATTTTAGGCATATTTAAGTTATGACACCAGCCATTTGATGATTTGATAGTTTGGTTGAGAACACAAGCAAATGGGACAGTTATCAATCCCGGGATTCCAGGAATGTAACTGTGTTTTGAAACCCTTAAATCAATTGGTTTACTTCCACTTTATGATTTACTTCTGTTTGGAGGCTCTGGGCTTCAGCAAATTGGAAGCCTCCAGCAAGAAGCACGTTGTTATGGGTAAAGCAAGAATTGTGAAGGTCACAGGAAGGAACTGGAAAGAAGCATAGAAAACGACCACGAAGAGACTCGTACCCTGAATCTTCTGATCTGAAATCAGACGCCTTATCCATTAGGCCAAGCGGTCTGCCACAATGATATGATTCTGGTTTGTGACGCCCGGATCAACCAAACACTCGAAGATCACCTGGGACATCTTCTACTATTTTTGCTCAAGGAGATTTGGTAGAAAGGATCTGAAATGTATGACTTGGTGCAAGGTCATGCTTTAAGAAGTGCATTTGCAAAAGGGCCTAGGTTCAGAGTGTTCATACAGCTCCTTGACAATGGTAATAGATCAATAGAGTACCACGAGTAGATGATATTTCCAGAGGAAGCCAAAGCACCTCAATATATCTTGTCAGGATGGCCGAGTGGTCTAAGGCGCCAGACTCAAGAGCTGTTTCTTCACATTGTGTGGGTGTTCTGGTCTCCAAATGGAGGCGTGGGTTCAAATCCCACTTCTGACAATCTGTTTACACGTTTAGCTTGAACTACAATCACCACTCCCGCTGTGTTTTCATGCTACCATGTCACCGACAAAAAAACATGAAAAAAAATCCAAAAACTTTGCACATCCTACATAAAGATCAAATTCTTGAGGAAAATCTGCTAGACCATGCTGTTAAATCTGTCATTTAAAGTGCAACTTTAGTCAGAAAAGTAAGTCCTGCTACATCTCTTCCGGTTGTCCCATTTTGCATATATACTCATGTAAAACATTAAAAAATATGCTTCTATACACTTTGAAATCCAGTAATACGCTGTTTCAACCTGCTCTGAACATACTCAGTTGCTCTCCCATTTTAGGCATATTTAAGTTATGACACCAGCCATTTGATGATTTGATAGTTTGGTTGAGAACACAAGCACATGGGACAGTTATCAATCCCGGGATTCCAGGCATGTAACTGTGTTTTGAAACCCTTAAATCAATTGGTTTACTTCCACTTTATGATTTACTTCTGTTTGGAGGCTCTGGGCTTCAGCAAATTGGAAGCCTCCAGCAAGAAGCACGTTGTTATGGGTAAAGCAAGAATTTACGAGTGAAGGTCACAGGAAGGAACTGGAAAGCAGCATAGAAAACGACCACGAAGGAACTCGATCCCTCAATCTTCTGATCCGAAATCAAACGCCTTATCCATTAGGCCACGCGGTCTGCCACAAGGACATGATTCTGGTTTGTGGCGCCCGGATCAACCAAACACTCGAAGATCACCTGGGACATCTTCTACTTTTTTTGCTCAAGGAGATTTGGTAGAAAGGATCTGAAATGTATGACTTGGTGCAAGGTCATGCTTTAAGAAGTGCATTTGCAAAAGGGCCTAGGTTCAGAGTGTTCATACAGCTCCTTGACAATGGTAATAGATCAATAGAGTACCACGAGTAGATGATATTTCCAGAGGAAGCCAAAGTACCTCAATGTATATTGTCAGGATGGCCGAGTGGTCTAAGGCGCCAGACTCAAGAGCTGTTTCTTCACATTGTGTGGGTGTTCTGGTCTCCAAATGGAGGCGTGGGTTCAAATCCCACTTCTGACAATCTGTTTACACATTTAGCTTGAACTACAATCACCACTCCCGCTGTGTTTTCATGCTACCATGTCACCGACAAAAAACGGAAAATTGTATAATCACCTTTCCGTAATTTTCCTTTCCTGACGCATCCCATGGCAGCACACACACTGGGTTGTGACTCCGCCTCCACAACCTGATAGGACTGGTTAGCTATAAGATTTGAAGAGGAGTCCACCGTGGCATTCTCAGTAACTATCACCTTAGAGGGGTGGGATCTGTGTGCTGCCATGGGATGCGTCAGGAAAGAAAAATTACAGAAAGGTGAGTATACAATTTTCAGTTTTCCTGACGCACCATGGCAGCACACACACTGGGAAATAACTCGCTACATGGGAGGGTGCCTTTCAGAAGTTTTTTATTTACTCAAGTACAAGATATGGATGAATTTGATTGAATAATTGATCTCCCGAACTCAACCGTAGTTAATTGAGCCGGGTCTATTCTATAGTGTGACATGAATGTGGTTTTTGATGACCAAGTTGCTGCCTTGCAAATAGTCTCTGGTGATACTCTGCTGTACGCTGCCCATGAGGCCGCCATCACCCTCGTTGAATGCGCTTTCAGGTTTTCCGGTATTGGAAGGTGTTGAACTAGATATGCTTTCTTGATGACTTTAATCAACCAGGAAGATATTGTCCTTGAAGAAGCCGCTTGACCTTTTTTGGTGCCATGCGGAATGACCAGGAGGTTTTCTGACTTCCTGAATGGAGCGGTAGCCTCCAGGTAGGCAGATATTGCAGACTTCACGTCCAGAGGGTGCGGATTTCCATCTGTGTTGAGAAAAACAGGAAGATTGATCTCCGGATTAAAGTGGAAGCTAGATGCTACCTTTGGCACGAACTGTTCCGAAGGTCTGAGTACGACCCTGTCTGGGAAAAAAACTAGGTGTGGTTCTTTGATTAATAGAGCTTGCAGCTCGGAGACCCTTTTGGCCAATGTGATTGCGACTAGAAATGATAATTTTAGTGTCAAGTCCCATAGGGATATTGATCCCCCCGGCGAGAAAGGTTCTTTTGTTAAAGCTTCCAGGACGATCGACAGGTCCCAGGTCGGAAAAGTTGGTTTTCTAGGAGGCCTTATTTTTAGGCATGCCTTCTGAAACTGAATGATGAGGGGGTTTAAAGCCCACTTGATTCCTGTCATTGCGGATATGGCAGAGACGTGAACTTTTAAGGTGCTTGACCTTAAACCTTTCTCTAGGCCTAGTTGTAGAAATTCTAACACCTAAGAGACTGATGGAGAAAGGGGGTTCCAGGACTGTAGTTGGGCTATTGCGGAAAATTTCTTCCAAATCTTATTATATATGTTGTTTGTCGATTTCTTCCTTGCTTGTTGTAAGGTGGATATTACTCTTAATGAACAAACCTGATCTAGCAACCTTTCCCTTTCAGTTTCCAAGCCGTCAGGTGTAATCGCTCTGGTGACGGGTGTAGGAATTTCCCTTGTGAGAGCAAGTCTGGGAACAGCGGAAGTGGGAGAGGCTCTTCTGTGTTCAATTGCAGGATGGTCGGAAACCATGGTCTTCTGGGCCAGAAGGGCAACACTGCTATTACTGTGGAAGACGAAGTCCTCAGTCTGGCCAGAAACCTGGCTATCAGGGGCACCGGAGGGAATATGTAACCTAGGCGAAATTCCCAAGGATGGTGGAGACAGTCGATCCCTGTTGTTGCTGGATAGGCGGTCCTTGCTAAGAAGCGAGTACATTTGCGGTTCGCTGGAGTTGCTGCCAGATCCATATCGGGAACGCCCCATTTGCGTGTCAGAAGAGTAAAGGCCTTGTGACGGAGAGACCACTCGTTGTTTGAAATAAATATTCGACTTAGGTCGTCTGTGAGTTGGTTGTGAACCGCGGGTACGTATACTGCCTTCAAATCCGTCAGGTAGACTTGAGCCCACTCGATTATAGGTCGAACCTCCTGCATTAGGACCTTGCTCCTGGTGCCCCCTTGCCTGTGGACATAATTCACAGCCACTGTGTTGTCCAAGAGCAGGAAGACACTCTTCCCTGAAAGAAGGGGACTGAAAGTTAGAAGTGCTTGCCATGCAGCCCTGAGTTCCAGAACGTTTGAGACTATCCCTTGTGGACAGAAGGGCCAGCGGCCCTGTGCTCCCCGATCTAGATGATACGCTCCCCAGCCAAGATAACTGGCATCCGACGTTACTATTTCTGGGAGTGGGTGAACAATGGGACGACGGCGTGCTAAATTGCTGGTTTGAGTCCACCATCGTACTGACTCCTTGACTGTCCTGGTGATTGTTATTTGTTGTGACATTGACACCCCGTTACCATTGTTTTAGGAACGAATTCTGGAATACCCTCGAGTTCCATTGGGACCACTGAACCATTAGAAAGGTTGATGACATTGAGCCCAGAACGCTTAAGCATTTTCTTGCAGACAGGTGGTCTACTGACAGTAGCTTTTTTACTTTGCGGATAAGAGGATAAAGTTTCTCCTAGGGAAGCACTACTGTGTTGGATCTGGTGTCCAATTCGGCTCCTAGGAAGACCATTTTCTGTACTGGGACCAGGCTGCTCTTCCTCCAATTCACTATCCACCCGAATTGCTGGAGTGTGGAAATCAGAATTGAATGATGTCGTAGAAGTGTTTCTCGATTGTCTGCTAGAAGAAGAATATCGTCGAGATAGTGTAGGACTCTTAGACCCCCTCTCTCTCAATAGTGCCACCTTTGTGAAGGTCCTGGGTGCCGTCGATATCCCGAATGGGAGGCTTTTGAATTGAAAGTGTTGCCTGCCTATCGCAAAGCGTAGGTACTTTTGAAAGGTTTGATGCACTGGGATGTGTAGATAAGCGTCGGACAAATCGACCGAGAGCATCCAATCTTTCTCCCCTATTGTTAGTAATATTGATTGGAGACTCTTCATCCTTAATGATTCGACTAGAATCATTTGGTTTAACTTTTTTAAGTCCAACACGGGCCTCAGGTCTCCTGTTTTCTTTGACACCAAGAAAAGGGGAGAGTAAAACCCCTCTCCTCTCTGCTCCTGTGGAACTTCTATGATTGCTTGCTTCTGGAACAACTCCATAATGAATTCTTTCCCGGGTCTATAAGATCTTACGTCTCGGTACCTTTCTGGCAAGTGACGTCTGAAGGGCGGATTTTTCTGTTGTTTGGATCTTCTGTCCGACGCTATTAGACCCGATTTTCCCCCCCGTGACCTTTGATATTGCGGAATCTAATTTTGAACCAAAAGGGTTAGTGCCGTCATAAGGGATCTTACACCAGCTGGATTTGGAAGTTGCGTCAGCAACCCAAGGTTTTAGCCAGAGAGCTCTTCTGGAAGTTACTGAGGCTAGCATCGCTCTTGCTGAGGACCGTATAACGTCCACCGCCGCCTCCGCTACAAAATCACCCGCAAGGCTGAGTTCCTGCAGTGCTGAAATAATCTTGTCTTGGTCTGCTGCTTCTACAATTAACTTTTCAACGCCAGACGTCCAGGAGGTGATGGCTCTACCGACCGCTGCTAGAGCAATTGCTGGCCTACAGGCCCCCCCGCTGCTGAATAGGCTTTCTTGCGATCCATCACATCCTTAAAGGTTACGGCGTCTTCTATTGGTAGGGTTACATGGCGCGCTAAATGCATCAGTGAGGAGTCTACCACGGGAGCGGAGATAAGAGGGTTCACTGCTGGCTCTTTTAGGGGATAGAGCTTTGCTAATCTGTTGTTCAAGCCAGACTTCTTTTCTGGTTTTTGCCATTCATTTTTTATGAGCTCCTCTAGCTCTTCAATAAAGGGGAAGACCTCAGGGTCTTTTTTTAGGTTAGGGAAATATTTCCGTAACTTAGGTGGGACGTCTCTCTCTTCTTCCCAACCGATCGCCTCCTTAACCGATTTCACAAATGGGTTTATTAATGCAAAGTCGAAAACTGTAGGGGCCAGGGGTTCCTCATCGTCTGGGGAGTCATCTGGATCCTGAGGGGTGTGAGAAGTTGAGGCTGAGTTAGATGACCTGATTGGATCATAAGTTGTCACCTGTAAGATTGTTTCTTTAACCGAGTCTCTTATAATATTGGAAGCTTCTCTAGCGTCAGCTTCCTTGTCCCGAGTTGCTTCCTCCAGACAGATTTGGCAGACAAGCTTACTAGGTAATGCTTGCGCTCCACAGACCCAGCAGGTATTAACCGCAGGACGGGTATGGTGCTCCTCTCGGTGTGAGGATGATGCTTCTCTGCGATGACGGGAAGACTTTGACCGACTACGCCGAGCGTGAGAGTGTCTTGAGGGGGAACGTTCCTTTCTTTTAGAATGGGATGACTCCGATGACCTGCCAGAGCTACCAAAATGAAAGGTATTAGTGGCAGTGCTCTCTTTTTCTCCTCTTCACTACTTACCAATCCATACGTCCCCTTACCTTGTAGTTCTAGGATGGTCTACTAAGGCAGCGGTCTCCATAGGGAAGAATAGAGTACACCTGTGACCAGAGGTTTTCAGTGTAAGAGCCAATGCAGAGTATGGGCAGAAGGTGCTGACACAGAAATGAATGGTATAGTACATAAAGATGATAGAAAAAGGGCTTACCAGAGATCAGGAGGACTTGTCTTGCAAGGCAGCAGGCTGTGTGCAGAGATCGGGGTGGTAGATGATGTAGAAAGCACAAGCAGCACTTCAAAACGAAAATGACAGTTTTTAAATAGCCCGCCGTCGCCGGAGGAGTGACGTCTCCGCCGCGCATGCGCACTGGCCGGCCGCGCCGTCCTGCGCCATCTTGGATGCTGGCAAATGCAGAGGGCAAGGGGAAAACGTCACTTCCTGAGCGCCGAGCGTCCGAACGGGACCGCCATGATGGAGAGGTAGGTCACAGCGCTGTGGAACTACAGGGCTCAGCGTGCCTAGAGGGGGAAAAAAAAGGAGGAAAAGAGAAAAAACGAAAAAACGGAAAGCAGGCAGAAAGGGAGGCATGCCTGGGAGGTAAGTGGAACCAAAACAGATAGGGGGGGGGGGGGGGGGGAGACCGCTGCAAACTATTAAAACCTTTTTAAGGTTTTGTCTCTTAAAAGTCTGTTGATTTGTTGTCTTGCCCCTGAGACCACCAGAGTGGGGCCCCCTGAGTTATGGCTCATTTAGAGACCGTACGGACAGGGAATTCCAGGTAGGAGAGGCTGAACCTAGCTGGGGTAGTGCGGTAAGGGGTTCCATTTGCTAACCGATCGCAAAACGTGATGTCCCATTCAGGTGAGGAAAAAAAGGAGAATGCAACGGTGGACTCCTCTTCAAATCTTATAGCTAACCAGTCCTATCAGGTTGTGGAGGCGGAGTCACAACCCAGTGTGTGTGCTGCCATGATGCGTCAGGAAAAACATTTAAAAAATCCAAAAACTTTGCACATCCTACATAAAGATCAAATTCTTGAGGAAAATCTGCTAGACCATGCTGTTAAATCTGTCATTTAAAGTGCAACTTTAGTCAGAAAAGTAAGTCCTGCTACATCTCTTCCGGTTGTTCCATTTTGCATATATACTCATGTAAAACATTAAAAAATATGGTTCTATACACTTTGAAATCCAGTAATACGCTGTTTCAACCAGCTCTGCACATACTCAGTTGCTCTCCCATTTTAGGCATATTTCAGTTATGACACCAGCCATTTGATGATTTGATAGTTTGGTTGAGAACACAAGCAAATGGGACAGTTATCAATCCCGGGATTCCAGGAATGTAACTGTGTTTTGAAACCCTTAAATCAATTGGTTTACTTCCACTTTATGATTTACTTCTGTTTGGAGGCTCTGGGCTTCAGCAAATTGGAAGCCTCCAGCAAGAAGCACGTTGTTATGGGTAAAGCAAGAATTGTGAAGGTCACAGGAAGGAACTGGAAAGAAGCATAGAAAACGACCACGAAGAGACTCGTACCCTGAATCTTCTGATCTGAAATCAGACGCCTTAACCATTAGGCCACGCGGTCTGCCACAAGGACATGATTCTGGTTTGTGGCATCTTGATCAACCAAACACTCGAAGATCACCTGGGACATCTTCTAATTTTTTTGCTCAAGGAGATTTGGTAGAAAGGATCTGAAATGTATGACTTGGTGCAAGGTCATGCTTTAAGAAGTGCATTTGCAAAAGGGCCTAGGTTCAGAATGTACATACAGCTCCTTGACAATGGTAATAGATCAATAGAGTACCACGAGTATATGATATTTCCAGAGGAAGCCAAAGTACCTCAATGTATCTTGTCAGGATGGCCGAGTGGTCTAAGGCGCCAGACTCAAGAGCTGTTTTTTCACATTGTGTGAGTGTTCTGGTCTCCAAATGGAGGCGTGGGTTCAGATCCCACTTCTGACAATCTGTTTACACATTTAGCTTGAACTACAATCACCGCTCCCGCTGTGTTTTCATGCTACCATGTCACCGAATAAAAAACATGAAAAAAAATCCAAAAACTTTGCACATCCTACATAAAGATCAAATTCTTGAGGAAAATCTGCTAGACCATGCTGTTAAATCTGTCATTTAAAGTGCAACTTTAGTCAGAAAAGTAAGTCCTGCTACATCTCTTCCGGTTGTCCCATTTTGCATATATACTCATGTAAAACAATAAAAAATATGGTTCTATACACTTTGAAATCCTGTAATACGCTGTTTCAACCTGCTCTGCACATACTCAGTTGCTCTCCCATTTTAGGCATATTTCAGTTATGACACCAGCCATTTGATGATTTGATAGTTTGGTTGAGAACACAAGCAAATGGGACAGTTATCAATCCCGGGATTCCAGGAATGTAACTGTGTTTTGAAACCCTTAAATCAATTGGTTTACTTCCACTTTATGATTTACTTCTGTTTGGAGGCTCTGGGCTTCAGCAAATTGGAAGCCTCCAGCAAGAAGCACGTTGTTGTGGCTAAAGCAAGAATTTACGAGTGAAGGTCACAGGAAGGAACTGGAAAGCAGCATAGAAAACAACCACGAGGGGACTCAAACCCTCAATCTGCTGATGCGAAGTCAGACGCCTTATCCATTAGGCCATGTGGTCTGCCACAAGGACATGATTCTGGTTTGTGGCGCCCGGATCAACCAAACACTCAAAGATCACCTGGGACATCTTCTACTTTTTTTTGCTCAGGAGATTTGGTAGAAAGGATCTGAAATGTATGACTTGGTGCAAGGTCATGCTTTAATAAGTGCATTTGCAAAAGGGCCTAGGTTCAGAGTGTTCATACAGCTCCTTGACAATGGCAATAGATCAATAGAGTACCACGAGTAGATGATATTTCCAGAGGAAGCCAAAGTACCACAATGTACTGTATCTTGTCAGGATGGCCAAGTGGTCTAAGGCGCCAGACTCAAGAGCTGGCGCCTTAGACATTGAGTGGGTGTTCTGCCCTCTAAATGGAGGTGTGGATTCAAATCCCACTTTTCACAATCTGTTTACACATTTAACTTGAACTACAATCACCACTCCCGCTGTGTTTTCATGCTACCATGTCACCGACAAAAAAAACATTTAAAAAATCCAAAAACTTTGCACATCCTACATAAAGATCAAATTCTTGAGGAAAATCTGCTAGACCATGCTGTTAAATCTGTCATTTAAAGTGCAACTTTAGTCAGAAAAGTAAGTCCTGCTACATCTCTTCCGGTTGTCCCATTTTGCATATATACTCATGTAAAACATTAAAAAATATGCTTCTATACACTTTGAAATCCAGTAATACGCTGTTTCAACCTGCTCTGCACATACTCAGTTGCTCTCCCATTTTAGGCATATTTAAGTTATGACACCAGCCATTTGATGATTTGATAGTTTGGTTGAGAACACAAGCAAATGGGACAGTTATCAGTCCCGGGATTCCAGGCATGTAACTATGTTTTGAAACCCTTAAATCAATTGGTTTACTTCCACTTTATGATTTACTTCTGTTTGGAGGCTCTGGGCTTCAGCAAATTGGAAGCCTCCAGCAAGAAGCACGTTGTTATGGGTAAAGCAAGAATTTACGAGTGAAGGTCACAGGAAGGAACTGGAAAGCAGCATAGAAAACGACCACGAAGGGACTCAAACCCTCAATCTTCTTCTGCTCTCCCATTTTAGGCATATTTAAGCACACCTGAGTTTGGAGAGGCTGATCTACTGACAGCCTTAAAGCGCACTCAAAACCTCCTATCCTTTACAGCCAATGAAGCTGCTTCTGTTCAAACTGCAAATGCCATAGTGCTGCACATGTGATCAGTTATGACACCAGCAATTTGATGATTTGATAGTTTGGTTGAGAACACAAGCAAATGGGACAGTTATCAATCCCGGGATTCCAGGAATGTAACTGTGTTCAATCAATTGGTTTACTTCCACTTTATGATTTACTTCTATTTGAAGGCTCTGGGCTTCAGCAAATTGGAAGCCTCCAGCAAGAAGCACGTTGTTATGGGTAAAGCAAGAATTTACGAGTGAAGGTCACAGGAAGGAACTGGAAAGCAGCATAGAAAACGACCACAAAGGGACTCGAACCCTCAATCTTCTGATCCGAAGTCAGACGCCTTATACATTAGGTCACACGGTCTTCCACAAGGACATGATTCAGGTTTGTGACGCCCGGATCAACCAAACACTCGAAGATCACCTGGGACATCTTCTACTTTTTTTGCTCAAGGAGATTTGGTAGAAAGGATCTGAAATGTATGACAATCTCTTTACACATTTAGCTTGAACTACAATCACCACTCCCGCTGTGTTTTCATGCTACCATGTCACCGACAAAAAAACATGAAAAAAAAATCCAAAAACTTTGCACATCCTACATAAAGATCAAATTCTTGAGGAAAATCTGCTAGACCATGCTGTTAAATCGGTCATTTAAAGTGCAACTTTAGTCAGAAAAATAAGTCCAGCTACATCTCTTCCGGTTGTCCCATTTTGCATATATACTCATGTAAAACATTAAAAAATATGGTTCTATACACTTTGAAATCCAGTAATACGCTGTTTCAACCAGCTCTGCACATACTCAGTTGCTCTCCCATTTTAGGCATATTTCAGTTATGACACCAGCCATTTGATGATTTGATAGTTTGGTTGAGAACACAAGCAAATGGGACAGTTATCAATCCCGGGATTCCAGGAATGTAACTGTGTTTTGAAACCCTTAAATCAATTGGTTTACTTCCACTTTATGATTTACTTCTGTTTGGAGGCTCTGGGCTTCAGCAAATTGGAAGCCTCCAGCAAGAAGCACGTTGTTATGGGTAAAGCAAGAATTGTGAAGGTCACAGGAAGGAACTGGAAAGAAGCATAGAAAACGACCACGAAGAGACTCGTACCCTGAATCTTCTGATCTGAAATCAGACGCCTTAACCATTAGGCCACGCGGTCTGCCACAAGGACATGATTCTGGTTTGTGGCATCTTGATCAACCAAACACTCGAAGATCACCTGGGACATCTTCTAATTTTTTTGCTCAAGGAGATTTGGTAGAAAGGATCTGAAATGTATGACTTGGTGCAAGGTCATGCTTTAAGAAGTGCATTTGCAAAAGGGCCTAGGTTCAGAATGTACATACAGCTCCTTGACAATGGTAATAGATCAATACAGTACCACGAGTATATGATATTTCCAGAGGAAGCCAAAGTACCTCAATGTATCTTGTCAGGATGGCCGAGTGGTCTAAGGCGCCAGACTCAAGAGCTGTTTTTTCACATTGTGTGGGTGTTCTGGTCTCCAAATGGAGGCGTGGGTTCAGATCCCACTTCTGACAATCTGTTTACACATTTAGCTTGAACTACAATCACCGCTCCCGCTGTGTTTTCATGCTACCATGTCACCGAATAAAAAACATGAAAAAAAATCCAAAAACTTTGCACATCCTACATAAAGATCAAATTCTTGAGGAAAATCTGCTAGACCATGCTGTTAAATCTGTCATTTAAAGTGCAACTTTAGTCAGAAAAGTAAGTCCTGCTACATCTCTTCCGGTTGTCCCATTTTGCATATATACTCATGTAAAACAATAAAAAATATGGTTCTATACACTTTGAAATCCTGTAATACGCTGTTTCAACCTGCTCTGCACATACTCAGTTGCTCTCCCATTTTAGGCATATTTCAGTTATGACACCAGCCATTTGATGATTTGATAGTTTGGTTGAGAACACAAGCAAATGGGACAGTTATCAATCCCGGGATTCCAGGAATGTAACTGTGTTTTGAAACCCTTAAATCAATTGGTTTACTTCCACTTTATGATTTACTTCTGTTTGGAGGCTCTGGGCTTCAGCAAATTGGAAGCCTCCAGCAAGAAGCACGTTGTTGTGGCTAAAGCAAGAATTTACGAGTGAAGGTCACAGGAAGGAACTGGAAAGCAGCATAGAAAACAACCACGAGGGGACTCAAACCCTCAATCTGCTGATGCGAAGTCAGACGCCTTATCCATTAGGCCATGTGGTCTGCCACAAGGACATGATTCTGGTTTGTGGCGCCCGGATCAACCAAACACTCAAAGATCACCTGGGACATCTTCTACTTTTTTTTGCTCAGGAGATTTGGTAGAAAGGATCTGAAATGTATGACTTGGTGCAAGGTCATGCTTTAATAAGTGCATTTGCAAAAGGGCCTAAGGTTCAGAGTGTTCATACAGCTCCTTGACAATGGCAATAGATCAATAGAGTACCACGAGTAGATGATATTTCCAGAGGAAGCCAAAGTACCTCAATGTACTGTATCTTGTCAGGATGGCCAAGTGGTCTAAGGCGCCAGACTCAAGAGCTGGCGCCTTAGACATTGAGTGGGTGTTCTGCCCTCTAAATGGAGGTGTGGATTCAAATCCCACTTTTCACAATCTGTTTACACATTTAACTTGAACTACAATCACCACTCCCGCTGTGTTTTCATGCTACCATGTCACCGACAAAAAAAACATTTAAAAAATCCAAAAACTTTGCACATCCTACATAAAGATCAAATTCTTGAGGAAAATCTGCTAGACCATGCTGTTAAATCTGTCATTTAAAGTGCAACTTTAGTCAGAAAAGTAAGTCCTGCTACATCTCTTCCGGTTGTCCCATTTTGCATATATACTCATGTAAAACATTAAAAAATATGCTTCTATACACTTTGAAATCCAGTAATACGCTGTTTCAACCTGCTCTGCACATACTCAGTTGCTCTCCCATTTTAGGCATATTTAAGTTATGACACCAGCCATTTGATGATTTGATAGTTTGGTTGAGAACACAAGCAAATGGGACAGTTATCAGTCCCGGGATTCCAGGCATGTAACTATGTTTTGAAACCCTTAAATCAATTGGTTTACTTCCACTTTATGATTTACTTCTGTTTGGAGGCTCTGGGCTTCAGCAAATTGGAAGCCTCCAGCAAGAAGCACGTTGTTATGGGTAAAGCAAGAATTTACGAGTGAAGGTCACAGGAAGGAACTGGAAAGCAGCATAGAAAACGACCACGAAGGGACTCAAACCCTCAATCTTCTTCTGCTCTCCCATTTTAGGCATATTTAAGCACACCTGAGTTTGGAGAGGCTGATCTACTGACAGCCTTAAAGCGCACTCAAAACCTCCTATCCTTTACAGCCAATGAAGCTGCTTCTGTTCAAACTGCAAATGCCATAGTGCTGCACATGTGATCAGTTATGACACCAGCAATTTGATGATTTGATAGTTTGGTTGAGAACACAAGCAAATGGGACAGTTATCAATCCCGGGATTCCAGGAATGTAACTGTGTTCAATCAATTGGTTTACTTCCACTTTATGATTTACTTCTATTTGAAGGCTCTGGGCTTCAGCAAATTGGAAGCCTCCAGCAAGAAGCACGTTGTTATGGGTAAAGCAAGAATTTACGAGTGAAGGTCACAGGAAGGAACTGGAAAGCAGCATAGAAAACGACCACAAAGGGACTCGAACCCTCAATCTTCTGATCCGAAGTCAGACGCCTTATACATTAGGTAACACGGTCTTCCACAAGGACATGATTCAGGTTTGTGACGCCCGGATCAACCAAACACTCGAAGATCACCTGGGACATCTTCTACTTTTTTTGCTCAAGGAGATTTGGTAGAAAGGATCTGAAATGTATGACAATCTCTTTACACATTTAGCTTGAACTACAATCACCACTCCCACTGTGTTTTCATGCTACCATGTCACCGACAAAAAAACATGAAAAAAAAATCCAAAAACTTTGCACATCCTACATAAAGATCAAATTCTTGAGGAAAATCTGCTAGACCATGCTGTTAAATCGGTCATTTAAAGTGCAACTTTAGTCAGAAAAGTAAGTCCAGCTACATCTCTTCCGGTTGTCCCATTTTGCATATATACTCATGTAAAACATTAAAAAATATTGTTCTATACACTTTGAAATCCAGTAATACGCTGTTTCAACCTGCTCTGCACATACTCAGTTGCTCTCCCATTTTAGGCATATTTAAGTTATGACACCAGCCATTTGATAATTTGATAGTTTGGTTGAGAACACTAGCAAATGGGACAGTTATCAATCCCCGGATTCCAGGAATGTAACTGTGTTTTGAAACCCTTAAATCAATTGGTTTACTTCCACTTTATGATTTACTGGAAAGCAGCATAGAGAACAACCACGAAGGGACTCAAACCCTCAATTTTCTGATCCGAAGTCAGACGCCTTATCCATTAGGCCACACGGTCTACCACAAGGACATGATTCTGGTTTGTGACACCCAGATCAACCAAACACTCGAAGATCACCTGGGACATCTTCTACTTTTTTTGCTCAAGGAGATTTGGTAGAAAGGATCTGAAATGTATGACTTGGTGCAAGGTCATGCTTTAAGAAGTGCATTTGCAAAAGGGCCTAGGTTCAGAGTGTTCATACAGCTCCTTGACAATGGTAATAGATCAATAGAGTACCACGAGTAGATGATATTTCCAGAGGAAGCCAAAGTACCTCAATGTATATTGTCAGGATGGCTGTGTGGTCTAAGGCACCAGACTCAAGAGCTGTTTCTTCACATTGTGTGTGTGGGTGTTCTGGTCTCCAAATGGAGGCGTGGGTTCAGATCCCACTTCTGACAATCTGTATACACATTTAGCTTGAACTACAATCACCGCTCCCGCTGTGTTTTCATGCTACCATGTCACTGACAAAAAAACATGAAAAAAAATCCAAAAACTTTGCACATCCTACATAAAGATCAAATTCTTGAGGAAAATCTGCTAGACCATGCTGTTAAATCTGTCATTTAAAGTGCAACTTTAGTCAGAAAAGTAAGTCCTGCTACATCTCTTCCGGTTGTCCCATTTTGCATATATACTCATGTAAAACATTAAAAAATATGCTTCTATACACTTTGAAATCCAGTAATACGCTGTTTCAACCTGCTCTGCACATATTTAAGCACTTCTGAGTTTGGTGAGGCTGATCTACTGACAGCCTTAAAGCGCACTCAAACCCTCCTATCCTTTACAGCCAATGAAGCTGCTTCTGTTCAAACTGCAAATGCCATAGTGCTGCACATGTGATCAGTTATGACACCAGAGATTTGATGATTTGATAGTTTGGTTGAGAACACAAGCAAATGGGACAGTTATCAATCCCGGGATTCCAGGAATGTAACAGTGTTTTGAAACCGTTAAATCAATTGGTTTACTTCCCCTTTATGATTTACTTCTGTTTGGAGGCTCTGGGCTTCAGCAAATTGGAAGCCTCCAGCAAGAAGCACGTTGTTATGGCTAAAGCAAGAATTTACGAGTGAAGGTCACAGGAAGGAACTGGAAAGCAGCATAGAAAACGACCACGAGGGGACTCGAACCCTCAATCTGCTGATCCGAAGTCAGACTCCTTATCCATTAGGCCACACGGTCTGCCACAAGGACATGATTCTGGTTTGTGGCACCCGGATCAACCAAACACTCGAAGATCACCTGGGACATCTTCTACTTTTTTTGCTCAAGGAGATTTGGTAGAAAGGATCTGAAATGTATGACTTGGTGCAAGGTCATGCTTTAAGAAGTGCATTTGCAAAAGGGCCTAGGTTCAGAGTGTTCATAGAGCTCCTTGACAATGGTAATAGATCAATAGAGTACCACGAGTAGAGGATATTTCCAGAGGAAGCCAAAGCGCCTCAATGTGTGTTGTCAGGATGGCCGAGTGGTCTAAGGCGCCATATTCAAGAGCTGTTTGTTCACATTGTGTGGGTGTTCTGGTCTCCAAATGGAGGCGTCGGTTCAAATCTCACTTCTGACAATCTGTTTACACATTTAGCTTGAACTACAATCACCACTCCTGCCGTGTTTTCATGCTACCATGTCACCGACAAAAAAACATTTTAAAAAATCCAAAAACTTTGCACATCCTACATAAAGATCAAATTCTTGAAGAAAATCTGCTAGACCATGCTGTTAAATCTGTCATTTAAAGTGCAACTTTAGTCAGAAAAGTAAGTCCTGCTACATCTCTTCCGGTTGTCCCATTTTGCATATATACTCATGTAAAACATTAAAAAAATATGGTTCTATACATTTTGTAATCCAGTAATACGCTGTTTCAACCTGCTCTGCACATACTCAGTTGCTCTCCCATTTTAGGCATATTTAAGCACTTCTGAGTTTGGAAAGGCTGATCTACTGACAGCCTTAAAGCGCACTCAAACCCTCCTATCCTTTACAGCCAATGAAGCTGCTTCTGTTCAAACTGCAAATGCCATAGTGCTGCACATGTGATCAGTTATGACACCAGCCATTTGATGATTTGATAGTTTGTTTGAGAACACAAGCAAATGGGACAGTTATCAATCCCGGGATTCCAGGAATGTAAGTGTGTTTTGAAACCCTTAAATCAATTGGTTTACTTCCACTTTATGATTTACTTCTGTTTGGAGGCTCTGGGCTTCAGATAATTGGAAGCCTCCAGCAAGAAGCACGTTGTTATGGGTAAAGCAAGAATTTACGAGTGAAGGTCACAGGAAGGAACTTGAAAGCAGCATAGAAAACAACCACGAAGGGACTCGAACCCTGAATCTTCTAATGCGAAGTCAGATGCCTTATCCATTAGGCCACGTGGTATGCCATGAGGTCATGACTCTGGTTTGGGGCGCCCGGATCAACCAAACACTCGAAGATCACCTGGGACATCCTCAACTTTTTTTGCTCAAGGAGATTTGGTAGAAAGGATCTGAAATGTATGACTTGGTACAAGGTCATGCTTTAAGAAGTGCATTTGCAAAAGGGCCTAGGTTCAGAATGTTCATACAGCTCCTTGACAATGGTAATAGATCAATAGAGTACCACGAGTAGATGATATTTCCAGAGGAAGCCAAATTACCTCATCATACATTGTCAGGATGGCTGAGTGGTCTAAGGCACCATACTCAAGAGCTGTTTCTTCACATTGCGTGGGTGTTCTGGTCTCCAAAGGGAGGTGTGGGTTCAAATCCCTCTTCTGACAATTGGTTTACACATTTAGCTTGAACTACAATCACCACTCCCGCTGTGTTTTCATGCTACCATGTCACCGACAAAAAAACATTTAAAAAATCCAAAAACTTTGCACATCCTACATAAAGATCATATTCTTGAGGAAAATCTGCTAGACCATGCTGTTAAATCTGTCATTTAAAGTGCAACTTTAGTCAGAAAAGTAAGTCCTGCTACATCTCTTCCGGTTGTGCCATTTTGCTTATATACTCATGTAAAACATTAAAAAATATGGTTCTATACACTTTGAAATCCAGTAATACGCTGTTTCAACCTGCTCTGCACATACTCAGTTGCTCTTCCATTTTAGGCATATTTAAGCACTTCTGAGTTTGGAGAGGCTGATCTACTGACAGCCTTAAAGCGCACTCAAACCCTCCTATCCTTTACAGCCAATGAAGCTGCTTCTGTTCAAACTGCAAATGCCATAGTGCTGCACATGTGATCAGTTATGACACCAGCCATTTGATGATTTGATAGTTTGGTTGAGAACAAAAGCAAATGGGACAGTTATCAATCCCGGGATTCCAGGAATGTAACTGTGTTTTGAAACCCTTAAATCAATTGGTTTACTTCCACTTTATGATTTACTTCTGTTTGGAGGCTCTGGGCTTCAGCAAATTGGAAGCCTCCAGCAAGAAGCACAATGTTATGGATAAAGCAAGAATTTACGAGTGAAGGAACTGGAAAGCAGCATAGAAAACGACCACAAAGGGATTCGAAGCCTCAATCTTTTGATCCGAAGTCAGACGCCTTATCTATTAGGCCATGCGGTCTGCCACAAGGACATGATTCTGGTTTGTGGCACCCGGATCAACCAAACACTCGAAGATCACCTGGGACATCTTCTACTTTTTTTGCTCAAGGAGATTTGGTAGAAAGGATCTGAAATGTATGACTTGGTGCAAGGTCATGCTTTAAGAAGTGCATTTGCAAAAGGGCCTAGGTTCAGAGTGTTCATACAGCTCCTTGACAATGGTAATAGATCAATAGAGTACCACGAGTAGATGATATTTCCAGAGGAAGCCAAAGTACCTCAATGTATCTTGTCAGTATGGCCGAGTGGTCTAAGGCGCCAGACTCAAGAGCTGGCGCCTTAGACATTGAGTGGGTGTTCTGCCCTCTAAATGGAGGTGTGGATTCAAATCCCACTTTTGACAATCTGTTTACACATTTAACTTGAACTACAATCACCACTCCCGCTGTGTTTTCATGCTACCATGTCACCGACAAAAAAACATGAAAAAAAAATCCAAAAACTTTGCACATCCTACATAAAGATCAAATTCTTGAGGAAAATCTGCTAGACCATGCTGTTAAATCTGTCATTTAAAGTGCAACTTTAGTCAGAAAAGTAAGTCCTGCTACATCTCTTCTGGTTGTCCCATTATGAATATATACTCATGTAAAACATTAAAAAATATGGTTCTATACACTTTGAAATCCAGTAATACGCTATTTCAACCTGCTCTGCACATACTCAGTTGCTCTCCCATTTTAGGCATATTTAAGTTATGACACCAGCCATTTGATGATTTGATAGTTTGGTTGAGAACACAAGCAAATGGGACAGTTATCAATCCCGGGATTCCAGGAATGTAACTGTGTTTTGAAACCCTTAAATCAATTGGTTTACTTTCACTTTATGATTTACTTCTGTTTGGAGGCTCTGGGCTTCACCAACCGATCGCCTCCTTAACCGATTTCACAAATGGGTTTATTAATGCAAAGTCGAAAACTGTAGGGGCCAGGGGTTCCTCATCGTCTGGGGAGTCATCTGGATCCTGAGGGGTGTGAGAAGTTGAGGCTGAGTTAGATGACCTGATTGGATCATAAGTTGTCACCTGTAAGATTGTTTCTTTAACCGAGTCTCTTATAATATTGGAAGCTTCTCTAGCGTCAGCTTCCTTGTCCCGAGTTGCTTCCTCCAGACAGATTTGGCAGACAAGCTTACTAGGTAATGCTTGCGCTCCACAGACCCAGCAGGTATTAACCGCAGGACGGGTATGGTGCTCCTCTCGGTGTGAGGATGATGCTTCTCTGCGATGACGGGAAGACTTTGACCGACTACGCCGAGCGTGAGAGTGTCTTGAGGGGGAACGTTCCTTTCTTTTAGAATGGGATGACCCCGATGACCTGCCAGAGCTACCAAAATGAAAGGTATTAGTGGCAGTGCTCTCTTTTTCTCCTCTTCACTACTTACCAATCCATACGTCCCCTTACCTTGTAGTTCTAGGATGGTCTACTAAGGCAGCGGTCTCCATAGGGAAGAATAGAGTACACCTGTGACCAGAGGTTTTCAGTGTAAGAGCCAATGCAGAGTATGGGCAGAAGGTGCTGACACAGAAATGAATGGTATAGTACATAAAGATGATAGAAAAAGGGCTTACCAGAGATCAGGAGGACTTGTCTTGCAAGGCAGCAGGCTGTGTGCAGAGATCGGGGTGGTAGATGATGTAGAAAGCACAAGCAGCACTTCAAAACGAAAATGACAGTTTTTAACCACTTGCCGACCGCCTCACGCCGATGTACGTCATCAGAATGGCACGGGCAGGCATAAGCACATATATGTACGTCCTTTGCCTCCCGCGGGTCGGGGGCCCGATCGGGCCCCCGCCCGGTGCCTGCGGCGGTCGGTTTTCGTTCGGGAGCGATCCCGGACGAGGGGACGGCCATTCATTCATGGCCACCCCCTCGCGATCGCTCCCGACGAATGGAAATCCCCGGTGACATCACTTCCTCTCCTGTAATGTAAACACAGGAGAGGAAGTGATGTATTCTCTCCTCCGTGTCGGTATTTTTCGTTCCGACACGGAGGAGAGCGGATCAGTGAGTTGCACCAACACATCCCACACACAGTAGAACATGCCAGGCACACTCACACCCCCCCTTTACCCCCCGATCACCCCCCCAATTACCCCTGCCCCCCAGTCACAGTGACACCAATGTCATTTTTTTTTTTTTTTTTTTTTTTTTGCATTGGTGTCATTTGTGACTGTAATAACTGTTAGGGCAGTTAGGGTTAGCCCCCTTTAGTTCTAATGTACCCCCCTAACCCCCCCAATAAAGGTTTAACCCCGTGATCACCCCCCGTCGCCAGTGTCACTAAGGCTGGGTTCACATTGCAGCGGTTTATGAGAACGAATGTGATTCGCACCGCACTGCAGTGCAAATCACATCCGATCTCTGTGCGATTCGAGTTCAGCCATTCGCCGCACCCGCCGCACCCGCCACACCCGCCGCACCCGCCGCAAATTCGCACGGGACCCTTTTTTTGGCCCGCAGCAGAATCGGATCGCATGGGTGTTCACACCATGCGATCCGAGTTTGCAGATCGCACTGCGATATGCGAACTGATCTGGGGGTGTCAGTAACATTTCACTGACACTCCCAGCAGTTCGCATAGGGCAGTGTGAACTGCCGCCGGGAGGCATGCGATGCGGGAACCCGCCGCGGATTCGCGGCGTTTCCGCATCGCTCCAGTGTGAACCCAGCCTAATAAGCGATCATTTTTCTGATCGCCGTATTAGTGTCACAGGTGACGCTAGTTAGGCAGGTAGGTATTTAGGTTCGCCGCAGCTTTTTATAGCGCTAGGGACCCCCATATACTACCGCATAAAGCCCCCTGATTGCCCCCTAGTTAACCCTTTCACCAGTGATCACCATATAACTGTTACAGGTGACGCTGGTTGGTTAGTTATTTTTTTATAGTTTCAGGGCACCCGCCATTTATTACCTAATAAAGGTTTAACCCCCTGATCACCCGGCAGGTGTCATTTGTGACTAATAACTGTTAGGGCAGTTAGGGTTAGCCCCCTTTAGTTCTAAGGTACCCCCCTAACCCCCCCAATAAAGGTTTAACCCCGTGATCACCCCCCGTCGCCAGTGTCACTAAGGCTGGGTTCACATTGCAGCGGTTTATGAGAACGGATGTGATTCGCACCGCACTGCAGTGCAAATCACATCCGATCTCTGTGCGATTCGAGTTCAGCTATACAGATAGTATGGCTGAATTCGTGTCGCACCCGCCGCACCCGCCGCAAACTCGCACGGGACCCTTTTTTTGGTCCGCAGCAGAATCGGATCGCATGGGTGTTCACACCATGCGATCCAAGTTTGCAGATCGCACTGCGATATGCGAACTGATCTGGGGGTGTCATTAACATTTCACTGACACTCCCAGCAGTTCGCATAGGGCAGTGTGAACTGCCGCCGGGAGGCATGCGATGCGGGAACCCGCCGCGCATTCGTGGCGTTCCCGCATCGCTCCAGTGTGAACCCAGCCTAATAAGCGATCGTTTTTCTGATCGCTGTATTAGTGTCACAGGTGACGCTAGTTAGGCAGGTAGGTATTTAGGTTCGCCGCAGCTTTTTATAGCGCCAGGGACCCCCATATACTACCGCATAAAGCCCCCTGATTGCCCCCTAGTTAACCCTTTCACCAGTGATCACCATATAACTGTTACAGGTGACGCTGGTTGGTTAGTTATTTTTTTATAGTTTCAGGGCACCCGCCATTTATTACCTAGTCTCACTAGTGTACCCCTAAATTTAGGGGTGTCTACTTTCTAAAATGGGGTCATTTGGGGGGGGGGGGGTTTGTGCCATCTTGGCATTTTATGGCCTTCAAAACTGTAACGCCCTTAGAAAGCCTGAAGGCGGTGCTTGGTTTTTGGGGCCCCGTACGCGGCTAGGCTCCCAAAAAGTCCCACATATGTGGTATCCCCGTACTCAGGAGAAGCAGCAGAATTTATTTTGGGGTGTCATTTCACATATGCCCATGGCATGCGTGAGCAATATATCATTTAGTGACAACTTTGTGAAAAAAAAAAAAAGTTTGTAATTTTCCCGCAACTTGTGGCAAAATATAAAATATTCCATGGACTCAACATGCCTCTCAGCAAATAGCTTGGGGTGTCTACTTTCTAAAATGGGGTCATTTGTGGGGGTTTTGTGCCATCTTGGCATTTTATGGCCTTCAAAACTGTAATAGGTAGTGAGAAGTGAACTCAAAAAATTACGCCCTTAGAAAGCCTGAAGGCGGTGCTTGGTTTTCGGGGCCCTGTACGCGGCTAGGCTCCCAAAAAGTCCCACATATGTGGTATCCCCGTACTCAGGAGAAGCAGCAGAATTTATTTTGGGGTGTCATTTCACATATGCCCATGGCATGCATGAGCAATATATCATTTAGTGACAACTTTGTGAAAAAAAAAAAAAAAAAAAAAAAGTTTGTAATTTTCCCGCAACTTGTGGCAAAATATAAAATATTCCATGGACTCAACATGCCTCTCAGCAAATAGCTTGGGGTGTCTACTTTCTAAAATGGGGTCATTTGTGGGGGTTTTGTGCCATCTTGGCATTTTATGGCCTTCAAAACTGTAATAGGTAGTGAGGCGTGAAATCAAAAATTGACGCCCTTAGAAAGCCTGAAGGCGGTGCTTGGTTTTCGGGGCCCTGTACGCGGCTAGGCTCCCAAAAAGTCCCACATATGTGGTATCCCCGTACTCAGGAGAAGCAGCAGAATTTATTTTGGGGTGTCATTTCACATACGCCCATAGCATGTGTGAGCAATATATCATTTAGTGACAACTTTGTGTAAAAAAAAAAAAAAAATTTTTTTTTTGTCATTATTCAATCGCTTGAGGCAAAAAAATAAAATATTCAATGGGCTCAACATGCCTCTTATCAATTTCCTTAGGGGGTCTACTTTCCAAAATGGGGTCATTTGGGGGGGTTTTGTACTGCCCTGTCATTTTAGCACCTCAAGAAATGAGATAGGCAGTCGTAAACTAAAAGCTGCGTAAATTCCAGAAAACGTACCTTAGTTTGTAGATGTGACAACTTTTGCGCAAACCAATAAATATACAATTATTGACTTTTTTTTTACCAAAGACATGTGGCTGAATACATTTTGTCCTAAATGTATGACTAAAATTGAGTTTATTGGATTTTTCTAATAACAAAAAGTAGAAAATATCATTTTTTTTCAAAATTTGCGGTCTTTTTACGTTTATATCGCAAAAAATAAAAATCGCAGAGGCAATCAAATACCATCAAAAGAAAGCTCTATTTGTGGGAAGAAAAGGACGCAAATTTTGTTTGGGTACAACATTGCATGACCGCGCAATTACCAGTTAAAGCAGCGCAGTGCCAAAGTGTAAAAAGACCTCTGGTCATTTACCAGCAAAATGGTCCGGTCTGAAAGTGGTTAAATAGCCCGCCGTCGCCGGAGGAGTGATGTCTCCGCCGCGCATGCGCACTGGCCGGCCGCGCCGTCCTGCGCCATCTTGGATGCTGGCAAATGCAGAGGGCAAGGGGAAAACGTCACTTCCTGAGCGCCGAGCGTCCGAACGGGACCGCCATGATGGAGAGGTAGGTCACAGCGCTGTGGAACTACAGGGCTCAGCGTGCCTAGAGGGGGAAAAAAAAGGAGGAAAAGAGAAAAAACGAAAAAACGGAAAGCAGGCAGAAAGGGAGGCATGCCTGGGAGGTAAGTGGAACCAAAACAGATAGGGGGGGGAGACCGCTGCAAACTATTAAAACCTTTTTAAGGTTTTGTCTCTTAAAAGTCTGTTGATTTGTTGTCTTGCCCCTGAGACTACCAGAGTGGGGCCCCCTGAGTTATGGCTCATTTAGAGACCATACGGACAGGGACTTCCAGGTAGGAGAGGCTGAACCTAGCTGGGGTAGAGTGGTAAGGGGTTCCATTTGCTAACCGATCGCAAAACGTGATGTCCCATTCAGGTGAGGAAAAAAAGGAGAATGCAACGGTGGACTCCTCTTCAAATCTTATAGCTAACCAGTCCTATCAGGTTGTGGAGGCGGAGTCACAACCCAGTGTGTGTGCTGCCATGATGCGTCAGGAAAAACATTTAAAAAATCCAAAAACTTTGCACATCCTACATAAAGATCAAATTCTTGAGGGAAAATCTGCTAGACCATGCTGTTAAATCTGTAATTTAAAGTGCAACTTTAGTCAGAAAAGTAAGTCCTGCTACATCTCTTCCGGTTGTCCCATTTTGCATATATACTCATGTAAAACATTAAAAAATATGGTTCTATACACTTGGAAATCCAGTGATACGCTGTTTCAACCTGCTCTGCACCTACTCAGTTGCTCTCCCATTTTAGGCATATTTCAGTTATGACACCAGCCATTTGATGATTTGATAGTTTGGTTGAGAACACAAGCAAATGGAACAGTTATCAATCCCGGGATTCCAGGAATGTAACTGTATTTTGAAACCCTTAAATCAATTGGTTTACTTCCATTTTATGATTTACTTCTGTTTGGAGGCTCTGGGCTTCAGCAAATTGGAAGCCTCCAGCAAGAAGCACGTTGTTATGGGTAAAGCAAGAATTTACGAGTGAAGGTCACGGGAAGGAACTGGAAAGCAGCTAGAAAACAACCACGAAGGGACTCGAACCCTCATTCTTCTGATCCGAAGTCAGATGCCTTATCCATTAGGCCACGCGGTCTACCCCAAGGCCATCATCCTGGTTTGTGGCGCCCGGATCAACCAAACACTCGAAGATCACCTGGGACATCTTCTTCTTTTTTTGCTCAAGGAGATTTGGTAGAAAGGATCTGAAATGTATGACTTGGTGCAAGGTCATGCTTTAAGAAGTGCATTTGCAAAAGGGCCTAGGTTCAGAGTGTTCATACAGCTCCTTGACAATGGTAATAGATCAATAGAGTACCAAGAGTATATGATATTTCTAGAGGAAGCCAAAGTACCTCAATGTATCTTGTCAGGATGGCCGAGTGGTCTAAGGCGCCAGACTCAAGAGCTGTTTCTTCACATTGTGTGTCTGTTCAGGTCTCCAAATGGAGGCGTGGGTTCAAATCCCACTTCTGACAATCTGTTTACACATTTAGCTTGAAATACAATCACCGCTCCCGCTGTGTTTTCATGCTACCATGTCACCGACAAAAAAACATGAAAAAAAATCCAAAAACTTTGCACATCCTACATAAAGATCAAATTCTTGAGGAAAATCTGCTAGACCATGCTGTTAAATCTGTCATTTAAAGTGCAACTTTAGTCAGAAAAGTAAGTCCTGCTACATCTCTTCCGGTTATCCCATTTTGCATATATACTCATGTAAAACATTAAAAAATATGGTTCTATACACTTTGAAATCCAGTAATACGCTGTTTTTTTTTTTGTTTTTTTTTTAATATTTTTATTAGAGTTTAACAAGATACAAGAAGCATATCAATTGACAAATTGCATGAGGTATGAGAGTCAAATACCTGGTAAAACAAGACTTAGGAGAAAAATCTAACCATAAGAATTATTCAAGAAGAAGGAAGAAAGAGGGGAAAAAGAGAAGAGAAGAGGAGGAGGGGGGGGGGGAGGAGGAATATGGGGGATGTGTGCCATCCCAAGCGCTGCATAGTACAGTAAACACCATATCACGGGGAACTGACAAACATAATAAGCATAATATCAATATCCAATACCCCTACATACTACTGACAGTTGATAGGTTGAAGACACATTAATAGTAGATCTGTGGTAGCCAAAAAGAGAAGTCAGGGGAAACACATGGTGGATAGAGAGAACAAGCGTCAAGGAGGTAGTAGGATGACCGGAGCAGCCGGAAGGTTATTTCATGGGTTCATGGCGGATAATGCACTACATTGAGAGGATGGGTAGGAATATGGGAGGTCGGTAGCTTAAGTACCCCTAGCGAGTTATTGAGGTTACGGTGGAGGTACCATTCGGTATATCTGAAAGGGTACATAATTGATGGAATGTCGTCTGGAGAAAAGGACTGTTCGATGTAGATTTTCCACCGTGCGAAAAACCGGGTAGTAGACTGGAGATGCGAGGAAATAGTGTCCAATCTTTCCATGTAGAACAGGGACAAAAGAGCCTGCTGTATGCCATGTAGACTCGGAGGGGATGAGGAGATCCAATGGGACATAATAGTTCTACGAGCAGCCAGCAGACAGATGTGCATCCAGTGTGAAAGCACCCCAGATCCAGGGTGAGTCTTGTCAGAGTTAGTTAGGCCACAGCTAAACAAGCACATGAGTGGCTCCTTCGGCAAACGTATTGTGGTAATAGTGAATATGTAATGTATCACCGAGTCCCAGAAGGTGGAAATTTAAGTACATTCCCAGAGGCGATGAAGCAAGGTGGGGCGATCCAAGGAACACCAAGGGCACTTTGCTTGGGAGGGATCTCCAGTGGTGGTGCGAAATGGGTAGTAGGCCCTGTGTGCAAGCTTAAATTGCGTTTCCCTCCAGACTTCAGAAATGACGAGTTTATGAACGAGTCTGGATCCTTTTAGAATATTGTCAGAGAGGGTCGTGTCGCCAAAGATGGAGGCCCAATTTTTGAAAGGGGCGAGGTGGTACTTATCAGCTTGATAGGAGATTAACTGGGAGTAGAGATTGGAGATGGAATAAGTGTCACGTTGAAGCATGGAGTCAAGGGGAGACTTGGAGCAGGAGTCCGGCTGAGTCTCTCCTATAGCTTGCAGATAGTGAGTTAGTTGAAAGTAGTGGAACACTTGAGATGGAGGGAGGGAGTATTCGCCAGCCAAAGTATGGTAAGGTTTGAGTCGTCCCTGAGGAAGGTCATATAGGGAGGCTACCGAAGTAAGACCTTTCGAGCCCCAAAGTGTGAAGGCCTGGTGAGTCGTGGAGGGAGGAAACATTGGGTTCCCCTGGATAGTCAGATGTGTAGAGAAGTTGGTAGATAGTCCCATGAGTTTTCTGACTTCCCTCCACGCAATATTTGTGTCACGGATGAGAACATTAACCTTAAGATGACCCGGAAGAACATGTAAATTGGAGTGAAGAACAGCAGGGAGAGTATAAGGGTGTACCAGTGCATTTTCGAGAACATAGTTCGAATATCTAGATTTACCCACTAGCCAATCCAACCCTTGGCGTACTAGACAGGACAGGTTATAGAAGCGAATATTGGGCAGGCCAGCCCCTCCCTCGGACTTCAGGAGACTTAGTTTCTGAAGAGCAATGCGAGTTTTCTTATTTGCCCATAGAAAGGCACTCAGGGCTTTGTGTAGTTTTTGGACGTTAGAGTGTTTTATTAAAAGTGGGATAGTTTGCATCGGGTATAAAAGTCTCGCAAATGAAACCATCTTGAAAAGGTGGCATCTCCCAAAGAGCGAGAGCGGCAGGCCTGCCCAAGACTCTAGTTCTCGCACAATCTTGGTCAACAGTGGAGGGTAGTTGAGGGAGTACAGTGAGGAGGGTTCCCTACCTATGCATATACCTAAATATGTGATGGAGTGTCGTGCAAGAGTGAAGGGTGAAGATGACTGCCAGAATATGGCTTTGCGTGGATTTAGGGCTAGAACTTCAGTTTTGTCATAGTTAATTCGAAACCCCGAGCATTGCCGGAAATTTGTAAACAGGTCACGAATGGTGGTAAAATCTGTTAAAGGGTCCGAAGCGAAGAGGAGAATGTCATCTGCAAAGAGGGCAGATTGCAAGGTTTGGTCGTGTATGGGGATACCACTAATTCCTTCAGGGGAATTTAGGATTCTTGACAGGGGTTCAATGGCCAAATTAAAAAGTAGGGGAGAGAGTGGACAACCTTGCCGTGTGCCTTTAGTGAGGGGAATAGTCGGAGAGACAAAATCTGGAGTCACCAGCTTGGCAGTGGGGGCAGCATACATCTGGCGCAGGAAATGTAAAACCGGGCCAGAGAAGCCAAAAGTCTGGAGAACCTTAAACAGCCAGGTAAAATTGATGTTATCAAAGGCCTTCTCGGCATCAACCGAGATAATGGCCATGTCACAATCCGGATTTCGCTTGGCACATTCCAGTGCCAAGAGAACCTTACGGATGTTAAGGGTTGCAGATCTACCAGTGGTGAAACCAGATTGAGCTGGGTGGAGAAGAGAGGGGAGGAGCGCAGCTAGACGGGATGCAATAATTTTGGACAGGATCTTCACGTCAACATTTATCAGGGAGATCGGTCTGTAAGATCCAGGGTGGGAGGGGTCCTTGCCCTTTTTTGCTATCAGTTTAATATGTGCCTGGGAGCCCGTAGGAAGATAGGAGCCCCCCTTCCAGAGAGTAGTAAACACATTACACAGGGTGTCAGGAAGGAAGTCTTGAGTAATCTTATAAAATTCCGCAGTATAGCCATCAGGACCTGGGGCTTTGGAGGAGGATAGGTGTTTAATAGTGGATTTAACATCTGCTATTGTGATGGGGGCGTTAATGGCTTCCAGTTGCGGGGCAGTTATTTTTGGCAAGTGGATTTTGGATAATAGTCGATCCGCTAAGGATTGGTCGATAGGGTCAGTGGCGTATAAAGAAGTGTAATATTCAGTGAGAATATTACTAATCTCCTCTGGAGCAGAAGCAAGAGACCCATCTGCGCGTTTCAGGGTATGTATATAGGTGGGGCGATGAAAGCCTGAACAAAGCCTAGAGAGAAGTTTCCCTGCCCTGTTGCCATATTTATGGAGGCGCAGTGTGTGGTAGGAGGAGGTCAGATGTTCCTGTGCGTCGGCCCAGAGGTCAAATTCCTGCTTGGCTAATTGCCAGGCAAGAAGGTTAGCAGGAGAACGACTGCGCAGAAGGTTGGGATGCATTGTACGTAATTTTTGGCTAGCTAGCAAGTATTGCTTCTTGGAATGTTGCTTATGTCTGGAAACATAGGCTATGATCTTGCCCCTAAGGTAGGCCTTTCCCGCTTCCCAAAACAAGTTAGGGTCATCTAAATGTGCACCGTTAGTGTCTGTATATTCCGACCAGCTAGTTAACAACATCTGCTTGAAATCCTCGCTATCTGCTAAATGTGTAGGGAAACGCCACGTGTTTATTGGCGACGAGGGTTTGGCATATAGTAAACGGACTAAGACTGGGCTATGGTCTGTGATTACCATATCTTTAATCTCTGGATCTCTAACAAACGACACTAGGGGCGGGGATGCAAAAAAGTAATCGAGTCGCGAGAAAGATTTGTGAGGGGGCGAGAAATAAGTGAATTCCCGATCGGTGGGGTGGGCAAGGCGCCAGACATCAGTGAACTGGTGGGTGGAAAATGTCCTATCTAGTGGTGTGGTAGCGGGTGTGCGAGGACCGATCATGGTGACGTCAGGAGGATCCCGATATTGCCTATCCTCCAGCGGGTTAATGACCGAATTAAAGTCCCCACCAACTAAATGTAGAGTTTCAGGCACGTTCCATATCCAAGCCAGCAGGTCTTGGAAAAACGCGGAGTCAGGTGAATTAGGGGCATAGATGTTAGTAAAGGCTAGATCTTTGTTGTTCAAAGAGAGACGTACGGTAAGCATACGCCCACCCGAGTCAGTGCGAACGTCCCGTGTCGTATAGCGAAGGTGTTTGTGTAGGAGAATAACTACACCTGCCTTGCGACCATCAGCAGCTGAGCCAAAGACCTCTCCGACCCAAAGTTTCCGGAGGCGAGAGATGTCGTCAGCGGACAGATGAGTCTCCTGAAGGAGCGCGACATCCGTCCGCAGACGTTTAAGATGTCTAAGTATTTTCATGCGTTTAGCAGGAGATCTAAGGCCCTTGACATTCCACGTAACCACAGTCAGCTGGGTTCCGCTTGTGTCAGCCATCAGGTGTGTGGTGAGTGCATAAGAGTCTCAGAGCTACTATTAAAGGAGATCCGATGGGACTTAGGGTGGGTATTGTAGTAGGGGCGGGTATGTGTATATAAGATGGCACATAGGACAGGGGGGGAGGAGAGAGAAGGGGAGGAAAGGAGAGCAGGAAAAGGAGTAGTAGGAAAAGAGTAAAGAAGAGAGAGAAAGACAGGACAGTAAAGCTACTAAACAAGTGTAAACCACATCTTCACTTTTTTCCACACAAGGAACGTTGTATAAACACATCTCCCAGAGAGTGACCGCACCCCCTGGGAGAGGCAAGATTTGCACCTCGGGGTAGAGGGAGGGATAAAAAGAAAAGCCAGGGGAAAAGGGGGAGGACCCAGGCAAAACAAAGGAGGGGAGGGGGGGAAGGGAGGAGAAAAGAAGAAAAGGAGAGGGAAGATCAGGGAAGAAGGGTAGGGTAATGGACTGCAGGAGGAATCATATAGCAGCAGCAAAATAATGGGAGCATCAATATATCAAGTAACATAGGTAAAAGAAAACAACCAAAACACATCAGTAGACAAGCCCATGGCAGGCAGCAGGGCCTAGGTTAATAAAAACAACAAAGAAAAATGTAAACCATCCCCCTGTATATACCAATCCGTAACAAAAACGGCGGGAGAGGTATAAAGTGAGGGAGCAGTCGCAAACCCAACACACTGAAGGTTCGCAAAACAACTTGCAAAACTGTAGGGCAGCGAACATCCATCCTGCATTGAATCAATAGGAGTAGCAGGATCTCCAACACAAGGAAAGGTGCTGAAGCACAGCAAAAGGTGATCTTCAGTGAAGGGCTGTGCGGGGAGGATGAGTGGTCGAGCGGCTTCGTTTGTAAGGCGGTTTTTCAGGACTCATACATTGGGGGGTGCCGGTGTGAGGCTCGAGAGCCGATCCAGGCGAAAGGCTTCTGGTTGAGGGGGCATGGGCAGTGTCCATGTCTGCAGGATAGTTAAGAAAGTGTTCCGCCTCAGCAGGAGAGGTAAACGTGCGGCGGGTACCATCAGAGGAAGTAATATGAAGTACTGCCGGGTATGCTAGAGTAAACTTAACATGGTTGTTGAAGAGGGCCGCACAGATCGGCGAAAAGGCTTTGCGCATCTTCATGACTTCAATGGAATAGTCAGCAGATAGAAGCAAGGTCGCCCCATCAACATTCAGGGAACGTTGGGATCGAAATTTTTGTAGAATGGCATGCTTATCAGCATAATTGAGGTAGCGGACAATGACTGCCCTGGGTTTAGCGCGCTGTTCATTGAGGTGGCCTAGGCGGTGGGCCCGTTCAACAATGCATGGCGTTTTGAGGCCTAATTGCGCAGGAATGGCTTCGGCGCAAATGTCAGTCAGTTGTGTAGCAGTAACCGATTCGGGTAGGCCCACTACCCTCAAGTTGTTCCTTCTGGCCCGATTTTCCAAATCGTCGATTTTAATCCAGAGGTCTCTGGTAGAATGGGTAAGGCGTGATATGGCCGCAGATTGTGCTGTGGTGTCATCTTCCATGAGGGAGATGCGTTCCTCTGCGTGTGTGAGGCGTTGGGCCTGCAGCTGGAGTTCAGTGCGGAGCTGCTCCATGGCCTTTTTGTATAGCTTTGTCTATAGTAGCGGTCAGCGTGGGGGTCAGGAGAGACACTACTGCCTGTGCGAAGTCAGCAGAGGGGGCCGTGGCAGCGTTGGGAGCCGCCGGAGACAGCGGGGAAGGCTCAGTGAGGCATTGCATAGGCGCCATCTTGGCCGCAGTCTCGGCCTGGTCCGTGTCAGCGGCGATCGCCGCGGCGAGCGATCTGTGCGCGGATCGCTCCACAAAGCGATCCATCGGCGGCTCAGCTACTCCCGGAGTCCGGTGGGGGGGTCCCCGAGGCGTATGGCAGGCTTAGAGGCCGGTTTCAGGGGGTGAGCGGTCGGAGCGATATCCGCTTACCTCCTCCTCATGTGGCGCCGGAACCGGAAGTACGCTGTTTCAACCTGCTCTGCACATACTCAGTTGCTCTCCCATTTTAGGCATATTTAAGTTATGACACCAGCCATTTGATGATTTGATAGTTTGGTTGAGAACACAAGCAAATGGGACAGTTATCAATCCCGGGATTCCAGGAATGTAACTGTATTTTGAAACCCTTAAATCAATTGGTTTACTTCCACTTTATGATTTACTTCTGTTTGGAGGCTCTGGGCTTCAGCAAATTGAAAGCCTCCAGCAAGAAGCACATTGTTATGGGTAAAGCAAGAATTTACGAGTGAAGGTCACAGGAAGGAACTGGAAAGCAGCATAGAAAACGACCACGAAGGAACTCGAACCCTCAATCTTCTGATCCGAAGTCAGACGCCTTATCCATTAGGCCACCCGGTCTGCCACAAGGACATGATTCTGGTTTGTGGCGCCCGGATCAACCAAACACTCAAAGATCACCTGGGACATCTTCTACTTTTTTTGCTCAAGGAGATTTGGTAGAAAGGATCTGAAATGTATGACTTGGTGCAAGGTCATGCTTTAAGAAGTGCATTTGCAAAAGGGCCTAGGTTCAGAGTGTTCATACAGCTCCTTGACAATGGTAATAGATCAATAGAGTACCACGAGTAGATGATATTTCCAGAGGAAGCCAGAGTACCTCAATGTATCTTGTCAGGATGGCCGAGTGGTCTAAGGTGCCAGACTCAAGAGCTGTTTCTTCACATTGTGTAGGTGTTCTGGTCTCCAAATGGAGGCGTGGGTTCAAATCCCACTTCTGACAATCTGTTTACACATTTAGCTTGAACTACAATCACCACTCCCACTGTGTTTTCATGCTATCATGTCACCGACAAAAAAACATGAAAAAAAATCCAAAAACTTTGCACATCCTACATAAAGATCAAATTCTTGAGGAAAATCTGCTAGACCATGCTGTTAAATCTGTCATTTAAAGTGCAACTTTAGTCAGAAAAGTAAGTCCTGCTACATCTCTTCCGGTTGTCCCATTTTGCATATATACTCATGTAAAACATTAAAAAATATGCTTCTATACACTTTGAAATCCAGTAATACGCTGTTTCAACCTGCTCTGCACATACTCAGTTGCTCTCCCATTTTAAGCATATTTAAGTTATGACACCAGCCATTTGATGATTTGATAGTTTGGTTGAGAACACAAGCAAATGGGACAGTTATCAATCCTCCACCTACTATTGCGGGCTGGGCATGCGTGGCATCAAAAAGATTTTTGTTGGTCTCCTGGAATGGTTGTCTTTGATTTTTGGACTCTCACAAAAGAGGGTTGTGTGCTTCGCCAATTCCGTTTGAATTCTTTCCCGGGTCTATAAGATCTTACGTCCTGGTACCTTTCTGGCAAGTGACGTCTGAAGCGATATCCGCTTACCTCCTCCTCATGTGGCGCCGGAACCGGAAGTACGCTGTTTCAACCTGCTCTGCACAAACCCTTAAATCAATTGGTTTACTTCCACTTTATGATTTACTTCTGTTTGGAGGCTCTGGGCTTCAGCAAATTGGAAGCTGAAATGGATATTTTGATGATAGGCAACTCCTATCCTCATATTGATTAGTGGTTCCAAATTAATAACTACTGCAGTAGGGAACAGATACAAAAGATACGCTCAGCATCTTTCCAAATAACCGTTCTCCTTTATTATGACGCATGTGAAGGTTTTTATACACATGATTACGTAGGTATCACATTAATATTACAATTGTACGTTTATGGTAACAAGGGGCGTTACATAGGCAGGCTTATTCTAATCAGAACTCGAAAGAATGCAAAACATGTACTGAAAACATTATTAGTGCCCTGTGCACAGTGAGGGCATTGTGCAATACATATAAAATAGAATACAATTATATACAGAACCTACAAATTTCCATTACAGTCTCCTCTCTTTTGATTAATATTTTGATCACTAACCATACCTGCTATCACCTTTAACCTGGAACCTCCACACGCTTAGGTGGAGGTAATCCTGGCCAAAGAGGCAAAAACTCCATTGTGGAGAAAATAATAGCTGAGCAGCTTTTTTCATTACAAAATGACTTTTCACTGTGAAAAACAAATGATTGATAAGACATATTTACAGAGTACTGGCTGTACACTCCTGTGGCCAGAATGGCCTTCTAGCTTAATTGCTGGTATGCTGACTTATCAGCACATGTAAACACAGACAATTCTACATAAAATGGAAGAGGTACAAAAGACAAATATGACTTCAACATGGCTAAACTACTTTTCAAATATATGTATCCCTTACAATTAAAGTAATTGAATCAAAAAATACCCTAGACTGTGATCGCAAGAAGGAAACAAATCAAACACAGAGATTTCTTTAATTTAGACATTTTTTCACTGTCTGGTGTGGATCCAGGTGACTTTTCCTTCAAGTTTTGCAAAACTGTACATAAAATAGATGCTGTATTGAGTCTCCCAACATTTCCTTATATATAAATGTCTCTTAACAATCCACAAGTCAACTGGCTTTAGTTTTAGATCCTTCCAAACTTTTAGGATCTGGAATTGGGGAGAAAACACATAAATAAGTTTGTCAAAAACCTTAAAAGATCAGCAACATTCTCTGTGAGATCTGAATGGAGGACTTCAGCTGCTGAGACAAAATATAAGCAAGTGAGTAACACACTCCCAAACCAAATCCCATAGGGAAAGAGTCCAACATCCCCCTACGGACTTGATAAAATATAATAAAACATTCAGGCAAAAGTTTTCTAGTTTCTTACTCTACCTTGTCCGCTACATTGTAGACAGTAGGGGGTGTAAAAATAAAACCTCAAAACTTCTAATAAGGACTCTCCTATAAAAATGATTTCCTCTGTTACTCTCTGTAGATTCTGCACTCTGTACTTAAAAACTACTTCTGAGAACACCTTTTTTACTGGGGCCTTTGCAGTAGCATTTGCCACTGGACATCCAGAAAACATGTCCATACAAACAAAATATATACTCGTAAGATCTTGACTTGGGCATCTGGATATATCTTTTTGCTATCTCTAGAAGGGATATTCAGCTTTTGGTAACACCTTTGGTAACAGGTAAAACAAGAAGTGGTATGTTATAAAAACAACTGTGGAGAACCCTGGCTCTATCCCACGCTCATTTACTAAGGCAGCCATAACTACTTGTGACTGATGACACGGTCCACGTGTCAAGCTGAAGGGAAAAGAGTGTCTGGCAAACATAAATGATCACCTTTTCCAAAGTCTTGTTTCGTAAGAAGTTGCCCTCTGTGGACCACTTGTGCTTCTCGTTCTGGGGTCCTTAAAGTTGAATTATTAATCCCAGCTATACTGGGCCAGAACTCGGGTGGAATCTGTGAGTTGCACAGACCCAGCAAGTGTCCGGAGCTGTAAATGCAGCATCCTTAGAGTCGCCTGGTCTGCTTCCATATGTGAGTTTTACTGTTAGTATGGCTACCTCAGCAAGAACCTGGAAGGCTGAAAACAGCCAATCAAATTAACTTGGCATGCTTGATTGGTTTACCTGCCGAAGTAAAAACAAACTTCTGGACCTTCAAATGGAACCAAAAGCTCTCTATATCTTGACTATCTATATAAATATATACTCTTTTTATAGCTCACAGGCTTTTCTAAAACATGAAGCTCTGCTTCTTGAGCTGGGGGAAAAGGATCCAATGACTCTGAATACAGGGTATCCTTCTGGGTGATAAACTTCATCCTCGGTATAAAACCAGGAATAACACTACAAAAAAGTAAATACTCGGGTCTTCTGGGAGTGTGTCCTGCACTGGGCTCACAGCAGCTGATTCCCACGTCATCAATTTAACACATGTGTTTTTTCTTTGTTTCCAGCCTCCTCCAATAGAGGCAATAAGCTGGCTGGATTCAAATGTACACATTTTTCATTGTTAGATTTGTACATAAACACACAAAACAAATTCATATTTTGAACCTTTCATTAGACAAACACTTAGCTATATATTTGCTGTGCAGAATGTCGGACTATTAAAAATTAAATATTCAACCAAAATAATATCTGTAACTTTGTCTAATAGCAACTTTGCATAAAGCTACAGCTCTGATACATCGGAGTGAACCCTTGATTACTGGGTCCAACTTGCATAAATATAACAATAGCTTTTTCCTATCATGCTGTTTGTGTAAGAACTCCTGTTTCATGTTTCAAAAAGACAACTTTTTCCTAGCAATATTATAATAAATGATAAGAATACCCTGCAGTCATGCAGAGATGTCCATAAATCCAAAATATTCTTCTACTTATACCCACTGCACTTAGAAGGAAAAGGGGCTGGGGGCGGAGCCGGCGCGCAAGGAGCATGGACGCGTGAGGTCTGAGCTCCTCACCATACGGGACATCCAACACTGTTTACAGCGACGACAGACACGGACGAGCGGCAGATCCTCACTTCGGAAGGCCCAGGGAAGTGCCCGGTCATGTCGCGGAGGAGGAGGGAGTGCTCTCAGCCCGGGAAAATGACGGACTTTTTCAGCCGGCCAGGTCACACGGGCCAGCAAGATGGCGCACCCGGTGCACGTGTGTCACAGGCCGCAGAGAAGGCCTGCACGGAGGACGCTGAGGACGGCTGGGAAACTGTGAGTAGGCACAGGCATAAACATAAAGCACCACAGGCCGTGTCCCCGTCCTCCTCGAGCACAAATAGCCCAGCTAAATCTAAGCCTAAGCTGACACAGGGGATAGCTGATAGAGAGGGCAGAGGCACGGCTGCTATTATTGATGACACGCTGGAGTTTCATGATGCAATCGCAGCTTTCCCCACAAATAATCAGCCGGTTATGGACTCCATCTTGAAGGACATGTTAGTCACATTGAGAGGGGCAATTCACACTGACATGCTGCAGTTAGTATCACAATGCAAATCTGAAGTAAAAGCAGTCAGTGAAAGGGTCTCTCATATTGAACACAAGATGGGAGAATTTACAGATACGTTCAACAATATGGTGGACGCTCACAACGAACATGATGAGGACATATCCTGGCTTAAAGCTAAAGTGGCGGACCTGGAAGACCGCTCGAGAAGGAATAACGTTAAAATTAGAGGCATTCCGGAGACGGTTAAGCCCCAAGAATTGATGGCACACCTCACTTCTATTATGCGTGAAATTTTGCCAGATGTGTCGTTAGAGGAACTAACTATTGACCGCATCCACAGGCTGCCTAAGGCACAACACATTCAGGCGAAACTTCCCAGAGATACTATTGCAAGGATACATTACTACAGAGTAAAGGAGAAGCTAATGTACGCTATAAGGCAAGCAGATCATCCCCCAGATTGCATCCAGGGACTTACGTTCTTTGCAGATCTGTCGGCTCACACTATGCAACGGAGACGTAATCTCTTGACTATTACCAAGGCACTCAGAAACCACAAGATCCCATACAAATGGAATCACCCAGCTACCCTAATTATTACCAAAGGAGACAGAGATCATCGCATCAGTACACTAGAAGACGGTTTGCACCTACTGGGGAAATGGGACATCATCGACACAGAACAGTCGTCCCCCAGGAATCATCAGGTTCATCAAGCAGTAAAGGACACCCCTGAGAGCTGAAGCGGCTATACCTGGATACCGTGTCTGGTTTGTATCTACTGCACTTCAGCCTGGATGACCCCATCGGCATTGAGACTTGTGTTTCCCCCCGTTTTCATTAGCCACTGTTGGCTTGGTTCTTAGGAATCAGTTCCTACATTTTTTTATTATTGCTTTTTCTAAGTTTTTTTGATACGAAGGTTCTTACACTTCATCGTTTTGTTTACGTTTTTTTATTTTTCATTTCTTCTTTCTTGAAACGAGACTTCCTATATACGCTCACTATCGTGCGCATCAGATTGACTACTGGGTGTTGAACAGAGGAGCGAATAGAGGTTCAGTTGTATATTAGAGGTTGTTGCTCTCCACTTTTGGAGACGTCGCGAGCTCCCGGGTCATGGCATTCAAGTTATCCTCTTTAAATGTTAATGGCCTAAACAGCCCGCAAAACGCCATATGTTATGGAAAGAGACCCAGCGGCTGCGCTGTGATGTCCTCTGCCTGCAGGAGACCCACTTTAAAGAGGGTAGCCATCCTAAATTGACCAACAAACACTTCCCTACAATATTTTTGAGCAATGCCCCAACAAAAAAAAGGGGAGTAGCTATCCTCGTTAAGCATTCAGTTGTTTATAAGTATATTTCCCATCAACAAGACAGAGAAGGGAGGTATCTGATTCTCAACTGCGAAATTAATAATGTAGCTTACACCATAATCAACGCTTATGCCCCCAATGCTCGACAGGTGCATTTTCTCAACAAGCTATGGAAGAGAATACAACAGACAGCTAAAGGGCATATTATTTTATGTGGGGACCTAAATGCAGTCCCAGATAAAATATTAGACGTATCTAATCCCTCCCCGAGGCTCTCCTGCAGGCCTGAGATTGCAAAATTCATAGGAACGGCTGGCTTATATGATGTTTGGAGATGTCAGCACTCCACTGAACGAGACTTTTCTTTTTTTTCTCAGGTTCATATGTCCTATTCTAGGATTGACATGTTTCTAGTTGATAAATTTTTATTACAACGTGTATCTGGTTCAGAGATCGGTACCATTTCATGGACGGATCATGCACCAGTGTCAATGACGGTTGGGGGTGGCACCTTCTCTACCCGGGCAAACCGGTGGAGGTGTGACTCCCAGCTGTTTAAAGATCCAGAGGTGGAACGGGAGGTTGTAACTGCACTGAAGGAATTTTTTATGACTAATGATGTTGAAGGTATAGACCCGTTTATCTTATGGAACACTCACAAAGCTTGTATTAGGGGTCTGCTGATTAAGATAAGCGCGGGAGTGAATAGGAGGAGGAGGCAGCATCTGGATAGCCTTTTGGAAGAAATACATGAGTTAGAAATCGTAAATAAAGCTACCCCTTCCTGCTCCACTAGTAACAAACTTACTAAAGCTCGCATTGACCTACGAACACTACTGGTAGCCCAACATGCCAAGAACATTCATAAACTCAAAGCTAATTGCTATACTCATGGAAATAAGGCAGGGAAGCTCTTGGCCATGCAGCTTAAAGACAAAATACTTAAACAAAGAATACCTTACATAATCCATCCAGAAACGGGATCTAGGCTTACTAATCCTAAAGAAATAGCGGATGCTTTTGGCTGGTATTATAGTAGCCTATACAACTTAAAAGAAGATACCTCCACTGTACAGCCCTCACCTGACGCTATAGAGCGTTTTCTCCAGACTCTTAACCTCCCGAAATTACAACCATTACACTTAGAGCAATTAAATGCCCCATTTTCGTTAGCTGAAATACAAAAAACTATAGACGCTCTCCCTAAAAATAAATCGCCCGGTCCAGATGGCTACTCCTCTGAATATTATAAGACATTCTCTAATATCTTATCTACCTACATGCAGAGGGTGTTCCATGCAGCTGCCTCCTCAGCTTCCTTTCCATCCGAGATGCTTTCAGCTACTATAGTCACATTACCTAAGCCGGGAAAGGACCCAGATAAGGTTCAGAACTTCAGGCCCATATCTTTATTAAATGTGGACCTGAAGATATATGCCAAGATTTTGGCTAATAGGCTGTCTGGGGTTCTGCCTCAATTGGTACAGCCCGACCAGGTAGGGTTTGTGGCTGGGAGGCAGGCCCCGGATGCCACCAGGAGGGTGTTGAACTTGATCCACTCGGCATCCAGCAGGGGGAGGACAGCGGTCCTCCTCTCGCTGGATGCCGAAAAGGCTTTTGACAGAGTCCATTGGGGGTACCTCTCAGCGGTTCTGTCGCGGTTTGGCTTTTCGGGTCCGGTCCTTTCTGCCATTTCTGCACTGTACTCCACACCGTCAGCACATGTATTCACGGAAGGCCTTTTTTCTGAACAGTTCTATATTACCAATGGCACAAGGCAGGGGTGCCCTTTGTCACCCCTGATCTTTGCCCTGGTGATGGAGCCATTGGCGGAAAGGATTAGGACCCATCCGAATATAAGAGGTATTAGCTCTGGTTTAACGAGACACCCTATTACTCTATATGCGGACGATGTGATTCTGTCCCTTGCCGATCCGGAGGAATCCCTGAAAGTGGTGTATGACGTTCTAGAGACCTTTAATGAGATTTCTTATTACAAAATTAATGCCACTAAGTCCAGCATATTGGGTATTAATATTCCTTCGGATATGCAGAACCGAATTATGCTCTCTCTACCTTACGCATGGGCATCTGAATCCATCCAGTACTTGGGCATTAGATTAACCAGCTCCCTATCTCAACTTTATAGATGCAACTTTGAATCTATTCTGTCTAGCTTTGAGGGGGAATTGTCTAGATTTAAACAGTTTTACCTTTCCTGGTCCGGCAGGCTAGCCGCGTACAAGATGTTTTTATTACCCAAACTCCTATATCTTTTCAGAACACTTCCAATTGTGCTTCCAGTCTCCTTTTACGCAACGCTACAACGCCAACTAAGCAGGTATCTATGGGAAGGGAGGCCTGCTCGAAGCAGTTTTAAAGTTCTAGTTAAGCATAGACAGGTGGGAGGAATGGGTGTTCCGGAGCTAAGAGATTATCATATGGCGGCTATTCTGGACCAACTTAGAGTCTGGTTTCATACACCGGGAGGGAAACGGTGGCATGTGTGTGAGCTAGAACAAACTCAACAGAGGGATCTACTGGGGCTCCTATATGCCACACTGATAGGTGATCCTAAAGCACATAAACATCATCCCATTATAAATGCTACATTGCAGGCCTGGGCCTATTTGCGTAAATACCAACCATCCAAATATCGACCTTAAACGTCTCCCTATTCCCCTTTCGGCCTTGTCCTTTCTTACCCCGGACTTACAAGTAACACATTGGGCAAACTATGGACTCTGTTTTACTCACCAACTTTTTACACATGGTCGCATACGGACATTTGGGAATTTGATGGCTTTTCAGGGCATTCCTAAAACTGAATACCTGACTTTCGCCAGACTGACTAGCATGCTTTCTAGAGAACATACAGGGTACTTTAACCTTCCGGAATGTATTTGGGAGCTGTGGCAACCCGCATCTGCACACAAAAAAGGTATTACGGCCATATACAATCTCTTACATGGCAAAATGCATTTTGAAGTGTTTAATCAGTTGGCCAAATGGGAAGAGGAATTACATATCACCATTTCCCCGGACCAATGGGTGAGAGCTATTAAAGGTAGCTATAGCTCCACCCGTTGCTCCAACTTTAGGGAAGGCGCACTTAAGTTACGACTTAGATGGTACAGGACTCCTTACATAGTAGCGAAATATGCAAAAGAGGGTTCAGGCATGTGCTGGAGGGGTTGCGGCCAGATAGGAAATCTGACGCATATTTTTTGGTTCTGCATGTCCTTATGAAGCTTCTGGAGAGAAATAAGCAAGATGGTAGCTAAACTGACAGGAATTTTGAATCCCCTTAGAATAGAACAAGCTCTCCTGGGGGTAGACTTGGATATATACCCTATCCCAGAATGCACGTTAGTGACATATATATTATTTGCTGCTCGGCTAAGCATTACAAGAAAATGGAAGTCGAATGCATCTCCTTTCGTTTCAGAAGTTGTGACCCTAGTTGACCATTCGTTTGAATATGAAAAAACTGTAGCGTTTCAGGAAGACAGATTAAAATCCTTTCTTCGAAAATGGGCGGTATGGGACAAATTTAGAAGATGTCATCACACTGTTTTTTGATTATATTTGATAACTCTGCTGTGACTTGTCTGAAATTCTGCCGTTGTCTCACCCATTTGTTGCATTTATATGATTACCTATCAACCCGCCCATTGGGATATAACATTGCTATAAGAGAAGGCATTACTGGTTTTGTTTTATTTTGGTATCTCATACTCTACACGTTTACGAATTTGTACGAGATATGTAATCCTCTTTATGGTTTCACTACGTATGTATATGCTTATGTGGAATGTCATTCTTTGAAACCTTTAATAAAAAGATTGTTAAAAAGAAGGAAAAGGGGCACACCATTTCACAATCCACACATTCTGCTTTGGATTTCAAAAATAAAAATACATAAAAACAAAAGGACCAACAATATATATGATGGACCAGAAAGCACTTGGCCATCAAAAACTATAAACCAACTGGCTGCAGGCAGCAGCTATCCTAACAGGGTGTGTGGACTTGATGTGATGGGTCTGTTATATTTAAATGTTATTATTACTCTCACATCATGGACCGCACATCAAGTTATTATCAGACTTCATTAAGATTTCATTTCTGTAGAAAAACTTCCTTATGTATCCCATCCATCTTGGCTTTGTTAAACATTATTGCAGCTGTATTCAAATTAACAACCTCATCTGAATCTTTTTTTTCTTTCCACTCAATAAATGTAAAATTACAAAATTGTTATCTTAATCTAAACTAATTCCATTTTTACCAATTTCCCCATTAACCTGGATTTCATTTCCAACCAAAGATTGTCTAAACCAGTTTCAATATATCTATATTTATTAATAAAATTGTTAAACTCATATTAGAAATTAATACTCATATGATAATTTCAATATCACACACTAATATATATGCACAGATAAATGTCCTTAAAGGGGGACATATTACTTAATTTTACTCAATTTATCTCTTTTTTTTTTTTTTAAATGCACTGTTTCCACTATCAAAAGATATTCAATTCAATTCAATGTAACCTTGATTTTACCATGTTTGGAAAACAGATTCAAAAATAATTGTGATCACATTGTTTATCATTAGATTCGTTAACTCGGCACATTTTGTTATAAATGTTTTGTCTAAAAAACTGAAATTAGCATGGTGTCCTCCCAGCTTATCACCAATCTCTCATGTCAGCCACATTCTTTCAGGAGAGCACAAAGGAGGGGGTCACATCTGCGTACATGACACAAGCGATAGAACTAAAGGTTCCAGCATTCACAAACATACTCAAATATATCTCTAAAATCGCTTACATTATTCCCATTTGTACACAACACATGCCTTTCATTCTCTCTTTATTTTAACGCTTTTTAAATACTTCCTTGCTTAAATTTCTACTTTCTTTATTTTGGTCTGATATCCTTTGCATCCAATGTATTGTAATTCCATACTTCACATACTGTACCTTCTATGATCAGACGGGCAGCTATAGTGCTCGTCCCATCTTCCCTCTCTGACAACATACAAAGCATTCTGTTTTAACTCTCATTACTGTTTCTTGACTTTACTAGTTGTAGTGCCTGACCCCAAATTCAGCCCACAACTTAACATCAAAAAGTCCCTTTCTGTCTAGTGTTAATGTCACTCTTGATCCAGCCTGCTCACATAAATAGCTGTTTCTCTAGCTGTATACTCTGCATGATTCTTTGTCCCTGTGGACTTTGGTAACCCAGTTACCCATTGTGGATCCCTGTCCACGTTAACCATTAATCTAGGGGCTCAGTATAGGCGGAACCACATCTTCGGTTCATATATAGCGATCCTCTTGCGCTGGGCATTTTTGAGGGTCTCTTACCCGTCATTCCCTTACTTAATTTAATGCCCATAATGACTGGCCAGTCTTCTCTATGTATGCCTAAACCCTTTTGCCTCTAAACTACTTTATCTAGCAGATGTACTACATTATACTCTGTGAACAGCACTATTCTTCCCTTTCTCTATAACACTCTGATGGACAGTAGACAGTGACAACATAACATATAACCACTAATCAATACAGTTCGATTAAGGGGAGTAAAATAGGTACCCTTTGTCCCGAAAATGCCTTACCGATCAAGGAAGTCTGATAACTCAAATGTAAGCAAAAGGCTTACCTCAGCCGGCTGATTATCAGAAATTCCCGGATCGTCTCAAGCTCCTCGTTTCGGATACTCAGGGTCACCTGATAACCCCTGCTAGGCTGGCTTCGCCACCTGAAATGGATATTTTGATGATAGGCAACTCCTATCCTCTTATTGATTAGTGGTTCCAAATTAATAACTACTGCAGTAGGGAACAGACACAAAAGATACGCTCAGCATCTTTCCAAATAACCGTTCTCCTTTATTATGACGCATGTGAAGGTTTTTATACACATGATTACGTAGTTATCACATTAATATTACAATTGTACGTTTATGGTAACAAGGGGCGTTACATAGGCAGGCTTATTCTAATCAGAACTCGAAAGAAGCACGTTGTTATGGGTAAAACAAGAATTTACGAGTTAAGGTCACAGGAAGGAACTGGAAAGCAGCATAGAAAACAACCACGAAGGGACTCGAACCCTCAATCTTCTAATACGAAGTCAGATGCCTTATCCATTAGGCCATGTGGTCTGCCACAAGGACATGATTCTGGTTTGTGGCGCCCTGATCAACCAAACACTCGAAGATCACCTGGGACATCTTCTACTTTTTTTGCTCAAGGAGATGTGGTAGAAAGGATCTGAAATGTATGACTTGGCGCAAGGTCATGCTTTAAGAAGTGCATTTGCAAAAGGGTCTAGGTTCAGAGTGTTCATACAGCTCCTTGACAATGGTAATAGATCAGTAGAGTACCACGAGTAGATGATATTTCCAGAGGAAGCCAAAGGACCTCAATGTACCTTGTCAGGATGGCCGAGTGGTCTAAGGCGCCAGACTCAAGAGCTGTTTCTTCACATTGTGTGGGTGTTCTGGTCTCCAAATGGAGGCGTCGGTTCAAATACCACTTCTGACAATCCGTTTACACATTTAGCTTGAACTACAATCACCACTCCCGCTGTGTTTTCATGCTACCATGTCACCGACAAAAAAACATTTAAAACATTTAAAAAATCCAAAAACTTTGCACATCCTACATAAAGATCAAATTCTTGAGGAAAATCTGCTAGACCATGCTGTTAAATCTGTCATTTAAAGTGCAACTTTAGTCAGAAAAGTAAGTCCTGCTACATCTCTTTCGGTTGTCCCATTTTGCATATATACTCATGTAAAACATTAAAAAATATGGTTCTATACACTTTGAAATCCAGTAATACGCTGTTTCAACCTGCTCTGCACATACTCAGTTGCTCTCCCATTTTAGGCATATTTAAGTTATGACACCAGCCATTTGATGATTTGATAGTTTGGTTGAGAACACAAGCAAATGGGACAGTTATCAATCCCGGGATTCCAGGAATGTAACTGTGTTTTGAAACCCTTAAATCAATTGGTTTACTTCCACTTTATGATTTACTTCTGTTTGGAGGCTCTGGGCTTCAGCAAATTGGAAGGCTCCAGCAAGAAGCACGTTGTTATGGGTAAAGCAAGAATTTACGAGTGAAGGCCACAGGAAGGAACTGGAAAGCAGCATAGAAAATGACCACGAAGGGACGCGAACCCTCAATCTTCTAGATCTAAAGTCAGACGCCTTATCCATTAGGCCATGCGGTGTGCCACAAGGACATGAATCTGGTTTGCTGCGCCCGGATCAACCAAACACTCGAAGATCACCTGGGACATCTTCTACTTTTTTTGCTCAAGGAGATGTGGTAGAAAGGATCTGAAATGTATGACTTGGTGCAAGGTCATGCTTTAAGAAGTGCATTTGCAAAAGGGCCTAGGTTCAGAGTGTTCATACAGCTCCTTGACAATGGTAATAGATCAATAGAGTACCACGAGTAGATGATATTTCCAGAGGAAGCCAAAGTACCTCAACGTATCTTGTCAGGATGGCCGAGTGGTCTAAGTCGCCAGACTCAAGAGCTGTTTTTTCACATTGTGTGGGTGTTCTGGTCTCCAAATGGAGGCGTGGGTTCAAATCCCACTTTTGACAATCTGTTTACACATTTAGCTTGAACTACAATCACCACTCCCGCTGTGTTTTCATGCTACCATGTCACCGACAAAAAAAAAGAAAAAAAATCCAAAAACTTTGCACATCCTACATAAAGATCAAATTCTTGAGGAAAATCTGCTAGACCATGCTGTTAAATCTGTCATTTAAAGTGCAACTTTAGTCAGAAAAGTAAGTCCTGCTACATCTCTTCCGGTTGTCCCATTTTGCATATATACTCATGTAAAACATTAAAAAATATGCTTCTATACACTTTGAAATCCAGTAATACGCTGTTTCAACCTGCTCTGCACATACTCAGTTGCTCTCCCATTTTAGGCATATTTAAGTTATGACACCAGCCATTTGATGATTTGAAAGTTTGGTTGAGAACACAAGCAAATGGGACAGTTATCAATCCCGGTTTTCCAGGAATGTAACTGTGTTTTGAAACCCTTAAATCAATTGGTTTACTTCCACTTTATGATTTACTTCTGTTTGGAGGCTCTGGGCTTCAGCAAATTGGAAGCCTCCAGCAAGAAGCACGTTGTTATGGCTAAAGCAAGAATTGTGAGGGTCACAGGAAGGAACTGGAAAGCAGCATAGAAAATGACCACGAAGGGACTCGAACCCTCAATCTTCTGAGACGAAGTCAGACGCCTTATCCATTAGGCCACGCGGTCTGCCACAAGGACATGATTCTGGTTTGTGGCGCCCGGATCAACCAAACACTCGAAGATCACCTGGGACATCTTCTACTTTTTTTGCTCAAGGAGATTTGGTAGAAAGGTGTGTGGGTGTTCTAGTCTCCAAATGGAGGCGTGGGTTCAAATCCCACTTCTGACAATCTGTTTACACATTTAGCTTGAACTACAATCACCACTCCCGCTGTGTTTTCATGCTACCATGTCACCGACAAAAAAACATGAAAAAAAATCCAAAAACTTTGCACATCCTACATAAACATCAAATTCTTGAGGAAAATCTGCTAGACCATGCTGTTAAATCTGTCATTTAAAGTGCAACTTTAGTCAGAAAAGTAAGTCCTGCTACATCTCTTGCGGTTGTCCCATTTTGCATATATACTTATGTAAAACATTAAAAAATATGGTTCTACTGATAAAATGGGGCGCCAGGAAGAAAAGGGAAAGAGAGGGTGAAATTACAAAACTATCCCAACAAATTTCTAACTTGGAACTACAACATAAACAATCCCAATCTCGTCGGGTAGAAGAGCAACTGACTGAACGCAGAAAGGCACTACGCCTCCTGCTGGTTCTCAAAATCAAAAGATCCCTCTTTTTCAAAAAAAATATTTTTTATGAACAAGGGGACAAAAGTGGGAAACAACTAGCTAGGGCCCTGAAGGAAGCAACACTATCTAGTCATATCCATGCCATAAAGGACAAAAAGGGGACTCTGCAATACAAATCTAAAGAAATGGCAGACCTGTTTCACGATTACTATGCCAATTTATACAACCTGCCGGCCCAACACAAACCATCCCACATAACTCAGACAAAACAAGAAGCAATTAAAGACTTCTTGGAAAACAGTAACTTACCTTCTCTGGCAAGTGGCGAGGCAAACAAGCTGGATGACCCTATAGCTATATCAGAGATCTCAGACGCAATATTTGATTTAAAAACAGGTAAGAGCCCTGGACCTGATTGTTTTACGTCACAATATTATAAGACTTACACAATCTCTCTCCTGAAACCTCTCCAAGCGGCCTTTAACTTTCTAGCAAAACACAGAAACAACTCCAACTCATTCTTAATGGCACACATAGCTGTTATCCCAAAACCTAACAAGGACCACTCCGATTGCGCAAACTTTAGGCCCATATCACTCCTAAATGTTGATCTCAAGATCCTGGCCAAAATACTTGCCAATAGATTGAAACCCCTTCTGGCAAAGATCATAGGCCCTGAGCAGGTGGGATTCATGCCAGGTAGGGAAGCCCGTGACAATACCACTAAGGCACTGAATCTTATCCACTTTGCTCAAACCTCCAAAACAGCCAGCATATTGCTCTCCACTGACGCAGAGAAGGCTTTCGATAGAGTCTCCTGGGACTACATGATGGACACTTGTGCCCATATTGGATTGAAAGAGAACATGCTATCATGGATCTCAGCCCTCTATCGAAATCCCCAGGCCCAAATTAAAGTAAATAACATACTCTCAGACCCCATCTCGATTCACAATGGAACACGCCAAGGATGCCCTCTATCACCACTTCTCTTTATTATCACCTTAGAACCCCTAATAAGAACAATCAACCTACACAGAGATATTCAGGGCTTCGTAGTAAACCATAGAGAATACAAAATAGCCGCATATGCGGATGACCTTTTACTCTTCATCACCAACCCACATATATCTTTACCAAATCTTCAAAAAGTGTTTCAAACCTTTGGGTTCATTTCCAATTTTAAAGTGAATCAGTCAAAATCTGAAGCACTCAACCTTACCCTACCACCTGACCAATTTAAGAGACTGAAAGACAACTACCCTTATAAATGGGAACAGACTACACTCAAATACTTGGGAATAAACTTAACTAACAACCTTGACACTTTATACAACTACAACTTTAAACCTTTATTATCCACAATAACTAAAGACCTGCTGAGGTGGAAACCAAAGAAATTCTCATGGTTTGGCAGGGCGTCCATCTTGAAGATGACGATACTGCCTAGACTATTGTACCTATTTAATTCTCTACCCATAAAAATTCCGGAAACCTTTTTTAGCACTCTCCTTAAAGCACAGAGAAGCTTCCTCTGGGCAGATAGAAGACCCAGAATCAATTTCAATCTACTAACGCTTCCCAAAAGTGAGGGAGGCATGGGTCTTCCTGACTTCAAAAAATATTTTCAGGCTGCACACATCACCAGACTCATAGACTGGCACTGCCATGGCCCAAACAAAGACTGGGTCCAATTAGAAAGCAATCTAACCCTACATAAAACACTTTACTATCCATGGTCTATACACTCCAAAAAAGATAAACAGATAGGACACCCACTGATTGAAAACACAATCAATATTTGGCACAAAATAGCGAGTCTTTACAAAATCGCATCCGTCCCGGGCCCGCTGACACCACTCACCAATAATCCTGCTTTCCCACCGGGTATGCACCATAAACTACCACATGACCTCCTCATTCACCACTGTATAGCAAACTCGAAAATCAAAACATTTGACGCACTTAGCTCCGAGGTGGGCGAGACATTTCCTGGCCTGTGGTTTTACATGCAATTACGGGACTTTGTGGTGAACAGTAAGCACAAATCTAAATTTAGCCTCCCGTTGACGCAGCTGGAATCTATATGCTTAAAAAGATCACCGGTAGCGCACACCACGTCCCTTGCATACTCATGGCTAATGTGTACGCCACACGTGGATAATAATAAACACAAAAAGAAGTGGGAACATGACCTTAAACTGAAAATTTCTGAAAAGCAATGGGAAAAGGTGTGTATTCTGACACACAAATGCTCATTAAGCTCCAAATACCAAGAGATTTCCTATAAGGTCCTCACCCAGTGGTATTTGACACCGCAAAAGACCGGGGGATGGTCTCATCCCACCTCGGATAAATGCTGGAGATGTAAAACTTGTGTAGGCTCCTTTATACATATCTGGTGGGAATGCCCTCTCATCCGCACCTACTGGGACGAAATTAAGACCTGGATAAAACATATAACGGAAACTAATCTCGAGCTAGACGCAGCCGCGTGCCTGATTAATCTAGTCCCAATTACCTTAAGTCGCTACAAAAAATCACTCTCTCGACACCTACTCGTTGCTGCTAAAACACTCATACCCATCTATTGTAAAACCCCCAGAGTCCCAGGAGTTAGGGACTGGTTAAATAGAGTGCAATATATTTTTAAAATAGAGGAAATAGTGGCAATGAAAAAAGAGAATAGCACTTCCTTTAACAAAACTTGGCAACCTTGGCTGGCTTTTTCCCTCTCTTCAGATTACCAATTACTTATGGGCTGAACTACCCTTCCCCAATATTCTCAGAGGAAAAGGAAATAGAAAGGAGAAACGGAATGATTGAGCTATATATGCCTCTATTAGATACACACTTAACTTAAGGAATCGAATCCCAGTGCGATGGCACCCCTCCCCCCCCCCTTGACTTCCATCCCCCTTTACCTTGTACCCTCTTTCACCCTCCCTCTAATACATGATTTATCCAGTGTTATCTTTAGTTTCCACTTTAGCTATTGGATCTTGCTTTATCTTTTGTTCTAATTGAGATTAGACATGTGCATTCGTTTTCGTCCGAATGCATTTTCGTCCGAATTTCAGCTATTTTCGTTTTCGTTTTGACAAACGATAACGAAAGCACAAAATCCGAAAAACGAAAGATCCGACATAAATAAATGCTTTATTTTCGTTTTCATTGTTACAACAGTTCGATATAGAATAGGAGATTCGACATGACTCTGACAACAATCTGTGTCTATAGAACCTGTGTTCGAATGTGCCTAACCTTACCTCTATTAGTCCAAGATTATATAGAGAAAAGATTCGACAGAGAAAAAAGATTTGACAGAGAGAAAAGATTCTGCAAGATACTGTCCTAAAAAGTGTTTGGGGACCCGGGTCCTGCCCCAGGGGACATGTATCAATGCAAAAAAAAGTTTTAAAAACGGCCGTTTTTTCGGGAGCAGTGATTTTAATAATGATTAAAGTGAAACAATAAAAGTGTAATATTCCTTTAAATTTCGTAGGGGGGGGGTTGTCTATAGTATGCCTGTGAAGGGGCGCATGTTTCCCGTGCTTAGAATTGTCCCTGCACAAAGTGTCATTTATGCAGGAAAAAAAGTCCTTTAAAATCACTCGCAGCTATAATGAATTGTCGGCTCCGTAATACAGAGAACACTCATTGAAAGTCATTGATAAAAAAATAAATAAATAAATTAAAAAAAAAGCGTGGGGGTCCCCCAAATTCAATTACCAGGCCCTTCAGGTCTGGTATGGATATTAAGGGGAACCCTGCCTCAAATTTAAGAAAAAATTTGACGTGGGGTTCCCCCTAAATATCCATAACCAGACCCTTCAGGTCTGGTATGGATATTAAGGGGAACCCCGCGTCAAATTTAAAAAAAAATTGACGTGGGGTTCCCCCTAAAAATCCATACCAGACCCTTTATCCGAGCACGCAACCTGGCAGGCCGCAGGAAAAGAGGGGGGGACGAGAGAGCGGCCCCCCCTCCCTCCTGAACCGTACCAGGCCACATGCCCTCAACATTGGGAGGATGCTTTGGGGGTCTGTGACCCCTCAAAGCACCTTGTCCCCATGTTGATGAGGACAAGGGCCTCATCCCCACAACCCTGGCCGGTGGTTGTGGAGGTCTGCGGGCGGGGGGCTTATCAGAATCTGGAAGCCCCCTTTAACAAGGGGACCCCCAGATCCCGCCCCCCCCCCTGTTTGAAATGGTAAGGGGGTACAAAAGTACCCCTACCATTTCACAAAGAAAGTGTAAAAAATGTTTAAATAAAACAAACACACTTTTGAAAAATTCCTTTATTAAAAATAAAAAAATAAAAAAAAGATTCCAGCGGCGGTAATCCACTCTTGCTATCCAGCGACGGACGGTCATATCTCCAGCGATGTCTCATGTCATCCAGCGCAGCTCAGCATCCTTCTTCTGTCTCCGTGTAGGAGACATTGCAGGCATTCCGGCGGCTGACGTTTGTTATATACGGAGGGCGGGGCCACCCGTCACCTGACCCCGCCCCCCTCTGACGCAAGGGGAAACCCGGGGTTCCCTGTGACGTAGGGGTGACCCGCACCCCTCTGATGTAACACAGGCAGGTTTCCGTTACATCAGAGGGGGGCGGGGTCACCTATACGTCACGGGGAACCCCGGGTTTCCCCTTGCGTCAGAGGGGGGCGGGGTCAGGTGACGGGTGGCCCCGCCCTCCGTATATAACAAACGTCAGCCGCCGGAATGCCTGCAATGTCTCCTACACGGAGACAGAAGAAGGATGCTGAGCTGCGCTGGATGACATGAGACATCGCTGGAGATATGACCGTCCGTCGCTGGATAGCAAGAGTGGATTACCGCCGCTGGAATCTTTTTTTTATTTTTTTATTTTTAATAAAGGAATTTTTCAAAAGTGTGTTTGTTTTATTTAAACATTTTTTACACTTTCTTTGTGAAATGTTAGGGGTACTTTTGTACCCCCTTACCATTTCAAACAGGGGGGGGGCCGGGATCTGGGGGTCCCCTTGTTAAAGGGGGCTTCCAGATTCTGATAAGCCCCCCGCCCGCAGACCTCCACAACCACCGGCCAGGGTTGTGGGGATGAGGCCCTTGTCCTCATCAACATGGGGACAAGGTGCTTTGAGGGGTCACAGACCCCCAAAGCATCCTCCCAATGTTGAGGGCATGTGGCCTGGTACGGTTCAGGAGGGAGGGGGGGCCGCTCTCTCGTCCCCCCCTCTTTTCCTGCGGCCTGCCAGGTTGCGTGCTCGGATAAAGGGTCTGGTATGGATTTTTAGGGGGAACCCCACGGCAATTTTTTTTTAAATTTGACGCGGGGTTCCCCTTAATATCCATACCAGACCTGAAGGGTCTGGTTATGGATATTTAGGGGGAACCCCACGTCAAATTTTTTCTTAAATTTGAGGCAGGGTTCCCCTTAATATCCATACCAGACCTGAAGGGCCTGGTAATTGAATTTGGGGGACCCCCACGCTTTTTTTTTTATTTATTTATTTATTTTTTTATCAATGACTTTCAATGAGTGTTCTCTGTATTACGGGAGCCGACAATTCATTATAGCTGCGAGTGATTTTAAAGGACTTTTTTTCCTGCATAAATGACACTTTGTGCAGGGACAATTCTAAGCACCAGAAACATGCGCCCCTTCACAGGCATACTATAGACAACCCCCCCCTACGAAATTTAAAGGAATATTACACTTTTATTGTTTCACTTTAATCATTATTAAAATCACTGCTCCCGAAAAAACGGCCGTTTTTAAAACTTTTTTTTGCATTGATCCATGTCCCCTGGGGCAGGACCCAGGTCCCCAAACACTTTTTAGGACAGTAACTTGCAAATTAGCCTTTAAAATGAGCACTTTAGATTTTGAACGTTGGAGTCCCATAGACTTTAATAGGGTTCTAAAGTATGCTATATACTAGCTCCGTCGAATCTTCTTTATACATTCGACAGACACCATAAGCCTTCAAAGACAGATTCGACCGTGATTCATGTGGATTTTCGGACGAATGCAATTTTTGAACGAAAAACGAAATAAATAAAAACGAATTTCGGGAGTAACTAAATAAATTAAGTTTTCAGACGAAAACGAAATTCCGAAACGAAATATTTTACTCTGCACATGTCTAATTGAGATACTTGGTTACAACACAAATGCTACCTAACTGTATCAATGTGTGTATACATACCACTGTTGACGACATTTATAATCCTATGTTAATTGTAAACCTGAACATACTCTCAATAAAACCTTTGATTGTGAAATAAAAAATATGGTTCTATACACTTTGAAATCCAGTAATACGCTGTTTCAACCTGCTCTGCACATACTCAGTTGCTCTCCCATTTTAGGCATATTTAAGTTATGACACCAGCCATTTGATGATTTGATAGTTTGGTTGAGAACACAAGCAAATGGGACAGTTATCAATCCCGGGATTCCAGGAATGTAACTGTGTTTTGAAACCCTTAAATCAATTGGTTTACTTCCACTTTATGATTTACTTCTGTTTGGAGGCTCTGGGCTTCAGCAAATTGGAAGCCTCCAGCAAGAAGCACGTTGTTATGGGTAAAGCAAGAATTTACGAGTGAAGGTCACAGGAAGGAACTGGAAAGCAGCATAGAAAACAACCACGAAGGGACTCGAACACTCAATCTTCTGATCTGAAGTCAGACGCCTTATCCATTAGGCCACACGGTCTGCCACAAGGCCATGATTCTGGTTTGTGGCGCCCGGATCAACCAAACACTCGAAGATCACCTGGGACATCTTCTACTTTTTTTGCTCAAGGAGATTTGGTAGAAAGGATCTGAAATGTATGACTTGGTGCAAGGTCATGCTTTAAGAAGTGCATTTGCAAAAGGGCCTAGGTTCAGAGTGTTCATACAGCTCCTTGACAATGGTAATAGATCAATAGAGTACCACGAGTAGATGATATTTCCAGAGGAAGCCAAAGGACCTCAACGTATCTTGTCGGGATGGCCGACTGGTCTAAGGTGCCAGAATCAAGAGCTGTTTCTTCACATTGTGTGGGTGTTCTGGTCTCCAAATGGAGGCGTCGGTTCAAATCCCACTTCTGACAATCTGTTTACACATTTAGCTTGAACTACAATCACCACTCCCGCTGTGTTTTCATGCTACCATGTCACCGACAAAAAAACATGAAAAAAAATCCCAAAACTTTGCACATCCTACATAAAGATCAAATTCTTGAGGAAAATCTGCTAGACCGTGCTGTTAAATCTGTCATTTAAAGTGCAACTTTAGTCAGAAAAGTAAGTCCTGTTAAATCTCTTCCTGTTGTCCCATTTTGCATATATACTCATGTAAAACATTAAAAAATATGGTTCTATACACTTTGAAATCCAGTAATACGCTGTTTCAACCTGCTCTGCACATACTCAGTTGCTCTCCCATTTTAGGCATATTTAAGTTATGACACCAGCCATTTGATGATTTGATAGTTTGGTTGAGAACACAAGCAAATGGGACAGTTTTCAATCCCGGGATTCCAGGAATGTAACTGTGTTTTGAAACCCTTAAATCAATTGGTTTACTTCCACTTTATGATTTACTTCTGTTTGGAGGCTCTGGGCTTCAGCAAATTGGAAGCCTCCAGCAAGAAGCACGTTGTTATGGGTAAAGCAAGAATTGCGAAGGTCACAGGAAGGAACTGGAAAGCAGCATAGAAAACAACCACGAAGGGAATCGAACCCTCAATCTTCTGATCCGAAGTCAGACGCCTTATCCATTAGGCCACGTGGTCTGCGACAAGGACATGATTCTGGTTTGTGGCGCCCGGATCAACCAAACACTCGAAGATCACCTGGGACATCTTCTACTTTTTTTGCTCAAGGAGATTTGGTAGAAAGGATCTGAAATGTATGACTTGGTGCAAGGTCATGCTTTAAGAAGTGCATTTGCAAAAGGGCCTAGGTTCAGAGTGTTCATACAGCTCCTTGACAATGGTAATAGATCAATAGAGTACCACGAGTAGATGATATTTCCAGAGGAAGCCAAAGGACCTCAATGTATCTTGTCAGGATGGCTGAGTGGTCTAAAGCGCCAGACTCAAGAGCTGTTTCTTCACATTGTGTGGGTGTTCTGGTCTCCAAATGGAGGCGTGTGTTTAAATCCCACTTCTGACAATCTGTTTACACATTTAGCTTGAACTACAATCACCACTCCCGCTGTGTTTTCATGCTACCATGTCACCGACAAAAAAACATGAAAAAAAATCCAAAAACTTTGCACATTCTACATAAAGATCAAATTCTTGAGGAAAATCTGCTAGACCATGCTGTTAAATCTGTCATTTAAAGTGCAACTTTAGTCAGAAAAGTAAGTCCTGCTACATCTCTTCCAGCTGTCCCATTTTGCATATATACTCATGTAAAACATTAAAAAATATGGTTCTATACACTTTGAAATCCAGTAATACGCTGTTTCAACCTGCTCTGCACATACTCAGTTGCTCTCCCATTTTAGGCATATTTAAGTTATGACACCAGCCATTTGATGATTTGATAGTTTGGTTGAGAACACAAGCAAATGGGACAGTTATCAATCCCGGGATTCCAGGAATGTAACTGTGTTTTGAAACCCTTAAATCAATTGGTTTACTTCCACTTTATGATTTACTTCTGTTTGGAGGCTCTGGGCTTCAGCAAATTGGAAGCCTCCAGCAAGAAGCACGTTGTTATGGCTAAAGCAAGAATTGTGAAGGTCACAGGAAGGAACTGGAAAGCAGCATAGAAAACAACCACGAAGAGACTCGAACCCTCAATCTTCTGATCCAAAGTCAGACGCCTTATCCATTAGGCCACGCGGTCTGCCACAAGGACATGAGTCTGGTTTGTGGCGCCCGGATCAACCAAACACTCGAAGATCACCTGGGACATCTTCTACTTTTTTTGCTCAAGGAGATGTGGTAGAAAGGATCTGAAATGTATGACTTGGTGCAAGGTCATGCTTTAAGAAGTGCATTTGCAAAAGGGCCTAGGTTCAGAGTGTTCATACAGCTCCTTGACAATGGTAATAGATCAATAGAGTACCACGAGTAGATGATATTTCCAGAGGAAGCCAAAGGACCTCAACGTATCTTGTCGGGATGGCCGACTGGTCTAAGGCGCCAGAATCAAGAGCTGTTTCTTCACATTGTGTGGGTGTTCTGGTCTCCAAATGGAGGCGTCGGTTCAAATCCCCCTTCTGACAATCTGTTTACACATTTAGCTTGAACTACAATCACCACTCCCACTGTGTTTTCATGCTACCATGTCACCGACAAAAAAAATCCCAAAACTTTGCACATCCTACATAAAGATCAAATTCTTCAGGAAAATCTGCTAGACCGTGCTGTTAAATCTGTCATTTAAAGTGCAACTTTAGTCAGAAAAGTAAGTCCTGTTAAATCTCTTCCTGTTGTCCCATTTTGCATATATACTCATGTAAAACATAAAAAAATATGGTTCTATACACTTTGAAATCCAGTAATATGCTGTTTCAACCTGCTCTGCACATACTCAGTTGCTCTCCCATTTTAGGCATATTTAAGTTATGACACCAGCCATTTGATGATTTGATAGTTTGGTTGAGAACACAAGCAAATGGGACAGTTTTCAATCCCGGGATTCCAGGAATGTAACTGTGTTTTGAAACCCTTAAATCAATTGGTTTACTTCCACTTTATGATTTACTTCTGTTTGGAGGCTCTGGGCTTCAGCAAATTGGAAGCCTCCAGCAAGAAGCACGTTGTTATGGGTAAAGCAAGAATTTACGAGTGAAGGTCACAGGAAGGAACTGGAAAGCAGCATAGAAAACGACCACGAAGGGACTCGAACCCTCAATCTTCTGATCCGAAGTCAGACGCCTTATCCATTAGGCCACGCAGTCTGCCACAAGGACATGACTCTGGTTTGTGGCGCCCGGATCAACCAAACACTCGAAGATCACCTGGGACATCTTCTACTTTTTTTGCTCAAGGAGATTTGGTAGAAAGGATCTGAAATGTATGACTTGGTGCAAGGTCATGCTTTAAGAAGTGCATTTGCAAAAGGGCCTAGGTTCAGAGTGTTCATACAGCTCCTTGACAATGGTAATAGATCAATAGAGTACCACGAGTAGATGATATTTCCAGAGGAAGCCAAAGGACCTCAATGTATCTCTACTAGGCCTCCATAATCCCCGGACTTTCCTGCGGGGCTGCCCGGCGGCGGAACCAGGCATCCCGGAGGAGATATACTCGGCCGCCGCACCGCTGCACCGCTGCACACAGGAGGCTCCTGGGATCACCTGCCCTGCACCCCTCCGGCCTGGTGAGTCCCCTGTGGGGATACTTGAACTTCCACCTGCCTGCTCTCCTCCAATTCTCTCTCCCCTCCCTCCCCACACCGTCAGGAGGATCCCTTGCTAGGCCACCCCTGGGGGCTTATGAGGACTGGTTCGTTTATTGCTATCCTTTTATCATTGCACCAGGCAACAATCATCCCTGGCAACACCCTCCAGGCGAGACCCTGGCTTCGGCCTATACTGGTTCCTGGTGGCCATCTTGCTACACCCTGCTACACCCAGGTTTTCACAGCTCCCATTGCCACAGATCCACAAGGTGAAGGGGTTAAAACAAAATAAGCCTCCTGACATTGACTGTACCTGTCGCCAGTAATTAATATGACCACGAACTTTAACCTCCGTGGCTCCTAAATGAGTTAGAGGGCCCATCTACTCTCCATGACCCCCGCTAAACAACGCTAACTACTAATAGATCCGGGGGTAAGCTCTTCTTATCTCTACAGTACCAAAGCACCCCATGGGAAAAATCGGTCAGCAGCAGGAACATTACAAGCATATCCCTGAACAACAACAGACAGGGCCTATTATGGATCGTTTTGTCACCAGATCTCAACTTGCGCCCTCTCATTCTCCGCCGGATCCCTTTGCCATTCTGGATTCAACTCTTGGGACTGAGGGCTCTGGCTCCTCTTCGGCTAATGCTCTCCAGGCCCCTGAACCGGGTCCCCCCTCAGCGCAGGGGGTTCTTACCCCTGCTATCTTGGATGCCAAATTGGACGCCAAGCTCCACCTATTACTTCAACAGATCACGACTAATGTCTCGGCCGAGGTAAATAAGCTTGCGGTGGAATTGAGAAAGGAGATCAACCAGCTGGGTGAGCGTACAGACACACTTGAAAATAAATTTGACGAGATGGTTAGCTATGTCCAAGCCGTTGAGGAAGACAATCACAACCTCCGCCTCTCCGTCTCCCAACTACAGCTGCAACAGGAGGACCTGGAGAATAGAGAGAGACGCCAGAACTTACGCTTTAGAGGTATCCCGGAGACTGTGGGTGACTCTGATCTACGTTCTTACCTCCTGGGCCTTTTTAACGCCCTGGCCCCCACGGTCGTGGACATAGACTGGCGCCTTGACAGAGCACATCGCTCCCTGGCCCCCTAACCTCCTGCTGGAGCCAGACCTAGGGACGTTGTTGTCCGGTTTCACTTCTTTAAAAGCAAGGAGGCACTGATCCGCTCCACACGCAATAAACCTCAAATAACCTACCAAGGGGTGAAACTGCAAATCTTCAGTGATCTTTCTCCCATCACTCTGGCTAAACGCAGGAACCTCCGGCCGATCACCTCCCACCTGCAACACCACAAGGTCCCATACTTTTGGGGGTTTCCCTTTCGCTTGATGGTGTCAAAAAATGGAACTCAGCACGTCTTACGGGACCTTCCGGAAAGCGAAACCTTCTTGAAGAACCTTGGTCTTCCTCCCCTCCCTGAGGAGGACATACATCCCGCTGAAGTCCAGATTCGTCCGTTACCCAACACTCCAAGCCGCATTTGGACGCCCGTGCGAAGCAAGACCAGGAGGCACGGTTCTCCAAGCAACCTCCATGAACCCTCTCGACACTTCTCTTGTGGTTCAGTTTATTTGCTACTTTGACCCTCCCATTTCTCCCTTCCTCCTGTGTATGGGAAGGGAGAAGTTCCTGTTGTTGCTGTGGCATTAATCTGTTTGTCCTTTGCCTTGACTCGTCAAGCTGGGACTTTTTTCCCCACCCCATGGGGCTCCGTTTGTTTTTTTTTTTTGTTTTTTTTACGAGAACTATAGGTTGTTACTGCTATTTGTTCATCTACGAATTCATACGGAGAGTTGATGGCCCTTCCATTTTTTCAGTCCGACCACCCCTGGTGCTCGTCCGGCCATGACCCTCTTGACCTGGGTTGACTCCCTAGGTCCCCTGAGGCACATGACGCCCTCAGGTCATGCTAATGTTTTTTTCTTTTTTTCTGCTCTTTTTCTTTTTTACTTTTTGTTGTTTATTTTTTGTTGTTTTTGTTACTGTATTTTACTAATGTTTTATGTTCTACTGTGTCCACTTGTAGAGCTCAGTTTCATTACTCTCCTATGCACTACAAAGGTTGGTTAGGCCTCAGGCAATCCTGGCTTTGGGCGCTCCTATTTTTTTCTCTTTGCCGGGGTATATCTGACGCCAAAGTCGCATTTTCTTCAATGATGCCCCAGTATAATGTTGTTTACTATAATGTTGTTTACTATAGGCTGTGCCACTACTCTCAGGTACTTACCATTGCTTATCTTAATAACGCATCCTTATGGCTTTAAAAATTCTATCCTATAATGTTAAAGGCCTAGGTTCCATACGTAAGCGCTGGTTGGCCCTGAAGGAATTCAGGTCTTCCGGTGCGGACGTGATTATGCTGCAAGAAACTCATTTTAGAGCGGATGGCTCCCTTAAGTTTGCCTCCAAACATTTCCCTACCTCCTTCCTGGCCTCTGACCCCACAGGCAAGGCAGGGGTTGCAATTTTGATTAAGAAGACGTGCTCTATTAAGGTTACAAAATCCCATGCAGATCCCCATGGCAGGTATCTAGTTTTAGAATGTCAGCACTTGAGCACCTCCCTAACCCTTGTCAACCTGTATGCCCCTAATGTTGGGCAGCTTGACTTCCTTAGTACCTTGCTTGACTCCCCTCATTGCCCATCCCAGCCTTTCATGATAGTTGGGGGGGATTTTAACTTGGTCATGTCTCCCTCCAGGGATAGGAAAACTCTGTTCTCATCCACACCCTCCAGGAAGTTGGCTTCCCAAGCCACCTCTTTCCGTCAGCTCATCAGGTCCCATCGGCTCTTCGACTCATGGAGGATCAAGCATCCCACAGCTAAGCAATTCACCTTTTATTCTCCAGCCCATAAAATGTACTCGCGGCTCGATCACTTTCTTATTTCCGCCCCTCTCATCCCTCACGTGGTCGACTCTGAGGTGTTACCGATTACCTGGTCCGACCATGCCCCCATTACCCTAAACCTCTTGCTCACTCAGGCTTATCCTAGATCCTGTCACTGGAGGCTTAACAGCCACCTCCTACATTCTGAAAGCTCCCGCTCGGTCCTTGCGAAGAGTCTCACGGAATTTTTCCAACTGAACACTGGGTCGGTCCCGGATTTTTCCACCCTGTGGGAGGCCCATAAGGCCGTCTTCAGAGGCGCTTGTATTGCAGAGAGCTCTAGATTGAAGAGGGATAGGTCCGCACTTATCCGATCACTAACCTCTGCTCTTCTCACGGCTGAACGGAAGCTCCTGGCTGCCCCCACGGTGGAAAGACTCCAGGGGGTCACTCTCCTTAGGGAACAGATTAAAACAGCACAACTCAACCGGGCAGCCAAATCGCTGCTTTGGATGAGGCAGAAATTCTACGAATTTTCCAATAAACCTCATACAATGCTAGTCAACAAATTACGCCCACGTGCATTCAATTCCTTCCCTGAGTTTCTTTCCCGACCTGACGGATCTAGGACCTATTGCCCTCGTGAAATTTCAAACATTTTCGGTAAATTTTACCATAAACACTACAACTGTCTTTCCCCGGAAAACCATTTTCACTTTACTCAAGAGAAATTTAGAGCCTTCTTCTCTAATCTTAAACTCCCCAAACTCTCGTCGAGCGATCTAGAGACCCTTAATAAGGCGGTATCGGCAGAGGAACTTTCTAACGTAGTGCGGGATCTTCCATCGCATAAGTCACCTGGTCCTGATGGACTCCCCTATTTCTATTATAAAACCTATCTAGACATTTTAGGACCTCACATGCTCACTCTATTTGATACGTTACTACAGGGGACCCATCCCCATCCACATTTCTCGCATTCCTTCATCTCAGTGATCCCCAAACCGGGTAAGGATCCCTCCATCCCAGATAATTATAGGCCCATAGCCCTTCTGAATTCTGACTACAAAATATTTACTAAAATTCTTGCCTCCCGGCTATCGGTTCTTGCCCCCAAACCTATTCACAGAGATCAGGTGGGGTTTGTGCCTGGCAGACACGCAGGTGACAACACCCGCCGCACGATCAACCTGGTCGATCTTTTGGATAGGACCAACACACCAGCACTCCTACTTAGCTTAGACGCCCAAAAGGCCTTTGATAGGCTCAGCTGGCCTTATATGTTCGCCACGCTCAGGGTTTATGGGTTTCGGGGCCCTTTTTTGAGGGCATTGGAAGCTTTATACTCAACGGTCACTGCCCAGGTACAGATGTCGTCCTTTCTGTCGCCTCGCTTCCCCCTGTTGAATGGTACTCGGCAGGGGTGTCCTCTATCTCTGCTAATATTTATTTTATGTCTGGAACCCCTGGCCGAGGCTGTACGCTCTCATCCAGATATTCGTGGGGTGGTGATGCGACAGGGAGAGTACAAATTATCACTTTTTGCTGACGACGTCCTGCTAACTATTACCAACCCCCAGATATCCCTCCCCTCATTGCACAAGCTACTAACATCCTTTGGGGGTATTTCTGGGTACAAGGTTAACACCTCTAAGACTGAGGCCCTCCCCATACACATCCCTGCCACACAACTTTCTAGACTAAAAGAATCTTACCCCTACAGATGGTGCAGTGATTCACTCAAGTACCTGGGGGTTTTTCTGACCCCTTCTTATTCCCACCTGTTCCGTGCGAACTTTCCTGCCCTGTTTCAGGATATAAATAATTCACTACTGACCTGGTCTAAATACCCTATATCCCTGCTAGGCAGGGTCAACGTCCTTAAAATGTCAGTCTTGCCCAGACTGCTCTATCACTTTGAGATGCTGCCAGTGGCCGTTCCGTCCCCTCAGCTTAAACTTCTCCGACGACGTTTCCTTAAATTTATTTGGGCTGATAGGTCTCATCGCTTTGTCAGCTCTGTGGTGTTTGCGCCCGCGGGTCGGGGGGGTTGGGTGCTCTGGATATTGTGAAATATTATCAAGCTACCCATTTACGAATTATTGCTACCTGGTCCTCTCTTAATGCCACGAGTCGGTGGGCTACTATTGAAAAGGGGGTCCTGTATCCGGTTCACCCATGCTCCTTGATCTGGGGCGCACCATCCCCACTACCCTCCACCCTCAGACGTCAATGTACGGCCCCAATGTCATTTACCTTGGACTTGTGGCAAAAGTGTAACAAAAAGTACTCCCTCTCTTCGGCCTGCCCCCCCCTCACGAATGTCTTATTTAATCCTAATATCCCTGATGGACTGTCCATGGGTAGGATTTCCCCGTGGCTAGATCCCCCTCTTTTCCAACTTAGAAACCTGGTACACCCTGTCTCCCGTAGACTTCACGCCTTTGAGACCTTGCGAGAAAAATATGACATTCCCAAACATTCGTTTTACTTCTACCTACAGGTGAGACACTTCTTTAACTCTAAATCTCCGACCTTAATCCTTGACACTCCCACAGCTTTTGAGCATCTCTGCGCTCAAGGCCCACATCAACCTAATTTAATTTCCTCTATTCACCGCATCCTCCATGAGTAGACCCCTCTAACTGAATTTACGCATCTGTATATGAGTAGATGGTCTCAGTTGTTGGACAAGCCTATCTCCCTGCAGACGTGGGATAGGATTTGGTCCTCTACTTTCAAATCCTCTAAGTGTGTTACGCAAAGGGAAACAGCAATAAAAATCCTTATGTTTTGGTATAAGACCCCTAATGTCATCCACAAATACGATTCCTCAGTCTCGCCATCTTGTTGGCGATGTGGCCTTGACATTGGGTCATTGTTCCATATCTTCTGGACATGCCCTTTGATACAGCCTTTCTGGATAGCGGTGGGGTCTTTGGTGGTGGAGGTGACGGGGGTATCCCTCCCGATTGATCCCCTATATTGCTTGCTGGGTCTCCCTATAACAGGTATACCTAAAAACACCAATCGACTGGTTTCCTACATTTTACTTGCTGCTAAGAGGCTTGTCCCATTGTGTTGGTTGTCCAATGCAACTCCCCCCTGGCCTAGGTTACTCCAACTGGTGTCTGAAATTCGGAGAATGGAGTATTTGACAGCCTCGGTGCATGATTTGGTTCCCCAGTTCGATAAAGTGTGGGAACCCTGGGATCGATCAGCATATGGGGCCCCCCCTGCCGGTACGTCCATCTGACTGCAGCTACCGACCGGGGCCCTTTGTTGATGGCTTCCGTCCTCTCCCCTTCCCTACCCTGTCCTGTCCCCCTCCCCTCCCAGGGACATACTATGCTGACCATGTGAATATTCATTATTTTTTTTTTTTTGCCTCTTTTTTGGCCTCCGGCCTCTTGATGCTCAGAATAGTTTGTTTGATTTACATTGACTGTTTGTTATTTATAGTACGAGATATGGATACGCAGTTCACCCTTGTGCCTGCGTTTGTGGACATTTTTCTCTGTTGTAACTCATGCCTTACATCTTGATCTATATCTCTCTATATTCACTGATTTTTCTAATGTTCTCGTGTATTGTTTTTGTTTTTGCTTTAAAAATTAATAAAAATTACAATTATAAAAAAAAAAGTGCAACTTTAATCAGAAAAGTAAGTCCTGCTACATCTCTTCCGGTTGTCCCATTTTGCATATATACTCATGTAAAACATTAAAAAATATGGTTCTATACACTTTGAAATCCAGTAATACGCTGTTTCAACCTGCTCTGCACATACTCAGTTGCTCTCCCATTTTAGGCATATTTAAGTTATGACACCAGCCATTTGATGATTTGATAGTTTGGTTGAGAACACAAGCAAATGGGACAGATATCAATCCCGGGATTCCAGGCATGTAACTGTGTTTTGAAACCCTTAAATCAATTGGTTTACTTCCACTTTATGATTTACTTCTGTTTGGAGGCTCTGGGCTTCAGCAAATTGGAAGCCTCCAGCAAGAAGCACGTTGTTATGGGTAAAGCAAGTATTTACGAGTGAAGGTCACAGGAAGGAACTGGAAAGCAGCATAGAAAACGACCACGAAGGGACTCGAACCCTCACTCTTTTGATCTGAAGTCAGACGCCTTATCCATTAGGCCACGCGGTCTGCCACAAGAACATGATCCTGGTTTGTGGCGCCCGGATCAACCAAACACTCGAAGATCACCTGGGACATCTTCTACTTTTTTTGCTCAAGGAGATTTGGTAGAAAGGATCTGAAATGTATGACTTGGTGCAAGGTCATGCTTTAAGAAGTGCATTTGCAAAAAGGGCCTAGGTTCAGAGTGTTCATACAGCTCCTTGACAATGGTAATAGATCAATAGAGTACCACGAGTAGATGATATTTCCAGAGGAAGCCAAAGTACCTCAAAGTATCTTGGCAGGATGGCCGAGTGGTCTAAGGCGCCAGACTCAAGAGCTGTTTCTTCACATTGTGTGGGTGTTCTGGTCTCCAAATGGAGGCGTGGGTTCAAATCCCACTTCTGACAATCCATTTACACATTTAGCTTGAACTACAATCACCACTCCCGCTGTGTTTTCATGCTACCATGTCACCGACAAAAAAAACATGAAAAAAAATCCAAAAACTTTGCTCATCCTACATAAAGATCAAATTCTTGAGGAAAATCTGCTAGACCATGCTGTTAAATCTGTCATTTAAAGTGCAACTTTAGTCAGAAAAGTAAGTCCTGCTACATCTCTTCCGGTTGTCCCATTTTGCATATATACTCATGTAAAACATTAAAAAATATGGTTCTATACACTTTGAAATCCAGTAATACGCTGTTTCAACCTGCTCTGCACATACTCAGTTGCTCTCCCATTTTAGGCATATTTAAGTTATGACACCAGCCATTTGATGATTTGATAGTTTGGTTGAGAACACAAGCAAATGGGACAGTTATCAATCCCGGGATTCCAGGCATGTAACTGTGTTTTGAAACCCTTAAATCAATTGGTTTACTTCCACTTTATGATTTACTTCTGTTTGGAGGCTCTGGACTTCAGCAAATTGGAAGCCTCCAGCAAGAAGCACGTTGTTATGGGTAAAGCAAGAATTCACGAGTGAAGGTCACAGGAAGGAACTGGAAAGCAGCATAGAAAACGACCACGAAGGGACTCGAACCCTCAATCTTCTGATCCGAAATCAGACGCCTTAACCATTAGGCCACGCGGTCTGCCACAAGGACATGATTCTGGTTTGTGGCGCCCGGATCAACCAAACACTCGAAGATCACCTGGGACATCTTCTACTTTTTTTGCTCAAGGAGATTTGGTAGAAAGGATCTGAAATGTATGACTTGGTGCAAGGTCATGCTTTAAGAAGTGCATTTGCAAAAGGGCCTAGGTTCAGAGTGTTCATACAGCTCCTTGACAATGGTAATAGATCAATAGAGTACCACGAGTAGATGATATTTCCAGAGGAAGCCATAGCACCTCAATATATCTTGTCAGGATGGCCGAGTGGTCTAAGGCGCCAGACTCAAGAGCTGTTTCTTCACATTGTGTGGGTGTTCTGGTCTCCAAATGGAGGCGTGGGTTCAAATCCCACTTCTGACAATCTGTTTACACATTTAGCTAAAACTACAATCACCACTCCTGCTATGTTTTCATGCTACCATGTCACCGACAAAAAAACATGAAAAAAAATCCCAAAACTTTGCACATCCTACATAAAGATCAAATTCTTGAGGAAAATCTGCTAGACCATACTGTTAAATCTGTAATTTAAAGTGCAACTTTAGTCAGAAAAGTAAGTCCTGCTACATCTCTCCGGTTGTCCCATTTTGCATATATACTCATGTAAAACATTAAAAAATATGGTTCTATACACTTTGAAATCCAGTAATACGCTGTTTCAATCTGCTCTGCACATACTCAGTTGCTCTCCCATTTTAGGCATATTTAAGTTATGACACCAGCCATTTGATGATTTGATAGTTTGGTTGAGAACACAAGCAAATGGGACAGTTATCAATCCCGGGATTCCAGGCATGTAACTGTGTTTTGAAACACTTAAATCAATTGGTTTACTTCCACTTTATGATTTACTTCTGTTTGGAGGCTCTGGGCTTCAGCAAATTGGAAGCCTCCAGCAAGAAGCACATTGTTATGGGTAAAGCAAGAATTCACGAGTGAAGGTCACAGGAAGGAACTGGAAAGCAGCATAGAAAATGACCACGAAGGGACTCGAACCCTCAAACTTCTGATCCGAAGTCAGACGCCTTATCCATTAGGCCACGCGGTCTGCCACAAGGACATGATTCTGGTTTGTGGCGCCCGGATCAACCAAACACTCGAAGATCACCTGGGACATCTTCTACTTTTTATGCTCAAGGAGATTTGGTAGAAAGGATCTGAAATGTATGACTTGGTGCAAGGTCATGCTTTAAGAAGTGCATTTGCAAAAGGGCCTAGGTTCAGAGTGTTCATACAGCTCCTTGACAATGGTAATAGATCAATAGAGTACCACGAGTAGATGATATTTCCAGAGGAAGCCAAAGTACCTCAATGTGTACATTCTCAGGATGGCCGAGTGGTCTAAGGCGCCAGACTCAAGAGCTGTTTCTTCACATTGTGTGGGTGTTCTAGTCTCCAAATGGAGGCGTGGGTTCAAATCCCCCTTCTGACAATCTGTTTACACATTTAGCTTGAACTACAAACACCACTCCCGCTGTGTTTTCATGCTACCATGTCACCGACAAAAAAACATGAAAAAAAATCCAAAAACTTTGCACATCTTACATAAAGATCAAATTCTTGAGGAAAATCTGCTAGACCATGCTGTTAAATCTGTCATTTAAAGTGCAACTTTAGTCAGAAAAGTAAGGCCTGCTACATCTCTTCCGGTTGTCCCATTTTGCATATATACTCATGTAAAACATTAAAAAATATGGTTCTATACACTTTGAAATCCAGTAATACGCTGTTTCAATCTGCTCTGCACATACTCAGTTGCTCTCCCATTTTAGGCATATTTAAGTTATGACACCAGCCATTTGATGATTTGATAGTTTGGTTGAGAACACAAGCAAATGGGACAGTTATCAATCCCGGGATTCCAGGCATGTAACTGTGTTTTGAAACACTTAAATCAATTGGTTTACTTCCACTTTATGATTTACTTCTGTTTGGAGGCTCTGGGCTTCAGCAAATTGGAAGCCTCCAGCAAGAAGCACATTGTTATGGGTAAAGCAAGAATTCACGAGTGAAGGTCACAGGAAGGAACTGGAAAGCAGCATAGAAAACGACCACGAAGGGACTCGAACCCTCAAACTTCTGATCCGAAGTCAGACGCCTTATCCATTAGGCCACGCGGTCTGCCACAAGGACATGATTCTGGTTTGTGGCGCCCGGATCAACCAAACACTCGAAGATCACCTGGGACATCTTCTACTTTTTATGCTCAAGGAGATTTGGTAGAAAGGATCTGAAATGTATGACTTGGTGCAAGGTCATGCTTTAAGAAGTGCATTTGCAAAAGGGCCTAGGTTCAGAGTGTTCATACAGCTCCTTGACAATGGTAATAGATCAATAGAGTACCACGAGTAGATGATATTTCCAGAGGAAGCCAAAGTACCTCAATGTGTACATTCTCAGGATGGCCGAGTGGTCTAAGGCGCCAGACTCAAGAGCTGTTTCTTCACATTGTGTGGGTGTTCTAGTCTCCAAATGGAGGCGTGGGTTCAAATCCCCCTTCTGACAATCTGTTTACACATTTAGCTTGAACTACAAACACCACTCCCGCTGTGTTTTCATGCTACCATGTCACCGACAAAAAAACATGAAAAAAAATCCAAAAACTTTGCACATCTTACATAAAGATCAAATTCTTGAGGAAAATCTGCTAGACCATGCTGTTAAATCTGTCATTTAAAGTGCAACTTTAGTCAGAAAAGTAAGGCCTGCTACATCTCTTCCGGTTGTCCCATTTTGCATATATACTCATGTAAAACATTAAAAAATATGCTTCTATACACTTTGAAATCCAGTAATACGCTGTTTCAACCTGCTCTGTACATACTCAGTTGCTCTCCCATTTTAGGCATATTTAAGTTATGACACCAGCCATTTGATGATTTGATAGTTTGGTTGAGAACACAAGCAAATGGGACAGTTATCAATCCCGGGATTCCAGGCATGTAACTGTGTTTTGAAACCCTTAAATCAATTGGTTTACTTCCACTTTATGATTTACTTCTGTTTGGAGGCTCTGGGCTTCAGCAAATTGTAAGCCTCCGGCAAGAAGCACGTTGTTATGGGTAAAGCAAGAATTCACGAGTGAAGGTCACAGGAAGGAACTGGAAAGCAGCATAGAAAACAACCACGAAGGGACTCGAACCCTCAATCTTCTGATCCGAAGTCAGACGCCTTATCCATTAGGCCATGCGGTCTGCCACAAGGACATGTTTCTGGTTTGTGGCGCCCGGATCAACCAAACACTCGAAGATCACCTGGGACATCTTCTACTTTTTTTGATAAAGGAGATTTGGTAGAAAGGATCTGAAATGTATGACTTGGTGCAAGGTCATGCTTTAAGAAGTGCATTTGCAAAAGGGCCTAGGTTCAGAGTGTTCATACAGCTCCTTGACAATGGCAATAGAGTACCACGAGTAGATGATATTTCCAGAGGAAGCCAAAGTATCTCAATGTATCTTGTCAGGATGGCATTTGCAAAAGGGCCTAGGTTCAGAGTGTTCATACAGCTCCTTGACAATGGTAATAGATCAATAGAGTACCACGAGTAGATGATATTTCCAGAGGAAGCCATAGCACCTCAATATATCTTGTCAGGATGGCCGAGTGGTCTAAGGCGCCAGACTCAAGAGCTGTTTCTTCACATTGTGTGCGTGTTCTGGTCTCCAAATGGAGGCGTGGGTTCAAATCCCACTTCTGACAATCTGTTTACACATTTAGCTTGAACTACAATCGCCACTCCCGCTGTGTTTTCATGCTACCATGTCACCGACAAAAAAACATGAAAAAAAATCCAAAAACTTTGCACATCCTACATAAAGATCAAATTCTTGAGGAAAATCTGCTAGACCATGCTGTTAAATCTGTCATTTAAAGTGACACTTTAGTCAGAAAAGTAAGTCCTGCTACATCTCTTCCGGTTGTCCCATTTTGCATATATACTCATGTAAAACATTTAAAAATATGGTTCTATACACTTTGAAATCCAGTAATACGCTGTTTCAACCTGCTCTGCACATACTCAGTTGCTCTCCCATTTTAGGCATATTTAAGTTATGACACCAGCCATTTGATGATTTGATAGTTTGATTGAGAACACAAGCAAATGGGACAGTTATCAATCCCGGGATTCCAGGCATGTAACTGTGTTTTGAAACCCTTAAATCAATTGGTTTACTTCCACTTTATGATTTACTTCTGTTTGGAGGCTCTGGGCTTCAGCAAATTGGAAGCCTCCAGCAAGAAGCACGTTGTTATGGCTAAAGCAAGAATTTACGAGTGAAGGTCACAGGAAGGAACTGGAAAGCAGCATAGAAAACGACCACGAAAGGACTCGAACCCTCAATCTTCTGATCCGAAGTCAGACGCCTTATCCATTAGGCCACGCGGTCTGCCACAAGGACATGTTTCTGGTTTGTGGCGCCCGGATCAACCAAACACTCGAAGATCACCTGGGACATCTTCTACTTTTTTTGCTCAAGGAGATTTGGTAGAAAGGATCTGAAATGTATGACTTGGTGCAAGGTCATGCTTTAAGAAGTGCATTTGCAAAAGGGCCTAGGTTCAGAGTGTTCATACAGCTCCTTGACAATGGTAATAGATCAATAGAGTACCACGAGTAGATGATATTTCCAGAGGAAGCCATAGCACCTCAATATATCTTGTCAGGATGGCCGAGTGGTCTAAGGCGCCAGACTCAAGAGCTGTTTCTTCACATTGTGTGGGTGTTCTGGTCTCCAAATGGAGGCGTGGGTTCAAATCCCACTTCTGACAATCTGTTTACACATTTAGCTTGAACTACAATCACCACTCCCGCTGTGTTTTCATGCTACCATGTCACCGACAAAAAAACATGAAAAAAAATCCAAAAACTTTGCACATCCTACATAAAGATCAAATTCTTGAGGAAAATCTGCTAGACCATGCTGTTAAATCTGTCATTTAAAGTGCAACTTTAGTCAGAAAAGTAAGTCCTGCTACATCTCTTCCGGTTGTCCCATTTTGCATATATACTCATGTAAAACATTAAAAAATATGCTTCTATACACTTTGAAATCCAGTAATACGCTGTTTCAACCTGCTCTGCACATACTCAGTTGCTCTCCCATTTTAGGCATATTTAAGTTATGACACCAGCCATTTGATGATTTGATAGTTTGGTTGAGAACACAAGCAAATGGGACAGTTATCAATCCCGGGATTCCAGGCATGTAACTGTGTTTTGAAACCCTTAAATCAATTGGTTTACTTCCACTTTATGATTTACTTCTGTTTGGAGGCTCTGGGCTTCAGCAAATTGGAAGCCTCCAGCAAGAAGCACGTTGTTATGGCTAAAGCAAGAATTTACGAGTGAAGGTCACAGGAAGGAACTGGAAAGCAGCATAGAAAACGACCACGAAGGGACTCAAACCCTCAATCTTCTGATCCGAAGTCAGACGCCTTATCCATTAGGCCACGCGGTCTGCCACAAGGACATGATCCTGGTTTGTGGCGCCCGGATCAACCAAACACTCGAAGATCACCTGGGACATCTTCTACTTTTTTTGCTCAAGGAGATTTGGTAGAAAGGATCTGAAATGTATGACTTGGTGCAAGGTCATGCTTTAAGAAGTGCATTTGCAAAAGGGCCTAGGTTCAGAGTGTTCATACAGCTCCTTGACAATGGTAATAGATCAATAGAGTACCACGAGTAGATGATATTTCCAGAGGAAGCCATAGCACCTCAATATATCTTGTCAGGATGGCCGAGTGGTCTAAGGCGCCAGACTCAAGAGCTGTTTCTTCACATTGTGTGGGTGTTCTGGTCTCCAAATGGAGGCGTGGGTTCAAATCCCACTTCTGACAATCTGTTTACACATTTAGCTTGAACTACAATCACCACTCCCGCTGTGTTTTCATGCTACCATGTCACCGACAAAAAAACATGAAAAAAAATCCAAAAACTTTGCACATCCTACATAAAGATCAAATTCTTGAGGAAAATCTGCTAGACCATGCTGTTAAATCTGTCATTTAAAGTGACACTTTAGTCAGAAAAGTAAGTCCTGCTACATCTCTTCCGGTTGTCCCATTTTGCATATATACTCATGTAAAACATTTAAAAATATGGTTCTATACACTTTGAAATCCAGTAATACGCTGTTTCAACCTGCTCTGCACATACTCAGTTGCTCTCCCATTTTAGGCATATTTAAGTTATGACACCAGCCATTTGATGATTTGATAGTTTGGTTGAGAACACAAGCAAATGGGACAGTTATCAATCCCGGGATTCCAGGCATGTAACTGTGTTTTGAAACCCTTAAATCAATTGGTTTACTTCCACTTTATGATTTACTTCTGTTTGGAGGCTCTGGGCTTCAGCAAATTGGAAGCCTCCAGCAAGAAGCACGTTGTTATGGCTAAAGCAAGAATTTACGAGTGAAGGTCACAGGAAGGAACTGGAAAGCAGCATAGAAAACGACCACGAAGGGACTCGAACCCTCAATCTTCTGATCCGAAGTCAGACGCCTTATCCATTAGGCCACGCGGTCTGCCACAAGGACATGATTCTGGTTTGTGGCGCCCGGATCAACCAAACACTCGAAGATCACCTGGGACATCTTCTACTTTTTTTGCTCAAGGAGATTTGGTAGAAAGGATCTGAAATGTATGACTTGGTGCAAGGTCATGCTTTAAGAAGTGCATTTGCAAAAGGGCCTAGGTTCAGAGTGTTCATACAGCTCCTTGACAATGGTAATAGATCAATAGAGTACCACGAGTAGATGATATTTCCAGAGGAAGCCATAACATCTCAATATATCTTGTCAGGATGGCCGAGTGGTCTAAGGCGCCAGACTCAAGAGCTGTTTCTTCACATTGTGTGGGTGTTCTGGTCTCCAAATGGAGGCGTGGGTTCAAATCCCACTTCTGACAATCTGTTTACACATTTAGCTTGAACTACAATCACCACTCCCGCTGTGTTTTCATGCTACCATGTCACCGACAAAAAAACATGAAAAAAAATCCAAAAACTTTGCACATCCTACATAAAGATCAAATTCTTGAGGAAAATCTGCTAGACCATGCTGTTAAATCTGTCATTTAAAGTGCAACTTTAGTCAGAAAAGTAAGTCCTGCTACATCTCTTCCGGTTGTCCCATTTTGCATATATACTCATGTAAAACATTAAAAAATATGCTTCTATACACTTTGAAATCCAGTAATACGCTGTTTCAACCTGCTCTGCACATACTCAGTTGCTCTCCCATTTTAGGCATATTTAAGTTATGACACCAGCCATTTGATGATTTGATAGTTTGGTTGAGAACACAAGCAAATGGGACAGTTATCAATCCCGGGATTCCAGGCATGTAACTGTGTTTTGAAACCCTTAAATCAATTGGTTTACTTCCACTTTATGATTTACTTCTGTTTGGAGGCTCTGGGCTTCAGCAAATTGGAAGCCTCCAGCAAGAAGCACGTTGTTATGGCTAAAGCAAGAATTTACGAGTGAAGGTCACAGGAAGGAACTGGAAAGCAGCATAGAAAACGACCACGAAGGGACTCAAACCCTCAATCTTCTGATCCGAAGTCAGACGCCTTATCCATTAGGCCACGCGGTCTGCCACAAGGACATGATTCTGGTTTGTGGCGCCCGGATCAACCAAACACTCGAAGATCACCTGGGACATCTTCTACTTTTTTTGCTCAAGGAGATTTGGTAGAAAGGATCTGAAATGTATGACTTGGTGCAAGGTCATGCTTTAAGAAGTGCATTTGCAAAAGGGCCTAGGTTCAGAGTGTTCATACAGCTCCTTGACAATGGTAATAGATCAATAGAGTACCACGAGTAGATGATATTTCCAGAGGAAGCCATAGCACCTCAATATATCTTGTCAGGATGGCCGAGTGGTCTAAGGCGCCAGACTCAAGAGCTGTTTCTTCACATTGTGTGGGTGTTCTGGTCTCCAAATGGAGGCGTGGGTTCAAATCCCACTTCTGACAATCTGTTTACACATTTAGCTTGAACTACAATCACCACTCCCGCTGTGTTTTCATGCTACCATGTCACCGACAAAAAAACATGAAAAAAAATCCAAAAACTTTGCACATCCTACATAAAGATCAAATTCTTGAGGAAAATCTGCTAGACCATGCTGTTAAATCTGTCATTTAAAGTGACACTTTAGTCAGAAAAGTAAGTCCTGCTACATCTCTTCCGGTTGTCCCATTTTGCATATATACTCATGTAAAACATTAAAAAATATGCTTCTATACACTTTGAAATCCAGTAATACGCTGTTTCAACCTGCTCTGCACATACTCAGTTGCTCTCCCATTTTAGGCATATTTAAGTTATGACACCAGCCATTTGATGATTTGATAGTTTGGTTGAGAACACAAGCAAATGGGACAGTTATCAATCCCGGGATTCCAGGCATGTAACGGTGTTTTGAAACCCTTAAATCAATTGGTTTACTTCCACTTTATGATTTACTTCTGTTTGGAGGCTCTGGGCTTCAGCAAATTGGAAGCCTCCAGCAAGAAGCACGTTGTTATGGCTAAAGCAAGAATTTACGAGTGAAGGTCACAGGAAGGAACTGGAAAGCAGCATAGAAAACAACCACGAAAGGACTCGAACGCTCAATCTTCTGATCCGAAGCCTTACGCCTTATCCATTAGGCCACGCGGTCTGCCAAAAGGACATGATTCTGGTTTGTGGCGCCCGGATCAACCAAACAGTCGAAGATCACCTGGGACATCTTCTACTTTTTTTGCTCAAGGAGATTTGGTAGAAAGGATCTGAAATGTATGACTTGGTGCAAGGTCATGCTTTAAGAAGTGCATTTGCAAAAGGGCCTAGGTTCAGAGTGTTCATACAGCTCCTTGACAATGGTAATAGATCAATAGAGTACCACGAGTAGATGATATTTCCAGAGGAAGCCATAGCACCTCAATATATCTTGTCAGGATGGCCGAGTGGTCTAAGGCGCCAGACTCAAGAGCTGTTTCTTCACATTGTGTGGGTGTTCTGGTCTCCAAATGGAGGCGTGGGTTCAAATCCCACTTCTGACAATCTCTTTACACATTTAGCTTGAACTACAATCACCACTCCCGCTGTGTTTTCATGCTACCATGTCACCGACAAAAAAACATGAAAAAAAATCCAAAAACTTTGCACATCCTAAATAAAGATCAAATTCTTGAGGAAAATCTGCTAGACCATGCTGTTAAATCTGTCATTTAAAGTGACACTTTAGTCAGAAAAGTAAGTCCTGCTACATCTCTTCCGGTTGTCCCATTTTGCATATATACTCATGTAAAACATTAAAAAATATGCTTCTATACACTTTGAAATCCAGTAATACGCTGTTTCAACCTGCTCTGCACATACTCAGTTGCTCTCCCATTTTAGGCATATTTAAGTTATGACACCAGCCATTTGATGATTTGATAGTTTGGTTGAGAACACAAGCAAATGGGACAGTTATCAATCCCGGGATTCAAGGCATGTAACTGTGTTTTGAAACCCTTAAATCAATTGGTTTACTTCCACTTTATGATTTACTTCTGTTTGGAGGCTCTGGGCTTCAGCAAATTGGAAGCCTCCAGCAAGAAGCACGTTGTTATGGCTAAAGCAAGAATTTACGAGTGAAGGTCACAGGAAGGAACTGGAAAGCAGCATAGAAAACAACCACGAAAGGACTCGAACGCTCAATCTTCTGATCCGAAGCCTTACGCCTTATCCATTAGGCCACGCGGTCTGCCACAAGGACATGATTCTGGTTTGTGGCGCCCGGATCAACCAAACAGTCGAAGATCACCTGGGACATCTTCTACTTTTTTTGCTCAAGGAGATTTGGTAGAAAGGATCTGAAATGTATGACTTGGTGCAAGGTCATGCTTTAAGAAGTGCATTTGCAAAAGGGCCTAGGTTCAGAATGTTCATACAGCTCCTTGACAATGGTAATAGATCAATAGAGTACCACGAGTAGATGATATTTCCAGAGGAAGCCATAGCACCTCAATATATCTTGTCAGGATGGCCGAGTGGACTAAGGCGCCAGACTCAAGAGCTGTTTCTTCACATTGTGTGGGTGTTCTGGTCTCCAAATGGAGGCGTGGGTTCAAATCCCACTTCTGACAATCTGTTTACACATTTAGCTTGAACTACAATCACCACTCCCGCTGTGTTTTCATGCTACCATGTCACCGACAAAAAAACATGAAAAAAAATCCAAAAACTTTGCACATCCTACATAAAGATCAAATTCTTGAGGAAAATCTGCTAGACCATGCTGTTAAATCTGTCATTTAAAGTGCAACTTTAGTCAGAAAAGTAAGTCCTGCTACATCTCTTCCGGTTGTCCCATTTTGCATATATACTCATGTAAAACATTAAAAAATATGCTTCTATACACTTTGAAATCCAGTAATACGCTGTTTCAACCTGCTCTGCACATACTCAGTTGCTCTCCCATTTTAGGCATATTTAAGTTATGACACCAGCCATTTGATGATTTGATAGTTTGGTTGAGAACACAAGCAAATGGGACAGTTATCAATCCCGGGATTCAAGGCATGTAACTGTGTTTTGAAACCCTTAAATCAATTGGTTTACTTCCACTTTATGATTTACTTCTGTTTGGAGGCTCTGGGCTTCAGCAAATTGGAAGCCTCCAGCAAGAAGCACGTTGTTATGGCTAAAGCAAGAATTTACGAGTGAAGGTCACAGGAAGGAACTGGAAAGCAGCATAGAAAACGACCACGAAGGGACTCGAACCCTCAATCTTCTGATCCGAAGTCAGACGCCTTATCCATTAGGCCACGCAGTCTGCCACAAGGACATGATTCTGGTTTGTGGCGCCCGGATCAACCAAACAGTCGAAGATCACCTGGGACATCTTCTACTTTTTTTGCTCAAGGAGATTTGGTAGAAAGGATCTGAAATGTATGACTTGGTGCAAGGTCATGCTTTAAGAAGTGCATTTGCAAAAGGGCCTAGGTTCAGAGTGTTCATACAGCTCCTTGACAATGGTAATAGATCAATAGAGTACCACGAGTAGATGATATTTCTAGAGGAAGCCATAGCACCTCAATATATCTTGTCAGGATGGCCGAGTGGTCTAAGGCGCCAGACTCAAGAGCTGTTTCTTCACATTGTGTGGGTGTTCTGGTCTCCAAATGGAGGCGTGGGTTCAAATCCCACTTCTGACAATCTCTTTACACATTTAGCTTGAACTACAATCACCACTCCCGCTGTGTTTTCATGCTACCATGTCACCGACAAAAAAACATGAAAAAAAATCCAAAAACTTTGCACATCCTACATAAAGATCAAATTCTTGAGGAAAATCTGCTAGACCATGCTGTTAAATCTGTCATTTAAAGTGACACTTTAGTCAGAAAAGTAAGTCCTGCTACATCTCTTCCGGTTGTCCCATTTTGCATATATACTCATGTAAAACATTTAAAAATATGGTTCTATACACTTTGAAATCCAGTAATACGCTGTTTCAACCTGCTCTGCACATACTCAGTTGCTCTCCCATTTTAGGCATATTTAAGTTATGACACCAGCCATTTGATGATTTGATAGTTTGGTTGAGAACACAAGCAAATGGGACAGTTATCAATCCCGGGATTCAAGGCATGTAACTGTGTTTTGAAACCCTTAAATCAATTGGTTTACTTCCACTTTATGATTTACTTCTGTTTGGAGGCTCTGGGCTTCAGCAAATTGGAAGCCTCCAGCAAGAAGCACGTTGTTATGGCTAAAGCAAGAATTTACGAGTGAAGGTCACAGGAAGGAACTGGAAAGCAGCATAGAAAACGACCACGAAGGGACTCGAACCCTCAATCTTCTGATCCGAAGTCAGACGCCTTATCCATTAGGCCACGCGGTCTGCCACAAGGACATGATTCTGGTTTGTGGCGCCCGGATCAACCAAACACTCGAAGATCACCTGGGACATCTTCTACATTTTTTGCTCAAGGAGATTTGGTAGAAAGGATCTGAAATGTATGACTTGGTGCAAGGTCATGCTTTAAGAAGTGCATTTGCAAAAGGGCCTAGGTTCAGAGTGTTCATACAGCTCCTTGACAATGGTAATAGATCAATAGAGTACCACGAGTAGATGATATTTCCAGAGGAAGCCATAGCACCTCAATATATCTTGTCAGGATGGCCGAGTGGTCTAAGGCGCCAGACTCAAGAGCTGTTTCTTCACATTGTGTGGGTGTTCTGGTCTCCAAATGGAGGCGTGGGTTCAAATCCCACTTCTGACAATCTCTTTACACATTTAGCTTGAACTACAATCACCACTCCCGCTGTGTTTTCATGCTACCATGTCACCGACAAAAAAACATGAAAAAAAATCCAAAAACTTTGCACATCCTACATAAAGATCAAATTCTTGAGGAAAATCTGCTAGACCATGCTGTTAAATCTGTCATTTAAAGTGACACTTTAGTCAGAAAAGTAAGTCCTGCTACATCTCTTCCGGTTGTCCCATTTTGCATATATACTCATGTAAAACATTTAAAAATATGGTTCTATACACTTTGAAATCCAGTAATACGCTGTTTCAACCTGCTCTGCACATACTCAGTTGCTCTCCCATTTTAGGCATATTTAAGTTATGACACCAGCCATTTGATGATTTGATAGTTTGGTTGAGAACACAAGCAAATGGGACAGTTATCAATCCCGGGATTCCAGGCATGTAACTGTGTTTTGAAACCCTTAAATCAATTGGTTTACTTCCACTTTATGATTTACTTCTGTTTGGAGGCTCTGGGCTTCAGCAAATTGGAAGCCTCCAGCAAGAAGCACGTTGTTATGGCTAAAGCAAGAATTTACGAGTGAAGGTCACAGGAAGGAACTGGAAAGCAGCATAGAAAACGACCACGAAGGGACTCGAACCCTCAATCTTCTGATCCGAAGTCAGACGCCTTATCCATTAGGCCACGCGGTCTGCCACAAGGACATGATTCTGGATTGTGGCGCCCGGATCAACCAAACACTCGAAGATCACCTGGGACATCTTCTACTTTTTTTGCTCAAGGAGATTTGGTAGAAAGGATCTGAAATGTATGACTTGGTGCAAGGTCATGCTTTAAGAAGTGCATTTGCAAAAGGGCCTAGGTTCAGAGTGTTCATACAGCTCCTTGACAATGGTAATAGATCAATAGAGTACCACGAGTAGATGATATTTCCAGAGGAAGCCATAGTACCTCAATATATCTTGTCAGGATGGCCGAGTGGTCTAAGGCGCCAGACTCAAGAGCTGTTTCTTCACATTGTGTGGGTGTTCTGGTCTCCAAATGGAGGCGTGGGTTCAAATCCCACTTCTGACAATCTGTTTACACATTTAACTTGAACTACAATCACCACTCCCGCTGTGTTTTCATGCTACCATGTCACCGACAAAAAAACATGAAAAAAAATCCAAAAACTTTGCACATCCTACATAAAGATCAAATTCTTGAGGAAAATCTGCTAGACCATGCTGTTAAATCTGTCATTTAAAGTGCAACTTTAGTCAGAAAAGTAAGTCCTGCTACATCTCTTCCGGTTGTCCCATTTTGCATATATACTCATGTAAAACATTAAAAAATATGCTTCTATACACTTTGAAATCCAGTAATACGCTGTTTCAACCTGCTCTGCACATACTCAGTTGCTCTCCCATTTTAGGCATATTTAAGTTATGACACCAGCCATTTGATGATTTGATAGTTTGGTTGAGAACACAAGCAAATGGGACAGTTATCAATCCCGGGATTCAAGGCATGTAACTGTGTTTTGAAACCCTTAAATCAATTGGTTTACTTCCACTTTATGATTTACTTCTGTTTGGAGGCTCTGGGCTTCAGCAAATTGGAAGCCTCCAGCAAGAAGCACGTTGTTATGGCTAAAGCAAGAATTTACGAGTGAAGGTCACAGGAAGGAACTGGAAAGCAGCATAGAAAACGACCACGAAGGGACTCGAACCCTCAATCTTCTGATCCGAAGTCAGACGCCTTATCCATTAGGCCACGCGGTCTGCCACAAGGACATGATTCTGGTTTGTGGCGCCCGGATCAACCAAACACTCGAAGATCACCTGGGACATCTTCTACATTTTTTGCTCAAGGAGATTTGGTAGAAAGGATCTGAAATGTATGACTTGGTGCAAGGTCATGCTTTAAGAAGTGCATTTGCAAAAGGGCCTAGGTTCAGAGTGTTCATACAGCTCCTTGACAATGGTAATAGATCAATAGAGTACCACGAGTAGATGATATTTCCAGAGGAAGCCATAGCACCTCAATATATCTTGTCAGGATGGCCGAGTGGTCTAAGGCGCCAGACTCAAGAGCTGTTTCTTCACATTGTGTGGGTGTTCTGGTCTCCAAATGGAGGCGTGGGTTCAAATCCCACTTCTGACAATCTCTTTACACATTTAGCTTGAACTACAATCACCACTCCCGCTGTGTTTTCATGCTACCATGTCACCGACAAAAAAACATGAAAAAAAATCCAAAAACTTTGCACATCCTACATAAAGATCAAATTCTTGAGGAAAATCTGCTAGACCATGCTGTTAAATCTGTCATTTAAAGTGACACTTTAGTCAGAAAAGTAAGTCCTGCTACATCTCTTCCGGTTGTCCCATTTTGCATATATACTCATGTAAAACATTAAAAAATATGCTTCTATACACTTTGAAATCCAGTAATACGCTGTTTCAACCTGCTCTGCACATACTCAGTTGCTCTCCCATTTTAGGCATATTTAAGTTATGACACCAGCCATTTGATGATTTGATAGTTTGGTTGAGAACACAAGCAAATGGGACAGTTATCAATCCCGGGATTCAAGGCATGTAACTGTGTTTTGAAACCCTTAAATCAATTGGTTTACTTCCACTTTATGATTTACTTCTGTTTGGAGGCTCTGGGCTTCAGCAAATTGGAAGCCTCCAGCAAGAAGCACGTTGTTATGGCTAAAGCAAGAATTTACGAGTGAAGGTCACAGGAAGGAACTGGAAAGCAGCATAGAAAACGACCACGAAGGGACTCGAACCCTCAATCTTCTGATCCGAAGTCAGACGCCTTATCCATTAGGCCACGCGGTCTGCCACAAGGACATGATTCTGGTTTGTGGCGCCCGGATCAACCAAACACTCGAAGATCACCTGGGACATCTTCTACTTTTTTTGCTCAAGGAGATTTGGTAGAAAGGATCTGAAATGTATGACTTGGTGCAAGGTCATGCTTTAAGAAGTGCATTTGCAAAAGGGCCTAGGTTCAGAGTGTTCATACAGCTCCTTGACAATAGTAATAGATCAATAGAGTACCACGAGTAGATGATATTTCCAGAGGAAGCCATAGCACCTCAATATATCTTGTCAGGATGGCCGAGTGGTCTAAGGCGCCAGACTCAAGAGCTGTTTCTTCACATTGTGTGGGTGTTCTGGTCTCCAAATGGAGGCGTGGGTTCAAATCCCACTTCTGACAATCTGTTTACACATTTAGCTTGAACTACAATCACCACTCCCGCTGTGTTTTCATGCTACCATGTCACCGACAAAAAAACATGAAAAAAAATCCAAAAACTTTGCACATCCTACATAAAGATCAAATTCTTGAGGAAAATCTGCTAGACCATGCTGTTAAATCTGTCATTTAAAGTGACACTTTAGTCAGAAAAGTAAGTCCTGCTACATCTCTTCCGGTTGTCCCATTTTGCATATATACTCATGTAAAACATTTAAAAATATGGTTCTATACACTTTGAAATCCAGTAATACGCTGTTTCAACCTGCTCTGCACATACTCAGTTGCTCTCCCATTTTAGGCATATTTAAGTTATGACACCAGCCATTTGATGATTTGATAGTTTGGTTGAGAACACAAGCAAATGGGACAGTTATCAATCCCGGGATTCCAGGCATGTAACTGTGTTTTGAAACCCTTAAATCAATTGGTTTACTTCCACTTTATGATTTACTTCTGTTTGGAGGCTCTGGGCTTCAGCAAATTGGAAGCCTCCAGCAAGAAGCACGTTGTTATGGCTAAAGCAAGAATTTACGAGTGAAGGTCACAGGAAGGAACTGGAAAGCAGCATAGAAAACGACCACGAAGGGACTCGAACCCTCAATCTTCTGATCCGAAGTCAGACGCCTTATCCATTAGGCCACGCGGTCTGCCACAAGGACATGATTCTGGATTGTGGCGCCCGGATCAACCAAACACTCGAAGATCACCTGGGACATCTTCTACTTTTTTTGCTCAAGGAGATTTGGTAGAAAGGATCTGAAATGTATGACTTGGTGCAAGGTCATGCTTTAAGAAGTGCATTTGCAAAAGGGCCTAGGTTCAGAGTGTTCATACAGCTCCTTGACAATGGTAATAGATCAATAGAGTACCACGAGTAGATGATATTTCCAGAGGAAGCCATAGCACCTCAATATATCTTGTCAGGATGGCCGAGTGATCTAAGGCGCCAGACTCAAGAGCTGTTTCTTCACATTGTGTGGGTGTTCTGGTCTCCAAATGGAGGCGTGGGTTCAAATCCCACTTCTGACAATCTGTTTACACATTTAACTTGAACTACAATCACCACTCCCGCTGTGTTTTCATGCTACCATGTCACCGACAAAAAAACATGAAAAAAAATCCAAAAACTTTGCACATCCTACATAAAGATCAAATTCTTGAGGAAAATCTGCTAGACCATGCTGTTAAATCTGTCATTTAAAGTGACACTTTAGTCAGAAAAGTAAGTCCTGCTACATCTCTTCCGGTTGTCCCATTTTGCATATATACTCATGTAAAACATTAAAAAATATGCTTCTATACACTTTGAAATCCAGTAATACGCTGTTTCAACCTGCTCTGCACATACTCAGTTGCTCTCCCATTTTAGGCATATTTAAGTTATGACACCAGCCATTTGATGATTTGATAGTTTGGTTGAGAACACAAGCAAATGGGACAGTTATCAATCCCGGGATTCAAGGCATGTAACTGTGTTTTGAAACCCTTAAATCAATTGGTTTACTTCCACTTTATGATTTACTTCTGTTTGGAGGCTCTGGGCTTCAGCAAATTGGAAGCCTCCAGCAAGAAGCACGTTGTTATGGCTAAAGCAAGAATTTACGAGTGAAGGTCACAGGAAGGAACTGGAAAGCAGCATAGAAAACGACCACGAAGGGACTCGAACCCTCAATCTTCTGATCCGAAGTCAGACGCCTTATCCATTAGGCCACGCGGTCTGCCACAAGGACATGATTCTGGTTTGTGGCGCCCGGATCAACCAAACACTCGAAGATCACCTGGGACATCTTCTACATTTTTTGCTCAAGGAGATTTGGTAGAAAGGATCTGAAATGTATGACTTGGTGCAAGGTCATGCTTTAAGAAGTGCATTTGCAAAAGGGCCTAGGTTCAGAGTGTTCATACAGCTCCTTGACAATGGTAATAGATCAATAGAGTACCACGAGTAGATGATATTTCCAGAGGAAGCCATAGCACCTCAATATATCTTGTCAGGATGGCCGAGTGGTCTAAGGCGCCAGACTCAAGAGCTGTTTCTTCACATTGTGTGGGTGTTCTGGTCTCCAAATGGAGGCGTGGGTTCAAATCCCACTTCTGACAATCTGTTTACACATTTAGCTTGAACTACAATCACCACTCCCGCTGTGTTTTCATGCTACCATGTCACCGACAAAAAAACATGAAAAAAAATCCAAAAACTTTGCACATCCTACATAAAGATAAAATTCTTGAGGAAAATCTGCTAGACCATGCTGTTCAATCTGTCATTTAAAGTGCAACTTTAGTCAGAAAAGTAAGTCCTGCTACATCTCTTCCGGTTGTCCCATTTTGCATATATACTCATGTAAAACATTTAAAAATATGGTTCTATACACTTTGAAATCCAGTAATACGCTGTTTCAACCTGCTCTGCACATACTCAGTTGCTCTCCCATTTTAGGCATATTTAAGTTATGACACCAGCCATTTGATGATTTGATAGTTTGGTTGAGAACACAAGCAAATGGGACAGTTATCAATCCCGGGATTCAAGGCATGTAACTGTGTTTTGAAACCCTTAAATCAATTGGTTTACTTCCACTTTATGATTTACTTCTGTTTGGAGGCTCTGGGCTTCAGCAAATTGGAAGCCTCCAGCAAGAAGCACGTTGTTATGGCTAAAGCAAGAATTTACGAGTGAAGGTCACAGGAAGGAACTGGAAAGCAGCATAGAAAACGACCACGAAGGGACTCGAACCCTCAATCTTCTGATCCGAAGTCAGACGCCTTATCCATTAGGCCACGCGGTCTGCCACAAGGACATGATTCTGGTTTGTGGCGCCCGGATCAACCAAACACTCGAAGATCACCTGGGACATCTTCTACTTTTTTTGCTCAAGGAGATTTGGTAGAAAGGATCTGAAATGTATGACTTGGTGCAAGGTCATGCTTTAAGAAGTGCATTTGGAAAAGGGCCTAGGTTCAGAGTGTTCATACAGCTCCTTGACAATGGTAATAGATCAATAGAGTACCACGAGTAGATGATATTTCCAGAGGAAGCCATAGCACCTCAATATAACTTGTCAGGATGGCCGAGTGGTCTAAGGCGCCAGACTCAAGAGCTGTTTCTTCACACTGTGTGGGTGTTCTGGTCTCCAAATGGAGGCGTGGGTTCAAATCCCACTTCTGACAATCTGTTTACACATTTAGCTTGAACTACAATCACCACTCCCGCTGTGTTTTCATGCTACCATGTCACCGACAAAAAAACATGAAAAAAAATCCAAAAACTTTGCACATCCTACATAAAGATCAAATTCTTGAGGAAAATCTGCTAGACCATGCTGTTAAATCTGTCATTTAAAGTGACACTTTAGTCAGAAAAGTAAGTCCTGCTACATCTCTTCCGGTTGTCCCATTTTGCATATATACTCATGTAAAACATTAAAAAATATGCTTCTATACACTTTGAAATCCAGTAATACGCTGTTTCAACCTGCTCTGCACATACTCAGTTGCTCTCCCATTTTAGGCATATTTAAGTTATGACACCAGCCATTTGATGATTTGATAGTTTGGTTGAGAACACAAGCAAATGGGACAGTTATCAATCCCGGGATTCAAGGCATGTAACTGTGTTTTGAAACCCTTAAATCAATTGGTTTACTTCCACTTTATGATTTACTTCTGTTTGGAGGCTCTGGGCTTCAGCAAATTGGAAGCCTCCAGCAAGAAGCACGTTGTTATGGCTAAAGCAAGAATTTACGAGTGAAGGTCACAGGAAGGAACTGGAAAGCAGCATAGAAAACGACCACGAAGGGACTCGAACCCTCAATCTTCTGATCCGAAGTCAGACGCCTTATCCATTAGGCCACGCGGTCTGCCACAAGGACATGATTCTGGTTTGTGGCGCCCGGATCAACCAAACACTCGAAGATCACCTGGGACATCTTCTACATTTTTTGCTCAAGGAGATTTGGTAGAAAGGATCTGAAATGTATGACTTGGTGCAAGGTCATGCTTTAAGAAGTGCATTTGAAAAAGGGCCTAGGTTCAGAGTGTTCATACAGCTCCTTGACAATGGTAATAGATCAATAGAGTACCACGAGTAGATGATATTTCCAGAGGAAGCCATAGCACCTCAATATATCTTGTCAGGATGGCCGAGTGGTCTAAGGTGCCAGACTCAAGAGCTGTTTCTTCACATTGTGTGGGTGTTCTGGTCTCCAAATGGAGGCGTGGGTTCAAATCCCACTTCTGACAATCTGTTTACACATTTAGCTTGAACTACAATCACCACTCCCGCTGTGTTTTCATGCTACCATGTCACCGACAAAAAAACATGAAAAAAAATCCAAAAACTTTGCACATCCTACATAAAGATCAAATTCTTGAGGAAAATCTGCTAGACCATGCTGTTAAATCTGTCATTTAAAGTGACACTTTAGTCAGAAAAGTAAGTCCTGCTACATCTCTTCCGGTTGTCCCATTTTGCATATATACTCATGTAAAACATTTAAAAATATGGTTCTATACACTTTGAAATCCAGTAATACGCTGTTTCAACCTGCTCTGCACATACTCAGTTGCTCTCCCATTTTAGGCATATTTAAGTTATGACACCAGCCATTTGATGATTTGATAGTTTGGTTGAGAACACAAGCAAATGGGACAGTTATCAATCCCAGGATTCCAGGCATGTAACTGTGTTTTGAAACCCTTAAATCAATTGGTTTACTTCCACTTTATGATTTACTTCTGTTTGGAGGCTCTGGGCTTCAGCAAATTGGAAGCCTCCAGCAAGAAGCACGTTGTTATGGCTAAAGCAAGAATTTACGAGTGAAGGTCACAGGAAGGAACTGGAAAGCAGCATAGAAAACGACCACGAAGGGACTCGAACCCTCAATCTTCTGATCCGAAGTCAGACGCCTTATCCATTAGGCCACGCAGTCTGCCACAAGGACATGATTCTGGTTTGTGGCGCCCGGATCAACCAAACACTCGAAGATCACCTGGGACATCTTCTACTTTTTTTGCTCAAGGAGATTTGGTAGAAAGGATCTGAAATGTATGACTTGGTGCAAGGTCATGCTTTAAGAAGTGCATTTGCAAAAGGGCCTAGGTTCAGAGTGTTCATACAGCTCCTTGACAATGGTAATAGATCAATAGAGTACCACGAGTAGATGATATTTCCAGAGGAAGCCATAGCACCTCAATATATCTTGTCAGGATGGCCGAGTGGTCTAAGGCGCCAGACTCAAGAGCTGTTTCTTCACATTGTGTGGGTGTTCTGGTCTCCAAATGGAGGCGTGGGTTCAAATCCCACTTCTGACAATCTGTTTACACATTTAGCTTGAACTACAATCACCACTCCCGCTGTGTTTTCATGCTACCATGTCACCGACAAAAAAACATGAAAAAAAATCCAAAAACTTTGCACATCCTACATAAAGATAAAATTCTTGAGGAAAATCTGCTAGACCATGCTGTTAAATCTGTCATTTAAAGTGACACTTTAGTCAGAAAAGTAAGTCCTGCTACATCTCTTCCGGTTGTCCCATTTTGCATATATACTCATGTAAAACATTAAAAAATATGCTTCTATACACTTTGAAATCCAGTAATACGCTGTTTCAACCTGCTCTGCACATACTCAGTTGCTCTCCCATTTTAGGCATATTTAAGTTATGACACCAGCCATTTGATGATTTGATAGTTTGGTTGAGAACACAAGCAAATGGGACAGTTATCAATCCCGGGATTCCAGGCATGTAACTGTGTTTTGAAACCCTTAAATCAATTGGTTTACTTCCACTTTATGATTTACTTCTGTTTGGAGGCTCTGGGCTTCAGCAAATTGGAAGCCTCCAGCAAATTGGAAGCCTCCAGCAAGAAGCACGTTGTTATGGCTAAAGCAAGAATTTACGAGTGAAGGTCACAGGAAGGAACTGGAAAGCAGCATAGAAAACGACCACGAAGGGACTCGAACCCTCAATCTTCTGATCCGAAGTCAGACGCCTTATCCATTAGGCCACGCGGTCTGCCACAAGGACATGATTCTGGTTTGTGGCGCCCGGATCAACCAAACACTCGAAGATCACCTGGGACATCTTCTACTTTTTTTGCTCAAGGAGATTTGGTAGAAAGGATCTGAAATGTATGACTTGGTGCAAGGTCATGCTTTAAGAAGTGCATTTGCAAAAGGGCCTAGGTTCAGAGTGTTCATACAGCTCCTTGACAATGGTAATAGATCAATAGAGTACCACGAGTAGATGATATTTCCAGAGGAAGCCATAGCACCTCAATATATCTTGTCAGGATGGCCGAGTGGTCTAAGGCGCCAGACTCAAGAGCTGTTTCTTCACATTGTGTGGGTGTTCTGGTCTCCAAATGGAGGCGTGGGTTCAAATCCCACTTCTGACAATCTGTTTACACATTTAGCTTGAACTACAATCACCACTCCCGCGGTGTTTTCATGCTACCATGTCACCGACAAAAAAACATGAAAAAAAATCCAAAAACTTTGCACATCCTACATAAAGATCAAATTCTTGAGGAAAATCTGCTAGACCATGCTGTTAAATCTGTCATTTAAAGTGACACTTTAGTCAGAAAAGTAAGTCCTGCTACATCTCTTCCGGTTGTCCCATTTTGCATATATACTCATGTAAAACATTAAAAAATATGCTTCTATACACTTTGAAATCCAGTAATACGCTGTTTCAACCTGCTCTGCACATACTCAGTTGCTCTCCCATTTTAGGCATATTTAAGTTATGACACCAGCCATTTGATGATTTGATAGTTTGGTTGAGAACACAAGCAAATGGGACAGTTATCAATCCCGGGATTCAAGGCATGTAACTGTGTTTTGAAACCCTTAAATCAATTGGTTTACTTCCACTTTATGATTTACTTCTGTTTGGAGGCTCTGGGCTTCAGCAAATTGGAAGCCTCCAGCAAGAAGCACGTTGTTATGGCTAAAGCAAGAATTTACGAGTGAAGGTCACAGGAAGGAACTGGAAAGCAGCATAGAAAACAACCACGAAAGGACTCGAACGCTCAATCTTCTGATCCGAAGCCTTACGCCTTATCCATTAGGCCACGCGGTCTGCCACAAGGACATGATTCTGGTTTGTGGCGCCCGGATCAACCAAACACTCGAAGATCACCTGGGACATCTTCTACTTTTTTTGCTCAAGGAGATTTGGTAGAAAGGATCTGAAATGTATGACTTGGTGCAAGGTCATGCTTTAAGAAGTGCATTTGCAAAAGGGCCTAGGTTCAGAGTGTTCATACAGCTCCTTGACAATGGTAATAGATCAATAGAGTACCACGAGTAGATGATATTTCCAGAGGAAGCCATAGCACCTCAATATATCTTGTCAGGATGGCCGAGTGGTCTAAGGCGCCAGACTCAAGAGCTGTTTCTTCACATTGTGTGGGTGTTCTGGTCTCCAAATGGAGGCGTGGGTTCAAATCCCACTTCTGACAATCTGTTTACACATTTAGCTTGAACTACAATCACCACTCCCGCTGTGTTTTCATGCTACCATGTCCGACAAAAAAACATGAAAAAAAATCCAAAAACTTTGCACATCCTACATAAAGATCAAATTCTTGAGGAAAATCTGCTAGACCATGCTGTTAAATCTGTCATTTAAAGTGACACTTTAGTCAGAAAAGTAAGTCCTGCTACATCTCTTCCGGTTGTCCCATTTTGCATATATACTCATGTAAAACATTAAAAAATATGGTTCTATACACTTTGAAATCCAGTAATACGCTGTTTCAACCTGCTCTGCACATACTCAGTTGCTCTCCCATTTTAGGCATATTTAAGTTATGACACCAGCCATTTGATGATTTGATAGTTTGGTTGAGAACACAAGCAAATGGGACAGTTATCAATCCCGGGATTCCAGGCATGTAACTGTGTTTTGAAACCCTTAAATCAATTGGTTTACTTCCACTTTATGATTTACTTCTGTTTGGAGGCTCTGGGCTTCAGCAAATTGGAAGCCTCCAGCAAATTGGAAGCCTCCAGCAAGAAGCACGTTGTTATGGCTAAAGCAAGAATTTACGAGTGAAGGTCACAGGAAGGAACTGGAAAGCAGCATAGAAAACGACCACGAAGGGACTCGAACCCTCAATCTTCTGATCCGAAGTCAGACGCCTTATCCATTAGGCCACGCGGTCTGCCACAAGGACATGATTCTGGTTTGTGGCGCCCGGATCAACCAAACACTCGAAGATCACCTGGGACATCTTCTACTTTTTTTGCTCAAGGAGATTTGGTAGAAAGGATCTGAAATGTATGACTTGGTGCAAGGTCATGCTTTAAGAAGTGCATTTGCAAAAGGGCCTAGGTTCAGAGTGTTCATACAGCTCCTTGACAATGGTAATAGATCAATAGAGTACCACGAGTAGATGATATTTCCAGAGGAAGCCATAGCACCTCAATATATCTTGTCAGGATGGCCGAGTGGTCTAAGGCGCCAGACTCAAGAGCTGTTTCTTCACATTGTGTGGGTGTTCTGGTCTCCAAATGGAGGCGTGGGTTCAAATCCCACTTCTGACAATCTCTTTACACATTTAGCTTGAACTACAATCACCACTCCCGCTGTGTTTTCATGCTACCATGTCACCGACAAAAAAACATGAAAAAAAATCCAAAAACTTTGCACATCCTACATAAAGATCAAATTCTTGAGGAAAATCTGCTAGACCATGCTGTTAAATCTGTCATTTAAAGTGCAACTTTAGTCAGAAAAGTAAGTCCTGCTACATCTCTTCCGGTTGTCCCATTTTGCATATATACTCATGTAAAACATTAAAAAATATGCTTCTATACACTTTGAAATCCAGTAATACGCTGTTTCAACCTGCTCTGCACATACTCAGTTGCTCTCCCATTTTAGGCATATTTAAGTTATGACACCAGCCATTTGATGATTTGATAGTTTGGTTGAGAACACAAGCAAATGGGACAGTTATCAATCCCGGGATTCCAGGCATGTAACTGTGTTTTGAAACCCTTAAATCAATTGGTTTACTTCCACTTTATGATTTACTTCTGTTTGGAGGCTCTGGGCTTCAGCAAATTGGAAGCCTCCAGCAAGAAGCACGTTGTTATGGCTAAAGCAAGAATTTACGAGTGAAGGTCACAGGAAGGAACTGGAAAGCAGCATAGAAAACAACCACGAAAGGGCTCGAACGCTCAATCTTCTGATCCGAAGCCTTACGCCTTATCCATTAGGCCACGCGGTCTGCCACAAGAACATGATCCTGGTTTGTGGCGCCCGGATCAACCAAACACTCGAAGATCACCTGGGACATCTTCTACTTTTTTTGCTCAAGGAGATTTGGTAGAAAGGATCTGAAATGTATGACTTGGTGCAAGGTCATGCTTTAAGAAGTGCATTTGCAAAAAGGGCCTAGGTTCAGAGTGTTCATACAGCTCCTTGACAATGGTAATAGATCAATAGAGTACCACGAGTAGATGATATTTCCAGAGGAAGCCAAAGTACCTCAAAGTATCTTGGCAGGATGGCCGAGTGGTCTAAGGCGCCAGACTCAAGAGCTGTTTCTTCACATTGTGTGGGTGTTCTGGTCTCCAAATGGAGGCGTGGGTTCAAATCCCACTTCTGACAATCCATTTACACATTTAGCTTGAACTACAATCACCACTCCCGCTGTGTTTTCATGCTACCATGTCACCGACAAAAAAAACATGAAAAAAAATCCAAAAACTTTGCACATCCTACATGAAGATCAAATTCTTGAGGAAAATCTGCTAGACCATGCTGTTAAATCTGTCATTTAAAGTGCAACTTTAGTCAGAAAAGTAAGTCCTGCTACATCTGTTCCGGTTGTCCCATTTTGCATATATACTCATGTAAAACATTAAAAAATATGCTTCTATACACTTTGAAATCCAGTAATACGCTGTTTCAACCTGCTCTGCACATACTCAGTTGCTCTCCCATTTTAGGCATATTTAAGTTATGACACCAGCCATTTGATGATTTGATAGTTTGGTTGAGAACACAAGCAAATGGGACAGTTATCAATCCCGGGATTCCAGGCATGTAACTGTGTTTTGAAACCCTTAAATCAATTGGTTTACTTCCACTTTATGATTTACTTCTGTTTGGAGGCTCTGGGCTTCAGCAAATTGGAAGCCTCCAGCAAGAAGCACGTTGTTATGGCTAAAGCAAGAATTTACGAGTGAAGGTCACAGGAAGGAACTGGAAAGCAGCATAGAAAACGACCACGAAGGGACTCGAACCCTCAATCTTCTGATCCGAAGTCAGACGCCTTATCCATTAGGCCACGCGGTCTGCCACAAGGACATGATTCTGGTTTGTGGCGCCCGGATCAACCAAACACTCGAAGATCACCTGGGACATCTTCTACTTTTTTTGCTCAAGGAGATTTGGTAGAAAGGATCTGAAATGTATGACTTGGTGCAAGGTCATGCTTTAAGAAGTGCATTTGCAAAAGGGCCTAGGTTCAGAGTGTTCATACAGCTCCTTGACAATGGTAATAGATCAATAGAGTACCACGAGTAGATGATATTTCCAGAAGAAGCCATAGCACCTCAATATATCTTGTCAGGATGGCCGAGTGGTCTAAGGCGCCAGACTCAAGAGCTGTTTCTTCACATTGTGTGGGTGTTCTGGTCTCCAAATGGAGGCGTGGGTTCAAATCCCACTTCTGACAATCTGTTTACACATTTAGCTTGAACTACAATCACCACTCCCGCTGTGTTTTCATGCTACCATGTCACCGACAAAAAAACATGAAAAAAAATCCAAAAACTTTGCACATCCTACATAAAGATCAAATTCTTGAGGAAAATCTGCTAGACCATGCTGTTAAATCTGTCATTTAAAGTGACACTTTAGTCAGAAAAGTAAGTCCTGCTACATCTCTTCCGGTTGTCCCATTTTGCATATATACTCATGTAAAACATTAAAAAATATGCTTCTATACACTTTGAAATCCAGTAATACGCTGTTTCAACCTGCTCTGCACATACTCAGTTGCTCTCCCATTTTAGGCATATTTAAGTTATGACACCAGCCATTTGATGATTTGATAGTTTGGTTGAGAACACAAGCAAATGGGACAGTTATCAATCCCGGGATTCAAGGCATGTAACTGTGTTTTGAAACCCTTAAATCAATTGGTTTACTTCCACTTTATGATTTACTTCTGTTTGGAGGCTCTGGGCTTCAGCAAATTGGAAGCCTCCAGCAAGAAGCACGTTGTTATGGCTAAAGCAAGAATTTACGAGTGAAGGTCACAGGAAGGAACTGGAAAGCAGCATAGAAAACGACCACGAAGGGACTCGAACCCTCAATCTTCTGATCCGAAGTCAGACGCCTTATCCATTAGGCCACGCGGTCTGCCACAAGGACATGATTCTGGTTTGTGGCGCCCGGATCAACCAAACAGTCGAAGATCACCTGGGACATCTTCTACTTTTTTTGCTCAAGGAGATTTGGTAGAAAGGATCTGAAATGTATGACTTGGTGCAAGGTCATGCTTTAAGAAGTGCATTTGAAAAAGGGCCTAGGTTCAGAGTGTTCATACAGCTCCTTGACAATGGTAATAGATCAATAGAGTACCACGAGTAGATGATATTTCCAGAGGAAGCCATAGCACCTCAATATATCTTGTCAGGATGGCCGAGTGGTCTAAGGCGCCAGACTCAAGAGCTGTTTCTTCACATTGTGTGGGTGTTCTGGTCTCCAAATGGAGGCGTGGGTTCAAATCCCACTTCTGACAATCTGTTTACACATTTAGCTTGAACTACAATCACCACTCCCGCTGTGTTTTCATGCTACCATGTCACCGACAAAAAAACATGAAAAAAAATCCAAAAACTTTGCACATCCTACATAAAGATCAAATTCTTGAGGAAAATCTGCTAGACCATGCTGTTAAATCTGTCATTTAAAGTGACACTTTAGTCAGAAAAGTAAGTCCTGCTACATCTCTTCCGGTTGTCCCATTTTGCATATATACTCATGTAAAACATTAAAAAATATGCTTCTATACACTTTGAAATCCAGTAATACGCTGTTTCAACCTGCTCTGCACATACTCAGTTGCTCTCCCATTTTAGGCATATTTAAGTTATGACACCAGCCATTTGATGATTTGATAGTTTGGTTGAGAACACAAGGAAATGGGACAGTTATCAATCCCGGGATTCAAGGCATGTAACTGTGTTTTGAAACCCTTAAATCAATTGGTTTACTTCCACTTTATGATTTACTTCTGTTTGGAGGCTCTGGGCTTCAGCAAATTGGAAGCCTCCAGCAAGAAGCACGTTGTTATGGCTAAAGCAAGAATTTACGAGTGAAGGTCACAGGAAGGAACTGGAAAGCAGCATAGAAAACGACCACGAAGGGACTCGAACCCTCAATCTTCTGATCCGAAGTCAGACGCCTTATCCATTAGGCCACGCGGTCTGCCACAAGGACATGATTCTGGTTTGTGGCGCCCGGATCAACCAAACACTCGAAGATCACCTGGGACATCTTCTACATTTTTTGCTCAAGGAGATTTGGTAGAAAGGATCTGAAATGTATGACTTGGTGCAAGGTCATGCTTTAAGAAGTGCATTTGAAAAAGGGCCTAGGTTCAGAGTGTTCATACAGCTCCTTGACAATGGTAATAGATCAATAGAGTACCACGAGTAGATGATATTTCCAGAGGAAGCCATAGCACCTCAATATATCTTGTCAGGATGGCCGAGTGGTCTAAGGCGCCAGACTCAAGAGCTGTTTCTTCACATTGTGTGGGTGTTCTGGTCTCCAAATGGAGGCGTGGGTTCAAATCCCACTTCTGACAATCTGTTTACACATTTAGCTTGAACTACAATCACCACTCCCGCTGTGTTTTCATGCTACCATGTCACCGACAAAAAAACATGAAAAAAAATCCAAAAACTTTGCACATCCTACATAAAGATCAAATTCTTGAGGAAAATCTGCTAGACCATGCTGTTAAATCTGTCATTTAAAGTGACACTTTAGTCAGAAAAGTAAGTCCTGCTACATCTCTTCCGGTTGTCCCATTTTGCATATATACTCATGTAAAACATTAAAAAATATGCTTCTATACACTTTGAAATCCAGTAATACGCTGTTTCAACCTGCTCTGCACATACTCAGTTGCTCTCCCATTTTAGGCATATTTAAGTTATGACACCAGCCATTTGATGATTTGATAGTTTGGTTGAGAACACAAGCAAATGGGACAGTTATCAATCCCGGGATTCCAGGCATGTAACTGTGTTTTGAAACCCTTAAATCAATTGGTTTACTTCCACTTTATGATTTACTTCTGTTTGGAGGCTCTGGGCTTCAGCAAATTGGAAGCCTCCAGCAAGAAGCACGTTGTTATGGCTAAAGCAAGAATTTACGAGTGAAGGTCACAGGAAGGAACTGGAAAGCAGCATAGAAAACAACCACGAAGGGACTCGAACCCTCAATCTTCTGATCCGAAGTCAGACGCCTTATCCATTAGGCCACGCGGTCTGCCACAAGGACATGATTCTGGTTTGTGGCGCCCGGATCAACCAAACACTCGAAGATCACCTGGGACATCTTCTACTTTTTTTGCTCAAGGAGATTTGGTAGAAAGGATCTGAAATGTATGACTTGGTGCAAGGTCATGCTTTAAGAAGTGCATTTGCAAAAGGGCCTAGGTTCAGAGTGTTCATACAGCTCCTTGACAATGGTAATAGATCAATAGAGTACCACGAGTAGATGATATTTCCAGAGGAAGCCATAGCACCTCAATATATCTTGTCAGGATGGCCGAGTGGTCTAAGGCGCCAGACTCAAGAGCTGTTTCTTCACATTGTGTGGGTGTTCTGGTCTCCAAATGGAGGCGTGGGTTCAAATCCCACTTCTGACAATCTGTTTACACATTTAGCTTGAACTACAATCACCACTCCCGCTGTGTTTTCATGCTACCATGTCACCGACAAAAAAACATGAAAAAAAATCCAAAAACTTTGCACATCCTACATAAAGATCAAATTCTTGAGGAAAATCTGCTAGACCATGCTGTTAAATCTGTCATTTAAAGTGCAACTTTAGTCAGAAAAGTAAGTCCTGCTACATCTGTTCCGGTTGTCCCATTTTGCATATATACTCATGTAAAACATTAAAAAATATGCTTCTATACACTTTGAAATCCAGTAATACGCTGTTTCAACCTGCTCTGCACATACTCAGTTGCTCTCCCATTTTAGGCATATTTAAGTTATGACACCAGCCATTTGATGATTTGATAGTTTGGTTGAGAACACAAGCAAATGGGACAGTTATCAATCCCGGGATTCCAGGCATGTAACTGTGTTTTGAAACCCTTAAATCAATTGGTTTACTTCCACTTTATGATTTACTTCTGTTTGGAGGCTCTGGGCTTCAGCAAATTGGAAGCCTCCAGCAAGAAGCACGTTGTTATGGCTAAAGCAAGAATTTACGAGTGAAGGTCACAGGAAGGAACTGGAAAGCAGCATAGAAAACGACCACGAAGGGACTCGAACCCTCAATCTTCTGATCCGAAGTCAGACGCCTTATCCATTAGGCCACGCGGTCTGCCACAAGGACATGATTCTGGTTTGTGGCGCCCGGATCAACCAAACACTCGAAGATCACCTGGGACATCTTCTACATTTTTTGCTCAAGGAGATTTGGTAGAAAGGATCTGAAATGTATGACTTGGTGCAAGGTCATGCTTTAAGAAGTGCATTTGAAAAAGGGCCTAGGTTCAGAGTGTTCATACAGCTCCTTGACAATGGTAATAGATCAATAGAGTACCACGAGTAGATGATATTTCCAGAGGAAGCCATAGCACCTCAATATATCTTGTCAGGATGGCCGAGTGGTCTAAGGCGCCAGACTCAAGAGCTGTTTCTTCACATTGTGTGGGTGTTCTGGTCTCCAAATGGAGGCGTGGGTTCAAATCCCACTTCTGACAATCTGTTTACACATTTAGCTTGAACTACAATCACCACTCCCGCTGTGTTTTCATGCTACCACGTCACCGACAAAAAAACATGAAAAAAAATCCAAAAACTTTGCACATCCTACATAAAGATCAAATTCTTGAGGAAAATCTGCTAGACCATGCTGTTAAATCTGTCATTTAAAGTGACACTTTAGTCAGAAAAGTAAGTCCTGCTACATCTCTTCCGGTTGTCCCATTTTGCATATATACTCATGTAAAACATTTAAAAATATGGTTCTATACACTTTGAAATCCAGTAATACGCTGTTTCAACCTGCTCTGCACATACTCAGTTGCTCTCCCATTTTAGGCATATTTAAGTTATGACACCAGCCATTTGATGATTTGATAGTTTGGTTGAGAACACAAGCAAATGGGACAGTTATCAATCCCGGGATTCCAGGCATGTAACTGTGTTTTGAAACCCTTAAATCAATTGGTTTACTTCCACTTTATGATTTACTTCTGTTTGGAGGCTCTGGGCTTCAGCAAATTGGAAGCCTCCAGCAAGAAGCACGTTGTTATGGCTAAAGCAAGAATTTACGAGTGAAGGTCACAGGAAGGAACTGGAAAGCAGCATAGAAAACGACCACGAAGGGACTCGAACCCTCAATCTTCTGATCCGAAGTCAGACGCCTTATCCATTAGGCCACGCAGTCTGCCACAAGGACATGATTCTGGTTTGTGGCGCCCGGATCAACCAAACACTCGAAGATCACCTGGGACATCTTCTACTTTTTTTGCTCAAGGAGATTTGGTAGAAAGGATCTGAAATGTATGACTTGGTGCAAGGTCATGCTTTAAGAAGTGCATTTGGAAAAGGGCCTAGGTTCAGAGTGTTCATACAGCTCCTTGACAATGGTAATAGATCAATAGAGTACCACGAGTAGATGATATTTCCAGAGGAAGCCATAGCACCTCAATATATCTTGTCAGGATGGCCGAGTGGTCTAAGGCGCCAGACTCAAGAGCTGTTTCTTCACATTGTGTGGGTGTTCTGGTCTCCAAATGGAGGCGTGGGTTCAAATCCCACTTCTGACAATCTGTTTACACATTTAGCTTGAACTACAATCACCACTCCCGCTGTGTTTTCATGCTACCATGTCACCGACAAAAAAAACATGAAAAAAAATCCAAAAACTTTGCACATCCTACATAAAGATCAAATTCTTGAGGAAAATCTGCTAGACCATGCTGTTAAATCTGTCATTTAAAGTGACACTTTAGTCAGAAAAGTAAGTCCTGCTACATCTCTTCCGGTTGTCCCATTTTGCATATATACTCATGTAAAACATTAAAAAATATGCTTCTATACACTTTGAAATCCAGTAATACGCTGTTTCAACCTGCTCTGCACATACTCAGTTGCTCTCCCATTTTAGGCATATTTAAGTTATGACACCAGCCATTTGATGATTTGATAGTTTGGTTGAGAACACAAGCAAATGGGACAGTTATCAATCCCGGGATTCAAGGCATGTAACTGTGTTTTGAAACCCTTAAATCAATTGGTTTACTTCCACTTTATGATTTACTTCTGTTTGGAGGCTCTGGGCTTCAGCAAATTGGAAGCCTCCAGCAAGAAGCACGTTGTTATGGCTAAAGCAAGAATTTACGAGTGAAGGTCACAGGAAGGAACTGGAAAGCAGCATAGAAAACGACCACGAAGGGACTCGAACCCTCAATCTTCTGATCCGAAGTCAGACGCCTTATCCATTAGGCCACGCGGTCTGCCACAAGGACATGATTCTGGTTTGTGGCGCCCGGATCAACCAAACACTCGAAGATCACCTGGGACATCTTCTACATTTTTTGCTCAAGGAGATTTGGTAGAAAGGATCTGAAATGTATGACTTGGTGCAAGGTAATGCTTTAAGAAGTGCATTTGCAAAAGGGCCTAGGTTCAGAGTGTTCATACAGCTCCTTGACAATGGTAATAGATCAATAGAGTACCACGAGTAGATGATATTTCCAGAGGAAGCCATAGCACCTCAATATATCTTGTCAGGATGGCCGAGTGGTCTAAGGCGCCAGACTCAAGAGCTGTTTCTTCACATTGTGTGGGTGTTCTGGTCTCCAAATGGAGGCGTGGGTTCAAATCCCACTTCTGACAATCTGTTTACACATTTAGCTTGAACTACAATCACCACTCCCGCTGTGTTTTCATGCTACCATGTCACCGACAAAAAAACATGAAAAAAAATCCAAAAACTTTGCACATCCTACATAAAGATCAAATTCTTGAGGAAAATCTGCTAGACCATGCTGTTAAATCTGTCATTTAAAGTGACACTTTAGTCAGAAAAGTAAGTCCTGCTACATCTCTTCCGGTTGTCCCATTTTGCATATATACTCATGTAAAACATTAAAAAATATGCTTCTATACACTTTGAAATCCAGTAATACGCTGTTTCAACCTGCTCTGCACATACTCAGTTGCTCTCCCATTTTAGGCATATTTAAGTTATGACACCAGCCATTTGATGATTTGATAGTTTGGTTGAGAACACAAGCAAATGGGACAGTTATCAATCCCGGGATTCCAGGCATGTAACTGTGTTTTGAAACCCTTAAATCAATTGGTTTACTTCCACTTTATGATTTACTTCTGTTTGGAGGCTCTGGGCTTCAGCAAATTGGAAGCCTCCAGCAAGAAGCACGTTGTTATGGCTAAAGCAAGAATTTACGAGTGAAGGTCACAGGAAGGAACTGGAAAGCAGCATAGAAAACGACCACGAAGGGACTCGAACCCTCAATCTTCTGATCCGAAGTCAGAGGCCTTATCCATTAGGCCACGCAGTCTGCCACAAGGACATGATTCTGGTTTGTGGCGCCCGGATCAACCAAACACTCGAAGATCACCTGGGACATCTTCTACTTTTTTTGCTCAAGGAGATTTGGTAGAAAGGATCTGAAATGTATGACTTGGTGCAAGGTCATGCTTTAAGAAGTGCATTTGGAAAAGGGCCTAGGTTCAGAGTGTTCATACAGCTCCTTGACAATGGTAATAGATCAATAGAGTACCACGAGTAGATGATATTTCCAGAGGAAGCCAAAGTACCTCAAAGTATCTTGGCAGGATGGCCGAGTGGTCTAAGGCGCCAGACTCAAGAGCTGTTTCTTCACACTGTGTGGGTGTTCTGGTCTCCAAATGGAGGCGTGGGTTCAAATCCCACTTCTGACAATCTGTTTACACATTTAGCTTGAACTACAATCACCACTCCCGCTGTGTTTTCATGCTACCATGTCACCGACAAAAAAACATGAAAAAAAATCCAAAAACTTTGCACATCCTACATAAAGATCAAATTCTTGAGGAAAATCTGCTAGACCATGCTGTTAAATCTGTCATTTAAAGTGACACTTTAGTCAGAAAAGTAAGTCCTGCTACATCTCTTCCGGTTGTCCCATTTTGCATATATACTCATGTAAAACATTAAAAAATATGCTTCTATACACTTTGAAATCCAGTAATACGCTGTTTCAACCTGCTCTGCACATACTCAGTTGCTCTCCCATTTTAGGCATATTTAAGTTATGACACCAGCCATTTGATGATTTGATAGTTTGGTTGAGAACACAAGCAAATGGGACAGTTATCAATCCCGGGATTCAAGGCATGTAACTGTGTTTTGAAACCCTTAAATCAATTGGTTTACTTCCACTTTATGATTTACTTCTGTTTGGAGGCTCTGGGCTTCAGCAAATTGGAAGCCTCCAGCAAGAAGCACGTTGTTATGGCTAAAGCAAGAATTTACGAGTGAAGGTCACAGGAAGGAACTGGAAAGCAGCATAGAAAACGACCACGAAGGGACTCGAACCCTCAATCTTCTGATCCGAAGTCAGACGCCTTATCCATTAGGCCACGCGGTCTGCCACAAGGACATGATTCTGGTTTGTGGCGCCCGGATCAACCAAACACTCGAAGATCACCTGGGACATCTTCTACATTTTTTGCTCAAGGAGATTTGGTAGAAAGGATCTGAAATGTATGACTTGGTGCAAGGTCATGCTTTAAGAAGTGCATTTGAAAAAGGGCCTAGGTTCAGAGTGTTCATACAGCTCCTTGACAATGGTAATAGATCAATAGAGTACCACGAGTAGATGATATTTCCAGAGGAAGCCATAGCACCTCAATATATCTTGTCAGGATGGCCGAGTGGTCTAAGGTGCCAGACTCAAGAGCTGTTTCTTCACATTGTGTGGGTGTTCTGGTCTCCAAATGGAGGCGTGGGTTCAAATCCCACTTCTGACAATCTGTTTACACATTTAGCTTGAACTACAATCACCACTCCCGCTGTGTTTTCATGCTACCATGTCACCGACAAAAAAACATGAAAAAAAATCCAAAAACTTTGCACATCCTAAATAAAGATCAAATTCTTGAGGAAAATCTGCTAGACCATGCTGTTAAATCTGTCATTTAAAGTGACACTTTAGTCAGAAAAGTAAGTCCTGCTACATCTCTTCCGGTTGTCCCATTTTGCATATATACTCATGTAAAACATTAAAAAATATGCTTCTATACACTTTGAAATCCAGTAATACGCTGTTTCAACCTGCTCTGCACATACTCAGTTGCTCTCCCATTTTAGGCATATTTAAGTTATGACACCAGCCATTTGATGATTTGATAGTTTGGTTGAGAACACAAGCAAATGGGACAGTTATCAATCCCGGGATTCAAGGCATGTAACTGTGTTTTGAAACCCTTAAATCAATTGGTTTACTTCCACTTTATGATTTACTTCTGTTTGGAGGCTCTGGGCTTCAGCAAATTGGAAGCCTCCAGCAAGAAGCACGTTGTTATGGCTAAAGCAAGAATTTACGAGTGAAGGTCACAGGAAGGAACTGGAAAGCAGCATAGAAAACGACCACGAAGGGACTCGAACCCTCAATCTTCTGATCCGAAGTCAGACGCCTTATCCATTAGGCCACGCGGTCTGCCACAAGGACATGATTCTGGTTTGTGGCGCCCGGATCAACCAAACACTCGAAGATCACCTGGGACATCTTCTACTTTTTTTGCTCAAGGAGATTTGGTAGAAAGGATCTGAAATGTATGACTTGGTGCAAGGTCATGCTTTAAGAAGTGCATTTGCAAAAGGGCCTAGGTTCAGAGTGTTCATACAGCTCCTTGACAATGGTAATAGATCAATAGAGTACCACGAGTAGATGATATTTCCAGAGGAAGCCATAGCACCTCAATATATCTTGTCAGGATGGCCGAGTGGTCTAAGGCGCCAGATTTAAGAGCTGTTTCTTCACATTGTGTGGGTGTTCTGGTCTCCAAATGGAAGCGTGGGTTCAAATCCCACTTCTGACAATCTGTTTACACATTTAGCTTGAACTACAATCACCACTCCCGCTGTGTTTTCATGCTACCATGTCACCGACAAAAAAATCCAAAAACTTTGCACATCCTACATAAAGATCAAATTCTTGAGGAAAATCTGCTAGACCATGCTGTTAAATCTGTCATTTAAAGTGACACTTTAGTCAGAAAAGTAAGTCCTGCTACATCTCTTCCGGTTGTCCCATTTTGCATATATACTCATGTAAAACATTAAAAAATATGCTTCTATACACTTTGAAATCCAGTAATACGCTGTTTCAACCTGCTCTGCACATACTCAGTTGCTCTCCCATTTTAGGCATATTTAAGTTATGACACCAGCCATTTGATGATTTGATAGTTTGGTTGAGAACACAAGCAAATGGGACAGTTATCAATCCCGGGATTCCAGGCATGTAACTGTGTTTTGAAACCCTTAAATCAATTGGTTTACTTCCACTTTATGATTTACTTCTGTTTGGAGGCTCTGGGCTTCAGCAAATTGGAAGCCTCCAGCAAGAAGCACGTTGTTATGGCTAAAGCAAGAATTTACGAGTGAAGGTCACAGGAAGGAACTGGAAAGCAGCATAGAAAACAACCACGAAAGGACTCGAACGCTCAATCTTCTGATCCGAAGCCTTACGCCTTATCCATTAGGCCACGCGGTCTGCCACAAGGACATGATTCTGGTTTGTGGCGCCCGGATCAACCAAACAGTCGAAGATCACCTGGGACATCTTCTACTTTTTTTGCTCAAGGAGATTTGGTAGAAAGGATCTGAAATGTATGACTTGGTGCAAGGTCATGCTTTAAGAAGTGCATTTGCAAAAGGGCCTAGGTTCAGAGTAGTGATGGCCGAACGGTTCGCCCGGCGGTCGTTTCGCGGCGAATTTCCGACTTTCGCCGTCCGCGGGTTCGAACGCCTTTTTCCGTCGTTCGCCCCGGCGGACTTACGTGTTTAATGTATACAAGAACTTTAACCTTTCGTGACACGTTTATCATGTGTTACAGGACAACCAATTGAGACATGACAGCTCATGGACACTTGGACATTCCCCCTAACCTATAAATACACCCGATCCGGTGGCCATTTTACATTCTTTCTTCTGTCACTGTAGGGAAAGGATCCTGTGTGGAGTAGGGACAGAGAAAACGCTAGCTATTTGGTACACAAAAGTTCTTTTCAGGACTGGTATAGGTGTTAGGTCAGCAGCCTGAGTTTCTTTTGTCAGTTTAGATAAAGGGACAGAGCGCTGTATGCTGCTATTTTAGGGACAGCTCAGCCAGATTAGTCTTTCTTCATCATCATCATCATCATCATCATTAGCTGTTACTATCAGGTCCACAAAAGAGCTGTTCCAGCTAATCGTTCCAGCCTACTCTTTTTTGCCAATTTGTATAGGGACAGGCAGGAAGCAGTGTGTCAGGCAGTGAGGATAATTTTAAAGACTTGCTGTTACTATTAGTTCCACAAAGGTTCTTTTCAGGACTGGTATCAGTGGTACGGTAATAGGCTTGTACACGTATAATATTCTTTCTTCCAAATATAGAAAGAATATTATACTTGACTGCTGCCCTTCTGCTGCAGTCTGCTAATCATTCACAACTCACTTGTTCCACAAAGCTCTTTATCAGGACTGGTAACTTGGTCTGTCTAGGGTGCTACGGTACATAGGCTTGGGTGCGGTACAGTCTGCTGTTCTGTAAGGACCGCTATCGGTCCACAATACATAGGGTTGCCGTGCACTACTGCTGACCGCTGCCCTATACTGCAGCAGTCCTTCAGCGGTATAGGGACTGACGCACAGTCTGCTAAACACTAATACACAACCTGCTTGGTCCACAAAAGTTCTTATAAGGACTGGTAACTTGGTATAGGGTGCTACGGTACATAGGCCTGAGTGCAGTACAGTCTGCTGTTCTGTAAGGACCGCTATCGGTCCACAATACATAGGGTTGCCGTGCACTACTGCTGACCGCTGCCCTATACTGCAGCAGTCCTTCAGCGGTATAGGGACTGACGCACAGTCTGCTAAACACTAATACACAACCTGCTTGGTCCACAAAAGTTCTTATAAGGACTGGTAACTTGGTATAGGGTGCTACGGTACATAGGCCTGAGTGCAGTACAGTCTGCTGTTCTGTAAGGACCGCTATCGGTCCACAATACATAGGGTTGCCGTGCACTACTGCTGACCGCTGCCCTATACTGCAGCAGTCCTTCATTGGTATAGGGACTGACGTACAGTCTGCTAATCACTAACACACAACCTGCTTGGTCCACAAAAGTTCTTATAAGGACTGGTAACTTGGTATAGGGTGCTACGGTACATAGGCCTGAGTGCAGTACAGTCTGCTGTTCTGTAAGGACCGCTATCGGTCCACAATACATAGGGTTGCCGTGCACTACTGCTGACCGCTGCCCTATACTGCAGCAGTCCTTCATTGGTATAGGGACTGACGTACAGTCTGCTAATCACTAACACACAACCTGCTTGGTCCACAAAAGTTCTTATAAGGACTGGTAACTTGGTATAGGGTGCTACGGTACATAGGCCTGAGTGCGTTACAGTCTGCTGTTCTGTAAGGACCGCTATCGGTCCACAATACATAGGGTTGCCGTGCACTACTGCTGACCGCTGCCCTATACTGCAGCAGTCCTTCAGCGGTATAGGGACTGACGCACAGTCTGCTAAACACTAACACACAACCTGCTTGGTCCACAAAAGTTTTTATAAGGACTGGTAACTTGGTATAGGGTGCTACGGTACATAGGCCTGAGTGCAGTACAGTCTGCTGTTCTGTAAGGACCGCTATCGGTCCACAATACATAGGGTTGCCGTGCACTACTGCTGACCGCTGCCCTATACTGCAGCAGTCCTTCATTGGTATAGGGACTGACGTACAGTCTGCTAATCACTAACACACAACCTGCTTGGTCCACAAAAGTTCTTATAAGGACTGGTAACTTGGTATAGGGTGCTACGGTACATAGGCCTGAGTGCGTTACAGTCTGCTGTTCTGTAAGGACCGCTATCGGTCCACAATACATAGGGTTGCCGTGCACTACTGCTGACCGCTGCCCTATACTGCAGCAGTCCTTCATTGGTATAGGGACTGACGTACAGTCTGCTAATCACTAACACACAACCTGCTTGGTCCACAAAAGTTCTTATAAGGACTGGTAACTTGGTATAGGGTGCTACGGTACATAGGCCTGAGTGCGTTACAGTCTGCTGTTCTGTAAGGACCGCTATCGGTCCACAATACATAGGGTTGCCGTGCACTACTGCTGACCGCTGCCCTATACTGCAGCAGTCCTTCATTGGTATAGGGACTGACGTACAGTCTGCTAATCACTAACACACAACCTGCTTGGTCCACAAAAGTTCTTATAAGGACTGGTAACTTGGTATAGGGTGCTACGGTACATAGGCCTGAGTGCGTTACAGTCTGCTGTTCTGTAAGGACCGCTATCGGTCCACAATACATAGGGTTGCCGTGCACTACTGCTGACCGCTGCCCTATACTGCAGCAGTCCTTCAGCGGTATAGGGACTGACGCACAGTCTGCTAAACACTAACACACAACCTGCTTGGTCCACAAAAGTTTTTATAAGGACTGGTAACTTGGTATAGGGTGCTACGGTACATAGGCCTGAGTGCGTTACAGTCTGCTGTTCTGTAAGGACCGCTATCGGTCCACAATACATAGGGTTGCCGTGCACTACTGCTGACCGCTGCCCTATACTGCAGCAGTCCTTCATTGGTATAGGGACTGACGTACAGTCTGCTAATCACTAACACACAACCTGCTTGGTCCACAAAAGTTCTTATAAGGACTGGTAACTTGGTATAGGGTGCTACGGTACATAGGCCTGAGTGCGTTACAGTCTGCTGTTCTGTAAGGACCGCTATCGGTCCACAATACATAGGGTTGCCGTGCACTACTGCTGACCGCTGCCCTATACTGCAGCAGTCCTTCAGCGGTATAGGGACTGACGCACAGTCTGCTAAACACTAACACACAACCTGCTTGGTCCACAAAAGTTTTTATAAGGACTGGTAACTTGGTATAGGGTGCTACGGTACATAGGCCTGAGTGCAGTACAGTCTGCTGTTCTGTAAGGACCGCTATCGGTCCACAATACATAGGGTTGCCGTGCACTACTGCTGACCGCTGCCCTATACTGCAGCAGTCCTTCATTGGTATAGGGACTGACGTACAGTCTGCTAATCACTAACACACAACCTGCTTGTTCCACAAAAGTTCTTATAAGGACTGGTAACTTGGTATAGGGTGCTACGGTACATAGGCTTGAGTGCGGTACAGTCTGCTGTTCTGTAAGGACCGCTATCGGTCCACAATAGATAGGGTTGACGTGCACCACTGCTGACCGCTGCCCTATACTGCAGCAGTCCTTCAGCGGTATAGGGACTGACGTACAGTCTGCTAAACACTAATACACAACCTGCTTGGTCCACAAAAGTTCTTATAAGGACTGGTAACTTGGTATAGGGTGCTACGGTACATAGGCTTGAGTGCGGTACAGTCTGCTGTTCTGTAAGGACCGCTATCGGTCCACAATAGATAGGGTTGACGTGCACCACTGCTGACCGCTGCCCTATACTGCAGCAGTCCTTCAGCGGTATAGGGACTGACGTACAGTCTGCTAAACACTAATACACAACCTGCTTGGTCCACAAAAGTTCTTATAAGGACTGGTAACTTGGTATAGGGTGCTACGGTACATAGGCTTGAGTGCGGTACAGTCTGCTGTTCTGTAAGGACCGCTATCGGTCCACAATAGATAGGGTTGACGTGCACCACTGCTGACCGCTGCCCTATACTGCAGCAGTCCTTCAGCGGTATAGGGACTGACGTACAGTCTGCTAAACACTAATACACAACCTGCTTGGTCCACAAAAGTTCTTATAAGGACTGGTAACTTGGTATAGGGTGCTACGGTACATAGGCTTGAGTGCGGTACAGTCTGCTGTTCTGTAAGGACCGCTATCGGTCCACAATAGATAGGGTTGACGTGCACCACTGCTGACCGCTCACCTATACTGCAGCAGTCCTTCAGCGGTATAGGGACTGACGTACAGTCTGCTAATCACTAACACACAACCTGCTTGTTCCACAAAAGTTCTTATAAGGACTGGTAACTTGGTATAGGGTGCTACGGTACATAGGCTTGAGTGCGGTACAGTCTGCTGTTCTGTAAGGACCGCTATCGGTCCACAATAGATAGGGTTGACGTGCACCACTGCTGACCGCTGCCCTATACTGCAGCAGTCCTTCAGCGGTATAGGGACTGACGTACAGTCTGCTAAACACTAATACACAACCTGCTTGGTCCACAAAAGTTCTTATAAGGACTGGTAACTTGGTATAGGGTGCTACGGTACATAGGCTTGAGTGCGGTACAGTCTGCTGTTCTGTAAGGACCGCTATCGGTCCACAATAGATAGGGTTGACGTGCACCACTGCTGACCGCTGCCCTATACTGCAGCAGTCCTTCAGCGGTATAGGGACTGACGTACAGTCTGCTAAACACTAATACACAACCTGCTTGGTCCACAAAAGTTCTTATAAGGACTGGTAACTTGGTATAGGGTGCTACGGTACATAGGCTTGAGTGTGGTACAGTCTGCTGTTCTGTAAGGACCGCTATCGGTCCACAATAGATAGGGTTGACGTGCACCACTGCTGACCGCTCACCTATACTGCAGCAGTCCTTCAGCGGTATAGGGACTGACGTACAGTCTGCTAATCACTAACACACAACCTGCTTGTTCCACAAAAGTTCTTATAAGGACTGGTAACTTGGTATAGGGTGCTACGGTACATAGGCTTGAGTGCGGTACAGTCTGCTGTTCTGTAAGGACCGCTATCGGTCCACAATAGATAGGGTTGACGTGCACCACTGCTGACCGCTGCCCTATACTGCAGCAGTCCTTCAGCGGTATAGGGACTGACGTACAGTCTGCTAAACACTAATACACAACCTGCTTGGTCCACAAAAGTTCTTATAAGGACTGGTAACTTGGTATAGGGTGCTACGGTACATAGGCTTGAGTGCGGTACAGTCTGCTGTTCTGTAAGGACCGCTATCGGTCCACAATAGATAGGGTTGACGTGCACCACTGCTGACCGCTGCCCTATACTGCAGCAGTCCTTCAGCGGTATAGGGACTGACGTACAGTCTGCTAAACACTAATACACAACCTGCTTGGTCCACAAAAGTTCTTATAAGGACTGGTAACTTGGTATAGGGTGCTACGGTACATAGGCTTGAGTGCGGTACAGTCTGCTGTTCTGTAAGGACCGCTATCGGTCCACAATAGATAGGGTTGACGTGCACCACTGCTGACCGCTCACCTATACTGCAGCAGTCCTTCAGCGGTATAGGGACTGACGTACAGTCTGCTAATCACTAACACACAACCTGCTTGTTCCACAAAAGTTCTTATAAGGACTGGTAACTTGGTATAGGGTGCTACGGTACATAGGCTTGAGTGCGGTACAGTCTGCTGTTCTGTAAGGACCGCTATCGGTCCACAATAGATAGGGTTGACGTGCACCACTGCTGACCGCTGCCCTATACTGCAGCAGTCCTTCAGCGGTATAGGGACTGACGTACAGTCTGCTAAACACTAATACACAACCTGCTTGGTCCACAAAAGTTCTTATAAGGACTGGTAACTTGGTATAGGGTGCTACGGTACATAGGCTTGAGTGCGGTACAGTCTGCTGTTCTGTAAGGACCGCTATCGGTCCACAATAGATAGGGTTGACGTGCACCACTGCTGACCGCTGCCCTATACTGCAGCAGTCCTTCAGCGGTATAGGGACTGACGTACAGTCTGCTAAACACTAATACACAACCTGCTTGGTCCACAAAAGTTCTTATAAGGACTGGTAACTTGGTATAGGGTGCTACGGTACATAGGCTTGAGTGCGGTACAGTCTGCTGTTCTGTAAGGACCGCTATAGGTCCACAATAGATAGGGTTGACGTGCACCACTGCTGACCGCTCACCTATACTGCAGCAGTCCTTCAGCGGTATAGGGACTAAGAGTTTTGTCACAGGGTCATTTAAAAAATGACATGCAGAGGAAGAGGCAGGCCCTTCCGCAGGGGTGGTAGGGGTAGGGCAGGAGCAACAGGCTTGAGCCAAAGTGGGAAGTTGCAGAAGGTGCGTTCAATTACTTTAAAGGATGCACCAGACTTGGTTGAGTGGCTCGCTCAGCCTTACTCTTCTGCACCCTCCTCATCCTCTCGATCTGCACCCTCTTCTTCACTCTCTGCTATGTGCACCCCCAAAGACACTACCACCAACAACACGACCACCACCACCACCACCACATACCTTCCGCTTGAGTCACTGGAATTATTTTCCGATCCATATCAAGAGGACATTTCTGATGCGCAGCCACTCTTGGTATTGGATCAGGAAGAGGAGGTAGCAACAAGCGCTACTCAGCAGTCTGACGCCAGTACCCAGATCAGCCCAAGGAGGAGGTTGGTCCCCGGTGTTGCTGCCTACTCTACTTATAGCGGTGGGGAAGGTGACGTTGATGATGACGTGTCTAGTGATGTCACGTGGGTGCCCACAAGAGAGGAAGAGGAGGGGAGTTCAGAGGGAGATATGGACCAGCAGATAGGGAGGAGAAGCAGCAATGACTTACATTGCACAGCAGGGACAAAGCAGACTGCAAATGTATCAGGAGCGAGTCATCGACCATGTACGGTCACATCTGGCGCTCCCAGGACACCGGCACATGGCTCCGCAGTGTGGGCTTTTTTTAACGTGTCCGCTGCTGACAATAGCGTTGCCATCTGCAATCTTTGCAGTCAACGCGTTAGTCGCGGTAAGCCCAATACTCACCTAGGGACGACCGCCTTAAGAAGGCACATGAGCAGCCATCACCGAGCCCAGTGGGAGCAACGGAACACACAAAGCCACACTGCAGGCTCTCACCGTCCAGCCTCGTCTTCTACTTCTCCTTCTCCTCTCTCCTCACAATTGTCCTCCACTCCACCTTCCATCACGCCAAGCTCACATTTTTCTGCAAAAAGGCAGGCTTCCGTGGGCCTAATGTTTGAGCGTAAAAAAATGATGACGCCGGATAACCCTCTTGCCCAACGGTTGGCGGCTGGCTTGTCAGAACTCATAGCCCGCCAACTACTGCCATATAAACTGGTGGACTCGGAGGCCTTTCGCAAATTTGTGGCCATTGGAACACCACAATGGAAGGTCCCAGGAAGGAAGTATTTCTCAGAGAAGGGCATCCCAGAGCTATATGGCCATGTTCAGCGGCAAGTGAATGTATCTCTGGCACACAGTGTCGGTGCCAAGATACATCTGACCACAGACACGTGGTCTAGCAAACACGGGCAGGGAAGGTATATCAGTTTTACTGCCCACTGGGTGAACCTTCTGACGGCCGTCAAGCATGTAACCCGTGGCACCCGTGTAGATTTGGTTTTACCGCCACGGATTGCATGCAGGCCTGACTCTTCTTCTCCTCCTCCTACTCCATCCTCCTCCCTCTCCTCCTCAGCTGCCTCCTCCTTTTCCGCTGCTAGCGTCTCTTCCACTGCACCGCCCAAGCTCCCCAGAACCTATTCCACATGCCAGGTGAGACGTTGCCATGCCGTGCTGCGTCTGTTGTGCCTGGAAGCAAAGAGCCACACTGGCCCGGCACTCCTTTCAGCTTTGCGTTCACAGGCAGATGAGTGGCTAACACCGCTCAATTTGACAGTTGGTAAAGTGGTGTGTGACAACGGTGCCAATCTGCTTAGCGCATTGAAACAGGGCAAAATCACGCACGTGCCGTGCATGGCACACGTCTTAAACTTGGTCGTGCAGCGATTCCTTGTCAAATACCCTGGGGTCCAGGACATCTTGCGGCAGGCAAGGAAAATCTCGGCCCATTTCAGAAGATCTTACACGGCCATGGCTCGCCTTGCTGACATTCAGCGGCGACACCATCTGCCGGTCAGACGTCTTATTTGCGATTGCCCGACGCGATGGAACTCAACCTTCTATATGCTTGATAGGCTGCTCCAGCAGAAACGTGCAGTTAACGTCTACCTGTATGAACTCTGCGAAAGAAACGGTTCTGGGGAGCTGGGTTTTTTTTCACCGCGCCAGTGGCTGCTCATGCGCGACACATGCAGACTTCTGCGGCCATTTGAGGAGATCACCAAACTGGTCAGTCGCAGCCATGGCGCCATCAGTGACATGGTACCTTATGCCTTCTTTCTGGAGCGTGCATTGCGTCGTGTCATTGATCAGGCTGTGGAGGAGCAGGAGCGGGAAGATGAGGAAGTCGCAATGCTGGATGAATTCCCAGGGGGGGCTACTCTATCTGAGACAAGTCAACAACAGGAGTCTGATGAGGAGTCAGAGGAGGATGGTGCCGGGGCGGATGAGCAGGAGCAAGAAGAGCATGCTTTAAACCTTTCTGGGATCCCTGTTGTGCGAGGATGGGGAGAGGAGAATGAAGAGGACGACATTATCCTGGATGATGAGCAGGAGCCAGGCCACCACACCGCTTCCACTTTAGTGCAAATGGGGGCCTTCATGCTCCAGTGTTTTAATAGGGACCCCCGTATAAAAAGCATGAGGGTCAAGGACCAGTACTGGGTGGCAACGTACTTAGACCCCCGGTACAAACACAAAATGGCGGAAATGTTACCGCCGTCGCAGAGGGCTGTCAGAATGCAGCACTTCCAGGCCTTGCTTCGAGAAATGCTGCATTCTGCTTTTGCGTGCGCTGGCAGAGGAGCAATTCCCACTCCCAGAGAAGGATTTGCGGGTACCAATCCAACAGCGCCTGCAAGAAGAGGCCGGTTTGAAGATGTGTTGGTGACTTCGGATATGAGGTCATTCTTTCAGCCGACCCATCGACAGGTGTCATCCGGATCCAGCATCAGGGAACGCCTAGACCGTCAGGTGTCCGACTACATTGGGTTAACGGCCGATGTGGACGCTCTGAGGAGTGATGAACCCCTAGACTACTGGGTGGGCAGGCTTGACCTCTGGCCAGAGCTTGCCCAATTTGCAATCGAACTGTTGGCTTGCCCCTCATCCAGTGTCCTGTCCGAAAGGACGTTCAGCGCAGCAGGGGGGATTGTGACCGATAAGCGTACTCGCCTAGCTCACCACAGTGTTAACTACCTCACATTTCTAAAAATGAATGAGGCATGGATCTCGGAGGAATTCAACACATGTGATCAGTAGACCATGTATATGTCTATAAACAATTTTTGGAATCAAGCACACAGACCTTCTTAATTCATTTGGCTCACTTCCCTGACCCAAAAAAGCACACCGTACTATATGCCCCTACCCTCCTCTTTGAAGAGGTTGAGCGGTGTCATATTTCTACTGGGGCTGCTTATTATGAGGGGTTCCCACCATCCCTGTGCTGTGCTGACTTCCTCCTGGGTGTTCTTATTATGAGGGGCTCCCACCATCCCTGTGCTGTGCTGACTTCCTCCTGGGGGTTCTTATTATGAGGGGATCACACCATCCCTGTGCTGTGCTGACTTCCTCCTGGGGCTGCTTACGGTGCTGCTGTCAGCGCTGTATGTCACGGAGCTGCTGTCAGCGCTGTATGTCACGGAGCTGCTGTCAGCGCTGTATGTCACGGAGCTGCTGTCAGCGCTGTATGTCACGGAGCTGCTGTCAGCGCTGTATGTCACGGAGCTGCTGTCAGCGCTGTATGTCACGGAGCTGCTGTCAGCGCTGTATGTCACGGAGCTGCTGTCAGCGCTGTATGTCACGGAGCTGCTGTCAGCGCTGTATGTCACGGAGCTGCTGTCAGCGCTGTATGTCACGGAGCTGCTGTCAGCGCTGTATGTCACGGTGCTGCTGTCAGCGCTGTATGTCACGGAGCTGCTGTCAGCGCTGTATGTCACGGAGCTGCTGTCAGTGCTGTATGTCACGGAGCTGCTGTCAGCGCTGTATGTCACGGAGCTGCTGTCAGCGCTGTATGTCACGGAGCTGCTGTCAGCGCTGTATGTCACGGTGCTGCTGTCAGCGCTGTATGTCACGGAGCTGCTGTCAGCGCTGTATGTCACGGAGCTGCTGTCAGCGCTGTATGTCACGGAGCTGCTGTCAGCGCTGTATGTCACGGAGCTGCTGTCAGCGCTGTATGTCACGGAGCTGCTGTCAGCGCTGTATGTCACGGTGCTGATGTCAGTGCTCTGTATTACGGTGCTGCTGTCAGTGCTCTGTATCTCCTGCACCCTCTTGTTTGCCTACCCTGGTCCCTGACCTTCCCTCTCCTCCATTGCCTTCATTAGCTCCATAGTCCTGAATTGTCAGAACAATTTCCCAAATAAAAAAAAAATGCTTGTAGTTATCGATCCCAAATTCACCTCATACATGTATTATGCTATTGTCCAGGTGGTGGGACTACGTGCTACCCCCTAATAATTACCCCGTGGCCGCAAATTCGACCTAAAGGTTTGCGAAATTCGCCTCCCATTGAAGTCAATGGAGCCCGCGGCGAACGGTCGTTTTCGCGAACGTTTGTGTCCGTTCGCGTTTCGCGTTCGCGAAACGTCCCGTCGGAAGTTCGTCCATCACTAGTTCAGAGTGTTCATACAGCTCCTTGACAATAGTAATAGATCAATAGAGTACCACGAGTAGATGATATTTCCAGAGGAAGCCATAGCACCTCAATATATCTTGTCAGGATGGCCGAGTGGTCTAAGGCGCCAGACTCAAGAGCTGTTTCTTCACATTGTGTGGGTGTTCTGGTCTCCAAATGGAGGCGTGGGTTCAAATCCCACTTCTGACAATCTGTTTACACATTTAGCTTGAACTACAATCACCACTCCCGCTGTGTTTTCATGCTACCATGTCACCGACAAAAAAACATGAAAAAAAATCCAAAAACTTTGCACATCCTACATAAAGATCAAATTCTTGAGGAAAATCTGCTAGACCATGCTGTTAAATCTGTCATTTAAAGTGACACTTTAGTCAGAAAAGTAAGTCCTGCTACATCTCTTCCGGTTGTCCCATTTTGCATATATACTCATGTAAAACATTTAAAAATATGGTTCTATACACTTTGAAATCCAGTAATACGCTGTTTCAACCTGCTCTGCACATACTCAGTTGCTCTCCCATTTTAGGCATATTTAAGTTATGACACCAGCCATTTGATGATTTGATAGTTTGGTTGAGAACACAAGCAAATGGGACAGTTATCAATCCCGGGATTCCAGGCATGTAACTGTGTTTTGAAACCCTTAAATCAATTGGTTTACTTCCACTTTATGATTTACTTCTGTTTGGAGGCTCTGGGCTTCAGCAAATTGGAAGCCTCCAGCAAGAAGCACGTTGTTATGGCTAAAGCAAGAATTTACGAGTGAAGGTCACAGGAAGGAACTGGAAAGCAGCATAGAAAACGACCACGAAGGGACTCGAACCCTCAATCTTCTGATCCGAAGTCAGACGCCTTATCCATTAGGCCACGCGGTCTGCCACAAGGACATGATTCTGGATTGTGGCGCCCGGATCAACCAAACACTCGAAGATCACCTGGGACATCTTCTACTTTTTTTGCTCAAGGAGATTTGGTAGAAAGGATCTGAAATGTATGACTTGGTGCAAGGTCATGCTTTAAGAAGTGCATTTGCAAAAGGGCCTAGGTTCAGAGTGTTCATACAGCTCCTTGACAATGGTAATAGATCAATAGAGTACCACGAGTAGATGATATTTCCAGAGGAAGCCATAGCACCTAAATATATCTTGTCAGGATGGCCGAGTGGTCTAAGGCGCCAGACTCAAGAGCTGTTTCTTCACATTGTGTGGGTGTTCTGGTCTCCAAATGGAGGCGTGGGTTCAAATCCCACTTCTGACAATCTGTTTACACATTTAACTTGAACTACAATCACCACTCCCGCTGTGTTTTCATGCTACCATGTCACCGACAAAAAAACATGAAAAAAAATCCAAAAACTTTGCACATCCTACATAAAGATCAAATTCTTGAGGAAAATCTGCTAGACCATGCTGTTAAATCTGTCATTTAAAGTGCAACTTTAGTCAGAAAAGTAAGTCCTGCTACATCTCTTCCGGTTGTCCCATTTTGCATATATACTCATGTAAAACATTAAAAAATATGCTTCTATACACTTTGAAATCCAGTAATACGCTGTTTCAACCTGCTCTGCACATACTCAGTTGCTCTCCCATTTTAGGCATATTTAAGTTATGACACCAGCCATTTGATGATTTGATAGTTTGGTTGAGAACACAAGCAAATGGGACAGTTATCAATCCCGGGATTCAAGGCATGTAACTGTGTTTTGAAACCCTTAAATCAATTGGTTTACTTCCACTTTATGATTTACTTCTGTTTGGAGGCTCTGGGCTTCAGCAAATTGGAAGCCTCCAGCAAGAAGCACGTTGTTATGGCTAAAGCAAGAATTTACGAGTGAAGGTCACAGGAAGGAACTGGAAAGCAGCATAGAAAACGACCACGAAGGGACTCGAACCCTCAATCTTCTGATCCGAAGTCAGACGCCTTATCCATTAGGCCACGCGGTCTGCCACAAGGACATGATTCTGGTTTGTGGCGCCCGGATCAACCAAACACTCGAAGATCACCTGGGACATCTTCTACATTTTTTGCTCAAGGAGATTTGGTAGAAAGGATCTGAAATGTATGACTTGGTGCAAGGTCATGCTTTAAGAAGTGCATTTGCAAAAGGGCCTAGGTTCAGAGTGTTCATACAGCTCCTTGACAATGGTAATAGATCAATAGAGTACCACGAGTAGATGATATTTCCAGAGGAAGCCATAGCACCTCAATATATCTTGTCAGGATGGCCGAGTGGTCTAAGGCGCCAGACTCAAGAGCTGTTTCTTCACATTGTGTGGGTGTTCTGGTCTCCAAATGGAGGCGTGGGTTCAAATCCCACTTCTGACAATCTGTTTACACATTTAGCTTGAACTACAATCACCACTCTCGCTGTGTTTTCATGCTACCATGTCACCGACAAAAAAACATGAAAAAAAATCCAAAAACTTTGCACATCCTACATAAAGATCAAATTCTTGAGGAAAATCTGCTAGACCATGCTGTTAAATCTGTCATTTAAAGTGACACTTTAGTCAGAAAAGTAAGTCCTGCTACATCTCTTCCGGTTGTCCCATTTTGCATATATACTCATGTAAAACATTTAAAAATATGGTTCTATACACTTTGAAATCCAATAATACGCTGTTTCAACCTGCTCTGCACATACTCAGTTGCTCTCCCATTTTAGGCATATTTAAGTTATGACACCAGCCATTTGATGATTTGATAGTTTGGTTGAGAACACAAGCAAATGGGACAGTTATCAATCCCGGGATTCCAGGCATGTAACTGTGTTTTGAAACCCTTAAATCAATTGGTTTACTTCCACTTTATGATTTACTTCTGTTTGGAGGCTCTGGGCTTCAGCAAATTGGAAGCCTCCAGCAAGAAGCACGTTGTTATGGCTAAAGCAAGAATTTACGAGTGAAGGTCACAGGAAGGAACTGGAAAGCAGCATAGAAAACGACCACGAAGGGACTCGAACCCTCAATCTTCTGATCCGAAGTCAGACGCCTTATCCATTAGGCCACGCGGTCTGCCACAAGGACATGATTCTGGTTTGTGGCGCCCGGATCAACCAAGCACTCGAAGATCACCTGGGACATCTTCTACTTTTTTTGCTCAAGGAGATTTGGTAGAAAGGATCTGAAATGTATGACTTGGTGCAAGGTCATGCTTTAAGAAGTGCATTTGCAAAAGGGCCTAGGTTCAGAGTGTTCATACAGCTCCTTGACAATGGTAATAGATCAATAGAGTACCACGAGTAGATGATATTTCCAGAGGAAGCCATAACACCTCAATATATCTTGTCAGGATGGCCGAGTGGTCTAAGGCGCCAGACTCAAGAGCTGTTTCTTCACATTGTGTGGGTGTTCTGGTCTCCAAATGGAGGCGTGGGTTCAAATCCCACTTCTGACAATCTGTTTACACATTTAGCTTGAACTACAATCACCACTCCCGCTGTGTTTTCATGCTACCATGTCACCGACAAAAAAACATGAAAAAAAATCCAAAAACTTTGCACATCCTACATAAAGATCAAATTCTTGAGGAAAATCTGCTAGACCATGCTGTTAAATCTGTCATTTAAAGTGCAACTTTAGTCAGAAAAGTAAGTCCTGCTACATCTCTTCCGGTTGTCCCATTTTGCATATATACTCATGTAAAACATTAAAAAATATGCTTCTATACACTTTGAAATCCAGTAATACGCTGTTTCAACCTGCTCTGCACATACTCAGTTGCTCTCCCATTTTAGGCATATTTAAGTTATGACACCAGCCATTTGATGATTTGATAGTTTGGTTGAGAACACAAGCAAATGGGACAGTTATCAATCCCGGGATTCCAGGCATGTAACTGTGTTTTGAAACCCTTAAATCAATTGGTTTACTTCCACTTTATGATTTACTTCTGTTTGGAGGCTCTGGGCTTCAGCAAATTGGAAGCCTCCAGCAAGAAGCACGTTGTTATGGCTAAAGCAAGAATTTACGAGTGAAGGTCACAGGAAGGAACTGGAAAGCAGCATAGAAAACGACCACGAAGGGACTCAAACCCTCAATCTTCTGATCCGAAGTCAGACGCCTTATCCATTAGGCCACGCGGTCTGCCACAAGGACATGATTCTGGTTTGTGGCGCCCGGATCAACCAAACACTCGAAGATCACCTGGGACATCTTCTACTTTTTTTGCTCAAGGAGATTTGGTAGAAAGGATCTGAAATGTATGACTTGGTGCAAGGTCATGCTTTAAGAAGTGCATTTGCAAAAGGGCCTAGGTTCAGAGTGTTCATACAGCTCCTTGACAATGGTAATAGATCAATAGAGTACCACGAGTAGATGATATTTCCAGAGGAAGCCATAGCACCTCAATATATCTTGTCAGGATGGCCGAGTGGTCTAAGGCGCCAGACTCAAGAGCTGTTTCTTCACATTGTGTGGGTGTTCTGGTCTCCAAATGGAGGCGTGGGTTCAAATCCCACTTCTGACAATCTGTTTACACATTTAGCTTGAACTACAATCACCACTCCCGCTGTGTTTTCATGCTACCATGTCACCGACAAAAAAACATGAAAAAAAATCCAAAAACTTTGCACATCCTACATAAAGATCAAATTCTTGAGGAAAATCTGCTAGACCATGCTGTTAAATCTGTCATTTAAAGTGACACTTTAGTCAGAAAAGTAAGTCCTGCTACATCTCTTCCGGTTGTCCCATTTTGCATATATACTCATGTAAAACATTAAAAAATATGCTTCTATACACTTTGAAATCCAGTAATACGCTGTTTCAACCTGCTCTGCACATACTCAGTTGCTCTCCCATTTTAGGCATATTTAAGTTATGACACCAGCCATTTGATGATTTGATAGTTTGGTTGAGAACACAAGCAAATGGGACAGTTATCAATCCCGGGATTCCAGGCATGTAACGGTGTTTTGAAACCCTTAAATCAATTGGTTTACTTCCACTTTATGATTTACTTCTGTTTGGAGGCTCTGGGCTTCAGCAAATTGGAAGCCTCCAGCAAGAAGCACGTTGTTATGGCTAAAGCAAGAATTTACGAGTGAAGGTCACAGGAAGGAACTGGAAAGCAGCATAGAAAACAACCACGAAAGGACTCGAACGCTCAATCTTCTGATCCGAAGCCTTACGCCTTATCCATTAGGCCACGCGGTCTGCCAAAAGGACATGATTCTGGTTTGTGGCGCCCGGATCAACCAAACAGTCGAAGATCACCTGGGACATCTTCTACTTTTTTTGCTCAAGGAGATTTGGTAGAAAGGATCTGAAATGTATGACTTGGTGCAAGGTCATGCTTTAAGAAGTGCATTTGCAAAAGGGCCTAGGTTCAGAGTGTTCATACAGCTCCTTGACAATGGTAATAGATCAATAGAGTACCACGAGTAGATGATATTTCCAGAGGAAGCCATAGCACCTCAATATATCTTGTCAGGATGGCCGAGTGGTCTAAGGCGCCAGACTCAAGAGCTGTTTCTTCACATTGTGTGGGTGTTCTGGTCTCCAAATGGAGGCGTGGGTTCAAATCCCACTTCTGACAATCTGTTTACACATTTAGCTTGAACTACAATCACCACTCCCGCTGTGTTTTCATGCTACCATGTCACCGACAAAAAAACATGAAAAAAAATCCAAAAACTTTGCACATCCTACATAAAGATCAAATTCTTGAGGAAAATCTGCTAGACCATGCTGTTAAATCTGTCATTTAAAGTGACACTTTAGTCAGAAAAGTAAGTCCTGCTACATCTCTTCCGGTTGTCCCATTTTGCATATATACTCATGTAAAACATTTAAAAATATGGTTCTATACACTTTGAAATCCAGTAATACGCTGTTTCAACCTGCTCTGCACATACTCAGTTGCTCTCCCATTTTAGGCATATTTAAGTTATGACACCAGCCATTTGATGATTTGATAGTTTGGTTGAGAACACAAGCAAATGGGACAGTTATCAATCCCGGGATTCCAGGCATGTAACTGTGTTTTGAAACCCTTAAATCAATTGGTTTACTTCCACTTTATGATTTACTTCTGTTTGGAGGCTCTGGGCTTCAGCAAATTGGAAGCCTCCAGCAAGAAGCACGTTGTTATGGCTAAAGCAAGAATTTACGAGTGAAGGTCACAGGAAGGAACTGGAAAGCAGCATAGAAAACGACCACGAAGGGACTCGAACCCTCAATCTTCTGATCCGAAGTCAGACGCCTTATCCATTAGGCCACGCGGTCTGCCACAAGGACACGATTCTGGTTTGTGGCGCCCGGATCAACCAAACACTCGAAGATCACCTGGGACATCTTCTACTTTTTTTGCTCAAGGAGATTTGGTAGAAAGGATCTGAAATGTATGACTTGGTGCAAGGTCATGCTTTAACCACTTGCCGACCGCCGCACGACGATATACGTCGGCAGAATGGCACGGGCAGGCATATGGGCGTATATATAAGTCCCTGCCTGCCCGCGGGTGGGGGGCCTGCGGCGGTCGGCATTTCTTCGAGAGCGATCCGGGATGAGGGGGCGGCCATTCATTCATGGCCACCCCCTCGCGATCGCTCTCGACGAATGGAAATCCCCCGTGACATCACTTCCTCTCCTGTAATGTAAACACAGGAGAGGAAGTGATGTATTCTCTCCTCCGTGTCGGTATTTTCCGTTCCGACACGGAGGAGAGCGGATCGGTGAGTTGCACCAACACTCTACACACACAGTAGAACATGCCAGGCACACTCACACCCCCCCTTTACCCCCCGATCACCCCCCCAATTACCCCTGCCCCCCAGTCACAGTGACACCAATGTCATTTTTTTTTTTTTTTTTTTTTTTTTTTGCATTGGTGTCATTTGTGACTGTAATAACTGTTAGGGCAGTTAGAGTTAGCCCCCTTTAGTTCTAATGTACCCCCCTAACCCCCCCAATAAAGGTTTAACCCCGTGATCACCCCCCGTCGCCAGTGTCACTAAGGCTGGGTTCACATTGCAGCGGTTTATGAGAACGAATGTGATTCGCACCGCACTGCAGTGCAAATCACATCCGATCTCTGTGCGATTCGAGTTCAGCCATTCGCCGCACCCGCCACACCCGCCGCACCCGCCGCAAATTCGCACGGGACCCTTTTTTTGGCCCGCAGCAGAATCGGATCGCATGGGTGTTCACACCATGCGATCCGAGTTTGCAGATCGCACTGCGATATGCGAACTGATCTGGGGGTGTCAGTAACATTTCACTGACACTCCCAGCAGTTCGCATAGGGCAGTGTGAACTGCCGCCGGGAGGCATGCGATGCGGGAACCCGCCGCGGATTCGCGGCGTTTCCGCATCGCTCCAGTGTGAACCCAGCCTAATAAGCGATCATTTTTCTGATCGCCGTATTAGTGTCACAGGTGACGCTAGTTAGGCAGGTAGGTATTTAGGTTCGCCGCAGCTTTTTATAGCGCCAGGGACCCCCATATACTACCGCATAAAGCCCCCTGATTGCCCCCTAGTTAACCCTTTCACCAGTGATCACCATATAACTGTTACAGGTGACGCTGGTTGGTTAGTTATTTTTTTATAGTTTCAGGGCACCCGCCATTTATTACCTAATAAAGGTTTAACCCCCTGATCACCCGGCGGGTGTCATTTGTGACTAATAACTGTTAGGGCAGTTAGGGTTAGCCCCCTTTAGTTCTAAGGTACCCCCCTAACCCCCCCAATAAAGGTTTAACCCCGTGATCACCCCCCGTCGCCAGTGTCACTAAGGCTGGGTTCAGATTGCAGCGGTTTGAGAACGGATGTGATTCGCACCGCACTGCAGTGCAAATCACATCCGATCTCTGTGCGATTCGAGTTCAGCCATTCGCCGCACCCGCCACACCCGCCGCACCCGCCGCAAATTCGCACGGGACCCTTTTTTTGGCCCGCAGCAGAATCGGATCGCATGGGTGTTCATACCATGCGATCCGAGTTTGCAGATCGCACTGCGATATGCGAACTGATCTGGGGGTGTCAGTAACATTTCACTGACACTCCCAGCAGTTCGCATAGGGCAGTGTGAACTGCCGCCGGGAGGCATGCGATGCGGGAACCCGCCGCGCATTCGTGGCGTTCCCGCATCGCTCCAGTGTGAACCCAGCCTAATAAGCGATCGTTTTTCTGATCGCTGTATTAGTGTCACAGGTGACGCTAGTTAGGCAGGTAGGTATTTAGGTTCGCCGCAGCTTTTTATAGCGCCAGGGACCCCCATATACTACCGCATAAAGCCCCCTGATTGCCCCCTAGTTAACCCTTTCACCAGTGATCACCATATAACTGTTACAGGTGACGCTGGTTGGTTAGTTATTTTTTTATAGTTTCAGGGCACCCGCCATTTATTACCTAGTCTCACTAGTGTACCCCTAAATTTAGGGGTGTCTACTTTCCAAAATGGGGTCATTTGGGGGGGGTTTGTGCCATCTTGGCATTTTATGGCCTTCAAAACTGTAACGCCCTTAGAAAGCCTGAAGGCGGTGCTTGGTTTTCGGGGCCCCGTACGCGGCTAGGCTCCCAAAAAGTCCCACATATGTGGTATCCCCGTACTCAGGAGAAGCAGCAGAATTTATTTTGGGGTGTCATTTCACATATGCCCATGGCATGCGTGAGCAATATATCATTCAGTGACAACTTTGTGAAAAAAAAAAAAAAAAAAAAAAGTTTGTAATTTTCCCGCAACTTGTGGCAAAATATAAAATATTCCATGGACTCAACATGCCTCTCAGCAAATAGCTTGGGGTGTCTACTTTCTAAAATGGGGTCATTTGTGGGGGTTTTGTGCCATCTTGGCATTTTATGGCCTTCAAAACTGTAATAGGTAGTGAGGAGTGAAGTCAAATATTTACGCCCTTAGAAAGCCTGAAGGCGGTGCTTGGTTTTCGGGGCCCCGTACGCGGCTAGGCTCCCAAAAAGTCCCACATATGTGGTATCCCCGTACTCAGGAGAAGCAGCAGAATTTATTTTGGGGTGTCATTTCACATATGCCCATGGCATGTGTGAGCAATATATCATTTAGTGACAACTTTGTGAAAAAAAAAAAAAAAAAAAAAAAGTTTGTAATTTTCCCGCAACTTGTGGCAAAATATAAATAAAATATTCCATGAACTCAACATGCCTCTCAGCAAATAGCTTGGGGTGTCTACTTTCTAAAATGGGGTCATTTGTGGGGGTTTTGTGCCATCTTGGCATTTTATGGCCTTCAAAACTGTAATAGGTAGTGAGAAGTGAACTCAAAAATTTACGCCCTTAGAAAGCCTGAAGGCGGTGCTTGGTTTTCGGGGCCCCGTACGCGGCTAGGCTCCCAAAAAGTCCCACATATGTGGTATCCCCGTACTCAGGAGAAGCAGCAGAATTTATTTTGGGGTGTCATTTCACATACGCCCATAGCATGTGTGAGCAATATATCATTTAGTGACAACTTTGTGTAAAAAAAAAAAAAAATTTTTTTTTTTTGTCATTATTCAATCGCTTGAGGCAAAAAAATAAAATATTCAATGGGCTCAACATGCCTCTTATCAATTTCCTTAGGGGGTCTACTTTCCAAAATGGGGTCATTTGGGGGGGTTTTGTACTGCCCTGCCATTTTAGCACCTCAAGAAATGAGATAGGCAGTCGTAAACTAAAAGCTGCGTAAATTCCAGAAAACGTACCTTAGTTTGTAGATGTGACAACTTTTGCGCAAACCAATAAATATACAATTATTGACTTTTTTTTTACCAAAGACATGTGGCTGAATACATTTTGGCCTAAATGTATGACTAAAATTGAGTTTATTGGATTTTTCTAATAACAAAAAGTAGAAAATATCTTTATTTTTCAAAATTTGCGGTCTTTTTACGTTTATATCGCAAAAAATAAAAATCGCAGAGGCAATCAAATACCATCAAAAAAAAGCTCTATTTGTGGGAAGAAAAGGACGCAAATTTTGTTTGGGTACAACATTGCATGACCGCGCAATTACCAGTTAAAGCAGCGCAGTGCCAAAGTGTAAAAAGACCTCTGGTCATTTACCAGCAAAATGGTCCGGTCTGAAAGTGGTTAAGAAGTGCATTTGCAAAAGGGCCTAGGTTCAGAGTGTTCATACAGCTCCTTGACAATGGTAATAGATCAATAGAGTACCACGAGTAGATGATATTTCCAGAGGAAGCCATAGCACCTCAATATATCTTGTCAGGATGGCCGAGTGGTCTAAGGCGCCAGACTCAAGAGCTGTTTCTTCACATTGTGTGGGTGTTCTGGTCTCCAAATGGAGGCGTGGGTTCAAATCCCACTTCTGACAATCTGTTTACACATTTAGCTTGAACTACAATCACCACTCCCGCTGTGTTTTCATGCTACCATGTCACCGACAAAAAAACTTGAAAAAAAATCCAAAAACTTTGCACATCCTACATAAAGATCAAATTCTTGAGGAAAATCTGCTAGACCATGCTGTTAAATCTGTCATTTAAAGTGACACTTTAGTCAGAAAAGTAAGTCCTGCTACATCTCTTCCGGTTGTCCCATTTTGCATATATACTCATGTAAAACATTAAAAAATATGCTTCTATACACTTTGAAATCCAGTAATACGCTGTTTCAACCTGCTCTGCACATACTCAGTTGCTCTCCCATTTTAGGCATATTTAAGTTATGACACCAGCCATTTGTTGATTTGATAGTTTGGTTGAGAACACAAGCAAATGGGACAGTTATCAATCCCGGGATTCCAGGCATGTAACTGTGTTTTGAAACCCTTAAATCAATTGGTTTACTTCCACTTTATGATTTACTTCTGTTTGGAGGCTCTGGGCTTCAGCAAATTGGAAGCCTCCAGCAAGAAGCACGTTGTTATGGCTAAAGCAAGAATTTACGAGTGAAGGTCACAGGAAGGAACTGGAAAGCAGCATAGAAAACAACCACGAAAGGACTCGAACGCTCAATCTTCTGATCCGAAGCCTTACGCCTTATCCATTAGGCCACGCGGTCTGCCACAAGGACATGATTCTGGTTTGTGGCGCCCGGATCAACCAAACAGTCGAAGATCACCTGGGACATCTTCTACTTTTTTTGCTCAAGGAGATTTGGTAGAAAGGATCTGAAATGTATGACTTGGTGCAAGGTAATGCTTTAAGAAGTGCATTTGCAAAAGGGCCTAGGTTCAGAGTGTTCATACAGCTCCTTGACAATGGTAATAGATCAATAGAGTACCACGAGTAGATGATATTTCCAGAGGAAGCCATAGCACCTCAATATATCTTGTCAGGATGGCCGAGTGGTCTAAGGCGCCAGACTCAAGAGCTGTTTCTTCACATTGTGTGGGTGTTCTGGTCTCCAAATGGAGGCGTGGGTTCAAATCCCACTTCTGACAATCTGTTTACACATTTAGCTTGAACTACAATCACCACTCCCGCTGTGTTTTCATGCTACCATGTCACCGACAAAAAAACATGAAAAAAAATCCAAAAACTTTGCACATCCTACATGAAGATCAAATTCTTGAGGAAAATCTGCTAGACCATGCTGTTAAATCTGTCATTTAAAGTGCAACTTTAGTCAGAAAAGTAAGTCCTGCTACATCTGTTCCGGTTGTCCCATTTTGCATATATACTCATGTAAAACATTAAAAAATATGCTTCTATACACTTTGAAATCCAGTAATACGCTGTTTCAACCTGCTCTGCACATACTCAGTTGCTCTCCCATTTTAGGCATATTTAAGTTATGACACCAGCCATTTGATGATTTGATAGTTTGGTTGAGAACACAAGCAAATGGGACAGTTATCAATCCCGGGATTCCAGGCATGTAACTGTGTTTTGAAACCCTTAAATCAATTGGTTTACTTCCACTTTATGATTTACTTCTGTTTGGAGGCTCTGGGCTTCAGCAAATTGGAAGCCTCCAGCAAGAAGCACGTTGTTATGGCTAAAGCAAGAATTTACGAGTGAAGGTCACAGGAAGGAACTGGAAAGCAGCATAGAAAACGACCACGAAGGGACTCGAACCCTCAATCTTCTGATCCGAAGTCAGACGCCTTATCCATTAGGCCACGCGGTCTGCCACAAGGACATGATTCTGGTTTGTGGCGCCCGGATCAACCAAACACTCGAAGATCACCTGGGACATCTTCTACTTTTTTTGCTCAAGGAGATTTGGTAGAAAGGATCTGAAATGTATGACTTGGTGCAAGGTAATGCTTTAAGAAGTGCATTTGCAAAAGGGCCTAGGTTCAGAGTGTTCATACAGCTCCTTGACAATGGTAATAGATCAATAGAGTACCACGAGTAGATGATATTTCCAGAAGAAGCCATAGCACCTCAATATATCTTGTCAGGATGGCCGAGTGGTCTAAGGCGCCAGACTCAAGAGCTGTTTCTTCACATTGTGTGGGTGTTCTGGTCTCCAAATGGAGGCGTGGGTTCAAATCCCACTTCTGACAATCTGTTTACACATTTAGCTTGAACTACAATCACCACTCCCGCTGTGTTTTCATGCTACCATGTCACCGACAAAAAAACATGAAAAAAAATCCAAAAACTTTGCACATCCTACATAAAGATCAAATTCTTGAGGAAAATCTGCTAGACCATGCTGTTAAATCTGTCATTTAAAGTGACACTTTAGTCAGAAAAGTAAGTCCTGCTACATCTCTTCCGGTTGTCCCATTTTGCATATATACTCATGTAAAACATTAAAAAATATGCTTCTATACACTTTGAAATCCAGTAATACGCTGTTTCAACCTGCTCTGCACATACTCAGTTGCTCTCCCATTTTAGGCATATTTAAGTTATGACACCAGCCATTTGATGATTTGATAGTTTGGTTGAGAACACAAGCAAATGGGACAGTTATCAATCCCGGGATTCAAGGCATGTAACTGTGTTTTGAAACCCTTAAATCAATTGGTTTACTTCCACTTTATGATTTACTTCTGTTTGGAGGCTCTGGGCTTCAGCAAATTGGAAGCCTCCAGCAAGAAGCACGTTGTTATGGCTAAAGCAAGAATTTACGAGTGAAGGTCACAGGAAGGAACTGGAAAGCAGCATAGAAAACGACCACGAAGGGACTCGAACCCTCAATCTTCTGATCCGAAGTCAGACGCCTTATCCATTAGGCCACGCGGTCTGCCACAAGGACATGATTCTGGTTTGTGGCGCCCGGATCAACCAAACACTCGAAGATCACCTGGGACATCTTCTACATTTTTTGCTCAAGGAGATTTGGTAGAAAGGATCTGAAATGTATGACTTGGTGCAAGGTCATGCTTTAAGAAGTGCATTTGAAAAAGGGCCTAGGTTCAGAGTGTTCATACAGCTCCTTGACAATGGTAATAGATCAATAGAGTACCACGAGTAGATGATATTTCCAGAGGAAGCCATAGCACCTCAATATATCTTGTCAGGATGGCCGAGTGGTCTAAGGCGCCAGACTCAAGAGCTGTTTCTTCACATTGTGTGGGTGTTCTGGTCTCCAAATGGAGGCGTGGGTTCAAATCCCACTTCTGACAATCTGTTTACACATTTAGCTTGAACTACAATCACCACTCCCGCTGTGTTTTCATGCTACCATGTCACCGACAAAAAAACATGAAAAAAAATCCAAAAACTTTGCACATCCTACATAAAGATCAAATTCTTGAGGAAAATCTGCTAGACCATGCTGTTAAATCTGTCATTTAAAGTGACACTTTAGTCAGAAAAGTAAGTCCTGCTACATCTCTTCCGGTTGTCCCATTTTGCATATATACTCATGTAAAACATTAAAAAATATGCTTCTATACACTTTGAAATCCAGTAATACGCTGTTTCAACCTGCTCTGCACATACTCAGTTGCTCTCCCATTTTAGGCATATTTAAGTTATGACACCAGCCATTTGATGATTTGATAGTTTGGTTGAGAACACAAGCAAATGGGACAGTTATCAATCCCGGGATTCAAGGCATGTAACTGTGTTTTGAAACCCTTAAATCAATTGGTTTACTTCCACTTTATGATTTACTTCTGTTTGGAGGCTCTGGGCTTCAGCAAATTGGAAGCCTCCAGCAAGAAGCACGTTGTTATGGCTAAAGCAAGAATTTACGAGTGAAGGTCACAGGAAGGAACTGGAAAGCAGCATAGAAAACGACCACGAAGGGACTCGAACCCTCAATCTTCTGATCCGAAGTCAGACGCCTTATCCATTAGGCCACGCGGTCTGCCACAAGGACATGATTCTGGTTTGTGGCGCCCGGATCAACCAAACACTCGAAGATCACCTGGGACATCTTCTACATTTTTTGCTCAAGGAGATTTGGTAGAAAGGATCTGAAATGTATGACTTGGTGCAAGGTCATGCTTTAAGAAGTGCATTTGAAAAAGGGCCTAGGTTCAGAGTGTTCATACAGCTCCTTGACAATGGTAATAGATCAATAGAGTACCACGAGTAGATGATATTTCCAGAGGAAGCCATAGCACCTCAATATATCTTGTCAGGATGGCCGAGTGGTCTAAGGCGCCAGACTCAAGAGCTGTTTCTTCACATTGTGTGGGTGTTCTGGTCTCCAAATGGAGGCGTGGGTTCAAATCCCACTTCTGACAATCTGTTTACACATTTAGCTTGAACTACAATCACCACTCCCGCTGTGTTTTCATGCTACCATGTCACCGACAAAAAAACATGAAAAAAAATCCAAAAACTTTGCACATCCTACATAAAGATCAAATTCTTGAGGAAAATCTGCTAGACCATGCTGTTAAATCTGTCATTTAAAGTGCAACTTTAGTCAGAAAAGTAAGTCCTGCTACATCTCTTCCGGTTGTCCCATTTTGCATATATACTCATGTAAAACATTAAAAAATATGCTTCTATACACTTTGAAATCCAGTAATACGCTGTTTCAACCTGCTCTGCACATACTCAGTTGCTCTCCCATTTTAGGCATATTTAAGTTATGACACCAGCCATTTGATGATTTGATAGTTTGGTTGAGAACACAAGCAAATGGGACAGTTATCAATCCCGGGATTCCAGGCATGTAACTGTGTTTTGAAACCCTTAAATCAATTGGTTTACTTCCACTTTATGATTTACTTCTGTTTGGAGGCTCTGGGCTTCAGCAAATTGGAAGCCTCCAGCAAGAAGCACGTTGTTATGGCTAAAGCAAGAATTTACGAGTGAAGGTCACAGGAAGGAACTGGAAAGCAGCATAGAAAACAACCACGAAGGGACTCGAACCCTCAATCTTCTGATCCGAAGTCAGACGCCTTATCCATTAGGCCACGCGGTCTGCCACAAGGACATTATTCTGGTTTGTGGCGCCCGGATCAACCAAACACTCGAAGATCACCTGGGACATCTTCTACTTTTTTTGCTCAAGGAGATTTGGTAGAAAGGATCTGAAATGTATGACTTGGTGCAAGGTAATGCTTTAAGAAGTGCATTTGCAAAAGGGCCTAGGTTCAGAGTGTTCATACAGCTCCTTGACAATGGTAATAGATCAATAGAGTACCACGAGTAGATGATATTTCCAGAGGAAGCCATAGCACCTCAATATATCTTGTCAGGATGGCCGAGTGGTCTAAGGCGCCAGACTCAAGAGCTGTTTCTTCACATTGTGTGGGTGTTCTGGTCTCCAAATGGAGGCGTGGGTTCAAATCCCACTTCTGACAATCTGTTTACACATTTAGCTTGAACTACAATCACCACTCCCGCTGTGTTTTCATGCTACCATGTCACCGACAAAAAAACATGAAAAAAAATCCAAAAACTTTGCACATCCTACATAAAGATCAAATTCTTGAGGAAAATCTGCTAGACCATGCTGTTAAATCTGTCATTTAAAGTGCAACTTTAGTCAGAAAAGTAAGTCCTGCTACATCTGTTCCGGTTGTCCCATTTTGCATATATACTCATGTAAAACATTAAAAAATATGCTTCTATACACTTTGAAATCCAGTAATACGCTGTTTCAACCTGCTCTGCACATACTCAGTTGCTCTCCCATTTTAGGCATATTTAAGTTATGACACCAGCCATTTGATGATTTGATAGTTTGGTTGAGAACACAAGCAAATGGGACAGTTATCAATCCCGGGATTCCAGGCATGTAACTGTGTTTTGAAACCCTTAAATCAATTGGTTTACTTCCACTTTATGATTTACTTCTGTTTGGAGGCTCTGGGCTTCAGCAAATTGGAAGCCTCCAGCAAGAAGCACGTTGTTATGGCTAAAGCAAGAATTTACGAGTGAAGGTCACAGGAAGGAACTGGAAAGCAGCATAGAAAACGACCACGAAGGGACTCGAACCCTCAATCTTCTGATCCGAAGTCAGACGCCTTATCCATTAGGCCACGCGGTCTGCCACAAGGACATGATTCTGGTTTGTGGCGCCCGGATCAACCAAACACTCGAAGATCACCTGGGACATCTTCTACATTTTTTGCTCAAGGAGATTTGGTAGAAAGGATCTGAAATGTATGACTTGGTGCAAGGTCATGCTTTAAGAAGTGCATTTGAAAAAGGGCCTAGGTTCAGAGTGTTCATACAGCTCCTTGACAATGGTAATAGATCAATAGAGTACCACGAGTAGATGATATTTCCAGAGGAAGCCATAGCACCTCAATATATCTTGTCAGGATGGCCGAGTGGTCTAAGGCGCCAGACTCAAGAGCTGTTTCTTCACATTGTGTGGGTGTTCTGGTCTCCAAATGGAGGCGTGGGTTCAAATCCCACTTCTGACAATCTGTTTACACATTTAGCTTGAACTACAATCACCACTCCCGCTGTGTTTTCATGCTACCACGTCACCGACAAAAAAACATGAAAAAAAATCCAAAAACTTTGCACATCCTACATAAAGATCAAATTCTTGAGGAAAATCTGCTAGACCATGCTGTTAAATCTGTCATTTAAAGTGACACTTTAGTCAGAAAAGTAAGTCCTGCTACATCTCTTCCGGTTGTCCCATTTTGCATATATACTCATGTAAAACATTTAAAAATATGGTTCTATACACTTTGAAATCCAGTAATACGCTGTTTCAACCTGCTCTGCACATACTCAGTTGCTCTCCCATTTTAGGCATATTTAAGTTATGACACCAGCCATTTGATGATTTGATAGTTTGGTTGAGAACACAAGCAAATGGGACAGTTATCAATCCCGGGATTCCAGGCATGTAACTGTGTTTTGAAACCCTTAAATCAATTGGTTTACTTCCACTTTATGATTTACTTCTGTTTGGAGGCTCTGGGCTTCAGCAAATTGGAAGCCTCCAGCAAGAAGCACGTTGTTATGGCTAAAGCAAGAATTTACGAGTGAAGGTCACAGGAAGGAACTGGAAAGCAGCATAGAAAACGACCACGAAGGGACTCGAACCCTCAATCTTCTGATCCGAAGTCAGACGCCTTATCCATTAGGCCACGCAGTCTGCCACAAGGACATGATTCTGGTTTGTGGCGCCCGGATCAACCAAACACTCGAAGATCACCTGGGACATCTTCTACTTTTTTTGCTCAAGGAGATTTGGTAGAAAGGATCTGAAATGTATGACTTGGTGCAAGGTCATGCTTTAAGAAGTGCATTTGGAAAAGGGCCTAGGTTCAGAGTGTTCATACAGCTCCTTGACAATGGTAATAGATCAATAGAGTACCACGAGTAGATGATATTTCCAGAGGAAGCCATAGCACCTCAATATATCTTGTCAGGATGGCCGAGTGGTCTAAGGCGCCAGACTCAAGAGCTGTTTCTTCACATTGTGTGGGTGTTCTGGTCTCCAAATGGAGGCGTGGGTTCAAATCCCACTTCTGACAATCTGTTTACACATTTAGCTTGAACTACAATCACCACTCCCGCTGTGTTTTCATGCTACCATGTCACCGACAAAAAAACATGAAAAAAAATCCAAAAACTTTGCACATCCTACATAAAGATCAAATTCTTGAGGAAAATCTGCTAGACCATGCTGTTAAATCTGTCATTTAAAGTGACACTTTAGTCAGAAAAGTAAGTCCTGCTACATCTCTTCCGGTTGTCCCATTTTGCATATATACTCATGTAAAACATTAAAAAATATGCTTCTATACACTTTGAAATCCAGTAATACGCTGTTTCAACCTGCTCTGCACATACTCAGTTGCTCTCCCATTTTAGGCATATTTAAGTTATGACACCAGCCATTTGATGATTTGATAGTTTGGTTGAGAACACAAGCAAATGGGACAGTTATCAATCCCGGGATTCAAGGCATGTAACTGTGTTTTGAAACCCTTAAATCAATTGGTTTACTTCCACTTTATGATTTACTTCTGTTTGGAGGCTCTGGGCTTCAGCAAATTGGAAGCCTCCAGCAAGAAGCACGTTGTTATGGCTAAAGCAAGAATTTACGAGTGAAGGTCACAGGAAGGAACTGGAAAGCAGCATAGAAAACGACCACGAAGGGACTCGAACCCTCAATCTTCTGATCCGAAGTCAGACGCCTTATCCATTAGGCCACGCGGTCTGCCACAAGGACATGATTCTGGTTTGTGGCGCCCGGATCAACCAAACACTCGAAGATCACCTGGGACATCTTCTACATTTTTTGCTCAAGGAGATTTGGTAGAAAGGATCTGAAATGTATGACTTGGTGCAAGGTAATGCTTTAAGAAGTGCATTTGCAAAAGGGCCTAGGTTCAGAGTGTTCATACAGCTCCTTGACAATGGTAATAGATCAATAGAGTACCACGAGTAGATGATATTTCCAGAGGAAGCCATAGCACCTCAATATATCTTGTCAGGATGGCCGAGTGGTCTAAGGCGCCAGACTCAAGAGCTGTTTCTTCACATTGTGTGGGTGTTCTGGTCTCCAAATGGAGGCGTGGGTTCAAATCCCACTTCTGACAATCTGTTTACACATTTAGCTTGAACTACAATCACCACTCCCGCTGTGTTTTCATGCTACCATGTCACCGACAAAAAAACATGAAAAAAAATCCAAAAACTTTGCACATCCTACATAAAGATCAAATTCTTGAGGAAAATCTGCTAGACCATGCTGTTAAATCTGTCATTTAAAGTGACACTTTAGTCAGAAAAGTAAGTCCTGCTACATCTCTTCCGGTTGTCCCATTTTGCATATATACTCATGTAAAACATTAAAAAATATGCTTCTATACACTTTGAAATCCAGTAATACGCTGTTTCAACCTGCTCTGCACATACTCAGTTGCTCTCCCATTTTAGGCATATTTAAGTTATGACACCAGCCATTTGATGATTTGATAGTTTGGTTGAGAACACAAGCAAATGGGACAGTTATCAATCCCGGGATTCCAGGCATGTAACTGTGTTTTGAAACCCTTAAATCAATTGGTTTACTTCCACTTTATGATTTACTTCTGTTTGGAGGCTCTGGGCTTCAGCAAATTGGAAGCCTCCAGCAAGAAGCACGTTGTTATGGCTAAAGCAAGAATTTACGAGTGAAGGTCACAGGAAGGAACTGGAAAGCAGCATAGAAAACGACCACGAAGGGACTCGAACCCTCAATCTTCTGATCCGAAGTCAGAGGCCTTATCCATTAGGCCACGCAGTCTGCCACAAGGACATGATTCTGGTTTGTGGCGCCCGGATCAACCAAACACTCGAAGATCACCTGGGACATCTTCTACTTTTTTTGCTCAAGGAGATTTGGTAGAAAGGATCTGAAATGTATGACTTGGTGCAAGGTCATGCTTTAAGAAGTGCATTTGGAAAAGGGCCTAGGTTCAGAGTGTTCATACAGCTCCTTGACAATGGTAATAGATCAATAGAGTACCACGAGTAGATGATATTTCCAGAGGAAGCCATAGCACCTCAATATAACTTGTCAGGATGGCCGAGTGGTCTAAGGCGCCAGACTCAAGAGCTGTTTCTTCACACTGTGTGGGTGTTCTGGTCTCCAAATGGAGGCGTGGGTTCAAATCCCACTTCTGACAATCTGTTTACACATTTAGCTTGAACTACAATCACCACTCCCGCTGTGTTTTCATGCTACCATGTCACCGACAAAAAAACATGAAAAAAAATCCAAAAACTTTGCACATCCTACATAAAGATCAAATTCTTGAGGAAAATCTGCTAGACCATGCTGTTAAATCTGTCATTTAAAGTGACACTTTAGTCAGAAAAGTAAGTCCTGCTACATCTCTTCCGGTTGTCCCATTTTGCATATATACTCATGTAAAACATTAAAAAATATGCTTCTATACACTTTGAAATCCAGTAATACGCTGTTTCAACCTGCTCTGCACATACTCAGTTGCTCTCCCATTTTAGGCATATTTAAGTTATGACACCAGCCATTTGATGATTTGATAGTTTGGTTGAGAACACAAGCAAATGGGACAGTTATCAATCCCGGGATTCAAGGCATGTAACTGTGTTTTGAAACCCTTAAATCAATTGGTTTACTTCCACTTTATGATTTACTTCTGTTTGGAGGCTCTGGGCTTCAGCAAATTGGAAGCCTCCAGCAAGAAGCACGTTGTTATGGCTAAAGCAAGAATTTACGAGTGAAGGTCACAGGAAGGAACTGGAAAGCAGCATAGAAAATGACCACGAAGGGACTCGAACCCTCAATCTTCTGATCCGAAGTCAGACGCCTTATCCATTAGGCCACGCGGTCTGCCACAAGGACATGATTCTGGTTTGTGGCGCCCGGATCAACCAAACACTCGAAGATCACCTGGGACATCTTCTACATTTTTTGCTCAAGGAGATTTGGTAGAAAGGATCTGAAATGTATGACTTGGTGCAAGGTCATGCTTTAAGAAGTGCATTTGAAAAAGGGCCTAGGTTCAGAGTGTTCATACAGCTCCTTGACAATGGTAATAGATCAATAGAGTACCACGAGTAGATGATATTTCCAGAGGAAGCCATAGCACCTCAATATATCTTGTCAGGATGGCCGAGTGGTCTAAGGTGCCAGACTCAAGAGCTGTTTCTTCACATTGTGTGGGTGTTCTGGTCTCCAAATGGAGGCGTGGGTTCAAATCCCACTTCTGACAATCTGTTTACACATTTAGCTTGAACTACAATCACCACTCCCGCTGTGTTTTCATGCTACCATGTCACCGACAAAAAAACATGAAAAAAAATCCAAAAACTTTGCACATCCTACATAAAGATAAAATTCTTGAGGAAAATCTGCTAGACCATGCTGTTCAATCTGTCATTTAAAGTGCAACTTTAGTCAGAAAAGTAAGTCCTGCTACATCTCTTCCGGTTGTCCCATTTTGCATATATACTCATGTAAAACATTTAAAAATATGGTTCTATACACTTTGAAATCCAGTAATACGCTGTTTCAACCTGCTCTGCACATACTCAGTTGCTCTCCCATTTTAGGCATATTTAAGTTATGACACCAGCCATTTGATGATTTGATAGTTTGGTTGAGAACACAAGCAAATGGGACAGTTATCAATCCCAGGATTCCAGGCATGTAACTGTGTTTTGAAACCCTTAAATCAATTGGTTTACTTCCACTTTATGATTTACTTCTGTTTGGAGGCTCTGGGCTTCAGCAAATTGGAAGCCTCCAGCAAGAAGCACGTTGTTATGGCTAAAGCAAGAATTTACGAGTGAAGGTCACAGGAAGGAACTGGAAAGCAGCATAGAAAACGACCACGAAGGGACTCGAACCCTCAATCTTCTGATCCGAAGTCAGACGCCTTATCCATTAGGCCACGCAGTCTGCCACAAGGACATGATTCTGGTTTGTGGCGCCCGGATCAACCAAACACTCGAAGATCACCTGGGACATCTTCTACTTTTTTTGCTCAAGGAGATTTGGTAGAAAGGATCTGAAATGTATGACTTGGTGCAAGGTCATGCTTTAAGAAGTGCATTTGCAAAAGGGCCTAGGTTCAGAGTGTTCATACAGCTCCTTGACAATGGTAATAGATCAATAGAGTACCACGAGTAGATGATATTTCCAGAGGAAGCCATAGCACCTCAATATATCTTGTCAGGATGGCCGAGTGGTCTAAGGCGCCAGACTCAAGAGCTGTTTCTTCACATTGTGTGGGTGTTCTGGTCTCCAAATGGAGGCGTGGGTTCAAATCCCACTTCTGACAATCTGTTTACACATTTAGCTTGAACTACAATCACCACTCCCGCTGTGTTTTCATGCTACCATGTCACCGACAAAAAAACATGAAAAAAAATCCAAAAACTTTGCACATCCTACATAAAGATAAAATTCTTGAGGAAAATCTGCTAGACCATGCTGTTAAATCTGTCATTTAAAGTGACACTTTAGTCAGAAAAGTAAGTCCTGCTACATCTCTTCCGGTTGTCCCATTTTGCATATATACTCATGTAAAACATTAAAAAATATGCTTCTATACACTTTGAAATCCAGTAATACGCTGTTTCAACCTGCTCTGCACATACTCAGTTGCTCTCCCATTTTAGGCATATTTAAGTTATGACACCAGCCATTTGATGATTTGATAGTTTGGTTGAGAACACAAGCAAATGGGACAGTTATCAATCCCGGGATTCCAGGCATGTAACTGTGTTTTGAAACCCTTAAATCAATTGGTTTACTTCCACTTTATGATTTACTTCTGTTTGGAGGCTCTGGGCTTCAGCAAATTGGAAGCCTCCAGCAAGAAGCACGTTGTTATCTCTAAAGCAAGAATTTACGAGTGAAGGTCACAGGAAGGAACTGGAAAGCAGCATAGAAAACGACCACGAAGGGACTCGAACCCTCAATCTTCTGATCCGAAGTCAGACGCCTTATCCATTAGGCCACGCAGTCTGCCACAAGGACATGATTCTGGTTTGTGGCGCCCGGATCAACCAAACACTCGAAGATCACCTGGGACATCTTCTACTTTTTTTGCTCAAGGAGATTTGGTAGAAAGGATCCGAAATGTATGACTTGGTGCAAGGTCATGCTTTAAGAAGTGCATTTGGAAAAGGGCCTAGGTTCAGAGTGTTCATACAGCTCCTTGACAATGGTAATAGATCAATAGAGTACCACGAGTAGATGATATTTCCAGAGGAAGCCATAGCACCTCAATATATCTTGTCAGGATGGCCGAGTGGTCTAAGGCGCCAGACTCAAGAGCTGTTTCTTCACACTGTGTGGGTGTTCTGGTCTCCAAATGGAGGCGTGGGTTCAAATCCCACTTCTGACAATCTGTTTACACATTTAGCTTGAACTACAATCACCACTCCCGCGGTGTTTTCATGCTACCATGTCACCGACAAAAAAACATGAAAAAAAATCCAAAAACTTTGCACATCCTACATAAAGATCAAATTCTTGAGGAAAATCTGCTAGACCATGCTGTTAAATCTGTCATTTAAAGTGACACTTTAGTCAGAAAAGTAAGTCCTGCTACATCTCTTCCGGTTGTCCCATTTTGCATATATACTCATGTAAAACATTAAAAAATATGCTTCTATACACTTTGAAATCCAGTAATACGCTGTTTCAACCTGCTCTGCACATACTCAGTTGCTCTCCCATTTTAGGCATATTTAAGTTATGACACCAGCCATTTGATGATTTGATAGTTTGGTTGAGAACACAAGCAAATGGGACAGTTATCAATCCCGGGATTCAAGGCATGTAACTGTGTTTTGAAACCCTTAAATCAATTGGTTTACTTCCACTTTATGATTTACTTCTGTTTGGAGGCTCTGGGCTTCAGCAAATTGGAAGCCTCCAGCAAGAAGCACGTTGTTATGGCTAAAGCAAGAATTTACGAGTGAAGGTCACAGGAAGGAACTGGAAAGCAGCATAGAAAACAACCACGAAAGGACTCGAACGCTCAATCTTCTGATCCGAAGCCTTACGCCTTATCCATTAGGCCACGCGGTCTGCCACAAGGACATGATTCTGGTTTGTGGCGCCCGGATCAACCAAACACTCGAAGATCACCTGGGACATCTTCTACTTTTTTTGCTCAAGGAGATTTGGTAGAAAGGATCTGAAATGTATGACTTGGTGCAAGGTCATGCTTTAAGAAGTGCATTTGCAAAAGGGCCTAGGTTCAGAGTGTTCATACAGCTCCTTGACAATGGTAATAGATCAATAGAGTACCACGAGTAGATGATATTTCCAGAGGAAGCCATAGCACCTCAATATATCTTGTCAGGATGGCCGAGTGGTCTAAGGCGCCAGACTCAAGAGCTGTTTCTTCACATTGTGTGGGTGTTCTGGTCTCCAAATGGAGGCGTGGGTTCAAATCCCACTTCTGACAATCTGTTTACACATTTAGCTTGAACTACAATCACCACTCCCGCTGTGTTTTCATGCTACCATGTCCGACAAAAAAACATGAAAAAAAATCCAAAAACTTTGCACATCCTACATAAAGATCAAATTCTTGAGGAAAATCTGCTAGACCATGCTGTTAAATCTGTCATTTAAAGTGACACTTTAGTCAGAAAAGTAAGTCCTGCTACATCTCTTCCGGTTGTCCCATTTTGCATATATACTCATGTAAAACATTAAAAAATATGGTTCTATACACTTTGAAATCCAGTAATACGCTGTTTCAACCTGCTCTGCACATACTCAGTTGCTCTCCCATTTTAGGCATATTTAAGTTATGACACCAGCCATTTGATGATTTGATAGTTTGGTTGAGAACACAAGCAAATGGGACAGTTATCAATCCCGGGATTCCAGGCATGTAACTGTGTTTTGAAACCCTTAAATCAATTGGTTTACTTCCACTTTATGATTTACTTCTGTTTGGAGGCTCTGGGCTTCAGCAAATTGGAAGCCTCCAGCAAATTGGAAGCCTCCAGCAAGAAGCACGTTGTTATGGCTAAAGCAAGAATTTACGAGTGAAGGTCACAGGAAGGAACTGGAAAGCAGCATAGAAAACAACCACGAAGGGACTCGAACCCTCAATCTTCTGATCCGAAGTCAGACGCCTTATCCATTAGGCCACGCGGTCTGCCACAAGGACATGATTCTGGTTTGTGGCGCCCGGATCAACCAAACACTCGAAGATCACCTGGGACATCTTCTACTTTTTTTGCTCAAGGAGATTTGGTAGAAAGGATCTGAAATGTATGACTTGGTGTAAGGTCATGCTTTAAGAAGTGCATTTGCAAAAGGGCCTAGGTTCAGAGTGTTCATACAGCTCCTTGACAATGGTAATAGATCAATAGAGTACCACGAGTAGATGATATTTCCAGAGGAAGCCATAGCACCTCAATATATCTTGTCAGGATGGCCGAGTGGTCTAAGGCGCCAGACTCAAGAGCTGTTTCTTCACATTGTGTGGGTGTTCTGGTCTCCAAATGGAGGCGTGGGTTCAAATCCCACTTCTGACAATCTCTTTACACATTTAGCTTGAACTACAATCACCACTCCCGCTGTGTTTTCATGCTACCATGTCACCGACAAAAAAACATGAAAAAAAATCCAAAAACTTTGCACATCCTACATAAAGATCAAATTCTTGAGGAAAATCTGCTAGACCATGCTGTTAAATCTGTCATTTAAAGTGCAACTTTAGTCAGAAAAGTAAGTCCTGCTACATCTCTTCCGGTTGTCCCATTTTGCATATATACTCATGTAAAACATTAAAAAATATGCTTCTATACACTTTGAAATCCAGTAATACGCTGTTTCAACCTGCTCTGCACATACTCAGTTGCTCTCCCATTTTAGGCATATTTAAGTTATGACACCAGCCATTTGATGATTTGATAGTTTGGTTGAGAACACAAGCAAATGGGACAGTTATCAATCCCGGGATTCCAGGCATGTAACTGTGTTTTGAAACCCTTAAATCAATTGGTTTACTTCCACTTTATGATTTACTTCTGTTTGGAGGCTCTGGGCTTCAGCAAATTGGAAGCCTCCAGCAAGAAGCACGTTGTTATGGCTAAAGCAAGAATTTACGAGTGAAGGTCACAGGAAGGAACTGGAAAGCAGCATAGAAAACAACCACGAAAGGGCTCGAACGCTCAATCTTCTGATCCGAAGCCTTACGCCTTATCCATTAGGCCACGCGGTCTGCCACAAGGACATGATTCTGGTTTGTGGCGCCCGGATCAACCAAACACTCGAAGATCACCTGGGACATCTTCTACTTTTTTTGCTCAAGGAGATTTGGTAGAAAGGATCTGAAATGTATGACTTGGTGCAAGGTCATGCTTTAAGAAGTGCATTTGCAAAAGGGCCTAGGTTCAGAATGTTCATACAGCTCCTTGACAATGGTAATAGATCAATAGAGTACCACGAGTAGATGATATTTCCAGAGGAAGCCATAGCACCTCAATATATCTTGTCAGGATGGCCGAGTGGACTAAGGCGCCAGACTCAAGAGCTGTTTCTTCACATTGTGTGGGTGTTCTGGTCTCCAAATGGAGGCGTGGGTTCAAATCCCACTTCTGACAATCTGTTTACACATTTAGCTTGAACTACAATCACCACTCCCGCTGTGTTTTCATGCTACCATGTCACCGACAAAAAAACATGAAAAAAAATCCAAAAACTTTGCACATCCTACATAAAGATCAAATTCTTGAGGAAAATCTGCTAGACCATGCTGTTAAATCTGTCATTTAAAGTGCAACTTTAGTCAGAAAAGTAAGTCCTGCTACATCTCTTCCGGTTGTCCCATTTTGCATATATACTCATGTAAAACATTAAAAAATATGCTTCTATACACTTTGAAATCCAGTAATACGCTGTTTCAACCTGCTCTGCACATACTCAGTTGCTCTCCCATTTTAGGCATATTTAAGTTATGACACCAGCCATTTGATGATTTGATAGTTTGGTTGAGAACACAAGCAAATGGGACAGTTATCAATCCCGGGATTCAAGGCATGTAACTGTGTTTTGAAACCCTTAAATCAATTGGTTTACTTCCACTTTATGATTTACTTCTGTTTGGAGGCTCTGGGCTTCAGCAAATTGGAAGCCTCCAGCAAGAAGCACGTTGTTATGGCTAAAGCAAGAATTTACGAGTGAAGGTCACAGGAAGGAACTGGAAAGCAGCATAGAAAACGACCACGAAGGGACTCGAACCCTCAATCTTCAGATCCAAAGTCAGACGCCTTATCCATTAGGCCACGCGGTCTGCCACAAGGACATGATTCTGGTTTGTGGCGCCCGGATCAACCAAACAGTCGAAGATCACCTGGGACATCTTCTACTTTTTTTGCTCAAGGAGATTTGGTAGAAAGGATCTGAAATGTATGACTTGGTGCAAGGTCATGCTTTAAGAAGTGCATTTGCAAAAGGGCCTAGGTTCAGAGTGTTCATACAGCTCCTTGACAATGGTAATAGATCAATAGAGTACCACGAGTAGATGATATTTCCAGAGGAAGCCATAGCACCTCAATATATCTTGTCAGGATGGCCGAGTGGTCTAAGGCGCCAGACTCAAGAGCTGTTTCTTCACATTGTGTGGGTGTTCTGGTCTCCAAATGGAGGCGTGGGTTCAAATCCCACTTCTGACAATCTGTTTACACATTTAGCTTGAACTACAATCACCACTCCCGCTGTGTTTTCATGCTACCATGTCACCGACAAAAAAACATGAAAAAAAATCCAAAAACTTTGCACATCCTAAATAAAGATCAAATTCTTGAGGAAAATCTGCTAGACCATGCTGTTAAATCTGTCATTTAAAGTGCAACTTTAGTCAGAAAAGTAAGTCCTGCTACATCTCTTCCGGTTGTCCCATTTTGCATATATACTCATGTAAAACATTAAAAAATATGCTTCTATACACTTTGAAATCCAGTAATACGCTGTTTCAACCTGCTCTGCACATACTCAGTTGCTCTCCCATTTTAGGCATATTTAAGTTATGACACCAGCCATTTGATGATTTGATAGTTTGGTTGAGAACACAAGCAAATGGGACAGTTATCAATCCCGGGATTCCAGGCATGTAACTGTGTTTTGAAACCCTTAAATCAATTGGTTTACTTCCACTTTATGATTTACTTCTGTTTGGAGGCTCTGGGCTTCAGCAAATTGGAAGCCTCCAGCAAGAAGCACGTTGTTATGGCTAAAGCAAGAATTTACGAGTGAAGGTCACAGGAAGGAACTGGAAAGCAGCATAGAAAACAACCACGAAAGGACTCGAACGCTCAATCTTCTGATCCGAAGCCTTACGCCTTATCCATTAGGCCACGCGGTCTGCCACAAGGACATGATTCTGGTTTGTGGCGCCCGGATCAACCAAACAGTCGAAGATCACCTGGGACATCTTCTACTTTTTTTGCTCAAGGAGATTTGGTAGAAAGGATCTGAAATGTATGACTTGGTGCAAGGTCATGCTTTAAGAAGTGCATTTGCAAAAGGGCCTAGGTTCAGAGTGTTCATACAGCTCCTTGACAATGGTAATAGATCAATAGAGTACCACGAGTAGATGATATTTCCAGAGGAAGCCATAGCACCTCAATATATCTTGTCAGGATGGCCGAGTGGTCTAAGGCGCCAGACTCAAGAGCTGTTTCTTCACATTGTGTGGGTGTTCTGGTCTCCAAATGGAGGCGTGGGTTCAAATCCCACTTCTGACAATCTGTTTACACATTTAGCTTGAACTACAATCACCACTCCCGCTGTGTTTTCATGTTACCATGTCACCGACAAAAAAACATGAAAAAAAATCCAAAAACTTTGCACATCCTACATAAAGATCAAATTCTTGAGGAAAATCTGCTAGACCATGCTGTTAAATCTGTCATTTAAAGTGACACTTTAGTCAGAAAAGTAAGTCCTGCTACATCTCTTCCGGTTGTCCCATTTTGCATATATACTCATGTAAAACATTTAAAAATATGGTTCTATACACTTTGAAATCCAGTAATACGCTGTTTCAACCTGCTCTGCACATACTCAGTTGCTCTCCCATTTTAGGCATATTTAAGTTATGACACCAGCCATTTGATGATTTGATAGTTTGGTTGAGAACACAAGGAAATGGGACAGTTATCAATCCCGGGATTCAAGGCATGTAACTGTGTTTTGAAACCCTTAAATCAATTGGTTTACTTCCACTTTATGATTTACTTCTGTTTGGAGGCTCTGGGCTTCAGCAAATTGGAAGCCTCCAGCAAGAAGCACGTTGTTATGGCTAAAGCAAGAATTTACGAGTGAAGGTCACAGGAAGGAACTGGAAAGCAGCATAGAAAACGACCACGAAGGGACTCGAACCCTCAATCTTCTGATCCGAAGTCAGACGCCTTATCCATTAGGCCACGCAGTCTGCCACAAGGACATGATTCTGGTTTGTGGCGCCCGGATCAACCAAACAGTCGAAGATCACCTGGGACATCTTCTACTTTTTTTGCTCAAGGAGATTTGGTAGAAAGGATCTGAAATGTATGACTTGGTGCAAGGTCATGCTTTAAGAAGTGCATTTGCAAAAGGGCCTAGGTTCAGAGTGTTCATACAGCTCCTTGACAATGGTAATAGATCAATAGAGTACCACGAGTAGATGATATTTCTAGAGGAAGCCATAGCACCTCAATATATCTTGTCAGGATGGCCGAGTGGTCTAAGGCGCCAGACTCAAGAGCTGTTTCTTCACATTGTGTGGGTGTTCTGGTCTCCAAATGGAGGCGTGGGTTCAAATCCCACTTCTGACAATCTCTTTACACATTTAGCTTGAACTACAATCACCACTCCCGCTGTGTTTTCATGCTACCATGTCACCGACAAAAAAACATGAAAAAAAATCCAAAAACTTTGCACATCCTACATAAAGATCAAATTCTTGAGGAAAATCTGCTAGACCATGCTGTTAAATCTGTCATTTAAAGTGACACTTTAGTCAGAAAAGTAAGTCCTGCTACATCTCTTCCGGTTGTCCCATTTTGCATATATACTCATGTAAAACATTTAAAAATATGGTTCTATACACTTTGAAATCCAGTAATACGCTGTTTCAACCTGCTCTGCACATACTCAGTTGCTCTCCCATTTTAGGCATATTTAAGTTATGACACCAGCCATTTGATGATTTGATAGTTTGGTTGAGAACACAAGCAAATGGGACAGTTATCAATCCCGGGATTCAAGGCATGTAACTGTGTTTTGAAACCCTTAAATCAATTGGTTTACTTCCACTTTATGATTTACTTCTGTTTGGAGGCTCTGGGCTTCAGCAAATTGGAAGCCTCCAGCAAGAAGCACGTTGTTATGGCTAAAGCAAGAATTTACGAGTGAAGGTCACAGGAAGGAACTGGAAAGCAGCATAGAAAACGACCACGAAGGGACTCGAACCCTCAATCTTCTGATCCGAAGTCAGACGCCTTATCCATTAGGCCACGCGGTCTGCCACAAGGACATGATTCTGGTTTGTGGCGCCCGGATCAACCAAACACTCGAAGATCACCTGGGACATCTTCTACATTTTTTGCTCAAGGAGATTTGGTAGAAAGGATCTGAAATGTATGACTTGGTGCAAGGTCATGCTTTAAGAAGTGCATTTGCAAAAGGGCCTAGGTTCAGAGTGTTCATACAGCTCCTTGACAATGGTAATAGATCAATAGAGTACCACGAGTAGATGATATTTCCAGAGGAAGCCATAGCACCTCAATATATCTTGTCAGGATGGCCGAGTGGTCTAAGGCGCCAGACTCAAGAGCTGTTTCTTCACATTGTGTGGGTGTTCTGGTCTCCAAATGGAGGCGTGGGTTCAAATCCCACTTCTGACAATCTGTTTACACATTTAGCTTGAACTACAATCACCACTCCCGCTGTGTTTTCATGCTACCATGTCACCGACAAAAAAACATGAAAAAAAATCCAAAAACTTTGCACATCCTACATAAAGATCAAATTCTTGAGGAAAATCTGCTAGACCATGCTGTTAAATCTGTCATTTAAAGTGCAACTTTAGTCAGAAAAGTAAGTCCTGCTACATCTCTTCCGGTTGTCCCATTTTGCATATATACTCATGTAAAACATTAAAAAATATGCTTCTATACACTTTGAAATCCAGTAATACGCTGTTTCAACCTGCTCTGCACATACTCAGTTGCTCTCCCATTTTAGGCATATTTAAGTTATGACACCAGCCATTTGATGATTTGATAGTTTGGTTGAGAACACAAGCAAATGGGACAGTTATCAATCCCGGGATTCCAGGCATGTAACTGTGTTTTGAAACCCTTAAATCAATTGGTTTACTTCCACTTTATGATTTACTTCTGTTTGGAGGCTCTGGGCTTCAGCAAATTGGAAGCCTCCAGCAAGAAGCACGTTGTTATGGCTAAAGCAAGAATTTACGAGTGAAGGTCACAGGAAGGAACTGGAAAGCAGCATAGAAAACGACCACGAAGGGACTCGAACCCTCAATCTTCTGATCCGAAGTCAGACGCCTTATCCATTAGGCCACGCAGTCTGCCACAAGGACATGATTCTGGTTTGTGGCGCCCGGATCAACCAAACACTCGAAGATCACCTGGGACATCTTCTACTTTTTTTGCTCAAGGAGATTTGGTAGAAAGGATCCGAAATGTATGACTTGGTGCAAGGTCATGCTTTAAGAAGTGCATTTGGAAAAGGGCCTAGGTTCAGAGTGTTCATACAGCTCCTTGACAATGGTAATAGATCAATAGAGTACCACGAGTAGATGATATTTCCAGAGGAAGCCATAGCACCTCAATATATCTTGTCAGGATGGCCGAGTGGTCTAAGGCGCCAGACTCAAGAGCTGTTTCTTCACACTGTGTGGGTGTTCTGGTCTCCAAATGGAGGCGTGGGTTCAAATCCCACTTCTGACAATCTGTTTACACATTTAGCTTGAACTACAATCACCACTCCCGCGGTGTTTTCATGCTACCATGTCACCGACAAAAAAACATGAAAAAAAATCCAAAAACTTTGCACATCCTACATAAAGATCAAATTCTTGAGGAAAATCTGCTAGACCATGCTGTTAAATCTGTCATTTAAAGTGACACTTTAGTCAGAAAAGTAAGTCCTGCTACATCTCTTCCGGTTGTCCCATTTTGCATATATACTCATGTAAAACATTAAAAAATATGCTTCTATACACTTTGAAATCCAGTAATACGCTGTTTCAACCTGCTCTGCACATACTCAGTTGCTCTCCCATTTTAGGCATATTTAAGTTATGACACCAGCCATTTGATGATTTGATAGTTTGGTTGAGAACACAAGCAAATGGGACAGTTATCAATCCCGGGATTCAAGGCATGTAACTGTGTTTTGAAACCCTTAAATCAATTGGTTTACTTCCACTTTATGATTTACTTCTGTTTGGAGGCTCTGGGCTTCAGCAAATTGGAAGCCTCCAGCAAGAAGCACGTTGTTATGGCTAAAGCAAGAATTTACGAGTGAAGGTCACAGGAAGGAACTGGAAAGCAGCATAGAAAACAACCACGAAAGGACTCGAACGCTCAATCTTCTGATCCGAAGCCTTACGCCTTATCCATTAGGCCACGCGGTCTGCCACAAGGACATGATTCTGGTTTGTGGCGCCCGGATCAACCAAACACTCGAAGATCACCTGGGACATCTTCTACTTTTTTTGCTCAAGGAGATTTGGTAGAAAGGATCTGAAATGTATGACTTGGTGCAAGGTCATGCTTTAAGAAGTGCATTTGCAAAAGGGCCTAGGTTCAGAGTGTTCATACAGCTCCTTGACAATGGTAATAGATCAATAGAGTACCACGAGTAGATGATATTTCCAGAGGAAGCCATAGCACCTCAATATATCTTGTCAGGATGGCCGAGTGGTCTAAGGCGCCAGACTCAAGAGCTGTTTCTTCACATTGTGTGGGTGTTCTGGTCTCCAAATGGAGGCGTGGGTTCAAATCCCACTTCTGACAATCTGTTTACACATTTAGCTTGAACTACAATCACCACTCCCGCTGTGTTTTCATGCTACCATGTCCGACAAAAAAACATGAAAAAAAATCCAAAAACTTTGCACATCCTACATAAAGATCAAATTCTTGAGGAAAATCTGCTAGACCATGCTGTTAAATCTGTCATTTAAAGTGACACTTTAGTCAGAAAAGTAAGTCCTGCTACATCTCTTCCGGTTGTCCCATTTTGCATATATACTCATGTAAAACATTAAAAAATATGGTTCTATACACTTTGAAATCCAGTAATACGCTGTTTCAACCTGCTCTGCACATACTCAGTTGCTCTCCCATTTTAGGCATATTTAAGTTATGACACCAGCCATTTGATGATTTGATAGTTTGGTTGAGAACACAAGCAAATGGGACAGTTATCAATCCCGGGATTCCAGGCATGTAACTGTGTTTTGAAACCCTTAAATCAATTGGTTTACTTCCACTTTATGATTTACTTCTGTTTGGAGGCTCTGGGCTTCAGCAAATTGGAAGCCTCCAGCAAATTGGAAGCCTCCAGCAAGAAGCACGTTGTTATGGCTAAAGCAAGAATTTACGAGTGAAGGTCACAGGAAGGAACTGGAAAGCAGCATAGAAAACAACCACGAAGGGACTCGAACCCTCAATCTTCTGATCCGAAGTCAGACGCCTTATCCATTAGGCCACGCGGTCTGCCACAAGGACATGATTCTGGTTTGTGGCGCCCGGATCAACCAAACACTCGAAGATCACCTGGGACATCTTCTACTTTTTTTGCTCAAGGAGATTTGGTAGAAAGGATCTGAAATGTATGACTTGGTGCAAGGTCATGCTTTAAGAAGTGCATTTGCAAAAGGGCCTAGGTTCAGAGTGTTCATACAGCTCCTTGACAATGGTAATAGATCAATAGAGTACCACGAGTAGATGATATTTCCAGAGGAAGCCATAGCACCTCAATATATCTTGTCAGGATGGCCGAGTGGTCTAAGGCGCCAGACTCAAGAGCTGTTTCTTCACATTGTGTGGGTGTTCTGGTCTCCAAATGGAGGCGTGGGTTCAAATCCCACTTCTGACAATCTCTTTACACATTTAGCTTGAACTACAATCACCACTCCCGCTGTGTTTTCATGCTACCATGTCACCGACAAAAAAACATGAAAAAAAATCCAAAAACTTTGCACATCCTACATAAAGATCAAATTCTTGAGGAAAATCTGCTAGACCATGCTGTTAAATCTGTCATTTAAAGTGCAACTTTAGTCAGAAAAGTAAGTCCTGCTACATCTCTTCCGGTTGTCCCATTTTGCATATATACTCATGTAAAACATTAAAAAATATGCTTCTATACACTTTGAAATCCAGTAATACGCTGTTTCAACCTGCTCTGCACATACTCAGTTGCTCTCCCATTTTAGGCATATTTAAGTTATGACACCAGCCATTTGATGATTTGATAGTTTGGTTGAGAACACAAGCAAATGGGACAGTTATCAATCCCGGGATTCCAGGCATGTAACTGTGTTTTGAAACCCTTAAATCAATTGGTTTACTTCCACTTTATGATTTACTTCTGTTTGGAGGCTCTGGGCTTCAGCAAATTGGAAGCCTCCAGCAAGAAGCACGTTGTTATGGCTAAAGCAAGAATTTACGAGTGAAGGTCACAGGAAGGAACTGGAAAGCAGCATAGAAAACAACCACGAAAGGGCTCGAACGCTCAATCTTCTGATCCGAAGCCTTACGCCTTATCCATTAGGCCACGCGGTCTGCCACAAGGACATGATTCTGGTTTGTGGCGCCCGGATCAACCAAACACTCGAAGATCACCTGGGACATCTTCTACTTTTTTTGCTCAAGGAGATTTGGTAGAAAGGATCTGAAATGTATGACTTGGTGCAAGGTCATGCTTTAAGAAGTGCATTTGCAAAAGGGCCTAGGTTCAGAATGTTCATACAGCTCCTTGACAATGGTAATAGATCAATAGAGTACCACGAGTAGATGATATTTCCAGAGGAAGCCATAGCACCTCAATATATCTTGTCAGGATGGCCGAGTGGACTAAGGCGCCAGACTCAAGAGCTGTTTCTTCACATTGTGTGGGTGTTCTGGTCTCCAAATGGAGGCGTGGGTTCAAATCCCACTTCTGACAATCTGTTTACACATTTAGCTTGAACTACAATCACCACTCCCGCTGTGTTTTCATGCTACCATGTCACCGACAAAAAAACATGAAAAAAAATCCAAAAACTTTGCACATCCTACATAAAGATCAAATTCTTGAGGAAAATCTGCTAGACCATGCTGTTAAATCTGTCATTTAAAGTGCAACTTTAGTCAGAAAAGTAAGTCCTGCTACATCTCTTCCGGTTGTCCCATTTTGCATATATACTCATGTAAAACATTAAAAAATATGCTTCTATACACTTTGAAATCCAGTAATACGCTGTTTCAACCTGCTCTGCACATACTCAGTTGCTCTCCCATTTTAGGCATATTTAAGTTATGACACCAGCCATTTGATGATTTGATAGTTTGGTTGAGAACACAAGCAAATGGGACAGTTATCAATCCCGGGATTCAAGGCATGTAACTGTGTTTTGAAACCCTTAAATCAATTGGTTTACTTCCACTTTATGATTTACTTCTGTTTGGAGGCTCTGGGCTTCAGCAAATTGGAAGCCTCCAGCAAGAAGCACGTTGTTATGGCTAAAGCAAGAATTTACGAGTGAAGGTCACAGGAAGGAACTGGAAAGCAGCATAGAAAACGACCACGAAGGGACTCGAACCCTCAATCTTCAGATCCAAAGTCAGACGCCTTATCCATTAGGCCACGCGGTCTGCCACAAGGACATGATTCTGGTTTGTGGCGCCCGGATCAACCAAACAGTCGAAGATCACCTGGGACATCTTCTACTTTTTTTGCTCAAGGAGATTTGGTAGAAAGGATCTGAAATGTATGACTTGGTGCAAGGTCATGCTTTAAGAAGTGCATTTGCAAAAGGGCCTAGGTTCAGAGTGTTCATACAGCTCCTTGACAATGGTAATAGATCAATAGAGTACCACGAGTAGATGATATTTCCAGAGGAAGCCATAGCACCTCAATATATCTTGTCAGGATGGCCGAGTGGTCTAAGGCGCCAGACTCAAGAGCTGTTTCTTCACATTGTGTGGGTGTTCTGGTCTCCAAATGGAGGCGTGGGTTCAAATCCCACTTCTGACAATCTGTTTACACATTTAGCTTGAACTACAATCACCACTCCCGCTGTGTTTTCATGCTACCATGTCACCGACAAAAAAACATGAAAAAAAATCCAAAAACTTTGCACATCCTAAATAAAGATCAAATTCTTGAGGAAAATCTGCTAGACCATGCTGTTAAATCTGTCATTTAAAGTGCAACTTTAGTCAGAAAAGTAAGTCCTGCTACATCTCTTCCGGTTGTCCCATTTTGCATATATACTCATGTAAAACATTAAAAAATATGCTTCTATACACTTTGAAATCCAGTAATACGCTGTTTCAACCTGCTCTGCACATACTCAGTTGCTCTCCCATTTTAGGCATATTTAAGTTATGACACCAGCCATTTGATGATTTGATAGTTTGGTTGAGAACACAAGCAAATGGGACAGTTATCAATCCCGGGATTCCAGGCATGTAACTGTGTTTTGAAACCCTTAAATCAATTGGTTTACTTCCACTTTATGATTTACTTCTGTTTGGAGGCTCTGGGCTTCAGCAAATTGGAAGCCTCCAGCAAGAAGCACGTTGTTATGGCTAAAGCAAGAATTTACGAGTGAAGGTCACAGGAAGGAACTGGAAAGCAGCATAGAAAACAACCACGAAAGGACTCGAACGCTCAATCTTCTGATCCGAAGCCTTACGCCTTATCCATTAGGCCACGCGGTCTGCCACAAGGACATGATTCTGGTTTGTGGCGCCCGGATCAACCAAACAGTCGAAGATCACCTGGGACATCTTCTACTTTTTTTGCTCAAGGAGATTTGGTAGAAAGGATCTGAAATGTATGACTTGGTGCAAGGTCATGCTTTAAGAAGTGCATTTGCAAAAGGGCCTAGGTTCAGAGTGTTCATACAGCTCCTTGACAATGGTAATAGATCAATAGAGTACCACGAGTAGATGATATTTCCAGAGGAAGCCATAGCACCTCAATATATCTTGTCAGGATGGCCGAGTGGTCTAAGGCGCCAGACTCAAGAGCTGTTTCTTCACATTGTGTGGGTGTTCTGGTCTCCAAATGGAGGCGTGGGTTCAAATCCCACTTCTGACAATCTGTTTACACATTTAGCTTGAACTACAATCACCACTCCCGCTGTGTTTTCATGTTACCATGTCACCGACAAAAAAACATGAAAAAAAATCCAAAAACTTTGCACATCCTACATAAAGATCAAATTCTTGAGGAAAATCTGCTAGACCATGCTGTTAAATCTGTCATTTAAAGTGACACTTTAGTCAGAAAAGTAAGTCCTGCTACATCTCTTCCGGTTGTCCCATTTTGCATATATACTCATGTAAAACATTTAAAAATATGGTTCTATACACTTTGAAATCCAGTAATACGCTGTTTCAACCTGCTCTGCACATACTCAGTTGCTCTCCCATTTTAGGCATATTTAAGTTATGACACCAGCCATTTGATGATTTGATAGTTTGGTTGAGAACACAAGGAAATGGGACAGTTATCAATCCCGGGATTCAAGGCATGTAACTGTGTTTTGAAACCCTTAAATCAATTGGTTTACTTCCACTTTATGATTTACTTCTGTTTGGAGGCTCTGGGCTTCAGCAAATTGGAAGCCTCCAGCAAGAAGCACGTTGTTATGGCTAAAGCAAGAATTTACGAGTGAAGGTCACAGGAAGGAACTGGAAAGCAGCATAGAAAACGACCACGAAGGGACTCGAACCCTCAATCTTCTGATCCGAAGTCAGACGCCTTATCCATTAGGCCACGCAGTCTGCCACAAGGACATGATTCTGGTTTGTGGCGCCCGGATCAACCAAACAGTCGAAGATCACCTGGGACATCTTCTACTTTTTTTGCTCAAGGAGATTTGGTAGAAAGGATCTGAAATGTATGACTTGGTGCAAGGTCATGCTTTAAGAAGTGCATTTGCAAAAGGGCCTAGGTTCAGAGTGTTCATACAGCTCCTTGACAATGGTAATAGATCAATAGAGTACCACGAGTAGATGATATTTCTAGAGGAAGCCATAGCACCTCAATATATCTTGTCAGGATGGCCGAGTGGTCTAAGGCGCCAGACTCAAGAGCTGTTTCTTCACATTGTGTGGGTGTTCTGGTCTCCAAATGGAGGCGTGGGTTCAAATCCCACTTCTGACAATCTCTTTACACATTTAGCTTGAACTACAATCACCACTCCCGCTGTGTTTTCATGCTACCATGTCACCGACAAAAAAACATGAAAAAAAATCCAAAAACTTTGCACATCCTACATAAAGATCAAATTCTTGAGGAAAATCTGCTAGACCATGCTGTTAAATCTGTCATTTAAAGTGACACTTTAGTCAGAAAAGTAAGTCCTGCTACATCTCTTCCGGTTGTCCCATTTTGCATATATACTCATGTAAAACATTTAAAAATATGGTTCTATACACTTTGAAATCCAGTAATACGCTGTTTCAACCTGCTCTGCACATACTCAGTTGCTCTCCCATTTTAGGCATATTTAAGTTATGACACCAGCCATTTGATGATTTGATAGTTTGGTTGAGAACACAAGCAAATGGGACAGTTATCAATCCCGGGATTCAAGGCATGTAACTGTGTTTTGAAACCCTTAAATCAATTGGTTTACTTCCACTTTATGATTTACTTCTGTTTGGAGGCTCTGGGCTTCAGCAAATTGGAAGCCTCCAGCAAGAAGCACGTTGTTATGGCTAAAGCAAGAATTTACGAGTGAAGGTCACAGGAAGGAACTGGAAAGCAGCATAGAAAACGACCACGAAGGGACTCGAACCCTCAATCTTCTGATCCGAAGTCAGACGCCTTATCCATTAGGCCACGCGGTCTGCCACAAGGACATGATTCTGGTTTGTGGCGCCCGGATCAACCAAACACTCGAAGATCACCTGGGACATCTTCTACATTTTTTGCTCAAGGAGATTTGGTAGAAAGGATCTGAAATGTATGACTTGGTGCAAGGTCATGCTTTAAGAAGTGCATTTGCAAAAGGGCCTAGGTTCAGAGTGTTCATACAGCTCCTTGACAATGGTAATAGATCAATAGAGTACCACGAGTAGATGATATTTCCAGAGGAAGCCATAGCACCTCAATATATCTTGTCAGGATGGCCGAGTGGTCTAAGGCGCCAGACTCAAGAGCTGTTTCTTCACATTGTGTGGGTGTTCTGGTCTCCAAATGGAGGCGTGGGTTCAAATCCCACTTCTGACAATCTGTTTACACATTTAGCTTGAACTACAATCACCACTCCCGCTGTGTTTTCATGCTACCATGTCACCGACAAAAAAACATGAAAAAAAATCCAAAAACTTTGCACATCCTACATAAAGATCAAATTCTTGAGGAAAATCTGCTAGACCATGCTGTTAAATCTGTCATTTAAAGTGCAACTTTAGTCAGAAAAGTAAGTCCTGCTACATCTCTTCCGGTTGTCCCATTTTGCATATATACTCATGTAAAACATTTAAAAATATGGTTCTATACACTTTGAAATCCAGTAATACGCTGTTTCAACCTGCTCTGCACATACTCAGTTGCTCTCCCATTTTAGGCATATTTAAGTTATGACACCAGCCATTTGATGATTTGATAGTTTGGTTGAGAACACAAGCAAATGGGACAGTTATCAATCCCGGGATTCCAGGCATGTAACTGTGTTTTGAAACCCTTAAATCAATTGGTTTACTTCCACTTTATGATTTACTTCTGTTTGGAGGCTCTGGGCTTCAGCAAATTGGAAGCCTCCAGCAAGAAGCACGTTGTTATGGCTAAAGCAAGAATTTACGAGTGAAGGTCACAGGAAGGAACTGGAAAGCAGCATAGAAAACGACCACGAAGGGACTCGAACCCTCAATCTTCTGATCCGAAGTCAGACGCCTTATCCATTAGGCCACGCGGTCTGCCACAAGGACATGATTCTGGATTGTGGCGCCCGGATCAACCAAACACTCGAAGATCACCTGGGACATCTTCTACTTTTTTTGCTCAAGGAGATTTGGTAGAAAGGATCTGAAATGTATGACTTGGTGCAAGGTCATGCTTTAAGAAGTGCATTTGCAAAAGGGCCTAGGTTCAGAGTGTTCATACAGCTCCTTGACAATGGTAATAGATCAATAGAGTACCACGAGTAGATGATATTTCCAGAGGAAGCCATAGCACCTAAATATATCTTGTCAGGATGGCCGAGTGGTCTAAGGCGCCAGACTCAAGAGCTGTTTCTTCACATTGTGTGGGTGTTCTGGTCTCCAAATGGAGGCGTGGGTTCAAATCCCACTTCTGACAATCTGTTTACACATTTAACTTGAACTACAATCACCACTCCCGCTGTGTTTTCATGCTACCATGTCACCGACAAAAAAACATGAAAAAAAATCCAAAAACTTTGCACATCCTACATAAAGATCAAATTCTTGAGGAAAATCTGCTAGACCATGCTGTTAAATCTGTCATTTAAAGTGCAACTTTAGTCAGAAAAGTAAGTCCTGCTACATCTCTTCCGGTTGTCCCATTTTGCATATATACTCATGTAAAACATTAAAAAATATGCTTCTATACACTTTGAAATCCAGTAATACGCTGTTTCAACCTGCTCTGCACATACTCAGTTGCTCTCCCATTTTAGGCATATTTAAGTTATGACACCAGCCATTTGATGATTTGATAGTTTGGTTGAGAACACAAGCAAATGGGACAGTTATCAATCCCGGGATTCAAGGCATGTAACTGTGTTTTGAAACCCTTAAATCAATTGGTTTACTTCCACTTTATGATTTACTTCTGTTTGGAGGCTCTGGGCTTCAGCAAATTGGAAGCCTCCAGCAAGAAGCACGTTGTTATGGCTAAAGCAAGAATTTACGAGTGAAGGTCACAGGAAGGAACTGGAAAGCAGCATAGAAAACGACCACGAAGGGACTCGAACCCTCAATCTTCTGATCCGAAGTCAGACGCCTTATCCATTAGGCCACGCGGTCTGCCACAAGGACATGATTCTGGTTTGTGGCGCCCGGATCAACCAAACACTCGAAGATCACCTGGGACATCTTCTACATTTTTTGCTCAAGGAGATTTGGTAGAAAGGATCTGAAATGTATGACTTGGTGCAAGGTCATGCTTTAAGAAGTGCATTTGCAAAAGGGCCTAGGTTCAGAGTGTTCATACAGCTCCTTGACAATGGTAATAGATCAATAGAGTACCACGAGTAGATGATATTTCCAGAGGAAGCCATAGCACCTCAATATATCTTGTCAGGATGGCCGAGTGGTCTAAGGCGCCAGACTCAAGAGCTGTTTCTTCACATTGTGTGGGTGTTCTGGTCTCCAAATGGAGGCGTGGGTTCAAATCCCACTTCTGACAATCTCTTTACACATTTAGCTTGAACTACAATCACCACTCCCGCTGTGTTTTCATGCTACCATGTCACCGACAAAAAAACATGAAAAAAAATCCAAAAACTTTGCACATCCTAAATAAAGATCAAATTCTTGAGGAAAATCTGCTAGACCATGCTGTTAAATCTGTCATTTAAAGTGACACTTTAGTCAGAAAAGTAAGTCCTGCTACATCTCTTCCGGTTGTCCCATTTTGCATATATACTCATGTAAAACATTAAAAAATATGCTTCTATACACTTTGAAATCCAGTAATACGCTGTTTCAACCTGCTCTGCACATACTCAGTTGCTCTCCCATTTTAGGCATATTTAAGTTATGACACCAGCCATTTGATGATTTGATAGTTTGGTTGAGAACACAAGCAAATGGGACAGTTATCAATCCCGGGATTCAAGGCATGTAACTGTGTTTTGAAACCCTTAAATCAATTGGTTTACTTCCACTTTATGATTTACTTCTGTTTGGAGGCTCTGGGCTTCAGCAAATTGGAAGCCTCCAGCAAGAAGCACGTTGTTATGGCTAAAGCAAGAATTTACGAGTGAAGGTCACAGGAAGGAACTGGAAAGCAGCATAGAAAACGACCACGAAGGGACTCGAACCCTCAATCTTCTGATCCGAAGTCAGACGCCTTATCCATTAGGCCACGCGGTCTGCCACAAGGACATGATTCTGGTTTGTGGCGCCCGGATCAACCAAACACTCGAAGATCACCTGGGACATCTTCTACTTTTTTTGCTCAAGGAGATTTGGTAGAAAGGATCTGAAATGTATGACTTGGTGCAAGGTCATGCTTTAAGAAGTGCATTTGCAAAAGGGCCTAGGTTCAGAGTGTTCATACAGCTCCTTGACAATAGTAATAGATCAATAGAGTACCACGAGTAGATGATATTTCCAGAGGAAGCCATAGCACCTCAATATATCTTGTCAGGATGGCCGAGTGGTCTAAGGCGCCAGACTCAAGAGCTGTTTCTTCACATTGTGTGGGTGTTCTGGTCTCCAAATGGAGGCGTGGGTTCAAATCCCACTTCTGACAATCTGTTTACACATTTAGCTTGAACTACAATCACCACTCCCGCTGTGTTTTCATGCTACCATGTCACCGACAAAAAAACATGAAAAAAAATCCAAAAACTTTGCACATCCTACATAAAGATCAAATTCTTGAGGAAAATCTGCTAGACCATGCTGTTAAATCTGTCATTTAAAGTGACACTTTAGTCAGAAAAGTAAGTCCTGCTACATCTCTTCCGGTTGTCCCATTTTGCATATATACTCATGTAAAACATTTAAAAATATGGTTCTATACACTTTGAAATCCAGTAATACGCTGTTTCAACCTGCTCTGCACATACTCAGTTGCTCTCCCATTTTAGGCATATTTAAGTTATGACACCAGCCATTTGATGATTTGATAGTTTGGTTGAGAACACAAGCAAATGGGACAGTTATCAATCCCGGGATTCCAGGCATGTAACTGTGTTTTGAAACCCTTAAATCAATTGGTTTACTTCCACTTTATGATTTACTTCTGTTTGGAGGCTCTGGGCTTCAGCAAATTGGAAGCCTCCAGCAAGAAGCACGTTGTTATGGCTAAAGCAAGAATTTACGAGTGAAGGTCACAGGAAGGAACTGGAAAGCAGCATAGAAAACGACCACGAAGGGACTCGAACCCTCAATCTTCTGATCCGAAGTCAGACGCCTTATCCATTAGGCCACGCGGTCTGCCACAAGGACATGATTCTGGATTGTGGCGCCCGGATCAACCAAACACTCGAAGATCACCTGGGACATCTTCTACTTTTTTTGCTCAAGGAGATTTGGTAGAAAGGATCTGAAATGTATGACTTGGTGCAAGGTCATGCTTTAAGAAGTGCATTTGCAAAAGGGCCTAGGTTCAGAGTGTTCATACAGCTCCTTGACAATGGTAATAGATCAATAGAGTACCACGAGTAGATGATATTTCCAGAGGAAGCCATAGCACCTAAATATATCTTGTCAGGATGGCCGAGTGGTCTAAGGCGCCAGACTCAAGAGCTGTTTCTTCACATTGTGTGGGTGTTCTGGTCTCCAAATGGAGGCGTGGGTTCAAATCCCACTTCTGACAATCTGTTTACACATTTAACTTGAACTACAATCACCACTCCCGCTGTGTTTTCATGCTACCATGTCACCGACAAAAAAACATGAAAAAAAATCCAAAAACTTTGCACATCCTACATAAAGATCAAATTCTTGAGGAAAATCTGCTAGACCATGCTGTTAAATCTGTCATTTAAAGTGCAACTTTAGTCAGAAAAGTAAGTCCTGCTACATCTCTTCCGGTTGTCCCATTTTGCATATATACTCATGTAAAACATTAAAAAATATGCTTCTATACACTTTGAAATCCAGTAATACGCTGTTTCAACCTGCTCTGCACATACTCAGTTGCTCTCCCATTTTAGGCATATTTAAGTTATGACACCAGCCATTTGATGATTTGATAGTTTGGTTGAGAACACAAGCAAATGGGACAGTTATCAATCCCGGGATTCAAGGCATGTAACTGTGTTTTGAAACCCTTAAATCAATTGGTTTACTTCCACTTTATGATTTACTTCTGTTTGGAGGCTCTGGGCTTCAGCAAATTGGAAGCCTCCAGCAAGAAGCACGTTGTTATGGCTAAAGCAAGAATTTACGAGTGAAGGTCACAGGAAGGAACTGGAAAGCAGCATAGAAAACGACCACGAAGGGACTCGAACCCTCAATCTTCTGATCCGAAGTCAGACGCCTTATCCATTAGGCCACGCGGTCTGCCACAAGGACATGATTCTGGTTTGTGGCGCCCGGATCAACCAAACACTCGAAGATCACCTGGGACATCTTCTACATTTTTTGCTCAAGGAGATTTGGTAGAAAGGATCTGAAATGTATGACTTGGTGCAAGGTCATGCTTTAAGAAGTGCATTTGCAAAAGGGCCTAGGTTCAGAGTGTTCATACAGCTCCTTGACAATGGTAATAGATCAATAGAGTACCACGAGTAGATGATATTTCCAGAGGAAGCCATAGCACCTCAATATATCTTGTCAGGATGGCCGAGTGGTCTAAGGCGCCAGACTCAAGAGCTGTTTCTTCACATTGTGTGGGTGTTCTGGTCTCCAAATGGAGGCGTGGGTTCAAATCCCACTTCTGACAATCTCTTTACACATTTAGCTTGAACTACAATCACCACTCCCGCTGTGTTTTCATGCTACCATGTCACCGACAAAAAAACATGAAAAAAAATCCAAAAACTTTGCACATCCTAAATAAAGATCAAATTCTTGAGGAAAATCTGCTAGACCATGCTGTTAAATCTGTCATTTAAAGTGACACTTTAGTCAGAAAAGTAAGTCCTGCTACATCTCTTCCGGTTGTCCCATTTTGCATATATACTCATGTAAAACATTAAAAAATATGCTTCTATACACTTTGAAATCCAGTAATACGCTGTTTCAACCTGCTCTGCACATACTCAGTTGCTCTCCCATTTTAGGCATATTTAAGTTATGACACCAGCCATTTGATGATTTGATAGTTTGGTTGAGAACACAAGCAAATGGGACAGTTATCAATCCCGGGATTCAAGGCATGTAACTGTGTTTTGAAACCCTTAAATCAATTGGTTTACTTCCACTTTATGATTTACTTCTGTTTGGAGGCTCTGGGCTTCAGCAAATTGGAAGCCTCCAGCAAGAAGCACGTTGTTATGGCTAAAGCAAGAATTTACGAGTGAAGGTCACAGGAAGGAACTGGAAAGCAGCATAGAAAACGACCACGAAGGGACTCGAACCCTCAATCTTCTGATCCGAAGTCAGACGCCTTATCCATTAGGCCACGCGGTCTGCCACAAGGACATGATTCTGGTTTGTGGCGCCCGGATCAACCAAACACTCGAAGATCACCTGGGACATCTTCTACTTTTTTTGCTCAAGGAGATTTGGTAGAAAGGATCTGAAATGTATGACTTGGTGCAAGGTCATGCTTTAAGAAGTGCATTTGCAAAAGGGCCTAGGTTCAGAGTGTTCATACAGCTCCTTGACAATGGTAATAGATCAATAGAGTACCACGAGTAGATGATATTTCCAGAGGAAGCCATAGCACCTCAATATATCTTGTCAGGATGGCCGAGTGGTCTAAGGCGCCAGATTTAAGAGCTGTTTCTTCACATTGTGTGGGTGTTCTGGTCTCCAAATGGAAGCGTGGGTTCAAATCCCACTTCTGACAATCTGTTTACACATTTAGCTTGAACTACAATCACCACTCCCGCTGTGTTTTCATGCTACCATGTCACCGACAAAAAAATCCAAAAACTTTGCACATCCTACATAAAGATCAAATTCTTGAGGAAAATCTGCTAGACCATGCTGTTAAATCTGTCATTTAAAGTGACACTTTAGTCAGAAAAGTAAGTCCTGCTACATCTCTTCCGGTTGTCCCATTTTGCATATATACTCATGTAAAACATTAAAAAATATGCTTCTATACACTTTGAAATCCAGTAATACGCTGTTTCAACCTGCTCTGCACATACTCAGTTGCTCTCCCATTTTAGGCATATTTAAGTTATGACACCAGCCATTTGATGATTTGATAGTTTGGTTGAGAACACAAGCAAATGGGACAGTTATCAATCCCGGGATTTCAGGCATGTAACTGTGTTTTGAAACCCTTAAATCAATTGGTTTACTTCCACTTTATGATTTACTTCTGTTTGGAGGCTCTGGGCTTCAGCAAATTGGAAGCCTCCAGCAAGAAGCACGTTGTTATGGCTAAAGCAAGAATTTACGAGTGAAGGTCACAGGAAGGAACTGGAAAGCAGCATAGAAAACAACCACGAAAGGACTCGAACGCTCAATCTTCTGATCCGAAGCCTTACGCCTTATCCATTAGGCCACGCGGTCTGCCACAAGGACATGATTCTGGTTTGTGGCGCCCGGATCAACCAAACAGTCGAAGATCACCTGGGACATCTTCTACTTTTTTTGCTCAAGGAGATTTGGTAGAAAGGATCTGAAATGTATGACTTGGTGCAAGGTCATGCTTTAAGAAGTGCATTTGCAAAAGGGCCTAGGTTCAGAGTGTTCATACAGCTCCTTGACAATAGTAATAGATCAATAGAGTACCACGAGTAGATGATATTTCCAGAGGAAGCCATAGCACCTCAATATATCTTGTCAGGATGGCCGAGTGGTCTAAGGCGCCAGACTCAAGAGCTGTTTCTTCACATTGTGTGGGTGTTCTGGTCTCCAAATGGAGGCGTGGGTTCAAATCCCACTTCTGACAATCTGTTTACACATTTAGCTTGAACTACAATCACCACTCCCGCTGTGTTTTCATGCTACCATGTCACCGACAAAAAAACATGAAAAAAAATCCAAAAACTTTGCACATCCTACATAAAGATCAAATTCTTGAGGAAAATCTGCTAGACCATGCTGTTAAATCTGTCATTTAAAGTGACACTTTAGTCAGAAAAGTAAGTCCTGCTACATCTCTTCCGGTTGTCCCATTTTGCATATATACTCATGTAAAACATTTAAAAATATGGTTCTATACACTTTGAAATCCAGTAATACGCTGTTTCAACCTGCTCTGCACATACTCAGTTGCTCTCCCATTTTAGGCATATTTAAGTTATGACACCAGCCATTTGATGATTTGATAGTTTGGTTGAGAACACAAGCAAATGGGACAGTTATCAATCCCGGGATTCCAGGCATGTAACTGTGTTTTGAAACCCTTAAATCAATTGGTTTACTTCCACTTTATGATTTACTTCTGTTTGGAGGCTCTGGGCTTCAGCAAATTGGAAGCCTCCAGCAAGAAGCACGTTGTTATGGCTAAAGCAAGAATTTACGAGTGAAGGTCACAGGAAGGAACTGGAAAGCAGCATAGAAAACGACCACGAAGGGACTCGAACCCTCAATCTTCTGATCCGAAGTCAGACGCCTTATCCATTAGGCCACGCGGTCTGCCACAAGGACATGATTCTGGATTGTGGCGCCCGGATCAACCAAACACTCGAAGATCACCTGGGACATCTTCTACTTTTTTTGCTCAAGGAGATTTGGTAGAAAGGATCTGAAATGTATGACTTGGTGCAAGGTCATGCTTTAAGAAGTGCATTTGCAAAAGGGCCTAGGTTCAGAGTGTTCATACAGCTCCTTGACAATGGTAATAGATCAATAGAGTACCACGAGTAGATGATATTTCCAGAGGAAGCCATAGCACCTAAATATATCTTGTCAGGATGGCCGAGTGGTCTAAGGCGCCAGACTCAAGAGCTGTTTCTTCACATTGTGTGGGTGTTCTGGTCTCCAAATGGAGGCGTGGGTTCAAATCCCACTTCTGACAATCTGTTTACACATTTAACTTGAACTACAATCACCACTCCCGCTGTGTTTTCATGCTACCATGTCACCGACAAAAAAAACATGAAAAAAAATCCAAAAACTTTGCACATCCTACATAAAGATCAAATTCTTGAGGAAAATCTGCTAGACCATGCTGTTAAATCTGTCATTTAAAGTGCAACTTTAGTCAGAAAAGTAAGTCCTGCTACATCTCTTCCGGTTGTCCCATTTTGCATATATACTCATGTAAAACATTAAAAAATATGCTTCTATACACTTTGAAATCCAGTAATACGCTGTTTCAACCTGCTCTGCACATACTCAGTTGCTCTCCCATTTTAGGCATATTTAAGTTATGACACCAGCCATTTGATGATTTGATAGTTTGGTTGAGAACACAAGCAAATGGGACAGTTATCAATCCCGGGATTCAAGGCATGTAACTGTGTTTTGAAACCCTTAAATCAATTGGTTTACTTCCACTTTATGATTTACTTCTGTTTGGAGGCTCTGGGCTTCAGCAAATTGGAAGCCTCCAGCAAGAAGCACGTTGTTATGGCTAAAGCAAGAATTTACGAGTGAAGGTCACAGGAAGGAACTGGAAAGCAGCATAGAAAACGACCACGAAGGGACTCGAACCCTCAATCTTCTGATCCGAAGTCAGACGCCTTATCCATTAGGCCACGCGGTCTGCCACAAGGACATGATTCTGGTTTGTGGCGCCCGGATCAACCAAACACTCGAAGATCACCTGGGACATCTTCTACATTTTTTGCTCAAGGAGATTTGGTAGAAAGGATCTGAAATGTATGACTTGGTGCAAGGTCATGCTTTAAGAAGTGCATTTGCAAAAGGGCCTAGGTTCAGAGTGTTCATACAGCTCCTTGACAATGGTAATAGATCAATAGAGTACCACGAGTAGATGATATTTCCAGAGGAAGCCATAGCACCTCAATATATCTTGTCAGGATGGCCGAGTGGTCTAAGGCGCCAGACTCAAGAGCTGTTTCTTCACATTGTGTGGGTGTTCTGGTCTCCAAATGGAGGCGTGGCTTCAAATCCCACTTCTGACAATCTGTTTACACATTTAGCTTGAACTACAATCACCACTCTCGCTGTGTTTTCATGCTACCATGTCACCGACAAAAAAACATGAAAAAAAATCCAAAAACTTTGCACATCCTACATAAAGATCAAATTCTTGAGGAAAATCTGCTAGACCATGCTGTTAAATCTGTCATTTAAAGTGACACTTTAGTCAGAAAAGTAAGTCCTGCTACATCTCTTCCGGTTGTCCCATTTTGCATATATACTCATGTAAAACATTTAAAAATATGGTTCTATACACTTTGAAATCCAATAATACGCTGTTTCAACCTGCTCTGCACATACTCAGTTGCTCTCCCATTTTAGGCATATTTAAGTTATGACACCAGCCATTTGATGATTTGATAGTTTGGTTGAGAACACAAGCAAATGGGACAGTTATCAATCCCGGGATTCCAGGCATGTAACTGTGTTTTGAAACCCTTAAATCAATTGGTTTACTTCCACTTTATGATTTACTTCTGTTTGGAGGCTCTGGGCTTCAGCAAATTGGAAGCCTCCAGCAAGAAGCACGTTGTTATGGCTAAAGCAAGAATTTACGAGTGAAGGTCACAGGAAGGAACTGGAAAGCAGCATAGAAAACGACCACGAAGGGACTCGAACCCTCAATCTTCTGATCCGAAGTCAGACGCCTTATCCATTAGGCCACGCGGTCTGCCACAAGGACATGATTCTGGTTTGTGGCGCCCGGATCAACCAAGCACTCGAAGATCACCTGGGACATCTTCTACTTTTTTTGCTCAAGGAGATTTGGTAGAAAGGATCTGAAATGTATGACTTGGTGCAAGGTCATGCTTTAAGAAGTGCATTTGCAAAAGGGCCTAGGTTCAGAGTGTTCATACAGCTCCTTGACAATGGTAATAGATCAATAGAGTACCACGAGTAGATGATATTTCCAGAGGAAGCCATAGCACCTCAATATATCTTGTCAGGATGGCCGAGTGGTCTAAGACGCCAGACTCAAGAGCTGTTTCTTCACATTGTGTGGGTGTTCTGGTCTCCAAATGGAGGCGTGGGTTCAAATCCCACTTCTGACAATCTGTTTACACATTTAGCTTGAACTACAATCACCACTCCCGCTGTGTTTTCATGCTACCATGTCACCGACAAAAAAACATGAAAAAAAATCCAAAAACTTTGCACATCCTACATAAAGATCAAATTCTTGAGGAAAATCTGCTAGACCATGCTGTTAAATCTGTCATTTAAAGTGCAACTTTAGTCAGAAAAGTAAGTCCTGCTACATCTCTTCCGGTTGTCCCATTTTGCATATATACTCATGTAAAACATTAAAAAATATGCTTCTATACACTTTGAAATCCAGTAATACGCTGTTTCAACCTGCTCTGCACATACTCAGTTGCTCTCCCATTTTAGGCATATTTAAGTTATGACACCAGCCATTTGATGATTTGATAGTTTGGTTGAGAACACAAGCAAATGGGACAGTTATCAATCCCGGGATTCAAGGCATGTAACTGTGTTTTGAAACCCTTAAATCAATTGGTTTACTTCCACTTTATGATTTACTTCTGTTTGGAGGCTCTGGGCTTCAGCAAATTGGAAGCCTCCAGCAAGAAGCACGTTGTTATGGCTAAAGCAAGAATTTACGAGTGAAGGTCACAGGAAGGAACTGGAAAGCAGCATAGAAAACGACCACGAAGGGACTCGAACCCTCAATCTTCTGATCCGAAGTCAGACGCCTTATCCATTAGGCCACGCGGTCTGCCACAAGGACATGATTCTGGTTTGTGGCGCCCGGATCAACCAAACACTCGAAGATCACCTGGGACATCTTCTACATTTTTTGCTCAAGGAGATTTGGTAGAAAGGATCTGAAATGTATGACTTGGTGCAAGGTCATGCTTTAAGAAGTGCATTTGCAAAAGGGCCTAGGTTCAGAGTGTTCATACAGCTCCTTGACAATGGTAATAGATCAATAGAGTACCACGAGTAGATGATATTTCCAGAGGAAGCCATAGCACCTCAATATATCTTGTCAGGATGGCCGAGTGGTCTAAGGCGCCAGACTCAAGAGCTGTTTCTTCACATTGTGTGGGTGTTCTGGTCTCCAAATGGAGGCGTGGGTTCAAATCCCACTTCTGACAATCTGTTTACACATTTAGCTTGAACTACAATCACCACTCCCGCTGTGTTTTCATGCTACCATGTCACCGACAAAAAAACATGAAAAAAAATCCAAAAACTTTGCACATCCTACATAAAGATCAAATTCTTGAGGAAAATCTGCTAGACCATGCTGTTAAATCTGTCATTTAAAGTGACACTTTAGTCAGAAAAGTAAGTCCTGCTACATCTCTTCCGGTTGTCCCATTTTGCATATATACTCATGTAAAACATTAAAAAATATGCTTCTATACACTTTGAAATCCAGTAATACGCTGTTTCAACCTGCTCTGCACATACTCAGTTGCTCTCCCATTTTAGGCATATTTAAGTTATGACACCAGCCATTTGATGATTTGATAGTTTGGTTGAGAACACAAGCAAATGGGACAGTTATCAATCCCGGGATTCCAGGCATGTAACTGTGTTTTGAAACCCTTAAATCAATTGGTTTACTTCCACTTTATGATTTACTTCTGTTTGGAGGCTCTGGGCTTCAGCAAATTGGAAGCCTCCAGCAAGAAGCACGTTGTTATGGCTAAAGCAAGAATTTACGAGTGAAGGTCACAGGAAGGAACTGGAAAGCAGCATAGAAAACGACCACGAAGGGACTCGAACCCTCAATCTTCTGATCCGAAGTCAGACGCCTTATCCATTAGGCCACGCGGTCTGCCACAAGGACATGATTCTGGTTTGTGGCGCCCGGATCAACCAAACACTCGAAGATCACCTGGGACATCTTCTACTTTTTTTGCTCAAGGAGATTTGGTAGAAAGGATCTGAAATGTATGACTTGGTGCAAGGTCATGCTTTAAGAAGTGCATTTGCAAAAGGGCCTAGGTTCAGAGTGTTCATACAGCTCCTTGACAATGGTAATAGATCAATAGAGTACCACGAGTAGATGATATTTCCAGAGGAAGCCATAGCACCTCAATATATCTTGTCAGGATGGCCGAGTGGTCTAAGGCGCCAGACTCAAGAGCTGTTTCTTCACATTGTGTGGGTGTTCTGGTCTCCAAATGGAGGCGTGGGTTCAAATCCCACTTCTGACAATCTGTTTACACATTTAGCTTGAACTACAATCACCACTCCCGCTGTGTTTTCATGCTACCATGTCACCGACAAAAAAACATGAAAAAAAATCCAAAAACTTTGCACATCCTACATAAAGATCAAATTCTTGAGGAAAATCTGCTAGACCATGCTGTTAAATCTGTCATTTAAAGTGACACTTTAGTCAGAAAAGTAAGTCCTGCTACATCTCTTCCGGTTGTCCCATTTTGCATATATACTCATGTAAAACATTAAAAAATATGCTTCTATACACTTTGAAATCCAGTAATACGCTGTTTCAACCTGCTCTGCACATACTCAGTTGCTCTCCCATTTTAGGCATATTTAAGTTATGACACCAGCCATTTGATGATTTGATAGTTTGGTTGAGAACACAAGCAAATGGGACAGTTATCAATCCCGGGATTCCAGGCATGTAACTGTGTTTTGAAACCCTTAAATCAATTGGTTTACTTCCACTTTATGATTTACTTCTGTTTGGAGGCTCTGGGCTTCAGCAAATTGGAAGCCTCCAGCAAGAAGCACGTTGTTATGGCTAAAGCAAGAATTTACGAGTGAAGGTCACAGGAAGGAACTGGAAAGCAGCATAGAAAACGACCACGAAGGGACTCGAACCCTCAATCTTCTGATCCGAAGTCAGACGCCTTATCCATTAGGCCACGCGGTCTGCCACAAGGACATGATTCTGGTTTGTGGCGCCCGGATCAACCAAACACTCGAAGATCACCTGGGACATCTTCTACTTTTTTTGCTCAAGGAGATTTGGTAGAAAGGATCTGAAATGTATGACTTGGTGCAAGGTCATGCTTTAAGAAGTGCATTTGCAAAAGGGCCTAGGTTCAGAGTGTTCATACAGCTCCTTGACAATGGTAATAGATCAATAGAGTACCACGAGTAGATGATATTTCCAGAGGAAGCCATAGCACCTCAATATATCTTGTCAGGATGGCCGAGTGGTCTAAGGCGCCAGACTCAAGAGCTGTTTCTTCACATTGTGTGGGTGTTCTGGTCTCCAAATGGAGGCGTGGGTTCAAATCCCACTTCTGACAATCTGTTTACACATTTAGCTTGAACTACAATCACCACTCCCGCTGTGTTTTCATGCTACCATGTCACCGACAAAAAAACATGAAAAAAAATCCAAAAACTTTGCACATCCTACATAAAGATCAAATTCTTGAGGAAAATCTGCTAGACCATGCTGTTAAATCTGTCATTTAAAGTGACACTTTAGTCAGAAAAGTAAGTCCTGCTACATCTCTTCCGGTTGTCCCATTTTGCATATATACTCATGTAAAACATTTAAAAATATGGTTCTATACACTTTGAAATCCAGTAATACGCTGTTTCAACCTGCTCTGCACATACTCAGTTGCTCTCCCATTTTAGGCATATTTAAGTTATGACACCAGCCATTTGATGATTTGATAGTTTGGTTGAGAACACAAGCAAATGGGACAGTTATCAATCCCGGGATTCCAGGCATGTAACTGTGTTTTGAAACCCTTAAATCAATTGGTTTACTTCCACTTTATGATTTACTTCTGTTTGGAGGCTCTGGGCTTCAGCAAATTGGAAGCCTCCAGCAAGAAGCACGTTGTTATGGCTAAAGCAAGAATTTACGAGTGAAGGTCACAGGAAGGAACTGGAAAGCAGCATAGAAAACGACCACGAAGGGACTCGAACCCTCAATCTTCTGATCCGCAGTCAGACGCCTTATCCATTAGGACACGCGGTCTGCCACAAGGACATGATTCTGGTTTGTGGCACCCGGATCAACCAAACACTCGAAGATCACCTGGGACATCTTCTACTTTTTTTGCTCAAGGAGATTTGGTAGAAAGGATCTGAAATGTATGACTTGGTGCAAGGTCATGCTTTAAGAAGTGCATTTGCAAAAGGGCCTAGGTTCAGAGTGTTCATACAGCTCCTTGACAATGGTAATAGATCAATAGAGTACCACGAGTAGATGATATTTCCAGAGGAAGCCATAGCACCTCAATATATCTTGTCAGGATGGCCGAGTGGTCTAAGGCGCCAGACTCAAGAGCTGTTTCTTCACATTGTGTGGGTGTTCTGGTCTCCAAATGGAGGCGTGGGTTCAAATCCCACTTCTGACAATCTGTTTACACATTTAGCTTGAACTACAATCACCACTCCCGCTGTGTTTTCATGCTACCATGTCACCGACAAAAAAACATGAAAAAAAATCCAAAAACTTTGCACATCCTACATAAAGATCAAATTCTTGAGGAAAATCTGCTAGACCATGCTGTTAAATCTGTCATTTAAAGTGCAACTTTAGTCAGAAAAGTAAGTCCTGCTACATCTCTTCCGGTTGTCCCATTTTGCATATATACTCATGTAAAACATTAAAAAATATGCTTCTATACACTTTGAAATCCAGTAATACGCTGTTTCAACCTGCTCTGCACATACTCAGTTGCTCTCCCATTTTAGGCATATTTAAGTTATGACACCAGCCATTTGATGATTTGATAGTTTGGTTGAGAACACAAGCAAATGGGACAGTTATCAATCCCGGGATTCAAGGCATGTAACTGTGTTTTGAAACCCTTAAATCAATTGGTTTACTTCCACTTTATGATTTACTTCTGTTTGGAGGCTCTGGGCTTCAGCAAATTGGAAGCCTCCAGCAAGAAGCACGTTGTTATGGCTAAAGCAAGAATTTACGAGTGAAGGTCACAGGAAGGAACTGGAAAGCAGCATAGAAAACGACCACGAAGGGACTCGAACCCTCAATCTTCTGATCCGAAGTCAGACGCCTTATCCATTAGGCCACGCGGTCTGCCACAAGGACATGATTCTGGTTTGTGGCGCCCGGATCAACCAAACACTCGAAGATCACCTGGGACATCTTCTACATTTTTTGCTCAAGGAGATTTGGTAGAAAGGATCTGAAATGTATGACTTGGTGCAAGGTCATGCTTTAAGAAGTGCATTTGCAAAAGGGCCTAGGTTCAGAGTGTTCATACAGCTCCTTGACAATGGTAATAGATCAATAGAGTACCACGAGTAGATGATATTTCCAGAGGAAGCCATAGCACCTCAATATATCTTGTCAGGATGGCCGAGTGGTCTAAGGCGCCAGACTCAAGAGCTGTTTCTTCACATTGTGTGGGTGTTCTGGTCTCCAAATGGAGGCGTGGGTTCAAATCCCACTTCTGACAATCTGTTTACACATTTAGCTTGAACTACAATCACCACTCCCGCTGTGTTTTCATGCTACCATGTCACCGACAAAAAAACATGAAAAAAAATCCAAAAACTTTGCACATCCTACATAAAGATCAAATTCTTGAGGAAAATCTGCTAGACCATGCTGTTAAATCTGTCATTTAAAGTGACACTTTAGTCAGAAAAGTAAGTCCTGCTACATCTCTTCCGGTTGTCCCATTTTGCATATATACTCATGTAAAACATTAAAAAATATGCTTCTATACACTTTGAAATCCAGTAATACGCTGTTTCAACCTGCTCTGCACATACTCAGTTGCTCTCCCATTTTAGGCATATTTAAGTTATGACACCAGCCATTTGATGATTTGATAGTTTGGTTGAGAACACAAGCAAATGGGACAGTTATCAATCCCGGGATTCCAGGCATGTAACTGTGTTTTGAAACCCTTAAATCAATTGGTTTACTTCCACTTTATGATTTACTTCTGTTTGGAGGCTCTGGGCTTCAGCAAATTGGAAGCCTCCAGCAAGAAGCACGTTGTTATGGCTAAAGCAAGAATTTACGAGTGAAGGTCACAGGAAGGAACTGGAAAGCAGCATAGAAAACGACCACGAAGGGACTCGAACCCTCAATCTTCTGATCCGAAGTCAGACGCCTTATCCATTAGGCCACGCGGTCTGCCACAAGGACATGATTCTGGTTTGTGGCGCCCGGATCAACCAAACACTCGAAGATCACCTGGGACATCTTCTACTTTTTTTGCTCAAGGAGATTTGGTAGAAAGGATCTGAAATGTATGACTTGGTGCAAGGTCATGCTTTAAGAAGTGCATTTGCAAAAGGGCCTAGGTTCAGAGTGTTCATACAGCTCCTTGACAATGGTAATAGATCAATAGAGTACCACGAGTAGATGATATTTCCAGAGGAAGCCATAGCACCTCAATATATCTTGTCAGGATGGCCGAGTGGTCTAAGGCGCCAGACTCAAGAGCTGTTTCTTCACATTGTGTGGGTGTTCTGGTCTCCAAATGGAGGCGTGGGTTCAAATCCCACTTCTGACAATCTGTTTACACATTTAGCTTGAACTACAATCACCACTCCCGCTGTGTTTTCATGCTACCATGTCACCGACAAAAAAACATGAAAAAAAATCCAAAAACTTTGCACATCCTACATAAAGATCAAATTCTTGAGGAAAATCTGCTAGACCATGCTGTTAAATCTGTCATTTAAAGTGACACTTTAGTCAGAAAAGTAAGTCCTGCTACATCTCTTCCGGTTGTCCCATTTTGCATATATACTCATGTAAAACATTAAAAAATATGCTTCTATACACTTTGAAATCCAGTAATACGCTGTTTCAACCTGCTCTGCACATACTCAGTTGCTCTCCCATTTTAGGCATATTTAAGTTATGACACCAGCCATTTGATGATTTGATAGTTTGGTTGAGAACACAAGCAAATGGGACAGTTATCAATCCCGGGATTCCAGGCATGTAACTGTGTTTTGAAACCCTTAAATCAATTGGTTTACTTCCACTTTATGATTTACTTCTGTTTGGAGGCTCTGGGCTTCAGCAAATTGGAAGCCTCCAGCAAGAAGCACGTTGTTATGGCTAAAGCAAGAATTTACGAGTGAAGGTCACAGGAAGGAACTGGAAAGCAGCATAGAAAACGACCACGAAGGGACTCGAACCCTCAATCTTCTGATCCGAAGTCAGACGCCTTATCCATTAGGCCACGCGGTCTGCCACAAGGACATGATTCTGGTTTGTGGCGCCCGGATCAACCAAACACTCGAAGATCACCTGGGACATCTTCTACTTTTTTTGCTCAAGGAGATTTGGTAGAAAGGATCTGAAATGTATGACTTGGTGCAAGGTCATGCTTTAAGAAGTGCATTTGCAAAAGGGCCTAGGTTCAGAGTGTTCATACAGCTCCTTGACAATGGTAATAGATCAATAGAGTACCACGAGTAGATGATATTTCCAGAGGAAGCCATAGCACCTCAATATATCTTGTCAGGATGGCCGAGTGGTCTAAGGCGCCAGACTCAAGAGCTGTTTCTTCACATTGTGTGGGTGTTCTGGTCTCCAAATGGAGGCGTGGGTTCAAATCCCACTTCTGACAATCTGTTTACACATTTAGCTTGAACTACAATCACCACTCCCGCTGTGTTTTCATGCTACCATGTCACCGACAAAAAAACATGAAAAAAAATCCAAAAACTTTGCACATCCTACATAAAGATCAAATTCTTGAGGAAAATCTGCTAGACCATGCTGTTAAATCTGTCATTTAAAGTGACACTTTAGTCAGAAAAGTAAGTCCTGCTACATCTCTTCCGGTTGTCCCATTTTGCATATATACTCATGTAAAACATTTAAAAATATGGTTCTATACACTTTGAAATCCAGTAATACGCTGTTTCAACCTGCTCTGCACATACTCAGTTGCTCTCCCATTTTAGGCATATTTAAGTTATGACACCAGCCATTTGATGATTTGATAGTTTGGTTGAGAACACAAGCAAATGGGACAGTTATCAATCCCGGGATTCCAGGCATGTAACTGTGTTTTGAAACCCTTAAATCAATTGGTTTACTTCCACTTTATGATTTACTTCTGTTTGGAGGCTCTGGGCTTCAGCAAATTGGAAGCCTCCAGCAAGAAGCACGTTGTTATGGCTAAAGCAAGAATTTACGAGTGAAGGTCACAGGAAGGAACTGGAAAGCAGCATAGAAAACGACCACGAAGGGACTCGAACCCTCAATCTTCTGATCCGAAGTCAGACGCCTTATCCATTAGGACACGCGGTCTGCCACAAGGACATGATTCTGGTTTGTGGCACCCGGATCAACCAAACACTCGAAGATCACCTGGGACATCTTCTACTTTTTTTGCTCAAGGAGATTTGGTAGAAAGGATCTGAAATGTATGACTTGGTGCAAGGTCATGCTTTAAGAAGTGCATTTGCAAAAGGGCCTAGGTTCAGAGTGTTCATACAGCTCCTTGACAATGGTAATAGATCAATAGAGTACCACGAGTAGATGATATTTCCAGAGGAAGCCATAGCACCTCAATATATCTTGTCAGGATGGCCGAGTGGTCTAAGGCGCCAGACTCAAGAGCTGTTTCTTCACATTGTGTGGGTGTTCTGGTCTCCAAATGGAGGCGTGGGTTCAAATCCCACTTCTGACAATCTGTTTACACATTTAGCTTGAACTACAATCACCACTCCCGCTGTGTTTTCATGCTACCATGTCACCGACAAAAAAACATGAAAAAAAATCCAAAAACTTTGCACATCCTACATAAAGATCAAATTCTTGAGGAAAATCTGCTAGACCATGCTGTTAAATCTGTCATTTAAAGTGCAACTTTAGTCAGAAAAGTAAGTCCTGCTACATCTCTTCCGGTTGTCCCATTTTGCATATATACTCATGTAAAACATTAAAAAATAGGCTTCTATACACTTTGAAATCCAGTAATACGCTGTTTCAACCTGCTCTGCACATACTCAGTTGCTCTCCCATTTTAGGCATATTTAAGTTATGACACCAGCCATTTGATGATTTGATAGTTTGGTTGAGAACACAAGCAAATGGGACAGTTATCAATCCCGGGATTCCAGGCATGTAACTGTGTTTTGAAACCCTTAAATCAATTGGTTTACTTCCACTTTATGATTTACTTCTGTTTGGAGGCTCTGGGCTTCAGCAAATTGGAAGCCTCCAGCAAGAAGCACGTTGTTATGGCTAAAGCAAGAATTTACGAGTGAAGGTCACAGGAAGGAACTGGAAAGCAGCATAGAAAACGACCACGAAGGGACTCGAACCCTCAATCTTCTGATCCGAAGTCAGACGCCTTATCCATTAGGCCACGCGGTCTGCCACAAGGACATGATTCTGGTTTGTGGCGCCCGGATCAACCAAACACTCGAAGATCACCTGGGACATCTTCTACTTTTTTTGCTCAAGGAGATTTGGTAGAAAGGATCTGAAATGTATGACTTGGTGCAAGGTCATGCTTTAAGAAGTGCATTTGCAAAAGGGCCTAGGTTCAGAGTGTTCATACAGCTCCTTGACAATGGTAATAGATCAATAGAGTACCACGAGTAGATGATATTTCCAGAGGAAGCCATAGCACCTCAATATATCTTGACAGGATGGCCGAGTGGTCTAAGGCGCCAGACTCAAGAGCTGTTTCTTCACATTGTGTGGGTGTTCTGGTCTCCAAATGGAGGCGTGGGTTCAAATCCCACTTCTGACAATCTGTTTACACATTTAGCTTGAACTACAATCACCACTCCCGCTGTGTTTTCATGCTACCATGTCACCGACAAAAAAACATGAAAAAAAATCCAAAAACTTTGCACATCCTACATAAAGATCAAATTCTTGAGGAAAATCTGCTAGACCATGCTGTTAAATCTGTCATTTAAAGTGCAACTTTAGTCAGAAAAGTAAGTCCTGCTACATCTCTTCCGGTTGTCCCATTTTGCATATATACTCATGTAAAACATTTAAAAATATGGTTCTATACACTTTGAAATCCAGTAATACGCTGTTTCAACCTGCTCTGCACATACTCAGTTGCTCTCCCATTTTAGGCATATTTAAGTTATGACACCAGCCATTTGATGATTTGATAGTTTGGTTGAGAACACAAGCAAATGGGACAGTTATCAATCCCGGGATTCCAGGCATGTAACTGTGTTTTGAAACCCTTAAATCAATTGGTTTACTTCCACTTTATGATTTACTTCTGTTTGGAGGCTCTGGGCTTCAGCAAATTGGAAGCCTCCAGCAAGAAGCACGTTGTTATGGCTAAAGCAAGAATTTACGAGTGAAGGTCACAGGAAGGAACTGGAAAGCAGCATAGAAAACGACCACGAAGGGACTCGAACCCTCAATCTTCTGATCCGAAGTCAGACGCCTTATCCATTAGGCCACGCGGTCTGCCACAAGGACATGATTCTGGTTTGTGGCGCCCGGATCAACCAAACACTCGAAGATCACCTGGGACATCTTCTACTTTTTTTGCTCAAGGAGATTTGGTAGAAAGGATCTGAAATGTATGACTTGGTGCAAGGTCATGCTTTAAGAAGTGCATTTGCAAAAGGGCCTAGGTTCAGAGTGTTCATACAGCTCCTTGACAATGGTAATAGATCAATAGAGTACCACGAGTAGATGATATTTCCAGAGGAAGCCATAGCACCTCAATATATCTTGTCAGGATGGCCGAGTGGTCTAAGGCGCCAGACTCAAGAGCTGTTTCTTCACATTGTGTGGGTGTTCTGGTCTCCAAATGGAGGCGTGGGTTCAAATCCCACTTCTGACAATCTGTTTACACATTTAGCTTGAACTACAATCACCACTCCCGCTGTGTTTTCATGCTACCATGTCACCGACAAAAAAACATGAAAAAAAATCCAAAAACTTTGCACATCCTACATAAAGATCAAATTCTTGAGGAAAATCTGCTAGACCATGCTGTTAAATCTGTCATTTAAAGTGCAACTTTAGTCAGAAAAGTAAGTCCTGCTACATCTCTTCCGGTTGTCCCATTTTGCATATATACTCATGTAAAACATTAAAAAATAGGCTTCTATACACTTTGAAATCCAGTAATACGCTGTTTCAACCTGCTCTGCACATACTCAGTTGCTCTCCCATTTTAGGCATATTTAAGTTATGACACCAGCCATTTGATGATTTGATAGTTTGGTTGAGAACACAAGCAAATGGGACAGTTATCAATCCCGGGATTCCAGGCATGTAACTGTGTTTTGAAACCCTTAAATCAATTGGTTTACTTCCACTTTATGATTTACTTCTGTTTGGAGGCTCTGGGCTTCAGCAAATTGGAAGCCTCCAGCAAGAAGCACGTTGTTATGGCTAAAGCAAGAATTTACGAGTGAAGGTCACAGGAAGGAACTGGAAAGCAGCATAGAAAACGACCACGAAGGGACTCGAACCCTCAATCTTCTGATCCGAAGTCAGACGCCTTATCCATTAGGCCACGCGGTCTGCCACAAGGACATGATTCTGGTTTGTGGCGCCCGGATCAACCAAACACTCGAAGATCACCTGGGACATCTTCTACTTTTTTTGCTCAAGGAGATTTGGTAGAAAGGATCTGAAATGTATGACTTGGTGCAAGGTCATGCTTTAAGAAGTGCATTTGCAAAAGGGCCTAGGTTCAGAGTGTTCATACAGCTCCTTGACAATGGTAATAGATCAATAGAGTACCACGAGTAGATGATATTTCCAGAGGAAGCCATAGCACCTCAATATATCTTGTCAGGATGGCCAAGTGGTCTAAGGCGCCAGACTCAAGAGCTGTTTCTTCACATTGTGTGGGTGTTCTGGTCTCCAAATGGAGGCGTGGGTTCAAATCCCACTTCTGACAATCTGTTTACACATTTAGCTTGAACTACAATCACCACTCCCGCTGTGTTTTCATGCTACCATGTCACCGACAAAAAAACATGAAAAAAAATCCAAAAACTTTGCACATCCTACATAAAGATCAAATTCTTGAGGAAAATCTGCTAGACCATGCTGTTAAATCTGTCATTTAAAGTGACACTTTAGTCAGAAAAGTAAGTCCTGCTACATCTCTTCCGGTTGTCCCATTTTGCATATATACTCATGTAAAACATTAAAAAATATGCTTCTATACACTTTGAAATCCAGTAATACGCTGTTTCAACCTGCTCTGCACATACTCAGTTGCTCTCCCATTTTAGGCATATTTAAGTTATGACACCAGCCATTTGATGATTTGATAGTTTGGTTGAGAACACAAGCAAATGGGACAGTTATCAATCCCGGGATTCCAGGCATGTAACTGTGTTTTGAAACCCTTAAATCAATTGGTTTACTTCCACTTTATGATTTACTTCTGTTTGGAGGCTCTGGGCTTCAGCAAATTGGAAGCCTCCAGCAAGAAGCACGTTGTTATGGCTAAAGCAAGAATTTACGAGTGAAGGTCACAGGAAGGAACTGGAAAGCAGCATAGAAAACGACCACGAAGGGACTCGAACCCTCAATCTTCTGATTCGAAGTCAGACGCCTTATCCATTAGGCCACGCGGTCTGCCACAAGGACATGATTCTGGTTTGTGGCGCCCGGATCAACCAAACACTCGAAGATCACCTGGGACATCTTCTACTTTTTTTGCTCAAGGAGATTTGGTAGAAAGGATCTGAAATGTATGACTTGGTGCAAGGTCATGCTTTAAGAAGTGCATTTGCAAAAGGGCCTAGGTTCAGAGTGTTCATACAGCTCCTTGACAATGGTAATAGATCAATAGAGTACCACGAGTAGATGATATTTCCAGAGGAAGCCATAGCACCTCAATATATCTTGTCAGGATGGCCGAGTGGTCTAAGGCGCCAGACTCAAGAGCTGTTTCTTCACATTGTGTGGGTGTTCTGGTCTCCAAATGGAGGCGTGGGTTCAAATCCCACTTCTGACAATCTGTTTACACATTTAGCTTGAACTACAATCACCACTCCCGCTGTGTTTTCATGCTACCATGTCACCGACAAAAAAACATGAAAAAAAATCCAAAAACTTTGCACATCCTACATAAAGATCAAATTCTTGAGGAAAATCTGCTAGACCATGCTGTTAAATCTGTCATTTAAAGTGCAACTTTAGTCAGAAAAGTAAGTCCTGCTACATCTCTTCCGGTTGTCCCATTTTGCATATATACTCATGTAAAACATTAAAAAATAGGCTTCTATACACTTTGAAATCCAGTAATACGCTGTTTCAACCTGCTCTGCACATACTCAGTTGCTCTCCCATTTTAGGCATATTTAAGTTATGACACCAGCCATTTGATGATTTGATAGTTTGGTTGAGAACACAAGCAAATGGGACAGTTATCAATCCCGGGATTCCAGGCATGTAACTGTGTTTTGAAACCCTTAAATCAATTGGTTTACTTCCACTTTATGATTTACTTCTGTTTGGAGGCTCTGGGCTTCAGCAAATTGGAAGCCTCCAGCAAGAAGCACGTTGTTATGGCTAAAGCAAGAATTTACGAGTGAAGGTCACAGGAAGGAACTGGAAAGCAGCATAGAAAACGACCACGAAGGGACTCGAACCCTCAATATTCTGATCCGAAGTCAGACGCCTTATCCATTAGGCCACGCGGTCTGCCACAACGACATGATTCTGGTTTGTGGCGCCCGGATCAACCAAACACTCGAAGATCACCTGGGACATCTTCTACTTTTTTTGCTCAAGGAGATTTGGTAGAAAGGATCTGAAATGTATGACTTGGTGCAAGGTCATGCTTTAAGAAGTGCATTTGCAAAAGGGCCTAGGTTCAGAGTGTTCATACAGCTCCTTGACAATGGTAATAGATCAATAGAGTACCACGAGTAGATGATATTTCCAGAGGAAGCCATAGCACCTCAATATATCTTGTCAGGATGGCCGAGTGGTCTAAGGCGCCAGACTCAAGAGCTGTTTCTTCACATTGTGTGGGTGTTCTGGTCTCCAAATGGAGGCGTGGGTTCAAATCCCACTTCTGACAATCTGTTTACACATTTAGCTTGAACTACAATCACCACTCCCGCTGTGTTTTCATGCTACCATGTCACCGACAAAAAAACATGAAAAAAAATCCAAAAACTTTGCACATCCTACATAAAGATCAAATTCTTGAGGAAAATCTGCTAGACCATGCTGTTAAATCTGTCATTTAAAGTGACACTTTAGTCAGAAAAGTAAGTCCTGCTACATCTCTTCCGGTTGTCCCATTTTGCATATATACTCATGTAAAACATTAAAAAATATGCTTCTATACACTTTGAAATCCAGTAATACGCTGTTTCAACCTGCTCTGCACATACTCAGTTGCTCTCCCATTTTAGGCATATTTAAGTTATGACACCAGCCATTTGATGATTTGATAGTTTGGTTGAGAACACAAGCAAATGGGACAGTTATCAATCCCGGGATTCCAGGCATGTAACTGTGTTTTGAAACCCTTAAATCAATTGGTTTACTTCCACTTTATGATTTACTTCTGTTTGGAGGCTCTGGGCTTCAGCAAATTGGAAGCCTCCAGCAAGAAGCACGTTGTTATGGCTAAAGCAAGAATTTACGAGTGAAGGTCACAGGAAGGAACTGGAAAGCAGCATAGAAAACAACCACGAAAGGACTCGAACGCTCAATCTTCTGATCCGAAGCCTTACGCCTTATCCATTAGGCCACGCGGTCTGCCACAAGGACATGATTCTGGTTTGTGGCGCCCGGATCAACCAAACAGTCGAAGATCACCTGGGACATCTTCTACTTTTTTTGCTCAAGGAGATTTGGTAGAAAGGATCTGAAATGTATGACTTGGTGCAAGGTCATGCTTTAAGAAGTGCATTTGCAAAAGGGCCTAGGTTCAGAGTGTTCATACAGCTCCTTGACAATGGTAATAGATCAATAGAGTACCACGAGTAGATGATATTTCCAGAGGAAGCCATAGCACCTCAATATATCTTGTCAGGATGGCCGAGTGGTCTAAGGCGCCAGACTCAAGAGCTGTTTCTTCACATTGTGTGGGTGTTCTGGTCTCCAAATGGAGGCGTGGGTTCAAATCCCACTTCTGACAATCTGTTTACACATTTAGCTTGAACTACAATCACCACTCCCGCTGTGTTTTCATGCTACCATGTCACCGACAAAAAAACATGAAAAAAAATCCAAAAACTTTGCACATCCTACATAAAGATCAAATTCTTGAGGAAAATCTGCTAGACCATGCTGTTAAATCTGTCATTTAAAGTGACACTTTAGTCAGAAAAGTAAGTCCTGCTACATCTCTTCCGGTTGTCCCATTTTGCATATATACTCATGTAAAACATTTAAAAATATGGTTCTATACACTTTGAAATCCAGTAATACGCTGTTTCAACCTGCTCTGCACATACTCAGTTGCTCTCCCATTTTAGGCATATTTAAGTTATGACACCAGCCATTTGATGATTTGATAGTTTGGTTGAGAACACAAGCAAATGGGACAGTTATCAATCCCGGGATTCCAGGCATGTAACTGTGTTTTGAAACCCTTAAATCAATTGGTTTACTTCCACTTTATGATTTACTTCTGTTTGGAGGCTCTGGGCTTCAGCAAATTGGAAGCCTCCAGCAAGAAGCACGTTGTTATGGCTAAAGCAAGAATTTACGAGTGAAGGTCACAGGAAGGAACTGGAAAGCAGCATAGAAAACGACCACGAAGGGACTCGAACCCTCAATCTTCTGATCCGAAGTCAGACGCCTTATCCATTAGGCCACGCGGTCTGCCACAAGGACATGATTCTGGTTTGTGGCACCCGGATCAACCAAACACTCGAAGATCACCTGGGACATCTTCTACTTTTTTTGCTCAAGGAGATTTGGTAGAAAGGATCTGAAATGTATGACTTGGTGCAAGGTCATGCTTTAAGAAGTGCATTTGCAAAAGGGCCTAGGTTCAGAGTGTTCATACAGCTCCTTGACAATGGTAATAGATCAATAGAGTACCACGAGTAGATGATATTTCCAGAGGAAGCCATAGCACCTCAATATATCTTGTCAGGATGGCCGAGTGGTCTAAGGCGCCAGACTCAAGAGCTGTTTCTTCACATTGTGTGGGTGTTCTGGTCTCCAAATGGAGGCGTGGGTTCAAATCCCACTTCTGACAATCTGTTTACACATTTAGCTTGAACTACAATCACCACTCCCGCTGTGTTTTCATGCTACCATGTCACCGACAAAAAAACATGAAAAAAAATCCAAAAACTTTGCACATCCTACATAAAGATCAAATTCTTGAGGAAAATCTGCTAGACCATGCTGTTAAATCTGTCATTTAAAGTGACACTTTAGTCAGAAAAGTAAGTCCTGCTACATCTCTTCCGGTTGTCCCATTTTGCATATATACTCATGTAAAACATTAAAAAATATGCTTCTATACACTTTGAAATCCAGTAATACGCTGTTTCAACCTGCTCTGCACATACTCAGTTGCTCTCCCATTTTAGGCATATTTAAGTTATGACACCAGCCATTTGATGATTTGATAGTTTGGTTGAGAACACAAGCAAATGGGACAGTTATCAATCCCGGGATTCCAGGCATGTAACTGTGTTTTGAAACCCTTAAATCAATTGGTTTACTTCCACTTTATGATTTACTTCTGTTTGGAGGCTCTGGGCTTCAGCAAATTGGAAGCCTCCAGCAAGAAGCACGTTGTTATGGCTAAAGCAAGAATTTACGAGTGAAGGTCACAGGAAGGAACTGGAAAGCAGCATAGAAAACAACCACGAAAGGACTCGAACGCTCAATCTTCTGATCCGAAGCCTTACGCCTTATCCATTAGGCCACGCGGTCTGCCACAAGGACATGATTCTGGTTTGTGGCGCCCGGATCAACCAAACAGTCGAAGATCACCTGGGACATCTTCTACTTTTTTTGCTCAAGGAGATTTGGTAGAAAGGATCTGAAATGTATGACTTGGTGCAAGGTCATGCTTTAAGAAGTGCATTTGCAAAAGGGCCTAGGTTCAGAGTGTTCATACAGCTCCTTGACAATGGTAATAGATCAATAGAGTACCACGAGTAGATGATATTTCCAGAGGAAGCCATAGCACCTCAATATATCTTGTCAGGATGGCCGAGTGGTCTAAGGCGCCAGACTCAAGAGCTGTTTCTTCACATTGTGTGGGTGTTCTGGTCTCCAAATGGAGGCGTGGGTTCAAATCCCACTTCTGACAATCTGTTTACACATTTAGCTTGAACTACAATCACCACTCCCGCTGTGTTTTCATGCTACCATGTCACCGACAAAAAAACATGAAAAAAAATCCAAAAACTTTGCACATCCTACATAAAGATCAAATTCTTGAGGAAAATCTGCTAGACCATGCTGTTAAATCTGTCATTTAAAGTGACACTTTAGTCAGAAAAGTAAGTCCTGCTACATCTCTTCCGGTTGTCCCATTTTGCATATATACTCATGTAAAACATTAAAAAATATGCTTCTATACACTTTGAAATCCAGTAATACGCTGTTTCAACCTGCTCTGCACATACTCAGTTGCTCTCCCATTTTAGGCATATTTAAGTTATGACACCAGCCATTTGATGATTTGATAGTTTGGTTGAGAACACAAGCAAATGGGACAGTTATCAATCCCGGGATTCCAGGCATGTAACTGTGTTTTGAAACCCTTAAATCAATTGGTTTACTTCCACTTTATGATTTACTTCTGTTTGGAGGCTCTGGGCTTCAGCAAATTGGAAGCCTCCAGCAAGAAGCACGTTGTTATGGCTAAAGCAAGAATTTACGAGTGAAGGTCACAGGAAGGAACTGGAAAGCAGCATAGAAAACAACCACGAAAGGACTCGAACGCTCAATCTTCTGATCCGAAGCCTTACGCCTTATCCATTAGGCCACGCGGTCTGCCACAAGGACATGATTCTGGTTTGTGGCGCCCGGATCAACCAAACAGTCGAAGATCACCTGGGACATCTTCTACTTTTTTTGCTCAAGGAGATTTGGTAGAAAGGATCTGAAATGTATGACTTGGTGCAAGGTCATGCTTTAAGAAGTGCATTTGCAAAAGGGCCTAGGTTCAGAGTGTTCATACAGCTCCTTGACAATGGTAATAGATCAATAGAGTACCACGAGTAGATGATATTTCCAGAGGAAGCCATAGCACCTCAATATATCTTGTCAGGATGGCCGAGTGGTCTAAGGCGCCAGACTCAAGAGCTGTTTCTTCACATTGTGTGGGTGTTCTGGTCTCCAAATGGAGGCGTGGGTTCAAATCCCACTTCTGACAATCTGTTTACACATTTAGCTTGAACTACAATCACCACTCCCGCTGTGTTTTCATGCTACCATGTCACCGACAAAAAAACATGAAAAAAAATCCAAAAACTTTGCACATCCTACATAAAGATCAAATTCTTGAGGAAAATCTGCTAGACCATGCTGTTAAATCTGTCATTTAAAGTGACACTTTAGTCAGAAAAGTAAGTCCTGCTACATCTCTTCCGGTTGTCCCATTTTGCATATATACTCATGTAAAACATTTAAAAATATGGTTCTATACACTTTGAAATCCAGTAATACGCTGTTTCAACCTGCTCTGCACATACTCAGTTGCTCTCCCATTTTAGGCATATTTAAGTTATGACACCAGCCATTTGATGATTTGATAGTTTGGTTGAGAACACAAGCAAATGGGACAGTTATCAATCCCGGGATTCCAGGCATGTAACTGTGTTTTGAAACCCTTAAATCAATTGGTTTACTTCCACTTTATGATTTACTTCTGTTTGGAGGCTCTGGGCTTCAGCAAATTGGAAGCCTCCAGCAAGAAGCACGTTGTTATGGCTAAAGCAAGAATTTACGAGTGAAGGTCACAGGAAGGAACTGGAAAGCAGCATAGAAAACGACCACGAAGGGACTCGAACCCTCAATCTTCTGATCCGAAGTCAGACGCCTTATCCATTAGGCCACGCGGTCTGCCACAAGGGCATGATTCTGGTTTGTGGCACCCGGATCAACCAAACACTCGAAGATCACCTGGGACATCTTCTACTTTTTTTGCTCAAGGAGATTTGGTAGAAAGGATCTGAAATGTATGACTTGGTGCAAGGTCATGCTTTAAGAAGTGCATTTGCAAAAGGGCCTAGGTTCAGAGTGTTCATACAGCTCCTTGACAATGGTAATAGATCAATAGAGTACCACGAGTAGATGATATTTCCAGAGGAAGCCATAGCACCTCAATATATCTTGTCAGGATGGCCGAGTGGTCTAAGGCGCCAGACTCAAGAGCTGTTTCTTCACATTGTGTGGGTGTTCTGGTCTCCAAATGGAGGCGTGGGTTCAAATCCCACTTCTGACAATCTGTTTACACATTTAGCTTGAACTACAATCACCACTCCCGCTGTGTTTTCATGCTACCATGTCACCGACAAAAAAACATGAAAAAAAATCCAAAAACTTTGCACATCCTACATAAAGATCAAATTCTTGAGGAAAATCTGCTAGACCATGCTGTTAAATCTGTCATTTAAAGTGCAACTTTAGTCAGAAAAGTAAGTCCTGCTACATCTCTTCCGGTTGTCCCATTTTGCATATATACTCATGTAAAACATTAAAAATATGGTTCTATACACTTTGAAATCCAGTAATACGCTGTTTCAACCTGCTCTGCACATACTCAGTTGCTCTCCCATTTTAGGCATATTTAAGTTATGACACCAGCCATTTGATGATTTGATAGTTTGGTTGAGAACACAAGCAAATGGGACAGTTATCAATCCCGGGATTCCAGGCATGTAACTGTGTTTTGAAACCCTTAAATCAATTGGTTTACTTCCACTTTATGATTTACTTCTGTTTGGAGGCTCTGGGCTTCAGCAAATTGGAAGCCTCCAGCAAGAAGCACGTTGTTATGGCTAAAGCAAGAATTTACGAGTGAAGGTCACAGGAAGGAACTGGAAAGCAGCATAGAAAACGACCACGAAGGGACTCGAACCCTCAATCTTCTGATCCGAAGTCAGATGCCTTATCCATTAGGCCACGCGGTCTGCCACAAGGACATGATTCTGGTTTGTGGCGCCCGGATCAACCAAACACTCGAAGATCACCTGGGACATCTTCTACTTTTTTTGCTCAAGGAGATTTGGTAGAAAGGATCTGAAATGTATGACTTGGTGCAAGGTCATGCTTTAAGAAGTGCATTTGCAAAAGGGCCTAGGTTCAGAGTGTTCATACAGCTCCTTGACAATGGTAATAGATCAATAGAGTACCACGAGTAGATGATATTTCCAGAGGAAGCCATAGCACCTCAATATATCTTGTCAGGATGGCCGAGTGGTCTAAGGCGCCAGACTCAAGAGCTGTTTCTTCACATTGTGTGGGTGTTCTGGTCTCCAAATGGAGGCGTGGGTTCAAATCCCACTTCTGACAATCTGTTTACACATTTAGCTTGAACTACAATCACCACTCCCGCTGTGTTTTCATGCTACCATGTCACCGACAAAAAAACATGAAAAAAAATCCAAAAACTTTGCACATCCTACATAAAGATCAAATTCTTGAGGAAAATCTGCTAGACCATGCTGTTAAATCTGTCATTTAAAGTGACACTTTAGTCAGAAAAGTAAGTCCTGCTACATCTCTTCCGGTTGTCCCATTTTGCATATATACTCATGTAAAACATTAAAAAATATGCTTCTATACACTTTGAAATCCAGTAATACGCTGTTTCAACCTGCTCTGCACATACTCAGTTGCTCTCCCATTTTAGGCATATTTAAGTTATGACACCAGCCATTTGATGATTTGATAGTTTGGTTGAGAACACAAGCAAATGGGACAGTTATCAATCCCGGGATTCCAGGCATGTAACTGTGTTTTGAAACCCTTAAATCAATTGGTTTACTTCCACTTTATGATTTACTTCTGTTTGGAGGCTCTGGGCTTCAGCAAATTGGAAGCCTCCAGCAAGAAGCACGTTGTTATGGCTAAAGCAAGAATTTACGAGTGAAGGTCACAGGAAGGAACTGGAAAGCAGCATAGAAAACGACCACGAAGGGACTCGAACCCTCAATCTTCTGATCCGAAGTCAGACGCCTTATCCATTAGGCCACGCGGTCTGCCACAAGGACATGATTCTGGTTTGTGGCGCCCGGATCAACCAAACACTCGAAGATCACCTGGGACATCTTCTACTTTTTTTGCTCAAGGAGATTTGGTAGAAAGGATCTGAAATGTATGACTTGGTGCAAGGTCATGCTTTAAGAAGTGCATTTGCAAAAGGGCCTAGGTTCAGAGTGTTCATACAGCTCCTTGACAATGGTAATAGATCAATAGAGTACCACGAGTAGATGATATTTCCAGAGGAAGCCATAGCACCTCAATATATCTTGTCAGGATGGCCGAGTGGTCTAAGGCGCCAGACTCAAGAGCTGTTTCTTCACATTGTGTGGGTGTTCTGGTCTCCAAATGGAGGCGTGGGTTCAAATCCCACTTCTGACAATCTGTTTACACATTTAGCTTGAACTACAATCACCACTCCCGCTGTGTTTTCATGCTACCATGTCACCGACAAAAAAACATGAAAAAAAATCCAAAAACTTTGCACATCCTACATAAAGATCAAATTCTTGAGGAAAATCTGCTAGACCATGCTGTTAAATCTGTCATTTAAAGTGACACTTTAGTCAGAAAAGTAAGTCCTGCTACATCTCTTCCGGTTGTCCCATTTTGCATATATACTCATGTAAAACATTAAAAAATATGCTTCTATACACTTTGAAATCCAGTAATACGCTGTTTCAACCTGCTCTGCACATACTCAGTTGCTCTCCCATTTTAGGCATATTTAAGTTATGACACCAGCCATTTGATGATTTGATAGTTTGGTTGAGAACACAAGCAAATGGGACAGTTATCAATCCCGGGATTCCAGGCATGTAACTGTGTTTTGAAACCCTTAAATCAATTGGTTTACTTCCACTTTATGATTTACTTCTGTTTGGAGGCTCTGGGCTTCAGCAAATTGGAAGCCTCCAGCAAGAAGCACGTTGTTATGGCTAAAGCAAGAATTTACGAGTGAAGGTCACAGGAAGGAACTGGAAAGCAGCATAGAAAACAACCACGAAAGGACTCGAACGCTCAATCTTCTGATCCGAAGCCTTACGCCTTATCCATTAGGCCACGCGGTCTGCCACAAGGACATGATTCTGGTTTGTGGCGCCCGGATCAACCAAACAGTCGAAGATCACCTGGGACATCTTCTACTTTTTTTGCTCAAGGAGATTTGGTAGAAAGGATCTGAAATGTATGACTTGGTGCAAGGTCATGCTTTAAGAAGTGCATTTGCAAAAGGGCCTAGGTTCAGAGTGTTCATACAGCTCCTTGACAATGGTAATAGATCAATAGAGTACCACGAGTAGATGATATTTCCAGAGGAAGCCATAGCACCTCACTATATCTTGTCAGGATGGCCGAGTGGTCTAAGGCGCCAGACTCAAGAGCTGTTTCTTCACATTGTGTGGGTGTTCTGGTCTCCAAATGGAGGCGTGGGTTCAAATCCCACTTCTGACAATCTGTTTACACATTTAGCTTGAACTACAATCACCACTCCCGCTGTGTTTTCATGCTACCATGTCACCGACAAAAAAACATGAAAAAAAATCCAAAAACTTTGCACATCCTACATAAAGATCAAATTCTTGAGGAAAATCTGCTAGACCATGCTGTTAAATCTGTCATTTAAAGTGACACTTTAGTCAGAAAAGTAAGTCCTGCTACATCTCTTCCGGTTGTCCCATTTTGCATATATACTCATGTAAAACATTTAAAAATATGGTTCTATACACTTTGAAATCCAGTAATACGCTGTTTCAACCTGCTCTGCACATACTCAGTTGCTCTCCCATTTTAGGCATATTTAAGTTATGACACCAGCCATTTGATGATTTGATAGTTTGGTTGAGAACACAAGCAAATGGGACAGTTATCAATCCCGGGATTCCAGGCATGTAACTGTGTTTTGAAACCCTTAAATCAATTGGTTTACTTCCACTTTATGATTTACTTCTGTTTGGAGGCTCTGGGCTTCAGCAAATTGGAAGCCTCCAGCAAGAAGCACGTTGTTATGGCTAAAGCAAGAATTTACGAGTGAAGGTCACAGGAAGGAACTGGAAAGCAGCATAGAAAACGACCACGAAGGGACTCGAACCCTCAATCTTCTGATCCGAAGTCAGACGCCTTATCCATTAGGCCACGCGGTCTGCCACAAGGACATGATTCTGGTTTGTGGCGCCCGGATCAACCAAACACTCGAAGATCACCTGGGACATCTTCTACTTTTTTTGCTCAAGGAGATTTGGTAGAAAGGATCTGAAATGTATGACTTGGTGCAAGGTCATGCTTTAAGAAGTGCATTTGCAAAAGGGCCTAGGTTCAGAGTGTTCATACAGCTCCTTGACAATGGTAATAGATCAATAGAGTACCACGAGTAGATGATATTTCCAGAGGAAGCCATAGCACCTCAATATATCTTGTCAGGATGGCCGAGTGGTCTAAGGCGCCAGACTCAAGAGCTGTTTCTTCACATTGTGTGGGTGTTCTGGTCTCCAAATGGAGGCGTGGGTTCAAATCCCACTTCTGACAATCTGTTTACACATTTAGCTTGAACTACAATCACCACTCCCGCTGTGTTTTCATGCTACCATGTCACCGACAAAAAAACATGAAAAAAAATCCAAAAACTTTGCACATCCTACATAAAGATCAAATTCTTGAGGAAAATCTGCTAGACCATGCTGTTAAATCTGTCATTTAAAGTGCAACTTTAGTCAGAAAAGTAAGTCCTGCTACATCTCTTCCGGTTGTCCCATTTTGCATATATACTCATGTAAAACATTAAAAAATATGCTTCTATACACTTTGAAATCCAGTAATACGCTGTTTCAACCTGCTCTGCACATACTCAGTTGCTCTCCCATTTTAGGCATATTTAAGTTATGACACCAGCCATTTGATGATTTGATAGTTTGGTTGAGAACACAAGCAAATGGGACAGTTATCAATCCCGGGATTCAAGGCATGTAACTGTGTTTTGAAACCCTTAAATCAATTGGTTTACTTCCACTTTATGATTTACTTCTGTTTGGAGGCTCTGGGCTTCAGCAAATTGGAAGCCTCCAGCAAGAAGCACGTTGTTATGGCTAAAGCAAGAATTTACGAGTGAAGGTCACAGGAAGGAACTGGAAAGCATCATAGAAAACGACCACGAAGGGACTCGAACCCTCAATCTTCTGATCCGAAGTCAGACGCCTTATCCATTAGGCCACGCGGTCTGCCACAAGGACATGATTCTGGTTTGTGGCGCCCGGATCAACCAAACAGTCGAAGATCACCTGGGACATCTTCTACTTTTTTTGCTCAAGGAGATTTGGTAGAAAGGATCTGAAATGTATGACTTGGTGCAAGGTCATGCTTTAAGAAGTGCATTTGCAAAAGGGCCTAGGTTCAGAGTGTTCATACAGCTCCTTGACAATGGTAATAGATCAATAGAGTACCACGAGTAGATGATATTTCCAGAGGAAGCCATAGCACCTCAATATATCTTGTCAGGATGGCCGAGTGGTCTAAGGCGCCAGACTCAAGAGCTGTTTCTTCACATTGTGTGGGTGTTCTGGTCTCCAAATGGAGGCGTGGGTTCAAATCCCACTTCTGACAATCTGTTTACACATTTAGCTTGAACTACAATCACCACTCCTGCTGTGTTTTCATGCTACCATGTCACCGACAAAAAAACATGAAAAAAAATCCAAAAACTTTGCACATCCTACATAAAGATCAAATTCTTGAGGAAAATCTGCTAGACCATGCTGTTAAATCTGTCATTTAAAGTGACACTTTAGTCAGAAAAGTAAGTCCTGCTACATCTCTTCCGGTTGTCCCATTTTGCATATATACTCATGTAAAACATTTAAAAATATGGTTCTATACACTTTGAAATCCAGTAATACGCTGTTTCAACCTGCTCTGCACATACTCAGTTGCTCTCCCATTTTAGGCATATTTAAGTTATGACACCAGCCATTTGATGATTTGATAGTTTGGTTGAGAACACAAGCAAATGGGACAGTTATCAATCCCGGGATTCCAGGCATGTAACTGTGTTTTGAAACCCTTAAATCAATTGGTTTACTTCCACTTTATGATTTACTTCTGTTTGGAGGCTCTGGGCTTCAGCAAATTGGAAGCCTCCAGCAAGAAGCACGTTGTTATGGCTAAAGCAAGAATTTACGAGTGAAGGTCACAGGAAGGAACTGGAAAGCAGCATAGAAAACGACCACGAAGGGACTCGAACCCTCAATCTTCTGATCCGAAGTCAGACGCCTTATCCATTAGGCCACGCGGTCTGCCACAAGGACATGATTCTGGTTTGTGGCACCCGGATCAACCAAACACTCGAAGATCACCTGGGACATCTTCTACTTTTTTTGCTCAAGGAGATTTGGTAGAAAGGATCTGAAATGTATGACTTGGTGCAAGGTCATGCTTTAAGAAGTGCATTTGCAAAAGGGCCTAGGTTCAGAGTGTTCATACAGCTCCTTGACAATGGTAATAGATCAATAGAGTACCACGAGTAGATGATATTTCCAGAGGAAGCCATAGCACCTCAATATATCTTGTCAGGATGGCCGAGTGGTCTAAGGCGCCAGACTCAAGAGCTGTTTCTTCACATTGTGTGGGTGTTCTGGTCTCCAAATGGAGGCGTGGGTTCAAATCCCACTTCTGACAATCTGTTTACACATTTAGCTTGAACTACAATCACCACTCCCGCTGTGTTTTCATGCTACCATGTCACCGACAAAAAAACATGAAAAAAAATCCAAAAACTTTGCACATCCTACATAAATATCAAATTCTTGAGGAAAATCTGCTAGACCATGCTGTTAAATCTGTCATTTAAAGTGACACTTTAGTCAGAAAAGTAAGTCCTGCTACATCTCTTCCGGTTGTCCCATTTTGCATATATACTCATGTAAAACATTTAAAAATATGGTTCTATACACTTTGAAATCCAGTAATACGCTGTTTCAACCTGCTCTGCACATACTCAGTTGCTCTCCCATTTTAGGCATATTTAAGTTATGACACCAGCTATTTGATGATTTGATAGTTTGGTTGAGAACACAAGCAAATGGGACAGTTATCAATCCCGGGATTCCAGGCATGTAACTGTGTTTTGAAACCCTTAAATCAATTGGTTTACTTCCACTTTATGATTTACTTCTGTTTGGAGGCTCTGGGCTTCAGCAAATTGGAAGCCTCCAGCAAGAAGCACGTTGTTATGGCTAAAGCAAGAATTTACGAGTGAAGGTCACAGGAAGGAACTGGAAAGCAGCATAGAAAACGACCACGAAGGGACTCGAACCCTCAATCTTCTGATCTGAAGTCAGACGCCTTATCCATTAGGCCACGCGGTCTGCCACAAGGACATGATTCTGGTTTGTGGCACCCGGATCAACCAAACACTCGAAGATCACCTGGGACATCTTCTACTTTTTTTGCTCAAGGAGATTTGGTAGAAAGGATCTGAAATGTATGACTTGGTGCAAGGTCATGCTTTAAGAAGTGCATTTGCAAAAGGGCCTAGGTTCAGAGTGTTCATACAGCTCCTTGACAATGGTAATAGATCAATAGAGTACCACGAGTAGATGATATTTCCAGAGGAAGCCATAGCACCTCAATATATCTTGTCAGGATGGCCGAGTGGTCTAAGGCGCCAGACTCAAGAGCTGTTTCTTCACATTGTGTGGGTGTTCTGGTCTCCAAATGGAGGCGTGGGTTCAAATCCCACTTCTGACAATCTGTTTACACATTTAGCTTGAACTACAATCACCACTCCCGCTGTGTTTTCATGCTACCATGTCACCGACAAAAAAACATGAAAAAAAATCCAAAAACTTTGCACATCCTACATAAAGATCAAATTCTTGAGGAAAATCTGCTAGACCATGCTGTTAAATCTGTCATTTAAAGTGACACTTTAGTCAGAAAAGTAAGTCCTGCTACATCTCTTCCGGTTGTCCCATTTTGCATATATACTCATGTAAAACATTTAAAAATATGGTTCTATACACTTTGAAATCCAGTAATACGCTGTTTCAACCTGCTCTGCACATACTCAGTTGCTCTCCCATTTTAGGCATATTTAAGTTATGACACCAGCTATTTGATGATTTGATAGTTTGGTTGAGAACACAAGCAAATGGGACAGTTATCAATCCCGGGATTCCAGGCATGTAACTGTGTTTTGAAACCCTTAAATCAATTGGTTTACTTCCAATTTATGATTTACTTCTGTTTGGAGGCTCTGGGCTTCAGCAAATTGGAAGCCTCCAGCAAGAAGCACGTTGTTATGGCTAAAGCAAGAATTTACGAGTGAAGGTCACAGGAAGGAACTGGAAAGCAGCATAGAAAACGACCACGAAGGGACTCGAACCCTCAATCTTCTGATCCGAAGTCAGACGCCTTATCCATTAGGCCACGCGGTCTGCCACAAGGACATGATTCTGGTTTGTGGCGCCCGGATCAACCAAACACTCGAAGATCACCTGGGACATCTTCTACATTTTTTGCTCAAGGAGATTTGGTAGAAAGGATCTGAAATGTATGACTTGGTGCAAGGTCATGCTTTAAGAAGTGCATTTGCAAAAGGGCCTAGGTTCAGAGTGTTCATACAGCTCCTTGACAATGGTAATAGATCAATAGAGTACCACGAGTAGATGATATTTCCAGAGGAAGCCATAGCACCTCAATATATCTTGTCAGGATGGCCGAGTGGTCTAAGGCGCCAGACTCAAGAGCTGTTTCTTCACATTGTGTGGGTGTTCTGGTCTCCAAATGGAGGCGTGGGTTCAAATCCCACTTCTGACAATCTGTTTACACATTTAGCTTGAACTACAATCACCACTCCCGCTGTGTTTTCATGCTACCATGTCACCGACAAAAAAACATGAAAAAAAATCCAAAAACTTTGCACATCCTACATAAAGATCAAATTCTTGAGGAAAATCTGCTAGACCATGCTGTTAAATCTGTCATTTAAAGTGCAACTTTAGTCAGAAAAGTAAGTCCTGCTACATCTCTTCCGGTTGTCCCATTTTGCATATATACTCATGTAAAACATTAAAAAATATGCTTCTATACACTTTGAAATCCAGTAATACGCTGTTTCAACCTGCTCTGCACATACTCAGTTGCTCTCCCATTTTAGGCATATTTAAGTTATGACACCAGCCATTTGATGATTTGATAGTTTGGTTGAGAACACAAGCAAATGGGACAGTTATCAATCCCGGGATTCAAGGCATGTAACTGTGTTTTGAAACCCTTAAATCAATTGGTTTACTTCCACTTTATGATTTACTTCTGTTTGGAGGCTCTGGGCTTCAGCAAATTGGAAGCCTCCAGCAAGAAGCACGTTGTTATGGCTAAAGCAAGAATTTACGAGTGAAGGTCACAGGAAGGAACTGGAAAGCAGCATAGAAAACGACCACGAAGGGACTCGAACCCTCAATCTTCTGATCCGAAGTCAGACGCCTTATCCTTTAGGCCACGCGGTCTGCCACAAGGACATGATTCTGGTTTGTGGCGCCCGGATCAACCAAACACTCGAAGATCACCTGGGACATCTTCTACATTTTTTGCTCAAGGAGATTTGGTAGAAAGGATCTGAAATGTATGACTTGGTGCAAGGTCATGCTTTAAGAAGTGCATTTGCAAAAGGGCCTAGGTTCAGAGTGTTCATACAGCTCCTTGACAATGGTAATAGATCAATAGAGTACCACGAGTAGATGATATTTCCAGAGGAAGCCATAGCACCTCAATATATCTTGTCAGGATGGCCGAGTGGTCTAAGGCGCCAGACTCAAGAGCTGTTTCTTCACATTGTGTGGGTGTTCTGGTCTCCAAATGGAGGCGTGGGTTCAAATCCCACTTCTGACAATCTGTTTACACATTTAGCTTGAACTACAATCACCACTCCCGCTGTGTTTTCATGCTACCATGTCACCGACAAAAAAACATGAAAAAAAATCCAAAAACTTTGCACATCCTACATAAAGATCAAATTCTTGAGGAAAATCTGCTAGACCATGCTGTTAAATCTGTCATTTAAAGTGCAACTTTATTCAGAAAAGTAAGTCCTGCTACATCTCTTCCGGTTGTCCCATTTTGCATATATACTCATGTAAAACATTTAAAAATATGGTTCTATACACTTTGAAATCCAGTAATACGCTGTTTCAACCTGCTCTGCACATACTCAGTTGCTCTCCCATTTTAGGCATATTTAAGTTATGACACCAGCCATTTGATGATTTGATAGTTTGGTTGAGAACACAAGCAAATGGGACAGTTATCAATCCCGGGATTCCAGGCATGTAACTGTGTTTTGAAACCCTTAAATCAATTGGTTTACTTCCACTTTATGATTTACTTCTGTTTGGAGGCTCTGGGCTTCAGCAAATTGGAAGCCTCCAGCAAGAAGCACTTTGTTATGGCTAAAGCAAGAATTTACGAGTGAAGGTCACAGGAAGGAACTGGAAAGCAGCATAGAAAACGACCACGAAGGGACTCGAACCCTCAATCTTCTGATCCGAAGTCAGACGCCTTATCCATTAGGCCACGCGGTCTGCCACAAGGACATGATTCTGGTTTGTGGCGCCCGGATCAACCAAACACTCGAAGATCACCTGGGACATCTTCTACTTTTTTTGCTCAAGGAGATTTGGTAGAAAGGATCTGAAATGTATGACTTGGTGCAAGGTCATGCTTTAAGAAGTGCATTTGCAAAAGGGCCTAGGTTCAGAGTGTTCATACAGCTCCTTGACAATGGTAATAGATCAATAGAGTACCACGAGTAGATGATATTTCCAGAGGAAGCCATAGCACCTTAATATATCTTGTCAGGATGGCCGAGTGGTCTAAGGCGCCAGACTCAAGAGCTGTTTCTTCACATTGTGTGGGTGTTCTGGTCTCCAAATGGAGGCGTGGGTTCAAATCCCACTTCTGACAATCTGTTTACACATTTAGCTTGAACTACAATCACCACTCCCGCTGTGTTTTCATGCTACCATGTCACCGACAAAAAAACATGAAAAAAAATCCAAAAACTTTGCACATCCTACATAAAGATCAAATTCTTGAGGAAAATCTGCTAGACCATGCTGTTAAATCTGTCATTTAAAGTGACACTTTAGTCAGAAAAGTAAGTCCTGCTACATCTCTTCCGGTTGTCCCATTTTGCATATATACTCATGTAAAACATTTAAAAATATGGTTCTATACACTTTGAAATCCAGTAATACGCTGTTTCAACCTGCTCTGCACATACTCAGTTGCTCTCCCATTTTAGGCATATTTAAGTTATGACACCAGCCATTTGATGATTTGATAGTTTGGTTGAGAACACAAGGAAATGGGACAGTTATCAATCCCGGGATTCAAGGCATGTAACTGTGTTTTGAAACCCTTAAATCAATTGGTTTACTTCCACTTTATGATTTACTTCTGTTTGGAGGCTCTGGGCTTCAGCAAATTGGAAGCCTCCAGCAAGAAGCACGTTGTTATGGCTAAAGCAAGAATTTACGAGTGAAGGTCACAGGAAGGAACTGGAAAGCAGCATAGAAAACGACCACGAAGGGACTCGAACCCTCAATCTTCTGATCCGAAGTCAGACGCCTTATCCATTAGGCCACGCAGTCTGCCACAAGGACATGATTCTGGTTTGTGGCGCCCGGATCAACCAAACAGTCGAAAATCACCTGGGACATCTTCTACTTTTTTTGCTCAAGGAGATTTGGTAGAAAGGATCTGAAATGTATGACTTGGTGCAAGGTCATGCTTTAAGAAGTGCATTTGCAAAAGGGCCTAGGTTCAGAGTGTTCATACAGCTCCTTGACAATGGTAATAGATCAATAGAGTACCACGAGTAGATGATATTTCTAGAGGAAGCCATAGCACCTCAATATATCTTGTCAGGATGGCCGAGTGGTCTAAGGCGCCAGACTCAAGAGCTGTTTCTTCACATTGTGTGGGTGTTCTGGTCTCCAAATGGAGGCGTGGGTTCAAATCCCACTTCTGACAATCTCTTTACACATTTAGCTTGAACTACAATCACCACTCCCGCTGTGTTTTCATGCTACCATGTCACCGACAAAAAAACATGAAAAAAAATCCAAAAACTTTGCACATCCTACATAAAGATCAAATTCTTGAGGAAAATCTGCTAGACCATGCTGTTAAATCTGTCATTTAAAGTGACACTTTAGTCAGAAAAGTAAGTCCTGCTACATCTCTTCCGGTTGTCCCATTTTGCATATATACTCATGTAAAACATTTAAAAATATGGTTCTATACACTTTGAAATCCAGTAATACGCTGTTTCAACCTGCTCTGCACATACTCAGTTGCTCTCCCATTTTAGGCATATTTAAGTTATGACACCAGCCATTTGATGATTTGATAGTTTGGTTGAGAACACAAGCAAATGGGACAGTTATCAATCCCGGGATTCCAGGCATGTAACTGTGTTTTGAAACCCTTAAATCAATTGGTTTACTTCCACTTTATGATTTACTTCTGTTTGGAGGCTCTGGGCTTCAGCAAATTGGAAGCCTCCAGCAAGAAGCACGTTGTTATGGCTAAAGCAAGAATTTACGAGTGAAGGTCACAGGAAGGAACTGGAAAGCAGCATAGAAAACGACCACGAAGGGACTCGAACCCTCAATCTTCTGATCCGAAGTCAGACGCCTTATCCATTAGGCCACGCGGTCTGCCACAAGGACATGATTCTGGTTTGTGGCACCCGGATCAACCAAACACTCGAAGATCACCTGGGACATCTTCTACTTTTTTTGCTCAAGGAGATTTGGTAGAAAGGATCTGAAATGTATGACTTGGTGCAAGGTCATGCTTTAAGAAGTGCATTTGCAAAAGGGCCTAGGTTCAGAGTGTTCATACAGCTCCTTGACAATGGTAATAGATCAATAGAGTACCACGAGTAGATGATATTTCCAGAGGAAGCCATAGCACCTAAATATATCTTGTCAGGATGGCCGAGTGGTCTAAGGCGCCAGACTCAAGAGCTGTTTCTTCACATTGTGTGGGTGTTCTGGTCTCCAAATGGAGGCGTGGGTTCAAATCCCACTTCTGACAATCTGTTTACACATTTAGCTTGAACTACAATCACCACTCCCGCTGTGTTTTCATGCTACCATGTCACCGACAAAAAAACATGAAAAAAAATCCAAAAACTTTGCACATCCTACATAAAGATCAAATTCTTCAGGAAAATCTGCTAGACCATGCTGTTAAATCTGTCATTTAAAGTGCAACTTTAGTCAGAAAAGTAAGTCCTGCTACATCTCTTCCGGTTGTCCCATTTTGCATATATACTCATGTAAAACATTAAAAAATATGCTTCTATACACTTTGAAATCCAGTAATACGCTGTTTCAACCTGCTCTGCACATACTCAGTTGCTCTCCCATTTTAGGCATATTTAAGTTATGACACCAGCCATTTGATGATTTGATAGTTTGGTTGAGAACACAAGCAAATGGGACAGTTATCAATCCCGGGATTCAAGGCATGTAACTGTGTTTTGAAACCCTTAAATCAATTGGTTTACTTCCACTTTATGATTTACTTCTGTTTGGAGGCTCTGGGCTTCAGCAAATTGGAAGCCTCCAGCAAGAAGCACGTTGTTATGGCTAAAGCAAGAATTTACGAGTGAAGGTCACAGGAAGGAACTGGAAAGCAGCATAGAAAACGACCACGAAGGGACTCGAACCCTCAATCTTCTGATCCGAAGTCAGACGCCTTATCCATTAGGCCACGCGGTCTGCCACAAGGACATGATTCTGGTTTGTGGCGCCCGGATCAACCAAACACTCGAAGATCACCTGGGACATCTTCTACTTTTTTTGCTCAAGGAGATTTGGTAGAAAGGATCTGAAATGTATGACTTGGTGCAAGGTCATGCTTTAAGAAGTGCATTTGCAAAAGGGCCTAGGTTCAGAGTGTTCATACAGCTCCTTGACAATGGTAATAGATCAATAGAGTACCACGAGTAGATGATATTTCCAGAGGAAGCCATAGCACCTCAATATATCTTGTCAGGATGGCCGAGTGGTCTAAGGCGCCAGACTCAAGAGCTGTTTCTTCACATTGTGTGGGTGTTCTGGTCTCCAAATGGAAGCGTGGGTTCAAATCCCACTTCTGACAATCTGTTTACACATTTAGCTTGAACTACAATCACCACTCCCGCTGTGTTTTCATGCTACCATGTCACCGACAAAAAAATCCAAAAACTTTGCACATCCTACATAAAGATCAAATTCTTGAGGAAAATCTGCTAGACCATGCTGTTAAATCTGTCATTTAAAGTGACACTTTAGTCAGAAAAGTAAGTCCTGCTACATCTCTTCCGGTTGTCCCATTTTGCATATATACTCATGTAAAACATTAAAAAATATGCTTCTATACACTTTGAAATCCAGTAATACGCTGTTTCAACCTGCTCTGCACATACTCAGTTGCTCTCCCATTTTAGGCATATTTAAGTTATGACACCAGCCATTTGATGATTTGATAGTTTGGTTGAGAACACAAGCAAATGGGACAGTTATCAATCCCGGGATTCCAGGCATGTAACTGTGTTTTGAAACCCTTAAATCAATTGGTTTACTTCCACTTTATGATTTACTTCTGTTTGGAGGCTCTGGGCTTCAGCAAATTGGAAGCCTCCAGCAAGAAGCACGTTGTTATGGCTAAAGCAAGAATTTACGAGTGAAGGTCACAGGAAGGAACTGGAAAGCAGCATAGAAAACAACCACGAAAGGACTCGAACGCTCAATCTTCTGATCCGAAGCCTTACGCCTTATCCATTAGGCCACGCGGTCTGCCACAAGGACATGATTCTGGTTTGTGGCGCCCGGATCAACCAAACAGTCGAAGATCACCTGGGACATCTTCTACTTTTTTTGCTCAAGGAGATTTGGTAGAAAGGATCTGAAATGTATGACTTGGTGCAAGGTCATGCTTTAAGAAGTGCATTTGCAAAAGGGCCTAGGTTCAGAGTGTTCATACAGCTCCTTGACAATGGTAATAGATCAATAGAGTACCACGAGTAGATGATATTTCCAGAGGAAGCCATAGCACCTCAATATATCTTGTCAGGATGGCCGAGTGGTCTAAGGCGCCAGACTCAAGAGCTGTTTCTTCACATTGTGTGGGTGTTCTGTTCTCCAAATGGAGGCGTGGGTTCAAATCCCACTTCTGACAATCTGTTTACACATTTAGCTTGAACTACAATCACCACTCCCGCTGTGTTTTCATGCTACCATGTCACCGACAAAAAAACATGAAAAAAAATCCAAAAACTTTGCACATCCTACATAAAGATCAAATTCTTGAGGAAAATCTGCTAGACCATGCTGTTAAATCTGTCATTTAAAGTGACACTTTAGTCAGAAAAGTAAGTCCTGCTACATCTCTTCCGGTTGTCCCATTTTGCATATATACTCATGTAAAACATTTAAAAATATGGTTCTATACACTTTGAAATCCAGTAATACGCTGTTTCAACCTGCTCTGCACATACTCAGTTGCTCTCCCATTTTAGGCATATTTAAGTTATGACACCAGCCATTTGATGATTTGATAGTTTGGTTGAGAACACAAGCAAATGGGACAGTTATCAATCCCGGGATTCCAGGCATGTAACTGTGTTTTGAAACCCTTAAATCAATTGGTTTACTTCCACTTTATGATTTACTTCTGTTTGGAGGCTCTGGGCTTCAGCAAATTGGAAGCCTCCAGCAAGAAGCACGTTGTTATGACTAAAGCAAGAATTTACGAGTGAAGGTCACAGGAAGGAACTGGAAAGCAGCATAGAAAACGACCACGAAGGGACTCGAACCCTCAATCTTCTGATCCGAAGTCAGACGCCTTATCCATTAGGCCACGCGGTCTGCCACAAGGACACGACTCTGGTTTGTGGCGCCCGGATCAACCAAACACTCGAAGATCACCTGGGACATCTTCTACTTTTTTTGCTCAAGGAGATTTGGTAGAAAGGATCTGAAATGTATGACTTGGTGCAAGGTCATGCTTTAAGAAGTGCATTTGCAAAAGGGCCTAGGTTCAGAGTGTTCATACAGCTCCTTGACAATGGTAATAGATCAATAGAGTACCACGAGTAGATGATATTTCCAGAGGAAGCCATAGCACATCAATATATCTTGTCAGGATGGCCGAGTGGTCTAAGGCGCCAGACTCAAGAGCTGTTTCTTCACATTGTGTGGGTGTTCTGGTCTCCAAATGGAGGCGTGGGTTCAAATCCCACTTCTGACAATCTGTTTACACATTTAGCTTGAACTACAATCACCACTCTCGCTGTGTTTTCATGCTACCATGTCACCGACAAAAAAACGTGAAAAAAAATCCAAAAGCTTTGCACATCCTACATAAAGATCAAATTCTTGAGGAAAATCTGCTAGACCATGCTGTTAAATCTGTCATTTAAAGTGCAACTTTAGTCAGAAAAGTAAGTCCTGCTACATCTCTTCCGGTTGTCCCATTTTGCATATATACTCATGTAAAACATAAAAAAATATGCTTCTATACACTTTGAAATCCAGTAATACGCTGTTTCAACCTGCTCTGCACATACTCAGTTGCTCTCCCATTTTAGGCATATTTAAGTTATGACACCAGCCATTTGATGATTTGATAGTTTGGTTGAGAACACAAGCAAATGGGACAGTTATCAATCCCGGGATTCCAGGCATGTAACTGTGTTTTGAAACCCTTAAATCAATTGGTTTACTTCCACTTTATGATTTACTTCTGTTTGGAGGCTCTGGGCTTCAGCAAATTGGAAGCCTCCAGCAAGAAGCACGTTGTTATGGCTAAAGCAAGAATTTACGAGTGAAGGTCACAGGAAGGAACTGGAAAGCAGCATAGAAAACGACCACGAAGGGACTCGAACCCTCAATCTTCTGATCCGAAGTCAGACGCCTTATCCATTAGGCCACGCGGTCTGCCACAAGGACATGATTCTGGTTTGTGGCGCCCGGATCAACCAAACACTCGAAGATCACCTGGGACATCTTCTACATTTTTTGCTCAAGGAGATTTGGTAGAAAGGATCTGAAATGTATGACTTGGTGCAAGGTCATGCTTTAAGAAGTGCATTTGCAAAAGGGCCTAGGTTCAGAGTGTTCATACAGCTCCTTGACAATGGTAATAGATCAATAGAGTACCACGAGTAGATGATATTTCCAGAGGAAGCCATAGCACCTCAATATATCTTGTCAGGATGGCCGAGTGGTCTAAGGCGCCAGACTCAAGAGCTGTTTCTTCACATTGTGTGGGTGTTCTGTTCTCCAAATGGAGGCGTGGGTTCAAATCCCACTTCTGACAATCTGTTTACACATTTAGCTTGAACTACAATCACCACTCCCGCTGTGTTTTCATGCTACCATGTCACCGACAAAAAAACATGAAAAAAAATCCAAAAACTTTGCACATCCTACATAAAGATCAAATTCTTGAGGAAAATCTGCTAGACCATGCTGTTAAATCTGTCATTTAAAGTGACACTTTAGTCAGAAAAGTAAGTCCTGCTACATCTCTTCCGGTTGTCCCATTTTGCATATATACTCATGTAAAACATTTAAAAATATGGTTCTATACACTTTGAAATCCAGTAATACGCTGTTTCAACCTGCTCTGCACATACTCAGTTGCTCTCCCATTTTAGGCATATTTAAGTTATGACACCAGCCATTTGATGATTTGATAGTTTGGTTGAGAACACAAGCAAATGGGACAGTTATCAATCCCGGGATTCCAGGCATGTAACTGTGTTTTGAAACCCTTAAATCAATTGGTTTACTTCCACTTTATGATTTACTTCTGTTTGGAGGCTCTGGGCTTCAGCAAATTGGAAGCCTCCAGCAAGAAGCACGTTGTTATGACTAAAGCAAGAATTTACGAGTGAAGGTCACAGGAAGGAACTGGAAAGCAGCATAGAAAACGACCACGAAGGGACTCGAACCCTCAATCTTCTGATCCGAAGTCAGACGCCTTATCCATTAGGCCACGCGGTCTGCCACAAGGACACGACTCTGGTTTGTGGCGCCCGGATCAACCAAACACTCGAAGATCACCTGGGACATCTTCTACTTTTTTTGCTCAAGGAGATTTGGTAGAAAGGATCTGAAATGTATGACTTGGTGCAAGGTCATGCTTTAAGAAGTGCATTTGCAAAAGGGCCTAGGTTCAGAGTGTTCATACAGCTCCTTGACAATGGTAATAGATCAATAGAGTACCACGAGTAGATGATATTTCCAGAGGAAGCCATAGCACATCAATATATCTTGTCAGGATGGCCGAGTGGTCTAAGGCGCCAGACTCAAGAGCTGTTTCTTCACATTGTGTGGGTGTTCTGGTCTCCAAATGGAGGCGTGGGTTCAAATCCCACTTCTGACAATCTGTTTACACATTTAGCTTGAACTACAATCACCACTCTCGCTGTGTTTTCATGCTACCATGTCACCGACAAAAAAACGTGAAAAAAAATCCAAAAGCTTTGCACATCCTACATAAAGATCAAATTCTTGAGGAAAATCTGCTAGACCATGCTGTTAAATCTGTCATTTAAAGTGCAACTTTAGTCAGAAAAGTAAGTCCTGCTACATCTCTTCCGGTTGTCCCATTTTGCATATATACTCATGTAAAACATAAAAAAATATGCTTCTATACACTTTGAAATCCAGTAATACGCTGTTTCAACCTGCTCTGCACATACTCAGTTGCTCTCCCATTTTAGGCATATTTAAGTTATGACACCAGCCATTTGATGATTTGATAGTTTGGTTGAGAACACAAGCAAATGGGACAGTTATCAATCCCGGGATTCCAGGCATGTAACTGTGTTTTGAAACCCTTAAATCAATTGGTTTACTTCCACTTTATGATTTACTTCTGTTTGGAGGCTCTGGGCTTCAGCAAATTGGAAGCCTCCAGCAAGAAGCACGTTGTTATGGCTAAAGCAAGAATTTACGAGTGAAGGTCACAGGAAGGAACTGGAAAGCAGCATAGAAAACGACCACGAAGGGACTCGAACCCTCAATCTTCTGATCCGAAGTCAGACGCCTTATCCATTAGGCCACGCGGTCTGCCACAAGGACATGATTCTGGTTTGTGGCGCCCGGATCAACCAAACAGTCGAAGATCACCTGGGACATCTTCTACTTTTTTTGCTCAAGGAGATTTGGTAGAAAGGATCTGAAATGTATGACTTGGTGCAAGGTCATGCTTTAAGAAGTGCATTTGCAAAAGGGCCTAGGTTCAGAGTGTTCATACAGCTCCTTGACAATGGTAATAGATCAATAGAGTACCACGAGTAGATGATATTTCCAGAGGAAGCCATAGCACCTCAATATATCTTGTCAGGATGGCCGAGTGGTCTAAGGCGCCAGACTCAAGAGCTGTTTCTTCACATTGTGTGGGTGTTCTGGTCTCCAAATGGAGGCGTGGGTTCAAATCCCACTTCTGACAATCTGTTTACACATTTAGCTTGAACTACAATCACCACTCCCGCTGTGTTTTCATGCTACCATGTCACCGACAAAAAAACATGAAAAAAAATCCAAAAACTTTGCACATCCTACATAAAGATCAAATTCTTGAGGAAAATCTGCTAGACCATGCTGTTAAATCTGTCATTTAAAGTGACACTTTAGTCAGAAAAGTAAGTCCTGCTACATCTCTTCCGGTTGTCCCATTTTGCATATATACTCATGTAAAACATTTAAAAATATGGTTCTATACACTTTGAAATCCAATAATACGCTGTTTCAACCTGCTCTGCACATACTCAGTTGCTCTCCCATTTTAGGCATATTTAAGTTATGACACCAGCCATTTGATGATTTGATAGTTTGGTTGAGAACACAAGCAAATGGGACAGTTATCAATCCCGGGATTCCAGGCATGTAACTGTGTTTTGAAACCCTTAAATCAATTGGTTTACTTCCACTTTATGATTTACTTCTGTTTGGAGGCTCTGGGCTTCAGCAAATTGGAAGCCTCCAGCAAGAAGCACGTTGTTATGGCTAAAGCAAGAATTTACGAGTGAAGGTCACAGGAAGGAACTGGAAAGCAGCATAGAAAACGACCACGAAGGGACTCGAACCCTCAATCTTCTGATCCGAAGTCAGACGCCTTATCCATTAGGCCACGCGGTCTGCCACAAGGACATGATTCTGGTTTGTGGCGCCCGGATCAACCAAACACTCGAAGATCACCTGGGACATCTTCTACTTTTTTTGCTCAAGGAGATTTGGTAGAAAGGATCTGAAATGTATGACTTGGTGCAAGGTCATGCTTTAAGAAGTGCATTTGCAAAAGGGCCTAGGTTCAGAGTGTTCATACAGCTCCTTGACAATGGTAATAGATCAATAGAGTACCACGAGTAGATGATATTTCCAGAGGAAGCCATAGCACCTCAATATATCTTGTCAGGATGGCCGAGTGGTCTAAGGCGCCAGCCTCAAGAGCTGTTTCTTCACATTGTGTGGGTGTTCTGGTCTCCAAATGGAGGCGTGGGTTCAAATCCCACTTCTGACAATCTGTTTACACATTTAGCTTGAACTACAATCACCACTCCCGCTGTGTTTTCATGCTACCATGTCACCGACAAAAAAACATGAAAAAAAATCCAAAAACTTTGCACATCCTACATAAAGATCAAATTCTTGAGGAAAATCTGCTAGACCATGCTGTTAAATCTGTCATTTAAAGTGCAACTTTAGTCAGAAAAGTAAGTCCTGCTACATCTCTTCCGGTTGTCCCATTTTGCATATATACTCATGTAAAACATTAAAAAATATGCTTCTATACACTTTGAAATCCAGTAATACGCTGTTTCAACCTGCTCTGCACATACTCAGTTGCTCTCCCATTTTAGGCATATTTAAGTTATGACACCAGCCATTTGATGATTTGATAGTTTGGTTGAGAACACAAGCAAATGGGACAGTTATCAATCCCGGGATTCAAGGCATGTAACTGTGTTTTGAAACCCTTAAATCAATTGGTTTACTTCCACTTTATGATTTACTTCTGTTTGGAGGCTCTGGGCTTCAGCAAATTGGAAGCCTCCAGCAAGAAGCACGTTGTTATGGCTAAAGCAAGAATTTACGAGTGAAGGTCACAGGAAGGAACTGGAAAGCAGCATAGAAAACGACCACGAAGGGACTCGAACCCTCAATCTTCTGATCCGAAGTCAGACGCCTTATCCATTAGGCCACGCGGTCTGCCACAAGGACATGATTCTGGTTTGTGGCGCCCGGATCAACCAAACACTCGAAGATCACCTGGGACATCTTCTACATTTTTTGCTCAAGGAGATTTGGTAGAAAGGATCTGAAATGTATGACTTGGTGCAAGGTCATGCTTTAAGAAGTGCATTTGCAAAAGGGCCTAGGTTCAGAGTGTTCATACAGCTCCTTGACAATGGTAATAGATCAATAGAGTACCACGAGTAGATGATATTTCCAGATGAAGCCATAGCACCTCAATATATCTTGTCAGGATGGCCGAGTGGTCTAAGGCGCCAGACTCAAGAGCTGTTTCTTCACGTTGTGTGGGTGTTCTGGTCTCCAAATGGAGGCGTGGGTTCAAATCCCACTTCTGACAATCTGTTTACACATTTAGCTTGAACTACAATCACCACTCCCGCTGTGTTTTCATGCTACCATGTCACCGACAAAAAAACATGAAAAAAAATCCAAAAACTTTGCACATCCTACATAAAGATCAAATTCTTCAGGAAAATCTGCTAGACCATGCTGTTAAATCTGTCATTTAAAGTGCAACTTTAGTCAGAAAAGTAAGTCCTGCTACATCTCTTCCGGTTGTCCCATTTTGCATATATACTCATGTAAAACATTAAAAAATATGCTTCTATACACTTTGAAATCCAGTAATACGCTGTTTCAACCTGCTCTGCACATACTCAGTTGCTCTCCCATTTTAGGCATATTTAAGTTATGACACCAGCCATTTGATGATTTGATAGTTTGGTTGAGAACACAAGCAAATGGGACAGTTATCAATCCCGGGATTCAAGGCATGTAACTGTGTTTTGAAACCCTTAAATCAATTGGTTTACTTCCACTTTATGATTTACTTCTGTTTGGAGGCTCTGGGCTTCAGCAAATTGGAAGCCTCCAGCAAGAAGCACGTTGTTATGGCTAAAGCAAGAATTTACGAGTGAAGGTCACAGGAAGGAACTGGAAAGCAGCATAGAAAACGACCACGAAGGGACTCGAACCCTCAATCTTCTGATCCGAAGTCAGACGCCTTATCCATTAGGCCACGCGGTCTGCCACAAGGACATGATTCTGGTTTGTGGCGCCCGGATCAACCAAACACTCGAAGATCACCTGGGACATCTTCTACTTTTTTTGCTCAAGGAGATTTGGTAGAAAGGATCTGAAATGTATGACTTGGTGCAAGGTCATGCTTTAAGAAGTGCATTTGCAAAAGGGCCTAGGTTCAGAGTGTTCATACAGCTCCTTGACAATGGTAATAGATCAATAGAGTACCACGAGTAGATGATATTTCCAGAGGAAGCCATAGCACCTCAATATATCTTGTCAGGATGGCCGAGTGGTCTAAGGCGCCAGACTCAAGAGCTGTTTCTTCACATTGTGTGGGTGTTCTGGTCTCTAAATGGAGGCGTGGGTTCAAATCCCACTTCTGACAATCTGTTTACACATTTAGCTTGAACTACAATCACCACTCCCGCTGTGTTTTCATGCTACCATGTCACCGACAAAAAAACATGAAAAAAAATCCAAAAACTTTGCACATCCTACATAAAGATCAAATTCTTGAGGAAAATCTGCTAGACCATGCTGTTAAATCTGTCATTTAAAGTGACACTTTAGTCAGAAAAGTAAGTCCTGCTACATCTCTTCCGGTTGTCCCATTTTGCATATATACTCATGTAAAACATTTAAAAATATGGTTCTATACACTTTGAAATCCAATAATACGCTGTTTCAACCTGCTCTGCACATACTCAGTTGCTCTCCCATTTTAGGCATATTTAAGTTATGACACCAGCCATTTGATGATTTGATAGTTTGGTTGAGAACACAAGCAAATGGGACAGTTATCAATCCCGGGATTCCAGGCATGTAACTGTGTTTTGAAACCCTTAAATCAATTGGTTTACTTCCACTTTATGATTTACTTCTGTTTGGAGGCTCTGGGCTTCAGCAAATTGGAAGCCTCCAGCAAGAAGCACGTTGTTATGGCTAAAGCAAGAATTTACGAGTGAAGGTCACAGGAAGGAACTGGAAAGCAGCATAGAAAACGACCACGAAGGGACTCGAACCCTCAATCTTCTGATCCGAAGTCAGACGCCTTATCCATTAGGCCACGCGGTCTGCCACAAGGACATGATTCTGGTTTGTGGCGCCCGGATCAACCAAACACTCGAAGATCACCTGGGACATCTTCTACTTTTTTTGCTCAAGGAGATTTGGTAGAAAGGATCTGAAATGTATGACTTGGTGCAAGGTCATGCTTTAAGAAGTGCATTTGCAAAAGGGCCTAGGTTCAGAGTGTTCATACAGCTCCTTGACAATGGTAATAGATCAATAGAGTACCACGAGTAGATGATATTTCCAGAGGAAGCCATAGCACCTCAATATATCTTGTCAGGATGGCCGAGTGGTCTAAGGCGCCAGCCTCAAGAGCTGTTTCTTCACATTGTGTGGGTGTTCTGGTCTCCAAATGGAGGCGTGGGTTCAAATCCCACTTCTGACAATCTGTTTACACATTTAGCTTGAACTACAATCACCACTCCCGCTGTGTTTTCATGCTACCATGTCACCGACAAAAAAACATGAAAAAAAATCCAAAAACTTTGCACATCCTACATAAAGATCAAATTCTTGAGGAAAATCTGCTAGACCATGCTGTTAAATCTGTCATTTAAAGTGCAACTTTAGTCAGAAAAGTAAGTCCTGCTACATCTCTTCCGGTTGTCCCATTTTGCATATATACTCATGTAAAACATTAAAAAATATGCTTCTATACACTTTGAAATCCAGTAATACGCTGTTTCAACCTGCTCTGCACATACTCAGTTGCTCTCCCATTTTAGGCATATTTAAGTTATGACACCAGCCATTTGATGATTTGATAGTTTGGTTGAGAACACAAGCAAATGGGACAGTTATCAATCCCGGGATTCAAGGCATGTAACTGTGTTTTGAAACCCTTAAATCAATTGGTTTACTTCCACTTTATGATTTACTTCTGTTTGGAGGCTCTGGGCTTCAGCAAATTGGAAGCCTCCAGCAAGAAGCACGTTGTTATGGCTAAAGCAAGAATTTACGAGTGAAGGTCACAGGAAGGAACTGGAAAGCAGCATAGAAAACGACCACGAAGGGACTCGAACCCTCAATCTTCTGATCCGAAGTCAGACGCCTTATCCATTAGGCCACGCGGTCTGCCACAAGGACATGATTCTGGTTTGTGGCGCCCGGATCAACCAAACACTCGAAGATCACCTGGGACATCTTCTACATTTTTTGCTCAAGGAGATTTGGTAGAAAGGATCTGAAATGTATGACTTGGTGCAAGGTCATGCTTTAAGAAGTGCATTTGCAAAAGGGCCTAGGTTCAGAGTGTTCATACAGCTCCTTGACAATGGTAATAGATCAATAGAGTACCACGAGTAGATGATATTTCCAGATGAAGCCATAGCACCTCAATATATCTTGTCAGGATGGCCGAGTGGTCTAAGGCGCCAGACTCAAGAGCTGTTTCTTCACGTTGTGTGGGTGTTCTGGTCTCCAAATGGAGGCGTGGGTTCAAATCCCACTTCTGACAATCTGTTTACACATTTAGCTTGAACTACAATCACCACTCCCGCTGTGTTTTCATGCTACCATGTCACCGACAAAAAAACATGAAAAAAAATCCAAAAACTTTGCACATCCTACATAAAGATCAAATTCTTCAGGAAAATCTGCTAGACCATGCTGTTAAATCTGTCATTTAAAGTGCAACTTTAGTCAGAAAAGTAAGTCCTGCTACATCTCTTCCGGTTGTCCCATTTTGCATATATACTCATGTAAAACATTAAAAAATATGCTTCTATACACTTTGAAATCCAGTAATACGCTGTTTCAACCTGCTCTGCACATACTCAGTTGCTCTCCCATTTTAGGCATATTTAAGTTATGACACCAGCCATTTGATGATTTGATAGTTTGGTTGAGAACACAAGCAAATGGGACAGTTATCAATCCCGGGATTCAAGGCATGTAACTGTGTTTTGAAACCCTTAAATCAATTGGTTTACTTCCACTTTATGATTTACTTCTGTTTGGAGGCTCTGGGCTTCAGCAAATTGGAAGCCTCCAGCAAGAAGCACGTTGTTATGGCTAAAGCAAGAATTTACGAGTGAAGGTCACAGGAAGGAACTGGAAAGCAGCATAGAAAACGACCACGAAGGGACTCGAACCCTCAATCTTCTGATCCGAAGTCAGACGCCTTATCCATTAGGCCACGCGGTCTGCCACAAGGACATGATTCTGGTTTGTGGCGCCCGGATCAACCAAACACTCGAAGATCACCTGGGACATCTTCTACTTTTTTTGCTCAAGGAGATTTGGTAGAAAGGATCTGAAATGTATGACTTGGTGCAAGGTCATGCTTTAAGAAGTGCATTTGCAAAAGGGCCTAGGTTCAGAGTGTTCATACAGCTCCTTGACAATGGTAATAGATCAATAGAGTACCACGAGTAGATGATATTTCCAGAGGAAGCCATAGCACCTCAATATATCTTGTCAGGATGGCCGAGTGGTCTAAGGCGCCAGACTCAAGAGCTGTTTCTTCACATTGTGTGGGTGTTCTGGTCTCCAAATGGAGGCGTGGGTTCAAATCCCACTTCTGACAATCTGTTTACACATTTAGCTTGAACTACAATCACCACTCCCGCTGTGTTTTCATGCTACCATGTCACCGACAAAAAAAAATCCAAAAACTTTGCACATCCTACATAAAGATCAAATTCTTGAGGAAAATCTGCTAGACCATGCTGTTAAATCTGTCATTTAAAGTGCAACTTTAGTCAGAAAAGTAAGTCCTGCTACATCTCTTTCGGTTGTCCCATTTTGCATATATACTCATGTAAAACATTAAAAAATATGCTTCTATACACTTTGAAATCCAGTAATACGCTGTTTCAACCTGCTCTGCACATACTCAGTTGCTCTCCCATTTTAGGCATATTTAAGTTATGACACCAGCCATTTGATGATTTGATAGTTTGGTTGAGAACACAAGCAAATGGGACAGTTATCAATCCCGGGATTCAAGGCATGTAACTGTGTTTTGAAACCCTTAAATCAATTGGTTTACTTCCACTTTATGATTTACTTCTGTTTGGAGGCTCTGGGCTTCAGCAAATTGGAAGCCTCCAGCAAGAAGCACGTTGTTATGGCTAAAGCAAGAATTTACGAGTGAAGGTCACAGGAAGGAACTGGAAAGCAGCATAGAAAACGACCACGAAGGGACTCGAACCCTCAATCTTCTGATCCGAAGTCAGACGCCTTATCCATTAGGCCACGCGGTCTGCCACAAGGACATGATTCTGGTTTGTGGCGCCCGGATCAACCAAACACTCGAAGATCACCTGGGACATCTTCTACTTTTTTTGCTCAAGGAGATTTGGTAGAAAGGATCTGAAATGTATGACTTGGTGCAAGGTCATGCTTTAAGAAGTGCATTTGCAAAAGGGCCTAGGTTCAGAGTGTTCATACAGCTCCTTGACAATGGTAATAGATCAATAGAGTACCACGAGTAGATGATATTTCCAGAGGAAGCCATAGCACCTCAATATATCTTGTCAGGATGGCCGAGTGGTCTAAGGCGCCAGACTCAAGAGCTGTTTCTTCACATTGTGTGGGTGTTCTGGTCTCCAAATGGAGGCGTGGGTTCAAATCCCACTTCTGACAATCTGTTTACACATTTAGCTTGAACTACAATCACCACTCCCGCTGTGTTTTCATGCTACCATGTCACCGACAAAAAAACATGAAAAAAAATCCAAAAACTTTGCACATCCTACATAAAGATCAAATTCTTGAGGAAAATCTGCTAGACCATGCTGTTAAATCTGTCATTTAAAGTGACACTTTAGTCAGAAAAGTAAGTCCTGCTACATCTCTTCCGGTTGTCCCATTTTGCATATATACTCATGTAAAACATTTAAAAATATGGTTCTATACACTTTGAAATCCAATAATACGCTGTTTCAACCTGCTCTGCACATACTCAGTTGCTCTCCCATTTTAGGCATATTTAAGTTATGACACCAGCCATTTGATGATTTGATAGTTTGGTTGAGAACACAAGCAAATGGGACAGTTATCAATCCCGGGATTCCAGGCATGTAACTGTGTTTTGAAACCCTTAAATCAATTGGTTTACTTCCACTTTATGATTTACTTCTGTTTGGAGGCTCTGGGCTTCAGCAAATTGGAAGCCTCCAGCAAGAAGCACGTTGTTATGGCTAAAGCAAGAATTTACGAGTGAAGGTCACAGGAAGGAACTGGAAAGCAGCATAGAAAACGACCACGAAGGGACTCGAACCCTTAATCTTCTGATCCGAAGTCAGACGCCTTATCCATTAGGCCACGCGGTCTGCCACAAGGACATGATTCTGGTTTGTGGCGCCCGGATCAACCAAACACTCGAAGATCACCTGGGACATCTTCTACTTTTTTTGCTCAAGGAGATTTGGTAGAAAGGATCTGAAATGTATGACTTGGTGCAAGGTCATGCTTTAAGAAGTGCATTTGCAAAAGGGCCTAGGTTCAGAGTGTTCATACAGCTCCTTGACAATGGTAATAGATCAATAGAGTACCACGAGTAGATGATATTTCCAGAGGAAGCCATAGCACCTCAATATATCTTGTCAGGATGGCCGAGTGGTCTAAGGCGCCAGCCTCAAGAGCTGTTTCTTCACATTGTGTGGGTGTTCTGGTCTCCAAATGGAGGCGTGGGTTCAAATCCCACTTCTGACAATCTGTTTACACATTTAGCTTGAACTACAATCACCACTCCCGCTGTGTTTTCATGCTACCATGTCACCGACAAAAAAACATGAAAAAAAATCCAAAAACTTTGCACATCCTACATAAAGATCAAATTCTTGAGGAAAATCTGCTAGACCATGCTGTTAAATCTGTCATTTAAAGTGCAACTTTAGTCAGAAAAGTAAGTCCTGCTACATCTCTTCCGGTTGTCCCATTTTGCATATATACTCATGTAAAACATTAAAAAATATGCTTCTATACACTTTGAAATCCAGTAATACGCTGTTTCAACCTGCTCTGCACATACTCAGTTGCTCTCCCATTTTAGGCATATTTAAGTTATGACACCAGCCATTTGATGATTTGATAGTTTGGTTGAGAACACAAGCAAATGGGACAGTTATCAATCCCGGGATTCAAGGCATGTAACTGTGTTTTGAAACCCTTAAATCAATTGGTTTACTTCCACTTTATGATTTACTTCTGTTTGGAGGCTCTGGGCTTCAGCAAATTGGAAGCCTCCAGCAAGAAGCACGTTGTTATGGCTAAAGCAAGAATTTACGAGTGAAGGTCACAGGAAGGAACTGGAAAGCAGCATAGAAAACGACCACGAAGGGACTCGAACCCTCAATCTTCTGATCCGAAGTCAGACGCCTTATCCATTAGGCCACGCGGTCTGCCACAAGGACATGATTCTGGTTTGTGGCGCCCGGATCAACCAAACACTCGAAGATCACCTGGGACATCTTCTACATTTTTTGCTCAAGGAGATTTGGTAGAAAGGATCTGAAATGTATGACTTGGTGCAAGGTCATGCTTTAAGAAGTGCATTTGCAAAAGGGCCTAGGTTCAGAGTGTTCATACAGCTCCTTGACAATGGTAATAGATCAATAGAGTACCACGAGTAGATGATATTTCCAGATGAAGCCATAGCACCTCAATATATCTTGTCAGGATGGCCGAGTGGTCTAAGGCGCCAGACTCAAGAGCTGTTTCTTCACGTTGTGTGGGTGTTCTGGTCTCCAAATGGAGGCGTGGGTTCAAATCCCACTTCTGACAATCTGTTTACACATTTAGCTTGAACTACAATCACCACTCCCGCTGTGTTTTCATGCTACCATGTCACCGACAAAAAAACATGAAAAAAAATCCAAAAACTTTGCACATCCTACATAAAGATCAAATTCTTCAGGAAAATCTGCTAGACCATGCTGTTAAATCTGTCATTTAAAGTGCAACTTTAGTCAGAAAAGTAAGTCCTGCTACATCTCTTCCGGTTGTCCCATTTTGCATATATACTCATGTAAAACATTAAAAAATATGCTTCTATACACTTTGAAATCCAGTAATACGCTGTTTCAACCTGCTCTGCACATACTCAGTTGCTCTCCCATTTTAGGCATATTTAAGTTATGACACCAGCCATTTGATGATTTGATAGTTTGGTTGAGAACACAAGCAAATGGGACAGTTATCAATCCCGGGATTCAAGGCATGTAACTGTGTTTTGAAACCCTTAAATCAATTGGTTTACTTCCACTTTATGATTTACTTCTGTTTGGAGGCTCTGGGCTTCAGCAAATTGGAAGCCTCCAGCAAGAAGCACGTTGTTATGGCTAAAGCAAGAATTTACGAGTGAAGGTCACAGGAAGGAACTGGAAAGCAGCATAGAAAACGACCACGAAGGGACTCGAACCCTCAATCTTCTGATCCGAAGTCAGACGCCTTATCCATTAGGCCACGCGGTCTGCCACAAGGACATGATTCTGGTTTGTGGCGCCCGGATCAACCAAACACTCGAAGATCACCTGGGACATCTTCTACTTTTTTTGCTCAAGGAGATTTGGTAGAAAGGATCTGAAATGTATGACTTGGTGCAAGGTCATGCTTTAAGAAGTGCATTTGCAAAAGGGCCTAGGTTCAGAGTGTTCATACAGCTCCTTGACAATGGTAATAGATCAATAGAGTACCACGAGTAGATGATATTTCCAGAGGAAGCCATAGCACCTCAATATATCTTGTCAGGATGGCCGAGTGGTCTAAGGCGCCAGACTCAAGAGCTGTTTCTTCACATTGTGTGGGTGTTCTGGTCTCCAAATGGAGGCGTGGGTTCAAATCCCACTTCTGACAATCTGTTTACACATTTAGCTTGAACTACAATCACCACTCCCGCTGTGTTTTCATGCTACCATGTCACCGACAAAAAAAAATCCAAAAACTTTGCACATCCTACATAAAGATCAAATTCTTGAGGAAAATCTGCTAGACCATGCTGTTAAATCTGTCATTTAAAGTGCAACTTTAGTCAGAAAAGTAAGTCCTGCTACATCTCTTCCGGTTGTCCCATTTTGCATATATACTCATGTAAAACATTAAAAAATATGCTTCTATACACTTTGAAATCCAGTAATACGCTGTTTCAACCTGCTCTGCACATACTCAGTTGCTCTCCCATTTTAGGCATATTTAAGTTATGACACCAGCCATTTGATGATTTGATAGTTTGGTTGAGAACACAAGCAAATGGGACAGTTATCAATCCCGGGATTCAAGGCATGTAACTGTGTTTTGAAACCCTTAAATCAATTGGTTTACTTCCACTTTATGATTTACTTCTGTTTGGAGGCTCTGGGCTTCAGCAAATTGGAAGCCTCCAGCAAGAAGCACGTTGTTATGGCTAAAGCAAGAATTTACGAGTGAAGGTCACAGGAAGGAACTGGAAAGCAGCATAGAAAACGACCACGAAGGGACTCGAACCCTCAATCTTCTGATCCGAAGTCAGACGCCTTATCCATTAGGCCACGCGGTCTGCCACAAGGACATGATTCTGGTTTGTGGCGCCCGGATCAACCAAACAGTCGAAGATCACCTGGGACATCTTCTACTTTTTTTGCTCAAGGAGATTTGGTAGAAAGGATCTGAAATGTATGACTTGGTGCAAGGTCATGCTTTAAGAAGTGCATTTGCAAAAGGGCCTAGGTTCAGAGTGTTCATACAGCTCCTTGACAATGGTAATAGATCAATAGAGTACCACGAGTAGATGATATTTCCAGAGGAAGCCATAGCACCTCAATATATCTTGTCAGGATGGCCGAGTGGTCTAAGGCGCCAGACTCAAGAGCTGTTTCTTCACATTGTGTGGGTGTTCTGGTCTCCAAATGGAGGCGTGGGTTCAAATCCCACTTCTGACAATCTGTTTACACATTTAGCTTGAACTACAATCACCACTCCCGCTGTGTTTTCATGCTACCATGTCACCGACAAAAAAACATGAAAAAAAATCCAAAAACTTTGCACATCCTACATAAAGATCAAATTCTTGAGGAAAATCTGCTAGACCATGCTGTTAAATCTGTCATTTAAAGTGACACTTTAGTCAGAAAAGTAAGTCCTGCTACATCTCTTCCGGTTGTCCCATTTTGCATATATACTCATGTAAAACATTTAAAAATATGGTTCTATACACTTTGAAATCCAATAATACGCTGTTTCAACCTGCTCTGCACATACTCAGTTGCTCTCCCATTTTAGGCATATTTAAGTTATGACACCAGCCATTTGATGATTTGATAGTTTGGTTGAGAACACAAGCAAATGGGACAGTTATCAATCCCGGGATTCCAGGCATGTAACTGTGTTTTGAAACCCTTAAATCAATTGGTTTACTTCCACTTTATGATTTACTTCTGTTTGGAGGCTCTGGGCTTCAGCAAATTGGAAGCCTCCAGCAAGAAGCACGTTGTTATGGCTAAAGCAAGAATTTACGAGTGAAGGTCACAGGAAGGAACTGGAAAGCAGCATAGAAAACGACCACGAAGGGACTCGAACCCTTAATCTTCTGATCCGAAGTCAGACGCCTTATCCATTAGGCCACGCGGTCTGCCACAAGGACATGATTCTGGTTTGTGGCGCCCGGATCAACCAAACACTCGAAGATCACCTGGGACATCTTCTACTTTTTTTGCTCAAGGAGATTTGGTAGAAAGGATCTGAAATGTATGACTTGGTGCAAGGTCATGCTTTAAGAAGTGCATTTGCAAAAGGGCCTAGGTTCAGAGTGTTCATACAGCTCCTTGACAATGGTAATAGATCAATAGAGTACCACGAGTAGATGATATTTCCAGAGGAAGCCATAGCACCTCAATATATCTTGTCAGGATGGCCGAGTGGTCTAAGGCGCCAGCCTCAAGAGCTGTTTCTTCACATTGTGTGGGTGTTCTGGTCTCCAAATGGAGGCGTGGGTTCAAATCCCACTTCTGACAATCTGTTTACACATTTAGCTTGAACTACAATCACCACTCCCGCTGTGTTTTCATGCTACCATGTCACCGACAAAAAAACATGAAAAAAAATCCAAAAACTTTGCACATCCTACATAAAGATCAAATTCTTGAGGAAAATCTGCTAGACCATGCTGTTAAATCTGTCATTTAAAGTGCAACTTTAGTCAGAAAAGTAAGTCCTGCTACATCTCTTCCGGTTGTCCCATTTTGCATATATACTCATGTAAAACATTAAAAAATATGCTTCTATACACTTTGAAATCCAGTAATACGCTGTTTCAACCTGCTCTGCACATACTCAGTTGCTCTCCCATTTTAGGCATATTTAAGTTATGACACCAGCCATTTGATGATTTGATAGTTTGGTTGAGAACACAAGCAAATGGGACAGTTATCAATCCCGGGATTCAAGGCATGTAACTGTGTTTTGAAACCCTTAAATCAATTGGTTTACTTCCACTTTATGATTTACTTCTGTTTGGAGGCTCTGGGCTTCAGCAAATTGGAAGCCTCCAGCAAGAAGCACGTTGTTATGGCTAAAGCAAGAATTTACGAGTGAAGGTCACAGGAAGGAACTGGAAAGCAGCATAGAAAACGACCACGAAGGGACTCGAACCCTCAATCTTCTGATCCGAAGTCAGACGCCTTATCCATTAGGCCACGCGGTCTGCCACAAGGACATGATTCTGGTTTGTGGCGCCCGGATCAACCAAACACTCGAAGATCACCTGGGACATCTTCTACATTTTTTGCTCAAGGAGATTTGGTAGAAAGGATCTGAAATGTATGACTTGGTGCAAGGTCATGCTTTAAGAAGTGCATTTGCAAAAGGGCCTAGGTTCAGAGTGTTCATACAGCTCCTTGACAATGGTAATAGATCAATAGAGTACCACGAGTAGATGATATTTCCAGATGAAGCCATAGCACCTCAATATATCTTGTCAGGATGGCCGAGTGGTCTAAGGCGCCAGACTCAAGAGCTGTTTCTTCACGTTGTGTGGGTGTTCTGGTCTCCAAATGGAGGCGTGGGTTCAAATCCCACTTCTGACAATCAGTTTACACATTTAGCTTGAACTACAATCACCACTCCCGCTGTGTTTTCATGCTACCATGTCACCGACAAAAAAACATGAAAAAAAATCCAAAAACTTTGCACATCCTACATAAAGATCAAATTCTTCAGGAAAATCTGCTAGACCATGCTGTTAAATCTGTCATTTAAAGTGCAACTTTAGTCAGAAAAGTAAGTCCTGCTACATCTCTTCCGGTTGTCCCATTTTGCATATATACTCATGTAAAACATTAAAAAATATGCTTCTATACACTTTGAAATCCAGTAATACGCTGTTTCAACCTGCTCTGCACATACTCAGTTGCTCTCCCATTTTAGGCATATTTAAGTTATGACACCAGCCATTTGATGATTTGATAGTTTGGTTGAGAACACAAGCAAATGGGACAGTTATCAATCCCGGGATTCAAGGCATGTAACTGTGTTTTGAAACCCTTAAATCAATTGGTTTACTTCCACTTTATGATTTACTTCTGTTTGGAGGCTCTGGGCTTCAGCAAATTGGAAGCCTCCAGCAAGAAGCACGTTGTTATGGCTAAAGCAAGAATTTACGAGTGAAGGTCACAGGAAGGAACTGGAAAGCAGCATAGAAAACGACCACGAAGGGACTCGAACCCTCAATCTTCTGATCCGAAGTCAGACGCCTTATCCATTAGGCCACGCGGTCTGCCACAAGGACATGATTCTGGTTTGTGGCGCCCGGATCAACCAAACACTCGAAGATCACCTGGGACATCTTCTACTTTTTTTGCTCAAGGAGATTTGGTAGAAAGGATCTGAAATGTATGACTTGGTGCAAGGTCATGCTTTAAGAAGTGCATTTGCAAAAGGGCCTAGGTTCAGAGTGTTCATACAGCTCCTTGACAATGGTAATAGATCAATAGAGTACCACGAGTAGATGATATTTCCAGAGGAAGCCATAGCACCTCAATATATCTTGTCAGGATGGCCGAGTGGTCTAAGGCGCCAGACTCAAGAGCTGTTTCTTCACATTGTGTGGGTGTTCTGGTCTCCAAATGGAGGCGTGGGTTCAAATCCCACTTCTGACAATCTGTTTACACATTTAGCTTGAACTACAATCACCACTCCCGCTGTGTTTTCATGCTACCATGTCACCGACAAAAAAAAATCCAAAAACTTTGCACATCCTACATAAAGATCAAATTCTTGAGGAAAATCTGCTAGACCATGCTGTTAAATCTGTCATTTAAAGTGCAACTTTAGTCAGAAAAGTAAGTCCTGCTACATCTCTTTCGGTTGTCCCATTTTGCATATATACTCATGTAAAACATTAAAAAATATGCTTCTATACACTTTGAAATCCAGTAATACGCTGTTTCAACCTGCTCTGCACATACTCAGTTGCTCTCCCATTTTAGGCATATTTAAGTTATGACACCAGCCATTTGATGATTTGATAGTTTGGTTGAGAACACAAGCAAATGGGACAGTTATCAATCCTGGGATTCAAGGCATGTAACTGTGTTTTGAAACCCTTAAATCAATTGGTTTACTTCCACTTTATGATTTACTTCTGTTTGGAGGCTCTGGGCTTCAGCAAATTGGAAGCCTCCAGCAAGAAGCACGTTGTTATGGCTAAAGCAAGAATTTACGAGTGAAGGTCACAGGAAGGAACTGGAAAGCAGCATAGAAAACGACCACGAAGGGACTCGAACCCTCAATCTTCTGATCCGAAGTCAGACGCCTTATCCATTAGGCCACGCGGTCTGCCACAAGGACATGATTCTGGTTTGTGGCGCCCGGATCAACCAAACACTCGAAGATCACCTGGGACATCTTCTACTTTTTTTGCTCAAGGAGATTTGGTAGAAAGGATCTGAAATGTATGACTTGGTGCAAGGTCATGCTTTAAGAAGTGCATTTGCAAAAGGGCCTAGGTTCAGAGTGTTCATACAGCTCCTTGACAATGGTAATAGATCAATAGAGTACCACGAGTAGATGATATTTCCAGAGGAAGCCATAGCACCTCAATATATCTTGTCAGGATGGCCGAGTGGTCTAAGGCGCCAGACTCAAGAGCTGTTTCTTCACATTGTGTGGGTGTTCTGGTCTCCAAATGGAAGCGTGGGTTCAAATCCCACTTCTGACAATCTGTTTACACATTTAGCTTGAACTACAATCACCACTCCCGCTGTGTTTTCATGCTACCATGTCACCGACAAAAAAATCCAAAAACTTTGCACATCCTACATAAAGATCAAATTCTTGAGGAAAATCTGCTAGACCATGCTGTTAAATCTGTCATTTAAAGTGACACTTTAGTCAGAAAAGTAAGTCCTGCTACATCTCTTCCGGTTGTCCCATTTTGCATATATACTCATGTAAAACATTAAAAAATATGCTTCTATACACTTTGAAATCCAGTAATACGCTGTTTCAACCTGCTCTGCACATACTCAGTTGCTCTCCCATTTTAGGCATATTTAAGTTATGACACCAGCCATTTGATGATTTGATAGTTTGGTTGAGAACACAAGCAAATGGGACAGTTATCAATCCCGGGATTCCAGGCATGTAACTGTGTTTTGAAACCCTTAAATCAATTGGTTTACTTCCACTTTATGATTTACTTCTGTTTGGAGGCTCTGGGCTTCAGCAAATTGGAAGCCTCCAGCAAGAAGCACGTTGTTATGGCTAAAGCAAGAATTTACGAGTGAAGGTCACAGGAAGGAACTGGAAAGCAGCATAGAAAACAACCACGAAAGGACTCGAACGCTCAATCTTCTGATCCGAAGCCTTACGCCTTATCCATTAGGCCACGCGGTCTGCCACAAGGACATGATTCTGGTTTGTGGCGCCCGGATCAACCAAACAGTCGAAGATCACCTGGGACATCTTCTACTTTTTTTGCTCAAGGAGATTTGGTAGAAAGGATCTGAAATGTATGACTTGGTGCAAGGTCATGCTTTAAGAAGTGCATTTGCAAAAGGGCCTAGGTTCAGAGTGTTCATACAGCTCCTTGACAATGGTAATAGATCAATAGAGTACCACGAGTAGATGATATTTCCAGAGGAAGCCATAGCACCTCAATATATCTTGTCAGGATGGCCGAGTGGTCTAAGGCGCCAGACTCAAGAGCTGTTTCTTCACATTGTGTGGGTGTTCTGGTCTCCAAATGGAGGCGTGGGTTCAAATCCCACTTCTGACAATCTGTTTACACATTTAGCTTGAACTACAATCACCACTCCCGCTGTGTTTTCATGCTACCATGTCACCGACAAAAAAACATGAAAAAAAATCCAAAAACTTTGCACATCCTACATAAAGATCAAATTCTTGAGGAAAATCTGCTAGACCATGCTGTTAAATCTGTCATTTAAAGTGACACTTTAGTCAGAAAAGTAAGTCCTGCTACATCTCTTCCGGTTGTCCCATTTTGCATATATACTCATGTAAAACATTTAAAAATATGGTTCTATACACTTTGAAATCCAGTAATACGCTGTTTCAACCTGCTCTGCACATACTCAGTTGCTCTCCCATTTTAGGCATATTTAAGTTATGACACCAGCCATTTGATGATTTGATAGTTTGGTTGAGAACACAAGCAAATGGGACAGTTATCAATCCCGGGATTCCAGGCATGTAACTGTGTTTTGAAACCCTTAAATCAATTGGTTTACTTCCACTTTATGATTTACTTCTGTTTGGAGGCTCTGGGCTTCAGCAAATTGGAAGCCTCCAGCAAGAAGCACGTTGTTATGGCTAAAGCAAGAATTTACGAGTGAAGGTCACAGGAAGGAACTGGAAAGCAGCATAGAAAACGACCACGAAAGGACTCGAACCCTCAATCTTCTGATCCGAAGTCAGACGCCTTATCCATTAGGCCACGCGGTCTGCCACAAGGACATGATTCTGGTTTGTGGCGCCCGGATCAACCAAACACTCGAAGATCACCTGGGACATCTTCTACTTTTTTTGCTCAAGGAGATTTGGTAGAGAGGATCTGAAATGTATGACTTGGTGCAAGGTCATGCTTTAAGAAGTGCATTTGCAAAAGGGCCTAGGTTCAGAGTGTTCATACAGCTCCTTGACAATGGTAATAGATCAATAGAGTACCACGAGTAGATGATATTTCCAGAGGAAGCCATAGCACCTCAATATATCTTGTCAGGATGGCTGAGTGGTCTAAGGCGCCAGACTCAAGAGCTGTTTCTTCACATTGTGTGGGTGTTCTGGTCTCCAAATGGAGGCGTGGGTTCAAATCCCACTTCTGACAATATGTTTACACATTTAGCTTGAACTACAATCACCACTCTCGCTGTGTTTTCATGCTACCATGTCACCGACAAAAAAACATGAAAAAAAATCCAAAAACTTTGCACATCCTACATAAAGATCAAATTCTTGAGGAAAATCTGCTAGACCATGCTGTTAAATCTGTCATTTAAAGTGCAACTTTAGTCAGAAAAGTAAGTCCTGCTACATCTCTTCCGGTTGTCCCATTTTGCATATATACTCATGTAAAACATTAAAAAATATGCTTCTATACACTTTGAAATCCAGTAATACGCTGTTTCAACCTGCTCTGCACATACTCAGTTGCTCTCCCATTTTAGGCATATTTAAGTTATGACACCAGCCATTTGATGATTTGATAGTTTGGTTGAGAACACAAGCAAATGGGACAGTTATCAATCCCGGGATTCAAGGCATGTAACTGTGTTTTGAAACCCTTAAATCAATTGGTTTACTTCCACTTTATGATTTACTTCTGTTTGGAGGCTCTGGGCTTCAGCAAATTGGAAGCCTCCAGCAAGAAGCACGTTGTTATGGCTAAAGCAAGAATTTACGAGTGAAGGTCACAGGAAGGAACTGGAAAGCAGCATAGAAAACGACCACGAAGGGACTCGAACCCTCAAACTTCTGATCCGAAGTCAGACGCCTTATCCATTAGGCCACGCGGTCTGCCACAAGGACATGATTCTGGTTTGTGGCGCCCGGATCAACCAAACACTCGAAGATCACCTGGGACATCTTCTACATTTTTTGCTCAAGGAGATTTGGTAGAAAGGATCTGAAATGTATGACTTGGTGCAAGGTCATGCTTTAAGAAGTGCATTTGCAAAAGGGCCTAGGTTCAGAGTGTTCATACAGCTCCTTGACAATGGTAATAGATCAATAGAGTACCACGAGTAGATGATATTTCCAGAGGAAGCCATAGCACCTCAATATATCTTGTCAGGATGGCCGAGTGGTCTAAGGCGCCAGACTCAAGAGCTGTTTCTTCACATTGTGTGGGTGTTCTGGTCTCCAAATGGAGGCGTGGGTTCAAATCCCACTTCTGACAATCTGTTTACACATTTAGCTTGAACTACAATCACCACTCTCGCTGTGTTTTCATGCTACCATGTCACCGACAAAAAAACATGAAAAAAAATCCAAAAACTTTGCACATCCTACATAAAGATCAAATTCTTGAGGAAAATCTGCTAGACCATGCTGTTAAATCTGTCATTTAAAGTGCAACTTTAGTCAGAAAAGTAAGTCCTGCTACATCTCTTCCGGTTGTCCCATTTTGCATATATACTCATGTAAAACATAAAAAAATATGCTTCTATACACTTTGAAATCCAGTAATACGCTGTTTCAACCTGCTCTGCACATACTCAGTTGCTCTCCCATTTTAGGCATATTTAAGTTATGACACCAGCCATTTGATGATTTGATAGTTTGGTTGAGAACACAAGCAAATGGGACAGTTATCAATCCCGGCATTCAAGGCATGTAACTGTGTTTTGAAACCCTTAAATCAATTGGTTTACTTCCACTTTATGATTTACTTCTGTTTGGAGGCTCTGGGCTTCAGCAAATTGGAAGCCTCCAGCAAGAAGCACGTTGTTATGGCTAAAGCAAGAATTTACGAGTGAAGGTCACAGGAAGGAACTGGAAAGCAGCATAGAAAACGACCACGAAGGGACTCGAACCCTCAATCTTCTGATCCGAAGTCAGACGCCTTATCCATTAGGCCACGCGGTCTGCCACAAGGACATGATTCTGGTTTGTGGCGCCCGGATCAACCAAACAGTCGAAGATCACCTGGGACATCTTCTACTTTTTTTGCTCAAGGAGATTTGGTAGAAAGGATCTGAAATGTATGACTTGGTGCAAGGTCATGCTTTAAGAAGTGCATTTGCAAAAGGGCCTAGGTTCAGAGTGTTCATACAGCTCCTTGACAATGGTAATAGATCAATAGAGTACCACGAGTAGATGATATTTCCAGAGGAAGCCATAGCACCTCAATATATCTTGTCAGGATGGCCGAGTGGTCTAAGGCGCCAGACTCAAGAGCTGTTTCTTCACATTGTGTGGGTGTTCTGGTCTCCAAATGGAGGCGTGGGTTCAAATCCCACTTCTGACAATCTGTTTACACATTTAGCTTGAACTACAATCACCACTCCCGCTGTGTTTTCATGCTACCATGTCACCGACAAAAAAACATGAAAAAAAATCCAAAAACTTTGCACATCCTACATAAAGATCAAATTCTTGAGGAAAATCTGCTAGACCATGCTGTTAAATCTGTCATTTAAAGTGACACTTTAGTCAGAAAAGTAAGTCCTGCTACATCTCTTCCGGTTGTCCCATTTTGCATATATACTCATGTAAAACATTTAAAAATATGGTTCTATACACTTTGAAATCCAATAATACGCTGTTTCAACCTGCTCTGCACATACTCAGTTGCTCTCCCATTTTAGGCATATTTAAGTTATGACACCAGCCATTTGATGATTTGATAGTTTGGTTGAGAACACAAGCAAATGGGACAGTTATCAATCCCGGGATTCCAGGCATGTAACTGTGTTTTGAAACCCTTAAATCAATTAGTTTACTTCCACTTTATGATTTACTTCTGTTTGGAGGCTCTGGGCTTCAGCAAATTGGAAGCCTCCAGCAAGAAGCACGTTGTTATGGCTAAAGCAAGAATTTACGAGTGAAGGTCACAGGAAGGAACTGGAAAGCAGCATAGAAAACGACCACGAAGGGACTCGAACCCTCAATCTTCTGATCCGAAGTCAGACGCCTTATCCATTAGGCCACGCGGTCTGCCACAAGGACATGATTCTGGTTTGTGGCGCCCGGATCAACCAAACACTCGAAGATCACCTGGGACATCTTCTACTTTTTTTGCTCAAGGAGATTTGGTAGAAAGGATCTGAAATGTATGACTTGGTGCAAGGTCATGCTTTAAGAAGTGCATTTGCAAAAGGGCCTAGGTTCAGAGTGTTCATACAGCTCCTTGACAATGGTAATAGATCAATAGAGTACCACGAGTAGATGATATTTCCAGAGGAAGCCATAGCACCTCAATATATCTTGTCAGGATGGCCGAGTGGTCTAAGGCGCCAGACTCAAGAGCTGTTTCTTCACATTGTGTGGGTGTTCTGGTCTCCAAATGGAGGCGTGGGTTCAAATCCCACTTCTGACAATCTGTTTACACATTTAGCTTGAACTACAATCACCACTCCCGCTGTGTTTTCATGCTACCATGTCACCGACAAAAAAACATGAAAAAAAATCCAAAAACTTTGCACATCCTACATAAAGATCAAATTCTTGAGGAAAATCTGCTAGACCATGCTGTTAAATCTGTCATTTAAAGTGCAACTTTAGTCAGAAAAGTAAGTCCTGCTACATCTCTTCCGGTTGTCCCATTTTGCATATATACTCATGTAAAACATTAAAAAATATGCTTCTATACACTTTGAAATCCAGTAATACGCTGTTTCAACCTGCTCTGCACATACTCAGTTGCTCTCCCATTTTAGGCATATTTAAGTTATGACACCAGCCATTTGATGATTTGATAGTTTGGTTGAGAACACAAGCAAATGGGACAGTTATCAATCCCGGGATTCAAGGCATGTAACTGTGTTTTGAAACCCTTAAATCAATTGGTTTACTTCCACTTTATGATTTACTTCTGTTTGGAGGCTCTGGGCTTCAGCAAATTGGAAGCCTCCAGCAAGAAGCACGTTGTTATGGCTAAAGCAAGAATTTACGAGTGAAGGTCACAGGAAGGAACTGGAAAGCAGCATAGAAAACGACCACGAAGGGACTCGAACCCTCAAACTTCTGATCCGAAGTCAGACGCCTTATCCATTAGGCCACGCGGTCTGCCACAAGGACATGATTCTGGTTTGTGGCGCCCGGATCAACCAAACACTCGAAGATCACCTGGGACATCTTCTACATTTTTTGCTCAAGGAGATTTGGTAGAAAGGATCTGAAATGTATGACTTGGTGCAAGGTCATGCTTTAAGAAGTGCATTTGCAAAAGGGCCTAGGTTCAGAGTGTTCATACAGCTCCTTGACAATGGTAATAGATCAATAGAGTACCACGAGTAGATGATATTTCCAGAGGAAGCCATAGCACCTCAATATATCTTGTCAGGATGGCCGAGTGGTCTAAGGCGCCAGACTCAAGAGCTGTTTCTTCACATTGTGTGGGTGTTCTGGTCTCCAAATGGAGGCGTGGGTTCAAATCCCACTTCTGACAATCTGTTTACACATTTAGCTTGAACTACAATCACCACTCCCGCTGTGTTTTCATGCTACCATGTCACCGACAAAAAAACATGAAAAAAAATCCAAAAACTTTGCACATCCTACATAAAGATCAAATTCTTGAGGAAAATCTGCTAGACCATGCTGTTAAATCTGTCATTTAAAGTGCAACTTTAGTCAGAAAAGTAAGTCCTGCTACATCTCTTCCGGTTGTCCCATTTTGCATATATACTCATGTAAAACATTAAAAAATATGCTTCTATACACTTTGAAATCCAGTAATACGCTGTTTCAACCTGCTCTGCACATACTCAGTTGCTCTCCCATTTTAGGCATATTTAAGTTATGACACCAGCCATTTGATGATTTGATAGTTTGGTTGAGAACACAAGCAAATGGGACAGTTATCAATCCCGGGATTCAAGGCATGTAACTGTGTTTTGAAACCCTTAAATCAATTGGTTTACTTCCACTTTATGATTTACTTCTGTTTGGAGGCTCTGGGCTTCAGCAAATTGGAAGCCTCCAGCAAGAAGCACGTTGTTATGGCTAAAGCAAGAATTTACGAGTGAAGGTCACAGGAAGGAACTGGAAAGCAGCATAGAAAACGACCACGAAGGGACTCGAACCCTCAAACTTCTGATCCGAAGTCAGACGCCTTATCCATTAGGCCACGCGGTCTGCCACAAGGACATGATTCTGGTTTGTGGCGCCCGGATCAACCAAACACTCGAAGATCACCTGGGACATCTTCTACATTTTTTGCTCAAGGAGATTTGGTAGAAAGGATCTGAAATGTATGACTTGGTGCAAGGTCATGCTTTAAGAAGTGCATTTGCAAAAGGGCCTAGGTTCAGAGTGTTCATACAGCTCCTTGACAATGGTAATAGATCAATAGAGTACCACGAGTAGATGATATTTCCAGAGGAAGCCATAGCACCTCAATATATCTTGTCAGGATGGCCGAGTGGTCTAAGGCGCCAGACTCAAGAGCTGTTTCTTCACATTGTGTGGGTGTTCTGGTCTCCAAATGGAGGCGTGGGTTCAAATCCCACTTCTGACAATCTGTTTACACATTTAGCTTGAACTACAATCACCACTCCCGCTGTGTTTTCATGCTACCATGTCACCGACAAAAAAACATGAAAAAAAATCCAAAAACTTTGCACATCCTACATAAAGATCAAATTCTTGAGGAAAATCTGCTAGACCATGCTGTTAAATCTGTCATTTAAAGTGACACTTTAGTCAGAAAAGTAAGTCCTGCTACATCTCTTCCGGTTGTCCCATTTTGCATATATACTCATGTAAAACATTAAAAAATATGCTTCTATACACTTTGAAATCCAGTAATACGCTGTTTCAACCTGCTCTGCACATACTCAGTTGCTCTCCCATTTTAGGCATATTTAAGTTATGACACCAGCCATTTGATGATTTGATAGTTTGGTTGAGAACACAAGCAAATGGGACAGTTATCAATCCCGGGATTCAAGGCATGTAACTGTGTTTTGAAACCCTTAAATCAATTGGTTTACTTCCACTTTATGATTTACTTCTGTTTGGAGGCTCTGGGCTTCAGCAAATTGGAAGCCTCCAGCAAGAAGCACGTTGTTATGGCTAAAGCAAGAATTTACGAGTGAAGGTCACAGGAAGGAACTGGAAAGCAGCATAGAAAACGACCACGAAGGGACTCGAACCCTCAAACTTCTGATCCGAAGTCAGACGCCTTATCCATTAGGCCACGCGGTCTGCCACAAGGACATGATTCTGGTTTGTGGCGCCCGGATCAACCAAACACTCGAAGATCACCTGGGACATCTTCTACATTTTTTGCTCAAGGAGATTTGGTAGAAAGGATCTGAAATGTATGACTTGGTGCAAGGTCATGCTTTAAGAAGTGCATTTGCAAAAGGGCCTAGGTTCAGAGTGTTCATACAGCTCCTTGACAATGGTAATAGATCAATAGAGTACCACGAGTAGATGATATTTCCAGAGGAAGCCATAGCACCTCAATATATCTTGTCAGGATGGCCGAGTGGTCTAAGGCACCAGACTCAAGAGCTGTTTCTTCACATTGTGTGGGTGTTCTGGTCTCCAAATGGAGGCGTGGGTTCAAATCCCACTTCTGACAATCTGTTTACACATTTAGCTTGAACTACAATCACCACTCTCGCTGTGTTTTCATGCTACCATGTCACCGACAAAAAAACATGAAAAAAAATCCAAAAACTTTGCACATCCTACATAAAGATCAAATTCTTGAGGAAAATCTGCTAGACCATGCTGTTAAATCTGTCATTTAAAGTGACACTTTAGTCAGAAAAGTAAGTCCTGCTACATCTCTTCCGGTTGTCCCATTTTGCATATATACTCATGTAAAACATTAAAAAATATGCTTCTATACACTTTGAAATCCAGTAATACGCTGTTTCAACCTGCTCTGCACATACTCAGTTGCTCTCCCATTTTAGGCATATTTAAGTTATGACACCAGCCATTTGATGATTTGATAGTTTGGTTGAGAACACAAGCAAATGGGACAGTTATCAATCCCGGGATTCAAGGCATGTAACTGTGTTTTGAAACCCTTAAATCAATTGGTTTACTTCCACTTTATGATTTACTTCTGTTTGGAGGCTCTGGGCTTCAGCAAATTGGAAGCCTCCAGCAAGAAGCACGTTGTTATGGCTAAAGCAAGAATTTACGAGTGAAGGTCACAGGAAGGAACTGGAAAGCAGCATAGAAAACGACCACGAAGGGACTCGAACCCTCAATCTTCTGATCCGAAGTCAGACGCCTTATCCATTAGGCCACGCGGTCTGCCACAAGGACATGATTCTGGTTTGTGGCGCCCGGATCAACCAAACACTCGAAGATCACCTGGGACATCTTCTACTTTTTTTGCTCAAGGAGATTTGGTAGAAAGGATCTGAAATGTATGACTTGGTGCAAGGTCATGCTTTAAGAAGTGCATTTGCAAAAGGGCCTAGGTTCAGAGTGTTCATACAGCTCCTTGACAATGGTAATAGATCAATAGAGTACCACGAGTAGATGATATTTCCAGAGGAAGCCATAGCACCTCAATATATCTTGTCAGGATGGCCGAGTGGTCTAAGGCGCCAGACTCAAGAGCTGTTTCTTCACATTGTGTGGGTGTTCTGGTCTCCAAATGGAGGCGTGGGTTCAAATCCCACTTCTGACAATCTGTTTACACATTTAGCTTGAACTACAATCACCACTCCCGCTGTGTTTTCATGCTACCATGTCACCGACAAAAAAACATGAAAAAAAATCCAAAAACTTTGCACATCCTACATAAAGATCAAATTCTTGAGGAAAATCTGCTAGACCATGCTGTTAAATCTGTCATTTAAAGTGACACTTTAGTCAGAAAAGTAAGTCCTGCTACATCTCTTCCGGTTGTCCCATTTTGCATATATACTCATGTAAAACATTAAAAAATATGCTTCTATACACTTTGAAATCCAGTAATACGCTGTTTCAACCTGCTCTGCACATACTCAGTTGCTCTCCCATTTTAGGCATATTTAAGTTATGACACCAGCCATTTGATGATTTGATAGTTTGGTTGAGAACACAAGCAAATGGGACAGTTATCAATCCCGGGATTCCAGGCATGTAACTGTGTTTTGAAACCCTTAAATCAATTGGTTTACTTCCACTTTATGATTTACTTCTGTTTGGAGGCTCTGGGCTTCAGCAAATTGGAAGCCTCCAGCAAGAAGCACGTTGTTATGGCTAAAGCAAGAATTTACGAGTGAAGGTCACAGGAAGGAACTGGAAAGCAGCATAGAAAACGACCACGAAGGGACTCGAACCCTCAAACTTCTGATCCGAAGTCAGACGCCTTATCCATTAGGCCACGCGGTCTGCCACAAGGACATGATTCTGGTTTGTGGCGCCCGGATCAACCAAACACTCGAAGATCACCTGGGACATCTTCTACATTTTTTGCTCAAGGAGATTTGGTAGAAAGGATCTGAAATGTATGACTTGGTGCAAGGTCATGCTTTAAGAAGTGCATTTGCAAAAGGGCCTAGGTTCAGAGTGTTCATACAGCTCCTTGACAATGGTAATAGATCAATAGAGTACCACGAGTAGATGATATTTCCAGAGGAAGCCATAGCACCTCAATATATCTTGTCAGGATGGCCGAGTGGTCTAAGGCGCCAGACTCAAGAGCTGTTTCTTCACATTGTGTGGGTGTTCTGGTCTCCAAATGGAGGCGTGGGTTCAAATCCCACTTCTGACAATCTGTTTACACATTTAGCTTGAACTACAATCACCACTCCCGCTGTGTTTTCATGCTACCATGTCACCGACAAAAAAACATGAAAAAAAATCCAAAAACTTTGCACATCCTACATAAAGATCAAATTCTTGAGGAAAATCTGCTAGACCATGCTGTTAAATCTGTCATTTAAAGTGACACTTTAGTCAGAAAAGTAAGTCCTGCTACATCTCTTCCGGTTGTCCCATTTTGCATATATACTCATGTAAAACATTAAAAAATATGCTTCTATACACTTTGAAATCCAGTAATACGCTGTTTCAACCTGCTCTGCACATACTCAGTTGCTCTCCCATTTTAGGCATATTTAAGTTATGACACCAGCCATTTGATGATTTGATAGTTTGGTTGAGAACACAAGCAAATGGGACAGTTATCAATCCCGGGATTCCAGGCATGTAACTGTGTTTTGAAACCCTTAAATCAATTGGTTTACTTCCACTTTATGATTTACTTCTGTTTGGAGGCTCTGGGCTTCAGCAAATTGGAAGCCTCCAGCAAGAAGCACGTTGTTATGGCTAAAGCAAGAATTTACGAGTGAAGGTCACAGGAAGGAACTGGAAAGCAGCATAGAAAACGACCACGAAGGGACTCGAACCCTCAAACTTCTGATCCGAAGTCAGACGCCTTATCCATTAGGCCACGCGGTCTGCCACAAGGACATGATTCTGGTTTGTGGCGCCCGGATCAACCAAACACTCGAAGATCACCTGGGACATCTTCTACATTTTTTGCTCAAGGAGATTTGGTAGAAAGGATCTGAAATGTATGACTTGGTGCAAGGTCATGCTTTAAGAAGTGCATTTGCAAAAGGGCCTAGGTTCAGAGTGTTCATACAGCTCCTTGACAATGGTAATAGATCAATAGAGTACCACGAGTAGATGATATTTCCAGAGGAAGCCATAGCACCTCAATATATCTTGTCAGGATGGCCGAGTGGTCTAAGGCGCCAGACTCAAGAGCTGTTTCTTCACATTGTGTGGGTGTTCTGGTCTCCAAATGGAGGCGTGGGTTCAAATCCCACTTCTGACAATCTGTTCACACATTTAGCTTGAACTACAATCACCACTCTCGCTGTGTTTTCATGCTACCATGTCACCGACAAAAAAACATGAAAAAAAATCCAAAAACTTTGCACATCCTACATAAAGATCAAATTCTTGAGGAAAATCTGCTAGACCATGCTGTTAAATCTGTCATTTAAAGTGCAACTTTAGTCAGAAAAGTAAGTCCTGCTACATCTCTTCCGGTTGTCCCATTTTGCATATATACTCATGTAAAACATTAAAAAATATGCTTCTATACACTTTGAAATCCAGTAATACGCTGTTTCAACCTGCTCTGCACATACTCAGTTGCTCTCCCATTTTAGGCATATTTAAGTTATGACACCAGCCATTTGATGATTTGATAGTTTGGTTGAGAACACAAGCAAATGGGACAGTTATCAATCCCGGGATTCAAGGCATGTAACTGTGTTTTGAAACCCTTAAATCAATTGGTTTACTTCCACTTTATGATTTACTTCTGTTTGGAGGCTCTGGGCTTCAGCAAATTGGAAGCCTCCAGCAAGAAGCACATTGTTATGGCTAAAGCAAGAATTTACGAGTGAAGGTCACAGGAAGGAACTGGAAAGCAGCATAGGAAACGACCACGAAGGGACTCGAACCCTCAATCTTCTGATCCGAAGTCAGACGCCTTATCCATTAGGCCACGCGGTCTGCCACAAGGACATGATTCTGGTTTGTGGCGCCCGGATCAACCAAACACTCGAAGATCACCTGGGACATCTTCTACTTTTTTTGCTCAAGGAGATTTGGTAGAAAGGATCTGAAATGTATGACTTGGTGCAAGGTCATGCTTTAAGAAGTGCATTTGCAAAAGGGCCTAGGTTCAGAGTGTTCATACAGCTCCTTGACAATGGTAATAGATCAATAGAGTACCACGAGTAGATGATATTTCCAGAGGAAGCCATAGCACCTCAATATATCTTGTCAGGATGGCCGAGTGGTCTAAGGCGCCAGACTCAAGAGCTGTTTCTTCACATTGTGTGGGTGTTCTGGTCTCCAAATGGAGGCGTGGGTTCAAATCCCACTTCTGACAATCTGTTTACACATTTAGCTTGAACTACAATCACCACTCCCGCTGTGTTTTCATGCTACCATGTCACCGACAAAAAAACATGAAAAAAAATCCAAAAACTTTGAACATCCTACATAAAGATCAAATTCTTGAGGAAAATCTGCTAGACCATGCTGTTAAATCTGTCATTTAAAGTGACACTTTAGTCAGAAAAGTAAGTCCTGCTACATCTCTTCCGGTTGTCCCATTTTGCATATATACTCATGTAAAACATTAAAAAATATGCTTCTATACACTTTGAAATCCAGTAATACGCTGTTTCAACCTGCTCTGCACATACTCAGTTGCTCTCCCATTTTAGGCATATTTAAGTTATGACACCAGCCATTTGATGATTTGATAGTTTGGTTGAGAACACAAGCAAATGGGACAGTTATCAATCCCGGGATTCCAGGCATGTAACTGTGTTTTGAAACCCTTAAATCAATTGGTTTACTTCCACTTTATGATTTACTTCTGTTTGGAGGCTCTGGGCTTCAGCAAATTGGAAGCCTCCAGCAAGAAGCACGTTGTTATGGCTAAAGCAAGAATTTACGAGTGAAGGTCACAGGAAGGAACTGGAAAGCAGCATAGAAAACGACCATGAAGGGACTCGAACCCTCAATCTTCTGATCCGAAGTCAGACGCCTTATCCATTAGGCCACGCGGTCTGCCACAAGGACATGATTCTGGTTTGTGGCGCCCGGATCAACCAAACACTCGAAGATCACCTGGGACATCTTCTACTTTTTTTGCTCAAGGAGATTTGGTAGAAAGGATCTGAAATGTATGACTTGGTGCAAGGTCATGCTTTAAGAAGTGCATTTGCAAAAGGGCCTAGGTTCAGAGTGTTCATACAGCTCCTTGACAATGGTAATAGATCAATAGAGTACCACGAGTAGATGATATTTCCAGAGGAAGCCATAGAACCTCAATATATCTTGTCAGGATGGCCGAGTGGTCTAAGGCGCCAGACTCAAGAGCTGTTTCTTCACATTGTGTGGGTGTTCTGGTCTCCAAATGGAGGCGTGGGTTCAAATCCCACTTCTGACAATCTGTTTACACATTTAGCTTGAACTACAATCACCACTCCCGCTGTGTTTTCATGCTACCATGTCACCGACAAAAAAACATGAAAAAAAATCCAAAAACTTTGCACATCCTACATAAAGATCAAATTCTTGAGGAAAATCTGCTAGACCATGCTGTTAAATCTGTCATTTAAAGTGCAACTTTAGTCAGAAAAGTAAGTCCTGCTACATCTCTTCCGGTTGTCCCATTTTGCATATATACTCATGTAAAACATTAAAAAATATGCTTCTATACACTTTGAAATCCAGTAATACGCTGTTTCAACCTGCTCTGCACATACTCAGTTGCTCTCCCATTTTAGGCATATTTAAGTTATGACACCAGCCATTTGATGATTTGATAGTTTGGTTGAGAACACAAGCAAATGGGACAGTTATCAATCCCGGGATTCCAGGCATGTAACTGTGTTTTGAAACCCTTAAATCAATTGGTTTACTTCCACTTTATGATTTACTTCTGTTTGGAGGCTCTGGGCTTCAGCAAATTGGAAGCCTCCAGCAAGAAGCACGTTGTTATGGCTAAAGCAAGAATTTACGAGTGAAGGTCACAGGAAGGAACTGGAAAGCAGCATAGAAAACGACCACGAAGGGACTCGAACCCTCAATCTTCTGATCCGAAGTCAGACGCCTTATCCATTAGGCCACGCGGTCTGCCACAAGGACATGATTCTGGTTTGTGGCGCCCGGATCAACCAAACACTCGAAGATCACCTGGGACATCTTCTACTTTTTTTGCTCAAGGAGATTTGGTAGAAAGGATCTGAAATGTATGACTTGGTGCAAGGTCATGCTTTAAGAAGTGCATTTGCAAAAGGGCCTAGGTTCAGAGTGTTCATACAGCTCCTTGACAATGGTAATAGATCAATAGAGTACCACGAGTAGATGATATTTCCAGAGGAAGCCATAGCACCTCAATATATCTTGTCAGGATGGCCGAGTGGTCTAAGGCGCCAGACTCAAGAGCTGTTTCTTCACATTGTGTGGGTGTTCTGGTCTCCAAATGGAGGCGTGGGTTCAAATCCCACTTCTGACAATCTGTTTACACATTTAGCTTGAACTACAATCACCACTCCCGCTGTGTTTTCATGCTACCATGTCACCGACAAAAAAACATGAAAAAAAATCCAAAAACTTTGCACATCCTACATAAAGATCAAATTCTTGAGGAAAATCTGCTAGACCATGCTGTTAAATCTGTCATTTAAAGTGACACTTTAGTCAGAAAAGTAAGTCCTGCTACATCTCTTCCGGTTGTCCCATTTTGCATATATACTCATGTAAAACATTTAAAAATATGGTTCTATACACTTTGAAATCCAGTAATACGCTGTTTCAACCTGCTCTGCACATACTCAGTTGCTCTCCCATTTTAGGCATATTTAAGTTATCACACCAGCCATTTGATGATTTGATAGTTTGGTTGAGAACACAAGCAAATGGGACAGTTATCAATCCCGGGATTCCAGGCATGTAACTGTGTTTTGAAACCCTTAAATCAATTGGTTTACTTCCACTTTATGATTTACTTCTGTTTGGAGGCTCTGGGCTTCAGCAAATTGGAAGCCTCCAGCAAGAAGCACGTTGTTATGGCTAAAGCAAGAATTTACGAGTGAAGGTCACAGGAAGGAACTGGAAAGCAGCATAGAAAACGACCACGAAGGGACTCGAACCCTCAATCTTCTGATCCGAAGTCAGACGCCTTATCCATTAGGACACGCGGTCTGCCACAAGGACATGATTCTGGTTTGTGGCACCCGGATCAACCAAACACTCGAAGATCACCTGGGACATCTTCTACTTTTTTTGCTCAAGGAGATTTGGTAGAAAGGATCTGAAATGTATGACTTGGTGCAAGGTCATGCTTTAAGAAGTGCATTTGCAAAAGGGCCTAGGTTCAGAGTGTTCATACAGCTCCTTGACAATGGTAATAGATCAATAGAGTACCACGAGTAGATGATATTTCCAGAGGAAGCCATAGCACCTCAATATATCTTGTCAGGATGGCCGAGTGGTCTAAGGCGCCAGACTCAAGAGCTGTTTCTTCACATTGTGTGGGTGTTCTGGTCTCCAAATGGAGGCGTGGGTTCAAATCCCACTTCTGACAATCTGTTTACACATTTAGCTTGAACTACAATCACCACTCCCGCTGTGTTTTCATGCTACCATGTCACCGACAAAAAAACATGAAAAAAAATCCAAAAACTTTGCACATCCTACATAAAGATCAAATTCTTGAGGAAAATCTGCTAGACCATGCTGTTAAATCTGTCATTTAAAGTGACACTTTAGTCAGAAAAGTAAGTCCTGCTACATCTCTTCCGGTTGTCCCATTTTGCATATATACTCATGTAAAACATTAAAAAATAGGCTTCTATACACTTTGAAATCCAGTAATACGCTGTTTCAACCTGCTCTGCACATACTCAGTTGCTCTCCCATTTTAGGCATATTTAAGTTATGACACCAGCCATTTGATGATTTGATAGTTTGGTTGAGAACACAAGCAAATGGGACAGTTATCAATCCCGGGATTCCAGGCATGTAACTGTGTTTTGAAACCCTTAAATCAATTGGTTTACTTCCACTTTATGATTTACTTCTGTTTGGAGGCTCTGGGCTTCAGCAAATTGGAAGCCTCCAGCAAGAAGCACGTTGTTATGGCTAAAGCAAGAATTTACGAGTGAAGGTCACAGGAAGGAACTGGAAAGCAGCATAGAAAACGACCACGAAGGGACTCGAACCCTCAATCTTCTGATCCGAAGTCAGACGCCTTATCCATTAGGCCACGCGGTCTGCCACAAGGACATGATTCTGGTTTGTGGCGCCCGGATCAACCAAACACTCGAAGATCACCTGGGACATCTTCTACTTTTTTTGCTCAAGGAGATTTGGTAGAAAGGATCTGAAATGTATGACTTGGTGCAAGGTCATGCTTTAAGAAGTGCATTTGCAAAAGGGCCTAGGTTCAGAGTGTTCATACAGCTCCTTGACAATGGTAATAGATCAATAGAGTACCACGAGTAGATGATATTTCCAGAGGAAGCCATAGCACCACAATATATCTTGACAGGATGGCCGAGTGGTCTAAGGCGCCAGACTCAAGAGCTGTTTCTTCACATTGTGTGGGTGTTCTGGTCTCCAAATGGAGGCGTGGGTTCAAATCCCACTTCTGACAATCTGTTTACACATTTAGCTTGAACTACAATCACCACTCCCGCTGTGTTTTCATGCTACCATGTCACCGACAAAAAAACATGAAAAAAAATCCAAAAACTTTGCACATCCTACATAAAGATCAAATTCTTGAGGAAAATCTGCTAGACCATGCTGTTAAATCTGTCATTTAAAGTGACACTTTAGTCAGAAAAGTAAGTCCTGCTACATCTCTTCCGGTTGTCCCATTTTGCATATATACTCATGTAAAACATTAAAAAATATGCTTCTATACACTTTGAAATCCAGTAATACGCTGTTTCAACCTGCTCTGCACATACTCAGTTGCTCTCCCATTTTAGGCATATTTAAGTTATGACACCAGCCATTTGATGATTTGATAGTTTGGTTGAGAACACAAGCAAATGGGACAGTTATCAATCCCGGGATTCCAGGCATGTAACTGTGTTTTGAAACCCTTAAATCAATTGGTTTACTTCCACTTTATGATTTACTTCTGTTTGGAGGCTCTGGGCTTCAGCAAATTGGAAGCCTCCAGCAAGAAGCACGTTGTTATGGCTAAAGCAAGAATTTACGAGTGAAGGTCACAGGAAGGAACTGGAAAGCAGCATAGAAAACGACCACGAAGGGACTCGAACCCTCAATCTTCTGATCCGAAGTCAGACGCCTTATCCATTAGGCCACGCGGTCTGCCACAAGGACATGATTCTGGTTTGTGGCGCCCGGATCAACCAAACACTCGAAGATCACCTGGGACATCTTCTACTTTTTTTGCTCAAGGAGATTTGGTAGAAAGGATCTGAAATGTATGACTTGGTGCAAGGTCATGCTTTAAGAAGTGCATTTGCAAAAGGGCCTAGGTTCAGAGTGTTCATACAGCTCCTTGACAATGGTAATAGATCAATAGAGTACCACGAGTAGATGATATTTCCAGAGGAAGCCATAGCACCTCAATATATCTTGTCAGGGTGGCCGAGTGGTCTAAGGCGCCAGACTCAAGAGCTGTTTCTTCACATTGTGTGGGTGTTCTGGTCTCCAAATGGAGGTGTGGGTTCAAATCCCACTTCTGACAATCTGTTTACACATTTAGCTTGAACTACAATCACCACTCCCGCTGTGTTTTCATGCTACCATGTCACCGACAAAAAAACATGAAAAAAAATCCAAAAACTTTGCACATCCTACATAAAGATCAAATTCTTGAGGAAAATCTGCTAGACCATGCTGTTAAATCTGTCATTTAAAGTGACACTTTAGTCAGAAAAGTAAGTCCTGCTATATCTCTTCCGGTTGTCCCATTTTGCATATATACTCATGTAAAACATTAAAAAATATGCTTCTATACACTTTGAAATCCAGTAATACGCTGTTTCAACCTGCTCTGCACATACTCAGTTGCTCTCCCATTTTAGGCATATTTAAGTTATGACACCAGCCATTTGATGATTTGATAGTTTGGTTGAGAACACAAGCAAATGGGACAGTTATCAATCCCGGGATTCCAGGCATGTAACTGTGTTTTGAAACCCTTAAATCAATTGGTTTACTTCCACTTTATGATTTACTTCTGTTTGGAGGCTCTGGGCTTCAGCAAATTGGAAGCCTCCAGCAAGAAGCACGTTGTTATGGCTAAAGCAAGAATTTACGAGTGAAGGTCACAGGAAGGAACTGGAAAGCAGCATAGAAAACGACCACGAAGGGACTCGAACCCTCAATATTCTGATCCGAAGTCAGACGCCTTATCCATTAGGCCACGCGGTCGGCCACAACGACATGATTCTGGTTTGTGGCGCCCGGATCAACCAAACACTCGAAGATCACCTGGGACATCTTCTACTTTTTTTGCTCAAGGAGATTTGGTAGAAAGGATCTGAAATGTATGACTTGGTGCAAGGTCATGCTTTAAGAAGTGCATTTGCAAAAGGGCCTAGGTTCAGAGTGTTCATACAGCTCCTTGACAATGGTAATAGATCAATAGAGTACCACGAGTAGATGATATTTCCAGAGGAAGCCATAGCACCTCAATATATCTTGTCAGGATGGCCGAGTGGTCTAAGGCGCCAGACTCAAGAGCTGTTTCTTCACATTGTGTGGGTGTTCTGGTCTCCAAATGGAGGCGTGGGTTCAAATCCCACTTCTGACAATCTGTTTACACATTTAGCTTGAACTACAATCACCACTCCCGCTGTGTTTTCATGCTACCATGTCACCGACAAAAAAACATGAAAAAAAATCCAAAAACTTTGCACATCCTACATAAAGATCAAATTCTTGAGGAAAATCTGCTAGACCATGCTGTTAAATCTGTCATTTAAAGTGACACTTTAGTCAGAAAAGTAAGTCCTGCTACATCTCTTCCGGTTGTCCCATTTTGCATATATACTCATGTAAAACATTAAAAAATATGCTTCTATACACTTTGAAATCCAGTAATACGCTGTTTCAACCTGCTCTGCACATACTCAGTTGCTCTCCCATTTTAGGCATATTTAAGTTATGACACCAGCCATTTGATGATTTGATAGTTTGGTTGAGAACACAAGCAAATGGGACAGTTATCAATCCCGGGATTCCAGGCATGTAACTGTGTTTTGAAACCCTTAAATCAATTGGTTTACTTCCACTTTATGATTTACTTCTGTTTGGAGGCTCTGGGCTTCAGCAAATTGGAAGCCTCCAGCAAGAAGCACGTTGTTATGGCTAAAGCAAGAATTTACGAGTGAAGGTCACAGGAAGGAACTGGAAAGCAGCATAGAAAACAACCACGAAAGGACTCGAACGCTCAATCTTCTGATCCGAAGCCTTACGCCTTATCCATTAGGCCACGCGGTCTGCCACAAGGACATGATTCTGGTTTGTGGCGCCCGGATCAACCAAACAGTCGAAGATCACCTGGGACATCTTCTACTTTTTTTGCTCAAGGAGATTTGGTAGAAAGGATCTGAAATGTATGACTTGGTGCAAGGTCATGCTTTAAGAAGTGCATTTGCAAAAGGGCCTAGGTTCAGAGTGTTCATACAGCTCCTTGACAATGGTAATAGATCAATAGAGTACCACGAGTAGATGATATTTCCAGAGGAAGCCATAGCACCTCAATATATCTTGTCAGGATGGCCGAGTGGTCTAAGGCGCCAGACTCAAGAGCTGTTTCTTCACATTGTGTGGGTGTTCTGGTCTCCAAATGGAGGCGTGGGTTCAAATCCCACTTCTGACAATCTGTTTACACATTTAGCTTGAACTACAATCACCACTCCCGCTGTGTTTTCATGCTACCATGTCACCGACAAAAAAACATGAAAAAAAATCCAAAAACTTTGCACATCCTACATAAAGATCAAATTCTTGAGGAAAATCTGCTAGACCATGCTGTTAAATCTGTCATTTAAAGTGACACTTTAGTCAGAAAAGTAAGTCCTGCTACATCTCTTCCGGTTGTCCCATTTTGCATATATACTCATGTAAAACATTTAAAAATATGGTTCTATACACTTTGAAATCCAGTAATACGCTGTTTCAACCTGCTCTGCACATACTCAGTTGCTCTCCCATTTTAGGCATATTTAAGTTATGACACCAGCCATTTGATGATTTGATAGTTTGGTTGAGAACACAAGCAAATGGGACAGTTATCAATCCCGGGATTCCAGGCATGTAACTGTGTTTTGAAACCCTTAAATCAATTGGTTTACTTCCACTTTATGATTTACTTCTGTTTGGAGGCTCTGGGCTTCAGCAAATTGGAAGCCTCCAGCAAGAAGCACGTTGTTATGGCTAAAGCAAGAATTTACGAGTGAAGGTCACAGGAAGGAACTGGAAAGCAGCATAGAAAACGACCACGAAGGGACTCGAACCCTCAATCTTCTGATCCGAAGTCAGACGCCTTATCCATTAGGCCACGCGGTCTGCCACAAGGACATGATTCTGGTTTGTGGCACCCGGATCAACCAAACACTCGAAGATCACCTGGGACATCTTCTACTTTTTTTGCTCAAGGAGATTTGGTAGAAAGGATCTGAAATGTATGACTTGGTGCAAGGTCATGCTTTAAGAAGTGCATTTGCAAAAGGGCCTAGGTTCAGAGTGTTCATACAGCTCCTTGACAATGGTAATAGATCAATAGAGTACCACGAGTAGATGATATTTCCAGAGGAAGCCATAGCACCTCAATATATCTTGTCAGGATGGCCGAGTGGTCTAAGGCGCCAGACTCAAGAGCTGTTTCTTCACATTGTGTGGGTGTTCTGGTCTCCAAATGGAGGCGTGGGTTCAAATCCCACTTCTGACAATCTGTTTACACATTTAGCTTGAACTACAATCACCACTCCCGCTGTGTTTTCATGCTACCATGTCACCGACAAAAAAACATGAAAAAAAATCCAAAAACTTTGCACATCCTACATAAAGATCAAATTCTTGAGGAAAATCTGCTAGACCATGCTGTTAAATCTGTCATTTAAAGTGACACTTTAGTCAGAAAAGTAAGTCCTGCTACATCTCTTCCGGTTGTCCCATTTTGCATATATACTCATGTAAAACATTAAAAAATATGCTTCTATACACTTTGAAATCCAGTAATACGCTGTTTCAACCTGCTCTGCACATACTCAGTTGCTCTCCCATTTTAGGCATATTTAAGTTATGACACCAGCCATTTGATGATTTGATAGTTTGGTTGAGAACACAAGCAAATGGGACAGTTATCAATCCCGGGATTCCAGGCATGTAACTGTGTTTTGAAACCCTTAAATCAATTGGTTTACTTCCACTTTATGATTTACTTCTGTTTGGAGGCTCTGGGCTTCAGCAAATTGGAAGCCTCCAGCAAGAAGCACGTTGTTATGGCTAAAGCAAGAATTTACGAGTGAAGGTCACAGGAAGGAACTGGAAAGCAGCATAGAAAACAACCACGAAAGGACTCGAACGCTCAATCTTCTGATCCGAAGCCTTACGCCTTATCCATTAGGCCACGCGGTCTGCCACAAGGACATGATTCTGGTTTGTGGCGCCCGGATCAACCAAACACTCGAAGATCACCTGGGACATCTTCTACTTTTTTTGCTCAAGGAGATTTGGTAGAAAGGATCTGAAATGTATGACTTGGTGCAAGGTCATGCTTTAAGAAGTGCATTTGCAAAAGGGCCTAGGTTCAGAGTGTTCATACAGCTCCTTGACAATGGTAATAGATCAATAGAGTACCACGAGTAGATGATATTTCCAGAGGAAGCCATAGCACCTCAATATATCTTGTCAGGATGGCCGAGTGGTCTAAGGCGCCATACTCAAGAGCTGTTTCTTCACATTGTGTGGGTGTTCTGGTCTCCAAATGGAGGCGTGGGTTCAAATCCCACTTCTGACAATCTGTTTACACATTTAGCTTGAACTACAATCACCACTCCCGCTGTGTTTTCATGCTACCATGTCACCGACAAAAAAACATGAAAAAAATCCAAAAACTTTGCACATCCTACATAAAGATCAAATTCTTGAGGAAAATCTGCTAGACCATGCTGTTAAATCTGTCATTTAAAGTGACACTTTAGTCAGAAAAGTAAGTCCTGCTACATCTCTTCCGGTTGTCCCATTTTGCATATATACTCATGTAAAACATTTAAAAATATGGTTCTATACACTTTGAAATCCAGTAATACGCTGTTTCAACCTGCTCTGCACATACTCAGTTGCTCTCCCATTTTAGGCATATTTAAGTTATGACACCAGCCATTTGATGATTTGATAGTTTGGTTGAGAACACAAGCAAATGGGACAGTTATCAATCCCGGGATTCCAGGCATGTAACTGTGTTTTGAAACCCTTAAATCAATTGGTTTACTTCCACTTTATGATTTACTTCTGTTTGGAGGCTCTGGGCTTCAGCAAATTGGAAGCCTCCAGCAAGAAGCACGTTGTTATGGCTAAAGCAAGAATTTACGAGTGAAGGTCACAGGAAGGAACTGGAAAGCAGCATAGAAAACAACCACGAAGGGACTCGAACCCTCAATCTTCTGATCCGAAGTCAGACGCCTTATCCATTAGGCCACGCGGTCTGCCACAAGGACATGATTCTGGTTTGTGGCACCCGGATCAACCAAACACTCGAAGATCACCTGGGACATCTTCTACTTTTTTTGCTCAAGGAGATTTGGTAGAAAGGATCTGAAATGTATGACTTGGTGCAAGGTCATGCTTTAAGAAGTGCATTTGCAAAAGGGCCTAGGTTCAGAGTGTTCATACAGCTCCTTGACAATGGTAATAGATCAATAGAGTACCACGAGTAGATGATATTTCCAGAGGAAGCCATAGCACCTCAATATATCTTGTCAGGATGGCCGAGTGGTCTAAGGCGCCAGACTCAAGAGCTGTTTCTTCACATTGTGTGGGTGTTCTGGTCTCCAAATGGAGGCGTGGGTTCAAATCCCACTTCTGACAATCTGTTTACACATTTAGCTTGAACTACAATCACCACTCCCGCTGTGTTTTCATGCTACCATGTCACCGACAAAAAAACATGAAAAAAAATCCAAAAACTTTGCACATCCTACATAAAGATCAAATTCTTGAGGAAAATCTGCTAGACCATGCTGTTAAATCTGTCATTTAAAGTGACACTTTAGTCAGAAAAGTAAGTCCTGCTACATCTCTTCCGGTTGTCCCATTTTGCATATATACTCATGTAAAACATTTAAAAATATGGTTCTATACACTTTGAAATCCAGTAATACGCTGTTTCAACCTGCTCTGCACATACTCAGTTGCTCTCCCATTTTAGGCATATTTAAGTTATGACACCAGCCATTTGATGATTTGATAGTTTGGTTGAGAACACAAGCAAATGGGACAGTTATCAATCCCGGGATTCCAGGCATGTAACTGTGTTTTGAAACCCTTAAATCAATTGGTTTACTTCCACTTTATGATTTACTTCTGTTTGGAGGCTCTGGGCTTCAGCAAATTGGAAGCCTCCAGCAAGAAGCACGTTGTTATGGCTAAAGCAAGAATTTACGAGTGAAGGTCACAGGAAGGAACTGGAAAGCAGCATAGAAAACAACCACGAAGGGACTCGAACCCTCAATCTTCTGATCCGAAGTCAGACGCCTTATCCATTAGGCCACGCGGTCTGCCACAAGGACATGATTCTGGTTTGTGGCACCCGGATCAACCAAACACTCGAAGATCACCTGGGACATCTTCTACTTTTTTTGCTCAAGGAGATTTGGTAGAAAGGATCTGAAATGTATGACTTGGTGCAAGGTAATGCTTTAAGAAGTGCATTTGCAAAAGGGCCTAGGTTCAGAGTGTTCATACAGCTCCTTGACAATGGTAATAGATCAATAGAGTACCACGAGTAGATGATATTTCCAGAGGAAGCCATAGCACCTCAATATATCTTGTCAGGATGGCCGAGTGGTCTAAGGCGCCAGACTCAAGAGCTGTTTCTTCACATTGTGTGGGTGTTCTGGTCTCCAAATGGAGGCGTGGGTTCAAATCCCACTTCTGACAATCTGTTTACACATTTAGCTTGAACTACAATCACCACTCCCGCTGTGTTTTCATGCTACCATGTCACCGACAAAAAAACATGAAAAAAAATCCAAAAACTTTGCACATCCTACATAAAGATCAAATTCTTGAGGAAAATCTGCTAGACCATGCTGTTAAATCTGTCATTTAAAGTGACACTTTAGTCAGAAAAGTAAGTCCTGCTACATCTCTTCCGGTTGTCCCATTTTGCATATATACTCATGTAAAACATTTAAAAATATGGTTCTATACACTTTGAAATCCAGTAATACGCTGTTTCAACCTGCTCTGCACATACTCAGTTGCTCTCCCATTTTAGGCATATTTAAGTTATGACACCAGCCATTTGATGATTTGATAGTTTGGTTGAGAACACAAGCAAATGGGACAGTTATCAATCCCGGGATTCCAGGCATGTAACTGTGTTTTGAAACCCTTAAATCAATTGGTTTACTTCCACTTTATGATTTACTTCTGTTTGGAGGCTCTGGGCTTCAGCAAATTGGAAGCCTCCAGCAAGAAGCACGTTGTTATGGCTAAAGCAAGAATTTACGAGTGAAGGTCACAGGAAGGAACTGGAAAGCAGCATAGAAAACGACCACGAAGGGACTCGAACCCTCAATCTTCTGATCCGAAGTCAGACGCCTTATCCATTAGGCCACGCGGTCTGCCACAAGGACATGATTCTGGTTTGTGGCACCCGGATCAACCAAACACTCGAAGATCACCTGGGACATCTTCTACTTTTTTTGCTCAAGGAGATTTGGTAGAAAGGATCTGAAATGTATGACTTGGTGCAAGGTCATGCTTTAAGAAGTGCATTTGCAAAAGGGCCTAGGTTCAGAGTGTTCATACAGCTCCTTGACAATGGTAATAGATCAATAGAGTACCACGAGTAGATGATATTTCCAGAGGAAGCCATAGCACCTCAATATATCTTGTCAGGATGGCCGAGTGGTCTAAGGCGCCAGACTCAAGAGCTGTTTCTTCACATTGTGTGGGTGTTCTGGTCTCCAAATGGAGGCGTGGGTTCAAATCCCACTTCTGACAATCTGTTTACACATTTAGCTTGAACTACAATCACCACTCCCGCTGTGTTTTCATGCTACCATGTCACCGACAAAAAAACATGAAAAAAAATCCAAAAACTTTGCACATCCTACATAAAGATCAAATTCTTGAGGAAAATCTGCTAGACCATGCTGTTAAATCTGTCATTTAAAGTGCAACTTTAGTCAGAAAAGTAAGTCCTGCTACATCTCTTCCGGTTGTCCCATTTTGCATATATACTCATGTAAAACATTAAAAAATAGGCTTCTATACACTTTGAAATCCAGTAATACGCTGTTTCAACCTGCTCTGCACATACTCAGTTGCTCTCCCATTTTAGGCATATTTAAGTTATGACACCAGCCATTTGATGATTTGATAGTTTGGTTGAGAACACAAGCAAATGGGACAGTTATCAATCCCGGGATTCCAGGCATGTAACTGTGTTTTGAAACCCTTAAATCAATTGGTTTACTTCCACTTTATGATTTACTTCTGTTTGGAGGCTCTGGGCTTCAGCAAATTGGAAGCCTCCAGCAAGAAGCACGTTGTTATGGCTAAAGCAAGAATTTACGAGTGAAGGTCACAGGAAGGAACTGGAAAGCAGCATAGAAAACGACCACGAAGGGACTCGAACCCTCAATCTTCTGATCCGAAGTCAGACGCCTTATCCATTAGGCCACGCGGTCTGCCACAAGGACATGATTCTGGTTTGTGGCGCCCGGATCAACCAAACACTCGAAGATCACCTGGGACATCTTCTACTTTTTTTGCTCAAGGAGATTTGGTAGAAAGGATCTGAAATGTATGACTTGGTGCAAGGTCATGCTTTAAGAAGTGCATTTGCAAAAGGGCCTAGGTTCAGAGTGTTCATACAGCTCCTTGACAATGGTAATAGATCAATAGAGTACCACGAGTAGATGATATTTCCAGAGGAAGCCATAGCACCTCAATATATCTTGTCAGGATGGCCGAGTGGTCTAAGGCGCCAGACTCAAGAGCTGTTTCTTCACATTGTGTGGGTGTTCTGGTCTCCAAATGGAGGCGTGGGTTCAAATCCCACTTCTGACAATCTGTTTACACATTTAGCTTGAACTACAATCACCACTCCCGCTGTGTTTTCATGCTACCATGTCACCGACAAAAAAACATGAAAAAAAATCCAAAAACTTTGCACATCCTACATAAAGATCAAATTCTTGAGGAAAATCTGCTAGACCATGCTGTTAAATCTGTCATTTAAAGTGACACTTTAGTCAGAAAAGTAAGTCCTGCTACATCTCTTCCGGTTGTCCCATTTTGCATATATACTCATGTAAAACATTAAAAAATATGCTTCTATACACTTTGAAATCCAGTAATACGCTGTTTCAACCTGCTCTGCACATACTCAGTTGCTCTCCCATTTTAGGCATATTTAAGTTATGACACCAGCCATTTGATGATTTGATAGTTTGGTTGAGAACACAAGCAAATGGGACAGTTATCAATCCCGGGATTCCAGGCATGTAACTGTGTTTTGAAACCCTTAAATCAATTGGTTTACTTCCACTTTATGATTTACTTCTGTTTGGAGGCTCTGGGCTTCAGCAAATTGGAAGCCTCCAGCAAGAAGCACGTTGTTATGGCTAAAGCAAGAATTTACGAGTGAAGGTCACAGGAAGGAACTGGAAAGCAGCATAGAAAACAACCACGAAAGGACTCGAACGCTCAATCTTCTGATCCGAAGCCTTACGCCTTATCCATTAGGCCACGCGGTCTGCCACAAGGACATGATTCTGGTTTGTGGCGCCCGGATCAACCAAACAGTCGAAGATCACCTGGGACATCTTCTACTTTTTTTGCTCAAGGAGATTTGGTAGAAAGGATCTGAAATGTATGACTTGGTGCAAGGTCATGCTTTAAGAAGTGCATTTGCAAAAGGGCCTAGGTTCAGAGTGTTCATACAGCTCCTTGACAATGGTAATAGATCAATAGAGTACCACGAGTAGATGATATTTCCAGAGGAAGCCATAGCACCTCACTATATCTTGTCAGGATGGCCGAGTGGTCTAAGGCGCCAGACTCAAGAGCTGTTTCTTCACATTGTGTGGGTGTTCTGGTCTCCAAATGGAGGCGTGGGTTCAAATCCCACTTCTGACAATCTGTTTACACATTTAGCTTGAACTACAATCACCACTCCCGCTGTGTTTTCATGCTACCATGTCACCGACAAAAAAACATGAAAAAAAATCCAAAAACTTTGCACATCCTACATAAAGATCAAATTCTTGAGGAAAATCTGCTAGACCATGCTGTTAAATCTGTCATTTAAAGTGACACTTTAGTCAGAAAAGTAACTCCTGCTACATCTCTTCCGGTTGTCCCATTTTGCATATATACTCATGTAAAACATTAAAAAATATGCTTCTATACACTTTGAAATCCAGTAATACGCTGTTTCAACCTGCTCTGCACATACTCAGTTGCTCTCCCATTTTAGGCATATTTAAGTTATGACACCAGCCATTTGATGATTTGATAGTTTGGTTGAGAACACAAGCAAATGGGACAGTTATCAATCCCGGGATTCCAGGCATGTAACTGTGTTTTGAAACCCTTAAATCAATTGGTTTACTTCCACTTTATGATTTACTTCTGTTTGGAGGCTCTGGGCTTCAGCAAATTGGAAGCCTCCAGCAAGAAGCACGTTGTTATGGCTAAAGCAAGAATTTACGAGTGAAGGTCACAGGAAGGAACTGGAAAGCAGCATAGAAAACGACCACGAAGGGACTCGAACCCTCAATCTTCTGATCCGAAGTCAGACGCCTTATCCATTAGGCCACGCGGTCTGCCACAAGGACATGATTCTGGTTTGTGGCACCCGGATCAACCAAACACTCGAAGATCACCTGGGACATCTTCTACTTTTTTTGCTCAAGGAGATTTGGTAGAAAGGATCTGAAATGTATGACTTGGTGCAAGGTCATGCTTTAAGAAGTGCATTTGCAAAAGGGCCTAGGTTCAGAGTGTTCATACAGCTCCTTGACAATGGTAATAGATCAATAGAGTACCACGAGTAGATGATATTTCCAGAGGAAGCCATAGCACCTCAATATATCTTGTCAGGATGGCCGAGTGGTCTAAGGCGCCAGACTCAAGAGCTGTTTCTTCACATTGTGTGGGTGTTCTGGTCTCCAAATGGAGGCGTGGGTTCAAATCCCACTTCTGACAATCTGTTTACACATTTAGCTTGAACTACAATCACCACTCCCGCTGTGTTTTCATGCTACCATGTCACCGACAAAAAAACATGAAAAAAAATCCAAAAACTTTGCACATCCTACATAAAGATCAAATTCTTGAGGAAAATCTGCTAGACCATGCTGTTAAATCTGTCATTTAAAGTGCAACTTTAGTCAGAAAAGTAAGTCCTGCTACATCTCTTCCGGTTGTCCCATTTTGCATATATACTCATGTAAAACATTAAAAAATATGCTTCTATACACTTTGAAATCCAGTAATACGCTGTTTCAACCTGCTCTGCACATACTCAGTTGCTCTCCCATTTTAGGCATATTTAAGTTATGACACCAGCCATTTGATGATTTGATAGTTTGGTTGAGAACACAAGCAAATGGGACAGTTATCAATCCCGGGATTCAAGGCATGTAACTGTGTTTTGAAACCCTTAAATCAATTGGTTTACTTCCACTTTATGATTTACTTCTGTTTGGAGGCTCTGGGCTTCAGCAAATTGGAAGCCTCCAGCAAGAAGCACGTTGTTATGGCTAAAGCAAGAATTTACGAGTGAAGGTCACAGGAAGGAACTGGAAAGCATCATAGAAAACGACCACGAAGGGACTCGAACCCTCAATCTTCTGATCCGAAGTCAGACGCCTTATCCATTAGGCCACGCGGTCTGCCACAAGGACATGATTCTGGTTTGTGGCGCCCGGATCAACCAAACAGTCGAAGATCACCTGGGACATCTTCTACTTTTTTTGCTCAAGGAGATTTGGTAGAAAGGATCTGAAATGTATGACTTGGTGCAAGGTCATGCTTTAAGAAGTGCATTTGCAAAAGGGCCTAGGTTCAGAGTGTTCATACAGCTCCTTGACAATGGTAATAGATCAATAGAGTACCACGAGTAGATGATATTTCCAGAGGAAGCCATAGCACCTCAATATATCTTGTCAGGATGGCCGAGTGGTCTAAGGCGCCAGACTCAAGAGCTGTTTCTTCACATTGTGTGGGTGTTCTGGTCTCCAAATGGAGGCGTGGGTTCAAATCCCACTTCTGACAATCTGTTTACACATTTAGCTTGAACTACAATCACCACTCCTGCTGTGTTTTCATGCTACCATGTCACCGACAAAAAAACATGAAAAAAAATCCAAAAACTTTGCACATCCTACATAAAGATCAAATTCTTGAGGAAAATCTGCTAGACCATGCTGTTAAATCTGTCATTTAAAGTGACACTTTAGTCAGAAAAGTAAGTCCTGCTACATCTCTTCCGGTTGTCCCATTTTGCATATATACTCATGTAAAACATTTAAAAATATGGTTCTATACACTTTGAAATCCAGTAATACGCTGTTTCAACCTGCTCTGCACATACTCAGTTGCTCTCCCATTTTAGGCATATTTAAGTTATCACACCAGCCATTTGATGATTTGATAGTTTGGTTGAGAACACAAGCAAATGGGACAGTTATCAATCCCGGGATTCCAGGCATGTAACTGTGTTTTGAAACCCTTAAATCAATTGGTTTACTTCCACTTTATGATTTACTTCTGTTTGGAGGCTCTGGGCTTCAGCAAATTGGAAGCCTCCAGCAAGAAGCACGTTGTTATGGCTAAAGCAAGAATTTACGAGTGAAGGTCACAGGAAGGAACTGGAAAGCAGCATAGAAAACGACCAAGAAGGGACTCGAACCCTCAATCTTCTGATCCGAAGTCAGACGCCTTATCCATTAGGCCACGCGGGCTGCCACAAGGACATGATTCTGGTTTGTGGCACCCGGATCAACCAAACACTCGAAGATCACCTGGGACATCTTCTACTTTTTTTGCTCAAGGAGATTTGGTAGAAAGGATCTGAAATGTATGACTTGGTGCAAGGTCATGCTTTAAGAAGTGCATTTGCAAAAGGGCCTAGGTTCAGAGTGTTCATACAGCTCCTTGACAATGGTAATAGATCTTGTCAGGATGGCCGAGTGGTCTAAGGCGCCAGACTCAAGAGCTGTTTCTTCACATTGTGTGGGTGTTCTGGTCTCCAAATGGAGGCGTGGGTTCAAATCCCACTTCTGACAATCTGTTTACACATTTAGCTTGAACTACAATCACCACTCCCGCTGTGTTTTCATGCTACCATGTCACCGACAAAAAAACATGAAAAAAAATCCAAAAACGTTGCACATCCTACATAAAGATCAAATTCTTGAGGAAAATCTGCTAGACCATGCTGTTAAATCTGTCATTTAAAGTGACACTTTAGTCAGAAAAGTAAGTCCTGCTACATCTCTTCCGGTTGTCCCATTTTGCATATATACTCATGTAAAACATTAAAAAATATGCTTCTATACACTTTGAAATCCAGTAATACGCTGTTTCAACCTGCTCTGCACATACTCAGTTGCTCTCCCATTTTAGGCATATTTAAGTTATGACACCAGCCATTTGATGATTTGATAGTTTGGTTGAGAACACAAGCAAATGGGACAGTTATCAATCCCGGGATTCAAGGCATGTAACTGTGTTTTGAAACCCTTAAATCAATTGGTTTACTTCCACTTTATGATTTACTTCTGTTTGGAGGCTCTGGGCTTCAGCAAATTGGAAGCCTCCAGCAAGAAGCACGTTGTTATGGCTAAAGCAAGAATTTACGAGTGAAGGTCACAGGAAGGAACTGGAAAGCAGCATAGAAAACGACCACGAAGGGACTCGAACACTCAATCTTCTGATCCGAAGTCAGACGCCTTATCCATTAGGCCACGCGGTCTCCCACAAGGACATGATTCTGGTTTGTGGCACCCGGATCAACCAAACAGTCGAAGATCACCTGGGACATCTTCTACTTTTTTTGCTCAAGGAGATTTGGTAGAAAGGATCTGAAATGTATGACTTGGTGCAAGGTCATGCTTTAAGAAGTGCATTTGCAAAAGGGCCTAGGTTCAGAGTGTTCATACAGCTCCTTGACAATGGTAATAGATCAATAGAGTACCACGAGTAGATGATATTTCCAGAGGAAGCCATAGCACCTCAATATATCTTGTCAGGATGGCCGAGTGGTCTAAGGCGCCTGACTCAAGAGCTGTTTCTTCACATTGTGTGGGTGTTCTGGTCTCCAAATGGAGGCGTGGGTTCAAATCCCACTTCTGACAATCTGTTTACACATTTAGCTTGAACTACAATCACCACTCCCGCTGTGTTTTCATGCTACCATGTCACCGACAAAAAAACATGAAAAAAAATCCAAAAACTTTGCACATCCTACATAAAGATCAAATTCTTGAGGAAACTCTGCTAGACCATGCTGTTAAATCTGTCATTTAAAGTGCAACTTTAGTCAGAAAAGTAAGTCCTGCTACATCTCTTCCGGTTGTCCCATTTTGCATATATACTCATGTAAAACATTAAAAAATATGCTTCTATACACTTTGAAATCCAGTAATACGCTGTTTCAACCTGCTCTGCACATACTCAGTTGCTCTCCCATTTTAGGCATATTTAAGTTATGACACTAGCCATTTGATGATTTGATAGTTTGGTTGAGAACACAAGCAAATGGGACAGTTATCAATCCCGGGATTCAAGGCATGTAACTGTGTTTTGAAACCCTTAAATCAATTGGTTTACTTCCACTTTATGATTTACTTCTGTTTGGAGGCTCTGGGCTTCAGCAAATTGGAAGCCTCCAGCAAGAAGCACGTTGTTATGGCTAAAGCAAGAATTTACGAGTGAAGGTCACAGGAAGGAACTGGAAAGCAGCATAGAAAACGACCACGAAGGGACTCGAACCCTCAATCTTCTGATCCGAAGTCAGACGCCTTATCCATTAGGCCACGCGGTCTGCCACAAGGACATGATTCTGGTTTGTGGCGCCCGGATCAACCAAACACTCGAAGATCACCTGGCACATCTTCTACATTTTTTGCTCAAGGAGATTTGGTAGAAAGGATCTGAAATGTATGACTTGGTGCAAGGTCATGCTTTAAGAAGTGCATTTGCAAAAGGGCCTAGGTTCAGAGTGTTCATACAGCTCCTTGACAATGGTAATAGATCAATAGAGTACCACGAGTAGATGATATTTCCAGAGGAAGCCATAGCACCTCAATATATCTTGTCAGGATGGCCGAGTGGTCTAAGGCGCCAGACTCAAGAGCTGTTTCTTCACATTGTGTGGGTGTTCTGGTCTCCAAATGGAGGCGTGGGTTCAAATCCCACTTCTGACAATCTGTTTACACATTTAGCTTGAACTACAATCACCACTCCTGCTGTGTTTTCATGCTACCATGTCACCAACAAAAAAACATGAAAAAAAATCCAAAAACTTTGCACATCCTACATAAAGATCAAATTCTTGAGGAAAATCTGCTAGACCATGCTGTTAAATCTGTCATTTAAAGTGACACTTTAGTCAGAAAAGTAAGTCCTGCTACATCTCTTCCGGTTGTCCCATTTTGCATATATACTCATGTAAAACATTAAAAAATATGCTTCTATACACTTTGAAATCCAGTAATACGCTGTTTCAACCTGCTCTGCACATACTCAGTTGCTCTCCCATTTTAGGCATATTTAAGTTATGACACCAGCCATTTGATGATTTGATAGTTTGGTTGAGAACACAAGCAAATGGGACAGTTATCAATCCCGGGATTCAAGGCATGTAACTGTGTTTTGAAACCCTTAAATCAATTGGTTTACTTCCACTTTACGATTTACTTCTGTTTGGAGGCTCTGGGCTTCAGCAAATTGGAAGCCTCCAGCAAGAAGCACGTTGTTATGGCTAAAGCAAGAATTTACGAGTGAAGGTCACAGGAAGGAACTGGAAAGCAGCATAGAAAACGACCACGAAGGGACTCGAACCCTCAATCTTCTGATCCGAAGTCAGACGCCTTATCCATTAGGCCACGCGGTCTGCCACAAGGACATGATTCTGGTTTGTGGCACCCGGATCAACCAAACAGTCGAAGATCACCTGGGACATCTTCTACTTTTTTTGCTCAAGGAGATTTGGTAGAAAGGATCTGAAATGTATGACTTGGTGCAAGGTCATGCTTTAAGAAGTGCATTTGCAAAAGGGCCTAGGTTCAGAGTGTTCATACAGCTCCTTGACAATGGTAATAGATCAATAGAGTACCACGAGTAGATGATATTTCCAGAGGAAGCCATAGCACCTCAATATATCTTGTCAGGATGGCCGAGTGGTCTAAGGCGCCAGACTCAAGAGCTGTTTCTTCACATTGTGTGGGTGTTCTGGTCTCCAAATGGAGGCGTGGGTTCAAATCCCACTTCTGACAATCTGTTTACACATTTAGCTTGAACTACAATCACCACTCCCGCTGTGTTTTCATGCTACCATGTCACCGACAAAAAAACATGAAAAAAAATCCAAAAACTTTGCACATCCTACATAAAGATCAAATTCTTGAGGAAACTCTGCTAGACCATGCTGTTAAATCTGTCATTTAAAGTGCAACTTTAGTCAGAAAAGTAAGTCCTGCTACATCTCTTCCGGTTGTCCCATTTTGCATATATACTCATGTAAAACATTAAAAAATATGCTTCTATACACTTTGAAATCCAGTAATACGCTGTTTCAACCTGCTCTGCACATACTCAGTTGCTCTCCCATTTTAGGCATATTTAAGTTATGACACCAGCCATTTGATGATTTGATAGTTTGGTTGAGAACACAAGCAAATGGGACAGTTATCAATCCCGGGATTCAAGGCATGTAACTGTGTTTTGAAACCCTTAAATCAATTGGTTTACTTCCACTTTATGATTTACTTCTGTTTGGAGGCTCTGGGCTTCAGCAAATTGGAAGCCTCCAGCAAGAAGCACGTTGTTATGGCTAAAGCAAGAATTTACGAGTGAAGGTCACAGGAAGGAACTGGAAAGCAGCATAGAAAACGACCACGAAGGGACTCGAACCCTCAATCTTCTGATCCGAAGTCAGACGCCTTAACCATTAGGCCACGCGGTCTGCCACAAGGACATGATTCTGGTTTGTGGCGCCCGGATCAACCAAACATTAACCCTTAAATCAATTGGTTTACTTCCACTTTATGATTTACTTCTGTTTGGAGGCTCTGGGCTTCAGCAAATTGGAAGCCTCCAGCAAGAAGCACTTTGTTATGGCTAAAGCAAGAATTTACGAGTGAAGGTCACAGGAAGGAACTGGAAAGCAGCATAGAAAACGACCTCGAAGGGACTCGAACCCTCAATCTTCTGATCCGAAGTCAGACGCCTTATCCATTAGGCCACGCGGTCTGCCACAAGGACATGATACTGGTTTGTGGCGCCCGGATCAACCAAACACTCGAAGATCACCTGGGACATCTTCTACATTTTTTGCTCAAGGAGATTTGGTAGAAAGGATCTGAAATGTATGACTTGGTGCAAGGTCATGCTTTAAGAAGTGCATTTGCAAAAGGGCCTAGGTTCAGAGTGTTCATACAGCTCCTTGACAATGGTAATAGATCAATAGAGTACCACGAGTAGATGATATTTCCAGAGGAAGCCATAGCACCTCAATATATCTTGTCAGGATGGCCGAGTGGTCTAAGGCGCCAGACTCAAGAGCTGTTTCTTCACATTGTGTGGGTGTTCTGGTCTCCAAATGGAGGCGTGGGTTCAAATCCCACTTCTGACAATCTGTTTACACATTTAGCTTGAACTACAATCACCACTCCCGCTGTGTTTTCATGCTACCATGTCACCGACAAAAAAACATGAAAAAAAATCCAAAAACTTTGCACATCCTACATAAAGATCAAATTCTTGAGGAAAATCTGCTAGACCATGCTGTTAAATCTGTCATTTAAAGTGACACTTTAGTCAGAAAAGTAAGTCCTGCTACATCTCTTCCGGTTGTCCCATTTTGCATATATACTCATGTAAAACATTTAAAAATATGGTTCTATACACTTTGAAATCCAGTAATACGCTGTTTCAACCTGCTCTGCACATACTCAGTTGCTCTCCCATTTTAGGCATATTTAAGTTATGACACCAGCCATTTGATGATTTGATAGTTTGGTTGAGAACACAAGCAAATGGGACAGTTATCAATCCCGGGATTCCAGGCATGTAACTGTGTTTTGAAACCCTTAAATCAATTGGTTTACTTCCACTTTATGATTTACTTCTGTTTGGAGGCTCTGGGCTTCAGCAAATTGGAAGCCTCCAGCAAGAAGCACTTTGTTATGGCTAAAGCAAGAATTTACGAGTGAAGGTCACAGGAAGGAACTGGAAAGCAGCATAGAAAACGACCTCGAAGGGACTCGAACCCTCAATCTTCTGATCCGAAGTCAGACGCCTTATCCATTAGGCCACGCGGTCTGCCACAAGGACATGATACTGGTTTGTGGCGCCCGGATCAACCAAACACTCGAAGATCACCTGGGACATCTTCTACATTTTTTGCTCAAGGAGATTTGGTAGAAAGGATCTGAAATGTATGACTTGGTGCAAGGTCATGCTTTAAGAAGTGCATTTGCAAAAGGGCCTAGGTTCAGAGTGTTCATACAGCTCCTTGACAATGGTAATAGATCAATAGAGTACCACGAGTAGATGATATTTCCAGAGGAAGCCATAGCACCTCAATATATCTTGTCAGGATGGCCGAGTGGTCTAAGGCGCCAGACTCAAGAGCTGTTTCTTCACATTGTGTGGGTGTTCTGGTCTCCAAATGGAGGCGTGGGTTCAAATCCCACTTCTGACAATCTGTTTACACATTTAGCTTGAACTACAATCACCACTCCCGCTGTGTTTTCATGCTACCATGTCACCGACAAAAAAACATGAAAAAAAATCCAAAAACTTTGCACATCCTACATAAAGATCAAATTCTTGAGGAAAATCTGCTAGACCATGCTGTTAAATCTGTCATTTAAAGTGACACTTTAGTCAGAAAAGTAAGTCCTGCTACATCTCTTCCGGTTGTCCCATTTTGCATATATACTCATGTAAAACATTTAAAAATATGCTTCTATACACTTTGAAATCCAGTAATACGCTGTTTCAACCTGCTCTGCACATACTCAGTTGCTCTCCCATTTTAGGCATATTTAAGTTATGACACCAGCCATTTGATGATTTGATAGTTTGGTTGAGAACACAAGCAAATGGGACAGTTATCAATCCCGGGATTCAAGGCATGTAACTGTGTTTTGAAACCCTTAAATCAATTGGTTTACTTCCACTTTATGATTTACTTCTGTTTGGAGGCTCTGGGCTTCAGCAAATTGGAAGCCTCCAGCAAGAAGCACGTTGTTATGGCTAAAGCAAGAATTTACGAGTGAAGGTCACAGGAAGGAACTGGAAAGCAGCATAGAAAACGACCACGAAGGGACTCGAACCCTCAATCTTCTGATCCGAAGTCAGACGCCTTATCCATTAGGCCACGCGGTCTGCCACAAGGACATGATTCTGGTTTGTGGCACCCGGATCAACCAAACAGTCGAAGATCACCTGGGACATCTTCTACTTTTTTTGCTCAAGGAGATTTGGTAGAAAGGATCTGAAATGTATGACTTGGTGCAAGGTCATGCTTTAAGAAGTGCATTTGCAAAAGGGCCTAGGTTCAGAGTGTTCATACAGCTCCTTGACAATGGTAATAGATCAATAGAGTACCACGAGTAGATGATATTTCCAGAGGAAGCCATAGCACCTCAATATATCTTGTCAGGATGGCCGAGTGGTCTAAGGCGCCAGACTCAAGAGCTGTTTCTTCACATTGTGTGGGTGTTCTGGTCTCCAAATGGAGGCGTGGGTTCAAATCCCACTTCTGACAATCTGTTTACACATTTAGCTTGAACTACAATCACCACTCCCGCTGTGTTTTCATGCTACCATGTCACCGACAAAAAAACATGAAAAAAAATCCAAAAACTTTGCACATCCTACATAAAGATCAAATTCTTGAGGAAACTCTGCTAGACCATGCTGTTAAATCTGTCATTTAAAGTGCAACTTTAGTCAGAAAAGTAAGTCCTGCTACATCTCTTCCGGTTGTCCCATTTTGCATATATACTCATGTAAAACATTTAAAAATATGGTTCTATACACTTTGAAATCCAGTAATACGCTGTTTCAACCTGCTCTGCACATACTCAGTTGCTCTCCCATTTTAGGCATATTTAAGTTATGACACCAGCCATTTGATGATTTGATAGTTTGGTTGAGAACACAAGCAAATGGGACAGTTATCAATCCCGGGATTCAAGGCATGTAACTGTGTTTTGAAACCCTTAAATCAATTGGTTTACTTCCACTTTATGATTTACTTCTGTTTGGAGGCTCTGGGCTTCAGCAAATTGGAAGCCTCCAGCAAGAAGCACGTTGTTATGGGTAAAGCAAGAATTTACGAGTGAAGGTCACAGGAAGGAACTGGAAAGCAGCATAGAAAACGACCACGAAGGGACTCGAACCCTCAATCTTCTGATCCGAAGTCAGACGCCTTATCCATTAGGCCACGCGGTCTGCCACAAGGACATGATTCTGGTTTGTGGCGCCCGGATCAACCAAACACTCGAAGATCACCTGGGACATCTTCTACATTTTTTGCTCAAGGAGATTTGGTAGAAAGGATCTGAAATGTATGACTTGGTGCAAGGTCATGCTTTAAGAAGTGCATTTGCAAAAGGGCCTAGGTTCAGAGTGTTCATACAGCTCCTTGACAATGGTAATAGATCAATAGAGTACCACGAGTAGATGATATTTCGAGAGGAAGCCATAGCACCTCAATATATCTTGTCAGGATGGCCGAGTGGTCTAAGGCGCCAGACTCAAGAGCTGTTTCTTCACATTGTGTGGGTCTTCTGGTCTCCAAATGGAGGCGTGGGTTCAAATCCCACTTCTGACAATCTGTTTACACATTTAGCTTGAACTACAATCACCACTCCCGCTGTGTTTTCATGCTACCATGTCACCGACAAAAAAACATGAAAAAAAATCCAAAAACTTTGCACATCCTACATAAAGATCAAATTCTTGAGGAAAATCTGCTAGACCATGCTGTTAAATCTGTCATTTAAAGTGCAACTTTAGTCAGAAAAGTAAGTCCTGCTACATCTCTTCCGGTTGTCCCATTTTGCATATATACTCATGTAAAACATTTAAAAATATGCTTCTATACACTTTGAAATCCAGTAATACGCTGTTTCAACCTGCTCTGCACATACTCAGTTGCTCTCCCATTTTAGGCATATTTAAGTTATGACACCAGCCATTTGATGATTTGATAGTTTGGTTGAGAACACAAGCAAATGGGACAGTTATCAATCCCGGGATTCAAGGCATGTAACTGTGTTTTGAAACCCTTAAATCAATTGGTTTACTTCCACTTTATGATTTACTTCTGTTTGGAGGCTCTGGGCTTCAGCAAATTGGAAGCCTCCAGCAAGAAGCACGTTGTTATGGCTAAAGCAAGAATTTACGAGTGAAGGTCACAGGAAGGAACTGGAAAGCAGCATAGAAAACGACCACGAAGGGACTCGAACCCTCAATCTTCTGATCCGAAGTCAGACGCCTTATCCATTAGGCCACGCGGTCTGCCACAAGGACATGATTCTGGTTTGTGGCGCCCGGATCAACCAAACACTCGAAGATCACCTGGGACATCTTCTACATTTTTTGCTCAAGGAGATTTGGTAGAAAGGATCTGAAATGTATGACTTGGTGCAAGGTCATGCTTTAAGAAGTGCATTTGCAAAAGGGCCTAGGTTCAGAGTGTTCATACAGCTCCTTGACAATGGTAATAGATCAATAGAGTACCACGAGTAGATGATATTTCCAGAGGAAGCCATAGCACCTCAATATATCTTGTCAGGATGGCCGAGTGGTCTAAGGCGCCAGACTCAAGAGCTGTTTCTTCACATTGTGTGGGTGTTCTGGTCTCCAAATGGAGGCGTGGGTTCAAATCCCACTTCTGACAATCTGTTTACACATTTAGCTTGAACTACAATCACCACTCCCGCTGTGTTTTCATGCTACCATGTCACCGACAAAAAAACATGAAAAAAAATCCAAAAACTTTGCACATCCTACATAAAGATCAAATTCTTGAGGAAAATCTGCTAGACCATGCTGTTAAATCTGTCATTTAAAGTGCAACTTTAGTCAGAAAAGTAAGTCCTGCTACATCTCTTCCGGTTGTCCCATTTTGCATATATACTCATGTAAAACATTTAAAAATATGGTTCTATACACTTTGAAATCCAGTAATACGCTGTTTCAACCTGCTCTGCACATACTCAGTTGCTCTCCCATTTTAGGCATATTTAAGTTATGACACCAGCCATTTGATGATTTGATAGTTTGGTTGAGAACACAAGCAAATGGGACAGTTATCAATCCCGGGATTCCAGGCATGTAACTGTGTTTTGAAACCCTTAAATCAATTGGTTTACTTCCACTTTATGATTTACTTCTGTTTGGAGGCTCTGGGCTTCAGCAAATTGGAAGCCTCCAGCAAGAAGCACTTTGTTATGGCTAAAGCAAGAATTTACGAGTGAAGGTCACAGGAAGGAACTGGAAAGCAGCATAGAAAACGACCACGAAGGGACTCAAACCCTCAATCTTCTGATCCGAAGTCAGACGCCTTATCCATTAGGCCACGCGGTCTGCCACAAGGACATGATTCTGGTTTGTGGCGCCCGGATCAACCAAACACTCGAAGATCACCTGGGACATCTTCTACATTTTTTGCTCAAGGAGATTTGGTAGAAAGGATCTGAAATGTATGACTTGGTGCAAGGTCATGCTTTAAGAAGTGCATTTGCAAAAGGGCCTAGGTTCAGAGTGTTCATACAGCTCCTTGACAATGGTAATAGATCAATAGAGTACCACGAGTAGATGATATTTCCAGAGGAAGCCATAGCACCTCAATATATCTTGTCAGGATGGCCGAGTGGTCTAAGGCGCCAGACTCAAGAGCTGTTTCTTCACATTGTGTGGGTGTTCTGGTCTCCAAATGGAGGCGTGGGTTCAAATCCCACTTCTGACAATCTGTTTACACATTTAGCTTGAACTACAATCACCACTCCCGCTGTGTTTTCATGCTACCATGTCACCGACAAAAAAACATGAAAAAAAATCCAAAAACTTTGCACATCCTACATAAAGATCAAATTCTTGAGGAAAATCTGCTAGACCATGCTGTTAAATCTGTCATTTAAAGTGCAACTTTAGTCAGAAAAATAAGTCCTGCTACATCTCTTCCGGTTGTCCCATTTTGCATATATACTCATGTAAAACATTTAAAAATATGCTTCTATACACTTTGAAATCCAGTAATACGCTGTTTCAACCTGCTCTGCACATACTCAGTTGCTCTCCCATTTTAGGCATATTTAAGTTATGACACCAGCCATTTGATGATTTGATAGTTTGGTTGAGAACACAAGCAAATGGGACAGTTATCAATCCCGGGATTCCAGGCATGTAACTGTGTTTTGAAACCCTTAAATCAATTGGTTTACTTCCACTTTACGATTTACTTCTGTTTGGAGGCTCTGGGCTTCAGCAAATTGGAAGCCTCCAGCAAGAAGCACTTTGTTATGGCTAAAGCAAGAATTTACGAGTGAAGGTCACAGGAAGGAACTGGAAAGCAGCATAGAAAACGACCACGAAGGGACTCGAACCCTCAATCTTCTGATCCGAAGTCAGACGCCTTATCCATTAGGCCACGCGGTCTGCCACAAGGACATGATTCTGGTTTGTGGCGCCCGGATCAACCAAACACTCGAAGATCACCTGGGACATCTTCTACTTTTTTTGCTCAAGGAGATTTGGTAGAAAGGATCTGAAATGTATGACTTGGTGCAAGGTCATGCTTTAAGAAGTGCATTTGCAAAAGGGCCTAGGTTCAGAGTGTTCATACAGCTCCTTGACAATGGTAATAGATCAATAGAGTACCACGAGTAGATGATATTTCCAGAGGAAGCCATAGCACCTCAATATATCTTGTCAGGATGGCCGAGTGGTCTAAGGCGCCAGACTCAAGAGCTGTTTCTTCACATTGTGTGGGTGTTCTGGTCTCCAAATGGAGGCGTGGGTTCAAATCCCACTTCTGACAATCTGTTTACACATTTAGCTTGAACTACAATCACCACTCCCGCTGTGTTTTCATGCTACCATGTCACCGACAAAAAAACATGAAAAAAAATCCAAAAACTTTGCACATCCTACATAAAGATCAAATTCTTGAGGAAAATCTGCTAGACCATGCTGTTAAATCTGTCATTTAAAGTGACACTTTAGTCAGAAAAGTAAGTCCTGCTACATCTCTTCCGGTTGTCCCATTTTGCATATATACTCATGTAAAACATTTAAAAATATGGTTCTATACACTTTGAAATCCAGTAATACGCTGTTTCAACCTGCTCTGCACATACTCAGTTGCTCTCCCATTTTAGGCATATTTAAGTTATGACACCAGCCATTTGATGATTTGATAGTTTGGTTGAGAACACAAGCAAATGGGACAGTTATCAATCCCGGGATTCCAGGCATGTAACTGTGTTTTGAAACCCTTAAATCAATTGGTTTACTTCCACTTTATGATTTACTTCTGTTTGGAGGCTCTGGGCTTCAGCAAATTGGAAGCCTCCAGCAAGAAGCACGTTGTTATGGCTAAAGCAAGAATTTACGAGTGAAGGTCACAGGAAGGAACTGGAAAGCAGCATAGAAAACAACCACGAAAGGACTCGAACGCTCAATCTTCTGATCCGAAGCCTTACGCCTTATCCATTAGGCCACGCGGTCTGCCACAAGGACATGATTCTGGTTTGTGGCGCCCGGATCAACCAAACAGTCGAAGATCACCTGGGACATCTTCTACTTTTTTTGCTCAAGGAGATTTGGTAGAAAGGATCTGAAATGTATGACTTGGTGCAAGGTCATGCTTTAAGAAGTGCATTTGCAAAAGGGCCTAGGTTCAGAGTGTTCATACAGCTCCTTGACAATGGTAATAGATCAATAGAGTACCACGAGTAGATGATATTTCCAGAGGAAGCCATAGCACCTCAATATATCTTGTCAGGATGGCCGAATGGTCTAAGGCGCCAGACTCAAGAGCTGTTTCTTCACATTGGGTGGGTGTTCTGGTCTCCAAATGGAGGCGTGGGTTCAAATCCCACTTCTGACAATCTGTTTACACATTTAGCTTGAACTACAATCACCACTCCCGCTGTGTTTTCATGCTACCATGTCACCGACAAAAAAACATGAAAAAAAATCCAAAAACTTTGCACATCCTACATAAAGATCAAATTCTTGAGGAAAATCTGCTAGACCATGCTGTTAAATCTGTCATTTAAAGTGACACTTTAGTCAGAAAAGTAAGTCCTGCTACATCTCTTCCGGTTGTCCCATTTTGCATATATACTCATGTAAAACATTAAAAAATATGCTTCTATACACTTTGAAATCCAGTAATACGCTGTTTCAACCTGCTCTGCACATACTCAGTTGCTCTCCCATTTTAGGCATATTTAAGTTATGACACCAGCCATTTGATGATTTGATAGTTTGGTTGAGAACACAAGCAAATGGGACAGTTATCAATCCCGGGATTCCAGGCATGTAACTGTGTTTTGAAACCCTTAAATCAATTGGTTTACTTCCACTTTATGATTTACTTCTGTTTGGAGGCTCTGGGCTTCAGCAAATTGGAAGCCTCCAGCAAGAAGCACGTTGTTATGGCTAAAGCAAGAATTTACGAGTGAAGGTCACAGGAAGGAACTGGAAAGCAGCATAGAAAACAACCACGAAAGGACTCGAACGCTCAATCTTCTGATCCGAAGCCTTACGCCTTATCCATTAGGCCACGCGGTCTGCCACAAGGACATGATTCTGGTTTGTGGCGCCCGGATCAACCAAACAGTCGAAGATCACCTGGGACATCTTCTACTTTTTTTGCTCAAGGAGATTTGGTAGAAAGGATCTGAAATGTATGACTTGGTGCAAGGTCATGCTTTAAGAAGTGCATTTGCAAAAGGGCCTAGGTTCAGAGTGTTCATACAGCTCCTTGACAATGGTAATAGATCAATAGAGTACCACGAGTAGATGATATTTCCAGAGGAAGCCATAGCACCTCAATATATCTTGTCAGGATGGCCGAGTGGTCTAAGGCGCCAGACTCAAGAGCTGTTTCTTCACATTGTGTGGGTGTTCTGGTCTCCAAATGGAGGCGTGTGTTCATATCCCACTTCTGACAATCTGTTTACACATTTAGCTTGAACTACAATCACCACTCCCGCTGTGTTTTCATGCTACCATGTCACCGACAAAAAAACATGAAAAAAAATCCAAAAACTTTGCACATCCTACATAAAGATCAAATTCTTGAGGAAAATCTGCTAGACCATGCTGTTAAATCTGTCATTTAAAGTGCAACTTTAGTCAGAAAAGTAAGTCCTGCTACATCTCTTCCGGTTGTCCCATTTTGCATATATACTCATGTAAAACATTTAAAAATATGGTTCTATACACTTTGAAATCCAGTAATACGCTGTTTCAACCTGCTCTGCACATACTCAGTTGCTCTCCCATTTTAGGCATATTTAAGTTATGACACCAGCCATTTGATGATTTGATAGTTTGGTTGAGAACACAAGCAAATGGGACAGTTATCAATCCCGGGATTCCAGGCATGTAACTGTGTTTTGAAACCCTTAAATCAATTGGTTTACTTCCACTTTATGATTTACTTCTGTTTGGAGGCTCTGGGCTTCAGCAAATTGGAAGCCTCCAGCAAGAAGCACGTTGTTATGGCTAAAGCAAGAATTTACGAGTGAAGGTCACAGGAAGGAACTGGAAAGCAGCATAGAAAACGACCACGAAGGGACTCGAACCCTCAATCTTCTGATCCGAAGTCAGACGCCTTATCCATTAGGCCACGCGGTCTGCCACAAGGACATGATTCTGGTTTGTGGCGCCCGGATCAACCAAACACTCGAAGATCACCTGGGACATCTTCTACTTTTTTTGCTCAAGGAGATTTGGTAGAAAGGATCTGAAATGTATGACTTGGTGCAAGGTCATGCTTTAAGAAGTGCATTTGCAAAAGGGCCTAGGTTCAGAGTGTTCATACAGCTCCTTGACAATGGTAATAGATCAATAGAGTACCACGAGTAGATGATATTTCCAGAGGAAGCCATAGCACCTCAATATATCTTGTCAGGATGGCCGAGTGGTCTAAGGCGCCAGACTCAAGAGCTGTTTCTTCACATTGTGTGGGTGTTCTGGTCTCCAAATGGAGGCGTGGGTTCAAATCCCACTTCTGACAATCAGTTTACACATTTAGCTTGAACTACAATCACCACTCCCGCTGTGTTTTCATGCTACCATGTCACCGACAAAAAAACATGAAAAAAAATCCAAAAACTTTGCACATCCTACATAAAGATCAAATTCTTGAGGAAAATCTGCTAGACCATGCTGTTAAATCTGTCATTTAAAGTGACACTTTAGTCAGAAAAGTAAGTCCTGCTACATCTCTTCCGGTTGTCCCATTTTGCATATATACTCATGTAAAACATTAAAAAATATGCTTCTATACACTTTGAAATCCAGTAATACGCTGTTTCAACCTGCTCTGCACATACTCAGTTGCTCTCCCATTTTAGGCATATTTAAGTTATGACACCAGCCATTTGATGATTTGATAGTTTGGTTGAGAACACAAGCAAATGGGACAGTTATCAATCCCGGGATTCAAGGCATGTAACTGTGTTTTGAAACCCTTAAATCAATTGGTTTACTTCCACTTTATGATTTACTTCTGTTTGGAGGCTCTGGGCTTCAGCAAATTGGAAGCCTCCAGCAAGAAGCACGTTGTTATGGCTAAAGCAAGAATTTACGAGTGAAGGTCACAGGAAGGAACTGGAAAGCAGCATAGAAAACGACCACGAAGGGACTCGAACCCTCAATCTTCTGATCCGAAGTCAGACGCTTTATCCATTAGGCCACGCGGTCTGCCACAAGGACATGATTCTGGTTTGTGGCGCCCGGATCAACCAAACAGTCGAAGATCACCTGGGACATCTTCTACTTTTTTTGCTCAAGGAGATTTGGTAGAAAGGATCTGAAATGTATGACTTGGTGCAAGGTCATGCTTTAAGAAGTGCATTTGCAAAAGGGCCTAGGTTCAGAGTGTTCATACAGCTCCTTGACAATAGTAATAGATCAATAGAGTACCACGAGTAGATGATATTTCCAGAGGAAGCCATAGCACCTCAATATATCTTGTCAGGATGGCCGAGTGGTCTAAGGCGCCAGACTCAAGAGCTGTTTCTTCACATTGTGTGGGTGTTCTGGTCTCCAAATGGAGGCGTGGGTTCAAATCCCACTTCTGACAATCTGTTTACACATTTAGCTTGAACTACAATCACCACTCCCGCTGTGTTTTCATGCTACCATGTCACCGACAAAAAAACATGAAAAAAAATCCAAAAACTTTGCACATCCTACATAAAGATCAAATTCTTGAGGAAAATCTGCTAGACCATGCTGTTAAATCTGTCATTTAAAGTGCAACTTTAGTCAGAAAAGTAAGTCCTGCTACATCTCTTCCGGTTGTCCCATTTTGCATATATACTCATGTAAAACATTTAAAAATATGCTTCTATACACTTTGAAATCCAGTAATACGCTGTTTCAACCTGCTCTGCACATACTCAGTTGCTCTCCCATTTTAGGCATATTTAAGTTATGACACCAGCCATTTGATGATTTGATAGTTTGGTTGAGAACACAAGCAAATGGGACAGTTATCAATCCCGGGATTCAAGGCATGTAACTGTGTTTTGAAACCCTTAAATCAATTGGTTTACTTCCACTTTATGATTTACTTCTGTTTGGAGGCTCTGGGCTTCAGCAAATTGGAAGCCTCCAGCAAGAAGCACGTTGTTATGGCTAAAGCAAGAATTTACGAGTGAAGGTCACAGGAAGGAACTGGAAAGCAGCATAGAAAACGACCACGAAGGGACTCGAACCCTCAATCTTCTGATCCGAAGTCAGACGCCTTATCCATTAGGCCACGCGGTCTGCCACAAGGACATGATTCTGGTTTGTGGCGCCCGGATCAACCAAACACTCGAAGATCACCTGGGACATCTTCTACATTTTTTGCTCAAGGAGATTTGGTAGAAAGGATCTGAAATGTATGACTTGGTGCAAGGTCATGCTTTAAGAAGTGCATTTGCAAAAGGGCCTAGGTTCAGAGTGTTCATACAGCTCCTTGACAATGGTAATAGATCAATAGAGTACCACGAGTAGATGATATTTCCAGAGGAAGCCATAGCACCTCAATATATCTTGTCAGGATGGCCGAGTGGTCTAAGGCGCCAGACTCAAGAGCTGTTTCTTCACATTGTGTGGGTGTTCTGGTCTCCAAATGGAGGCGTGGGTTCAAATCCCACTTCTGACAATCTGTTTACACATTTAGCTTGAACTACAATCACCACTCCCGCTGTGTTTTCATGCTACCATGTCACCGACAAAAAAACATGAAAAAAAATCCAAAAACTTTGCACATCCTACATAAAGATCAAATTCTTGAGGAAAATCTGCTAGACCATGCTGTTAAATCTGTCATTTAAAGTGACACTTTAGTCAGAAAAGTAAGTCCTGCTACATCTCTTCCGGTTGTCCCATTTTGCATATATACTCATGTAAAACATTAAAAAATATGCTTCTATACACTTTGAAATCCAGTAATACGCTGTTTCAACCTGCTCTGCACATACTCAGTTGCTCTCCCATTTTAGGCATATTTAAGTTATGACACCAGCCATTTGATGATTTGATAGTTTGGTTGAGAACACAAGCAAATGGGACAGTTATCAATCCCGGGATTCCAGGCATGTAACTGTGTTTTGAAACCCTTAAATCAATTGGTTTACTTCCACTTTATGATTTACTTCTGTTTGGAGGCTCTGGGCTTCAGCAAATTGGAAGCCTCCAGCAAGAAGCACGTTGTTATGGCTAAAGCAAGAATTTACGAGTGAAGGTCACAGGAAGGAACTGGAAAGCAGCATAGAAAACAACCACGAAAGGACTCGAACGCTCAATCTTCTGATCCGAAGCCTTACGCCTTATCCATTAGGCCACGCGGTCTGCCACAAGGACATGATTCTGGTTTGTGGCGCCCGGATCAACCAAACAGTCGAAGATCACCTGGGACATCTTCTACTTTTTTTGCTCAAGGAGATTTGGTAGAAAGGATCTGAAATGTATGACTTGGTGCAAGGTCATGCTTTAAGAAGTGCATTTGCAAAAGGGCCTAGGTTCAGAGTGTTCATACAGCTCCTTGACAATAGTAATAGATCAATAGAGTACCACGAGTAGATGATATTTCCAGAGGAAGCCATAGCACCTCAATATATCTTGTCAGGATGGCCGAGTGGTCTAAGGCGCCAGACTCAAGAGCTGTTTCTTCACATTGTGTGGGTGTTCTGGTCTCCAAATGGAGGCGTGGGTTCAAATCCCACTTCTGACAATCTGTTTACACATTTAGCTTGAACTACAATCACCACTCCCGCTGTGTTTTCATGCTACCATGTCACCGACAAAAAAACATGAAAAAAAATCCAAAAACTTTGCACATCCTACATAAAGATCAAATTCTTGAGGAAAATCTGCTAGACCATGCTGTTAAATCTGTCATTTAAAGTGACACTTTAGTCAGAAAAGTAAGTCCTGCTACATCTCTTCCGGTTGTCCCATTTTGCATATATACTCATGTAAAACATTTAAAAATATGCTTCTATACACTTTGAAATCCAGTAATACGCTGTTTCAACCTGCTCTGCACATACTCAGTTGCTCTCCCATTTTAGGCATATTTAAGTTATGACACCAGCCATTTGATGATTTGATAGTTTGGTTGAGAACACAAGCAAATGGGACAGTTATCAATCCCGGGATTCCAGGCATGTAACTGTGTTTTGAAACCCTTAAATCAATTGGTTTACTTCCACTTTATGATTTACTTCTGTTTGGAGGCTCTGGGCTTCAGCAAATTGGAAGCCTCCAGCAAGAAGCACGTTGTTATGGCTAAAGCAAGAATTTACGAGTGAAGGTCACAGGAAGGAACTGGAAAGCAGCATAGAGAACGACCACGAAGGGACTCGAACCCTCAATCTTCTGATCCGAAGTCAGACGCCTTATCCATTAGGCCACGCGGTCTGCCACAAGGACATGATTCTGGTTTGTGGCGCCCGGATCAACCAAACACTCGAAGATCACCTGGGACATCTTCTACTTTTTTTGCTCAAGGAGATTTGGTAGAAAGGATCTGAAATGTATGACTTGGTGCAAGGTCATGCTTTAAGAAGTGCATTTGCAAAAGGGCCTAGGTTCAGAGTGTTCATACAGCTCCTTGACAATGGTAATAGATCAATAGAGTACCACGAGTAGATGATATTTCCAGAGGAAGCCATAGCACCTCAATATATCTTGTCAGGATGGCCGAGTGGTCTAAGGCGCCAGACTCAAGAGCTGTTTCTTCACATTGTGTGGGTGTTCTGGTCTCCAAATGGAGGCGTGGGTTCAAATCCCACTTCTGACAATCTGTTTACACATTTAGCTTGAACTACAATCACCACTCCCGCTGTGTTTTCATGCTACCATGTCACCGACAAAAAAACATGAAAAAAAATCCAAAAACTTTGCACATCCTACATAAAGATCAAATTCTTGAGGAAAATCTGCTAGACCATGCTGTTAAATCTGTCATTTAAAGTGACACTTTAGTCAGAAAAGTAAGTCCTGCTACATCTCTTCCGGTTGTCCCATTTTGCATATATACTCATGTAAAACATTAAAAAATATGCTTCTATACACTTTGAAATCCAGTAATACGCTGTTTCAACCTGCTCTGCACATACTCAGTTGCTCTCCCATTTTAGGCATATTTAAGTTATGACACCAGCCATTTGATGATTTGATAGTTTGGTTGAGAACACAAGCAAATGGGACAGTTATCAATCCCGGGATTCAAGGCATGTAACTGTGTTTTGAAACCCTTAAATCAATTGGTTTACTTCCACTTTATGATTTACTTCTGTTTGGAGGCTCTGGGCTTCAGCAAATTGGAAGCCTCCAGCAAGAAGCACGTTGTTATGGCTAAAGCAAGAATTTACGAGTGAAGGTCACAGGAAGGAACTGGAAAGCAGCATAGAAAACGACCACGAAGGGACTCAAACCCTCAATCTTCTGATCCGAAGTCAGACGCCTTATCCATTAGGCCACGCGGTCTGCCACAAGGACATGATTCTGGTTTGTGGCGCCCGGATCAACCAAACACTCGAAGATCACCTGGGACATCTTCTACTTTTTTTGCTCAAGGAGATTTGGTAGAAAGGATCTGAAATGTATGACTTGGTGCAAGGTCATGCTTTAAGAAGTGCATTTGCAAAAGGGCCTAGGTTCAGAGTGTTCATACAGCTCCTTGACAATGGTAATAGATCAATAGAGTACCACGAGTAGATGATATTTCCAGAGGAAGCCATAGCACCTCAATATATCTTGTCAGGATGGCCGAGTGGTCTAAGGCGCCAGACTCAAGAGCTGTTTCTTCACATTGTGTGGGTGTTCTGGTCTCCAAATGGAGGCGTGGGTTCAAATCCCACTTCTGACAATCTGTTTACACATTTAGCTTGAACTACAATCACCACTCCCGCTGTGTTTTCATGCTACCATGTCACCGACAAAAAAACATGAAAAAAAATCCAAAAACTTTGCACATCCTACATAAAGATCAAATTCTTGAGGAAAATCTGCTAGACCATGCTGTTAAATCTGTCATTTAAAGTGACACTTTAGTCAGAAAAGTAAGTCCTGCTACATCTCTTCCGGTTGTCCCATTTTGCATATATACTCATGTAAAACATTAAAAAATATGCTTCTATACACTTTGAAATCCAGTAATACGCTGTTTCAACCTGCTCTGCACATACTCAGTTGCTCTCCCATTTTAGGCATATTTAAGTTATGACACCAGCCATTTGATGATTTGATAGTTTGGTTGAGAACACAAGCAAATGGGACAGTTATCAATCCCGGGATTCCAGGCATGTAACTGTGTTTTGAAACCCTTAAATCAATTGGTTTACTTCCACTTTATGATTTACTTCTGTTTGGAGGCTCTGGGCTTCAGCAAATTGGAAGCCTCCAGCAAGAAGCACGTTGTTATGGCTAAAGCAAGAATTTACGAGTGAAGGTCACAGGAAGGAACTGGAAAGCAGCATAGAAAACAACCACGAAAGGACTCGAACGCTCAATCTTCTGATCCGAAGCCTTACGCCTTATCCATTAGGCCACGCGGTCTGCCACAAGGACATGATTCTGGTTTGTGGCGCCCGGATCAACCAAACAGTCGAAGATCACCTGGGACATCTTCTACTTTTTTTGCTCAAGGAGATTTGGTAGAAAGGATCTGAAATGTATGACTTGGTGCAAGGTCATGCTTTAAGAAGTGCATTTGCAAAAGGGCCTAGGTTCAGAGTGTTCATACAGCTCCTTGACAATGGTAATAGATCAATAGAGTACCACGAGTAGATGATATTTCCAGAGGAAGCCATAGCACCTCAATATATCTTGTCAGGATGGCCGAGTGGTCTAAGGCGCCAGACTCAAGAGCTGTTTCTTCACATTGTGTGGGTGTTCTGGTCTCCAAATGGAGGCGTGGGTTCAAATCCCACTTCTGACAATCAGTTTACACATTTAGCTTGAACTACAATCACCACTCCCGCTGTGTTTTCATGCTACCATGTCACCGACAAAAAAACATGAAAAAAAATCCAAAAACTTTGCACATCCTACATAAAGATCAAATTCTTGAGGAAAATCTGCTAGACCATGCTGTTAAATCTGTCATTTAAAGTGACACTTTAGTCAGAAAAGTAAGTCCTGCTACATCTCTTCCGGTTGTCCCATTTTGCATATATACTCATGTAAAACATTAAAAAATATGCTTCTATACACTTTGAAATCCAGTAATACGCTGTTTCAACCTGCTCTGCACATACTCAGTTGCTCTCCCATTTTAGGCATATTTAAGTTATGACACCAGCCATTTGATGATTTGATAGTTTGGTTGAGAACACAAGCAAATGGGACAGTTATCAATCCCGGGATTCAAGGCATGTAACTGTGTTTTGAAACCCTTAAATCAATTGGTTTACTTCCACTTTATGATTTACTTCTGTTTGGAGGCTCTGGGCTTCAGCAAATTGGAAGCCTCCAGCAAGAAGCACGTTGTTATGGCTAAAGCAAGAATTTACGAGTGAAGGTCACAGGAAGGAACTGGAAAGCAGCATAGAAAACGACCACGAAGGGACTCGAACCCTCAATCTTCTGATCCGAAGTCAGACGCTTTATCCATTAGGCCACGCGGTCTGCCACAAGGACATGATTCTGGTTTGTGGCGCCCGGATCAACCAAACAGTCGAAGATCACCTGGGACATCTTCTACTTTTTTTGCTCAAGGAGATTTGGTAGAAAGGATCTGAAATGTATGACTTGGTGCAAGGTCATGCTTTAAGAAGTGCATTTGCAAAAGGGCCTAGGTTCAGAGTGTTCATACAGCTCCTTGACAATAGTAATAGATCAATAGAGTACCACGAGTAGATGATATTTCCAGAGGAAGCCATAGCACCTCAATATATCTTGTCAGGATGGCCGAGTGGTCTAAGGCGCCAGACTCAAGAGCTGTTTCTTCACATTGTGTGGGTGTTCTGGTCTCCAAATGGAGTCGTGGGTTCAAATCCCACTTCTGACAATCTGTTTACACATTTAGCTTGAACTACAATCACCACTCCCGCTGTGTTTTCATGCTACCATGTCACCGACAAAAAAACATGAAAAAAAATCCAAAAACTTTGCACATCCTACATAAAGATCAAATTCTTGAGGAAAATCTGCTAGACCATGCTGTTAAATCTGTCATTTAAAGTGCAACTTTAGTCAGAAAAGTAAGTCCTGCTACATCTCTTCCGGTTGTCCCATTTTGCATATATACTCACGTAAAACATTTAAAAATATGCTTCTATACACTTTGAAATCCAGTAATACGCTGTTTCAACCTGCTCTGCACATACTCAGTTGCTCTCCCATTTTAGGCATATTTAAGTTATGACACCAGCCATTTGATGATTTGATAGTTTGGTTGAGAACACAAGCAAATGGGACAGTTATCAATCCCGGGATTCCAGGCATGTAACTGTGTTTTGAAACCCTTAAATCAATTGGTTTACTTCCACTTTATGATTTACTTCTGTTTGGAGGCTCTGGGCTTCAGCAAATTGGAAGCCTCCAGCAAGAAGCACGTTGTTATGGCTAAAGCAAGAATTTACGAGTGAAGGTCACAGGAAGGAACTGGAAAGCAGCATAGAGAACGACCACGAAGGGACTCGAACCCTCAATCTTCTGATCCGAAGTCAGACGCCTTATCCATTAGGCCACGCGGTCTGCCACAAGGACATGATTCTGGTTTGTGGCGCCCGGATCAACCAAACACTCGAAGATCACCTGGGACATCTTCTACTTTTTTTGCTCAAGGAGATTTGGTAGAAAGGATCTGAAATGTATGACTTGGTGCAAGGTCATGCTTTAAGAAGTGCATTTGCAAAAGGGCCTAGGTTCAGAGTGTTCATACAGCTCCTTGACAATGGTAATAGATCAATAGAGTACCACGAGTAGATGATATTTCCAGAGGAAGCCATAGCACCTCAATATATCTTGTCAGGATGGCCGAGTGGTCTAAGGCGCCAGACTCAAGAGCTGTTTCTTCACATTGTGTGGGTGTTCTGGTCTCCAAATGGAGTCGTGGGTTCAAATCCCACTTCTGACAATCTGTTTACACATTTAGCTTGAACTACAATCACCACTCCCGCTGTGTTTTCATGCTACCATGTCACCGACAAAAAAACATGAAAAAAAATCCAAAAACTTTGCACATCCTACATAAAGATCAAATTCTTGAGGAAAATCTGCTAGACCATGCTGTTAAATCTGTCATTTAAAGTGCAACTTTAGTCAGAAAAGTAAGTCCTGCTACATCTCTTCCGGTTGTCCCATTTTGCATATATACTCACGTAAAACATTTAAAAATATGCTTCTATACACTTTGAAATCCAGTAATACGCTGTTTCAACCTGCTCTGCACATACTCAGTTGCTCTCCCATTTTAGGCATATTTAAGTTATGACACCAGCCATTTGATGATTTGATAGTTTGGTTGAGAACACAAGCAAATGGGACAGTTATCAATCCCGGGATTCCAGGCATGTAACTGTGTTTTGAAACCCTTAAATCAATTGGTTTACTTCCACTTTATGATTTACTTCTGTTTGGAGGCTCTGGGCTTCAGCAAATTGGAAGCCTCCAGCAAGAAGCACGTTGTTATGGCTAAAGCAAGAATTTACGAGTGAAGGTCACAGGAAGGAACTGGAAAGCAGCATAGAGAACGACCACGAAGGGACTCGAACCCTCAATCTTCTGATCCGAAGTCAGACGCCTTATCCATTAGGCCACGCGGTCTGCCACAAGGACATGATTCTGGTTTGTGGCGCCCGGATCAACCAAACACTCGAAGATCACCTGGGACATCTTCTACTTTTTTTGCTCAAGGAGATTTGGTAGAAAGGATCTGAAATGTATGACTTGGTGCAAGGTCATGCTTTAAGAAGTGCATTTGCAAAAGGGCCTAGGTTCAGAGTGTTCATACAGCTCCTTGACAATGGTAATAGATCAATAGAGTACCACGAGTAGATGATATTTCCAGAGGAAGCCATAGCACCTCAATATATCTTGTCAGGATGGCCGAGTGGTCTAAGGCGCCAGACTCAAGAGCTGTTTCTTCACATTGTGTGGGTGTTCTGGTCTCCAAATGGAGGCGTGGGTTCAAATCCCACTTCTGACAATCTGTTTACACATTTAGCTTGAACTACAATCACCACTACCGCTGTGTTTTCATGCTACCATGTCACCGACAAAAAAACATGAAAAAAAATCCAAAAACTTTGCACATCCTACATAAAGATCAAATTCTTGAGGAAAATCTGCTAGACCATGCTGTTAAATCTGTCATTTAAAGTGACACTTTAGTCAGAAAAGTAAGTCCTGCTACATCTCTTCCGGTTGTCCCATTTTGCATATATACTCATGTAAAACATTAAAAAATATGCTTCTATACACTTTGAAATCCAGTAATACGCTGTTTCAACCTGCTCTGCACATACTCAGTTGCTCTCCCATTTTAGGCATATTTAAGTTATGACACCAGCCATTTGATGATTTGATAGTTTGGTTGAGAACACAAGCAAATGGGACAGTTATCAATCCCGGGATTCAAGGCATGTAACTGTGTTTTGAAACCCTTAAATCAATTGGTTTACTTCCACTTTATGATTTACTTCTGTTTGGAGGCTCTGGGCTTCAGCAAATTGGAAGCCTCCAGCAAGAAGCACGTTGTTATGGCTAAAGCAAGAATTTACGAGTGAAGGTCACAGGAAGGAACTGGAAAGCAGCATAGAAAACGACCACGAAGGGACTCAAACCCTCAATCTTCTGATCCGAAGTCAGACGCCTTATCCATTAGGCCACGCGGTCTGCCACAAGGACATGATTCTGGTTTGTGGCGCCCGGATCAACCAAACACTCGAAGATCACCTGGGACATCTTCTACTTTTTTTGCTCAAGGAGATTTGGTAGAAAGGATCTGAAATGTATGACTTGGTGCAAGGTCATGCTTTAAGAAGTGCATTTGCAAAAGGGCCTAGGTTCAGAGTGTTCATACAGCTCCTTGACAATGGTAATAGATCAATAGAGTACCACGAGTAGATGATATTTCCAGAGGAAGCCATAGCACCTCAATATATCTTGTCAGGATGGCCGAGTGGTCTAAGGCGCCAGACTCAAGAGCTGTTTCTTCACATTGTGTGGGTGTTCTGGTCTCCAAATGGAGGCGTGGGTTCAAATCCCACTTCTGACAATCTGTTTACACATTTAGCTTGAACTACAATCACCACTCCCGCTGTGTTTTCATGCTACCATGTCACCGACAAAAAAACATGAAAAAAAATCCAAAAACTTTGCACATCCTACATAAAGATCAAATTCTTGAGGAAAATCTGCTAGACCATGCTGTTAAATCTGTCATTTAAAGTGCAACTTTAGTCAGAAAAGTAAGTCCTGCTACATCTCTTCCGGTTGTCCCATTTTGCATATATACTCATGTAAAACATTAAAAAATATGCTTCTATACACTTTGAAATCCAGTAATACGCTGTTTCAACCTGCTCTGCACATACTCAGTTGCTCTCCCATTTTAGGCATATTTAAGTTATGACACCAGCCATTTGATGATTTGATAGTTTGGTTGAGAACACAAGCAAATGGGACAGTTATCAATCCCGGGATTCAAGGCATGTAACTGTGTTTTGAAACCCTTAAATCAATTGGTTTACTTCCACTTTATGATTTACTTCTGTTTGGAGGCTCTGGGCTTCAGCAAATTGGAAGCCTCCAGCAAGAAGCACGTTGTTATGGCTAAAGCAAGAATTTACGAGTGAAGGTCACAGGAAGGAACTGGAAAGCAGCATAGAAAACGACCACGAAGGGACTCGAACCCTCAATCTTCTGATCCGAAGTCAGACGCCTTATCCATTAGGCCACGCGGTCTGCCACAAGGACATGATTCCGGTTTGTGGCGCCCGGATCAACCAAACACTCGAAGATCACCTGGGACATCTTCTACATTTTTTGCTCAAGGAGATTTGGTAGAAAGGATCTGAAATGTATGACTTGGTGCAAGGTCATGCTTTAAGAAGTGCATTTGCAAAAGGGCCTAGGTTCAGAGTGTTCATACAGCTCCTTGACAATGGTAATAGATCAATAGAGTACCACGAGTAGATGATATTTCCAGAGGAAGCCATAGCACCTCAATATATCTTGTCAGGATGGCCGAGTGGTCTAAGGCGCCAGACTCAAGAGCTGTTTCTTCACATTGTATGGGTGTTCTGGTCTCCAAATGGAGGCGTGGGTTCAAATCCCACTTCTGACAATCTGTTTACACATTTAGCTTGAACTACAATCACCACTCCCGCTGTGTTTTCATGCTACCATGTCACCGACAAAAAAACATGAAAAAAAATCCAAAAACTTTGCACATCCTACATAAAGATCAAATTCTTGAGGAAAATCTGCTAGACCATGCTGTTAAATCTGTCATTTAAAGTGCAACTTTAGTCAGAAAAGTAAGTCCTGCTACATCTCTTCCGGTTGTCCCATTTTGCATATATACTCATGTAAAACATTAAAAAATATGCTTCTATACACTTTGAAATCCAGTAATACGCTGTTTCAACCTGCTCTGCACATACTCAGTTGCTCTCCCATTTTAGGCATATTTAAGTTATGACACCAGCCATTTGATGATTTGATAGTTTGGTTGAGAACACAAGCAAATGGGACAGTTATCAATCCCGGAATTCAAGGCATGTAACTGTGTTTTGAAACCCTTAAATCAATTGGTTTACTTCCACTTTATGATTTACTTCTGTTTGGAGGCTCTGGGCTTCAGCAAATTGGAAGCCTCCAGCAAGAAGCATGTTGTTATGGCTAAAGCAAGAATTTACGAGTGAAGGTCACAGGAAGGAACTGGAAAGCAGCATAGAAAACGACCACGAAGGGACTCGAACCCTCAACCTTCTGATCCGAAGTCAGACGCCTTATCCATTAGGCCACGCGGTCTGCCACAAGGACATGATTCTGGTTTGTGGCGCCCGGATCAACCAAACACTCGAAGATCACCTGGGACATCTTCTACTTTTTTTGCTCAAGGAGATTTGGTAGAAAGGATCTGAAATGTATGACTTGGTGCAAGGTCATGCTTTAAGAAGTGCATTTGCAAAAGGGCCTAGGTTCAGAGTGTTCATACAGCTCCTTGACAATGGTAATAGATCAATAGAGTACCACGAGTAGATGATATTTCCAGAGGAAGCCATAGCACCTCAATATATCTTGTCAGGATGGCCGGGTGGTCTAAGGCGCCAGACTCAAGAGCTGTTTCTTCACATTGTGTGGGTGTTCTGGTCTCCAAATGGAGGCGTGGGTTCAAATCCCACTTCTGACAATCTGTTTACACATTTAGCTTGAACTACAATCACCACTCCCGCTGTGTTTTCATGCTACCATGTCACCGACAAAAAAACATGAAAAAAAATCCAAAAACTTTGCACATCCTACATAAAGATCAAATTCTTGAGGAAAATCTGCTAGACCATGCTGTTAAATCTGTCATTTAAAGTGACACTTTAGTCAGAAAAGTAAGTCCTGCTACATCTCTTCCGGTTGTCCCATTTTGCATATATACTCATGTAAAACATTAAAAAATATGCTTCTATACACTTTGAAATCCAGTAATACGCTGTTTCAACCTGCTCTGCACATACTCAGTTGCTCTCCCATTTTAGGCATATTTAAGTTATGACACCAGCCATTTGATGATTTGATAGTTTGGTTGAGAACACAAGCAAATGGGACAGTTATCAATCCCGGGATTCCAGGCATGTAACTGTGTTTTGAAACCCTTAAATCAATTGGTTTACTTCCACTTTATGATTTACTTCTGTTTGGAGGCTCTGGGCTTCAGCAAATTGGAAGCCTCCAGCAAGAAGCACGTTGTTATGGCTAAAGCAAGAATTTACGAGTGAAGGTCACAGGAAGGAACTGGAAAGCAGCATAGAAAACGACCACGAAGGGACTCGAACCCTCAATCTTCTGATCCGAAGTCAGACGCCTTATCCATTAGGCCACGCGGTCTGCCACAAGGACATGATTCTGGTTTGTGGCGCCCGGATCAACCAAACAGTCGAAGATCACCTGGGACATCTTCTACTTTTTTTGCTCAAGGAGATTTGGTAGAAAGGATCTGAAATGTATGACTTGGTGCAAGGTCATGCTTTAAGAAGTGCATTTGCAAAAGGGCCTAGGTTCAGAGTGTTCATACAGCTCCTTGACAATGGTAATAGATCAATAGAGTACCACGAGTAGATGATATTTCCAGAGGAAGCCATAGCACCTCAATATATCTTGTCAGGATGGCCGAGTGGTCTAAGGCGCCAGACTCAAGAGCTGTTTCTTCACATTGTGTGGGTGTTCTGGTCTCCAAATGGAGGCGTGGGTTCAAATCCCACTTCTGACAATCTGTTTACACATTTAGCTTGAACTACAATCACCACTCCCGCTGTGTTTTCATGCTACCATGTCACCGACAAAAAAACATGAAAAAAAATCCAAAAACTTTGCACATCCTACATAAAGATCAAATTCTTGAGGAAAATCTGCTAGACCATGCTGTTAAATCTGTCATTTAAAGTGCAACTTTAGTCAGAAAAGTAAGTCCTGCTACATCTCTTCCGGTTGTCCCATTTTGCATATATACTCATGTAAAACATTAAAAAATATGCTTCTATACACTTTGAAATCCAGTAATACGCTGTTTCAACCTGCTCTGCACATACTCAGTTGCTCTCCCATTTTAGGCATATTTAAGTTATGACACCAGCCATTTGATGATTTGATAGTTTGGTTGAGAACACAAGCAAATGGGACAGTTATCAATCCCGGGATTCCAGGCATGTAACTGTGTTTTGAAACCCTTAAATCAATTGGTTTACTTCCACTTTATGATTTACTTCTGTTTGGAGGCTCTGGGCTTCAGCAAATTGGAAGCCTCCAGCAAGAAGCATGTTGTTATGGCTAAAGCAAGAATTTACGAGTGAAGGTCACAGGAAGGAACTGGAAAGCAGCATAGAAAACAACCACGAAAGGACTCGAACGCTCAATCTTCTGATCCGAAGCCTTACGCCTTATCCATTAGGCCACGCGGTCTGCCACAAGGACATGATTCTGGTTTGTGGCGCCCGGATCAACCAAACAGTCGAAGATCACCTGGGACATCTTCTACTTTTTTTGCTCAAGGAGATTTGGTAGAAAGGATCTGAAATGTATGACTTGGTGCAAGGTCATGCTTTAAGAAGTGCATTTGCAAAAGGGCCTAGGTTCAGAGTGTTCATACAGCTCCTTGACAATGGTAATAGATCAATAGAGTACCACGAGTAGATGATATTTCCAGAGGAAGCCATAGCACCTCAATATATCTTGTCAGGATGGCCGAGTGGTCTAAGGCGCCAGACTCAAGAGCTGTTTCTTCACATTGTGTGGGTGTTCTGGTCTCCAAATGGAGGCGTGGGTTCAAATCCCACTTCTGACAATCTGTTTACACATTTAGCTTGAACTACAATCACCACTCCCGCTGTGTTTTCATGCTACCATGTCACCGACAAAAAAACATGAAAAAAAATCCAAAAACTTTGCACATCCTACATAAAGATCAAATTCTTGAGGAAAATCTGCTAGACCATGCTGTTAAATCTGTCATTTAAAGTGACACTTTAGTCAGAAAAGTAAGTCCTGCTACATCTCTTCCGGTTGTCCCATTTTGCATATATACTCATGTAAAACATTAAAAAATATGCTTCTATACACTTTGAAATCCAGTAATACGCTGTTTCAACCTGCTCTGCACATACTCAGTTGCTCTCCCATTTTAGGCATATTTAAGTTATGACACCAGCCATTTGATGATTTGATAGTTTGGTTGAGAACACAAGCAAATGGGACAGTTATCAATCCCGGGATTCAAGGCATGTAACTGTGTTTTGAAACCCTTAAATCAATTGGTTTACTTCCACTTTATGATTTACTTCTGTTTGGAGGCTCTGGGCTTCAGCAAATTGGAAGCCTCCAGCAAGAAGCACGTTGTTATGGCTAAAGCAAGAATTTACGAGTGAAGGTCACAGGAAGGAACTGGAAAGCAGCATAGAAAACGACCACGAAGGGACTCAAACCCTCAATCTTCTGATCCGAAGTCAGACGCCTTATCCATTAGGCCACGCGGTCTGCCACAAGGACATGATTCTGGTTTGTGGCGCCCGGATCAACCAAACACTCGAAGATCACCTGGGACATCTTCTACTTTTTTTGCTCAAGGAGATTTGGTAGAAAGGATCTGAAATGTATGACTTGGTGCAAGGTCATGCTTTAAGAAGTGCATTTGCAAAAGGGCCTAGGTTCAGAGTGTTCATACAGCTCCTTGACAATGGTAATAGATCAATAGAGTACCACGAGTAGATGATATTTCCAGAGGAAGCCATAGCACCTCAATATATCTTGTCAGGATGGCCGAGTGGTCTAAGGCGCCAGACTCAAGAGCTGTTTCTTCACATTGTGTGGGTGTTCTGGTCTCCAAATGGAGGCGTGGGTTCAAATCCCACTTCTGACAATCTGTTTACACATTTAGCTTGAACTACAATCACCACTCCCGCTGTGTTTTCATGCTACCATGTCACCGACAAAAAAACATGAAAAAAAATCCAAAAACTTTGCACATCCTACATAAAGATCAAATTCTTGAGGAAAATCTGCTAGACCATGCTGTTAAATCTGTCATTTAAAGTGACACTTTAGTCAGAAAAGTAAGTCCTGCTACATCTCTTCCGGTTGTCCCATTTTGCATATATACTCATGTAAAACATTAAAAAATATGCTTCTATACACTTTGAAATCCAGTAATACGCTGTTTCAACCTGCTCTGCACATACTCAGTTGCTCTCCCATTTTAGGCATATTTAAGTTATGACACCAGCCATTTGATGATTTGATAGTTTGGTTGAGAACACAAGCAAATGGGACAGTTATCAATCCCGGGATTCCAGGCATGTAACTGTGTTTTGAAACCCTTAAATCAATTGGTTTACTTCCACTTTATGATTTACTTCTGTTTGGAGGCTCTGGGCTTCAGCAAATTGGAAGCCTCCAGCAAGAAGCACGTTGTTATGGCTAAAGCAAGAATTTACGAGTGAAGGTCACAGGAAGGAACTGGAAAGCAGCATAGAAAACAACCACGAAAGGACTCGAACGCTCAATCTTCTGATCCGAAGCCTTACGCCTTATCCATTAGGCCACGCGGTCTGCCACAAGGACATGATTCTGGTTTGTGGCGCCCGGATCAACCAAACAGTCGAAGATCACCTGGGACATCTTCTACTTTTTTTGCTCAAGGAGATTTGGTAGAAAGGATCTGAAATGTATGACTTGGTGCAAGGTCATGCTTTAAGAAGTGCATTTGCAAAAGGGCCTAGGTTCAGAGTGTTCATACAGCTCCTTGACAATGGTAATAGATCAATAGAGTACCACGAGTAGATGATATTTCCAGAGGAAGCCATAGCACCTCAATATATCTTGTCAGGATGGCCGAGTGGTCTAAGGCGCCAGACTCAAGAGCTGTTTCTTCACATTGTGTGGGTGTTCTGGTCTCCAAATGGAGGCGTGGGTTCAAATCCCACTTCTGACAATCAGTTTACACATTTAGCTTGAACTACAATCACCACTCCCGCTGTGTTTTCATGCTACCATGTCACCGACAAAAAAACATGAAAAAAAATCCAAAAACTTTGCACATCCTACATAAAGATCAAATTCTTGAGGAAAATCTGCTAGACCATGCTGTTAAATCTGTCATTTAAAGTGACACTTTAGTCAGAAAAGTAAGTCCTGCTACATCTCTTCCGGTTGTCCCATTTTGCATATATACTCATGTAAAACATTAAAAAATATGCTTCTATACACTTTGAAATCCAGTAATACGCTGTTTCAACCTGCTCTGCACATACTCAGTTGCTCTCCCATTTTAGGCATATTTAAGTTATGACACCAGCCATTTGATGATTTGATAGTTTGGTTGAGAACACAAGCAAATGGGACAGTTATCAATCCCGGGATTCAAGGCATGTAACTGTGTTTTGAAACCCTTAAATCAATTGGTTTACTTCCACTTTATGATTTACTTCTGTTTGGAGGCTCTGGGCTTCAGCAAATTGGAAGCCTCCAGCAAGAAGCACGTTGTTATGGCTAAAGCAAGAATTTACGAGTGAAGGTCACAGGAAGGAACTGGAAAGCAGCATAGAAAACGACCACGAAGGGACTCGAACCCTCAATCTTCTGATCCGAAGTCAGACGCTTTATCCATTAGGCCACGCGGTCTGCCACAAGGACATGATTCTGGTTTGTGGCGCCCGGATCAACCAAACAGTCGAAGATCACCTGGGACATCTTCTACTTTTTTTGCTCAAGGAGATTTGGTAGAAAGGATCTGAAATGTATGACTTGGTGCAAGGTCATGCTTTAAGAAGTGCATTTGCAAAAGGGCCTAGGTTCAGAGTGTTCATACAGCTCCTTGACAATAGTAATAGATCAATAGAGTACCACGAGTAGATGATATTTCCAGAGGAAGCCATAGCACCTCAATATATCTTGTCAGGATGGCCGAGTGGTCTAAGGCGCCAGACTCAAGAGCTGTTTCTTCACATTGTGTGGGTGTTCTGGTCTCCAAATGGAGTCGTGGGTTCAAATCCCACTTCTGACAATCTGTTTACACATTTAGCTTGAACTACAATCACCACTCCCGCTGTGTTTTCATGCTACCATGTCACCGACAAAAAAACATGAAAAAAAATCCAAAAACTTTGCACATCCTACATAAAGATCAAATTCTTGAGGAAAATCTGCTAGACCATGCTGTTAAATCTGTCATTTAAAGTGCAACTTTAGTCAGAAAAGTAAGTCCTGCTACATCTCTTCCGGTTGTCCCATTTTGCATATATACTCACGTAAAACATTTAAAAATATGCTTCTATACACTTTGAAATCCAGTAATACGCTGTTTCAACCTGCTCTGCACATACTCAGTTGCTCTCCCATTTTAGGCATATTTAAGTTATGACACCAGCCATTTGATGATTTGATAGTTTGGTTGAGAACACAAGCAAATGGGACAGTTATCAATCCCGGGATTCCAGGCATGTAACTGTGTTTTGAAACCCTTAAATCAATTGGTTTACTTCCACTTTATGATTTACTTCTGTTTGGAGGCTCTGGGCTTCAGCAAATTGGAAGCCTCCAGCAAGAAGCACGTTGTTATGGCTAAAGCAAGAATTTACGAGTGAAGGTCACAGGAAGGAACTGGAAAGCAGCATAGAGAACGACCACGAAGGGACTCGAACCCTCAATCTTCTGATCCGAAGTCAGACGCCTTATCCATTAGGCCACGCGGTCTGCCACAAGGACATGATTCTGGTTTGTGGCGCCCGGATCAACCAAACACTCGAAGATCACCTGGGACATCTTCTACTTTTTTTGCTCAAGGAGATTTGGTAGAAAGGATCTGAAATGTATGACTTGGTGCAAGGTCATGCTTTAAGAAGTGCATTTGCAAAAGGGCCTAGGTTCAGAGTGTTCATACAGCTCCTTGACAATGGTAATAGATCAATAGAGTACCACGAGTAGATGATATTTCCAGAGGAAGCCATAGCACCTCAATATATCTTGTCAGGATGGCCGAGTGGTCTAAGGCGCCAGACTCAAGAGCTGTTTCTTCACATTGTGTGGGTGTTCTGGTCTCCAAATGGAGTCGTGGGTTCAAATCCCACTTCTGACAATCTGTTTACACATTTAGCTTGAACTACAATCACCACTCCCGCTGTGTTTTCATGCTACCATGTCACCGACAAAAAAACATGAAAAAAAATCCAAAAACTTTGCACATCCTACATAAAGATCAAATTCTTGAGGAAAATCTGCTAGACCATGCTGTTAAATCTGTCATTTAAAGTGCAACTTTAGTCAGAAAAGTAAGTCCTGCTACATCTCTTCCGGTTGTCCCATTTTGCATATATACTCACGTAAAACATTTAAAAATATGCTTCTATACACTTTGAAATCCAGTAATACGCTGTTTCAACCTGCTCTGCACATACTCAGTTGCTCTCCCATTTTAGGCATATTTAAGTTATGACACCAGCCATTTGATGATTTGATAGTTTGGTTGAGAACACAAGCAAATGGGACAGTTATCAATCCCGGGATTCCAGGCATGTAACTGTGTTTTGAAACCCTTAAATCAATTGGTTTACTTCCACTTTATGATTTACTTCTGTTTGGAGGCTCTGGGCTTCAGCAAATTGGAAGCCTCCAGCAAGAAGCACGTTGTTATGGCTAAAGCAAGAATTTACGAGTGAAGGTCACAGGAAGGAACTGGAAAGCAGCATAGAGAACGACCACGAAGGGACTCGAACCCTCAATCTTCTGATCCGAAGTCAGACGCCTTATCCATTAGGCCACGCGGTCTGCCACAAGGACATGATTCTGGTTTGTGGCGCCCGGATCAACCAAACACTCGAAGATCACCTGGGACATCTTCTACTTTTTTTGCTCAAGGAGATTTGGTAGAAAGGATCTGAAATGTATGACTTGGTGCAAGGTCATGCTTTAAGAAGTGCATTTGCAAAAGGGCCTAGGTTCAGAGTGTTCATACAGCTCCTTGACAATGGTAATAGATCAATAGAGTACCACGAGTAGATGATATTTCCAGAGGAAGCCATAGCACCTCAATATATCTTGTCAGGATGGCCGAGTGGTCTAAGGCGCCAGACTCAAGAGCTGTTTCTTCACATTGTGTGGGTGTTCTGGTCTCCAAATGGAGGCGTGGGTTCAAATCCCACTTCTGACAATCTGTTTACACATTTAGCTTGAACTACAATCACCACTACCGCTGTGTTTTCATGCTACCATGTCACCGACAAAAAAACATGAAAAAAAATCCAAAAACTTTGCACATCCTACATAAAGATCAAATTCTTGAGGAAAATCTGCTAGACCATGCTGTTAAATCTGTCATTTAAAGTGACACTTTAGTCAGAAAAGTAAGTCCTGCTACATCTCTTCCGGTTGTCCCATTTTGCATATATACTCATGTAAAACATTAAAAAATATGCTTCTATACACTTTGAAATCCAGTAATACGCTGTTTCAACCTGCTCTGCACATACTCAGTTGCTCTCCCATTTTAGGCATATTTAAGTTATGACACCAGCCATTTGATGATTTGATAGTTTGGTTGAGAACACAAGCAAATGGGACAGTTATCAATCCCGGGATTCAAGGCATGTAACTGTGTTTTGAAACCCTTAAATCAATTGGTTTACTTCCACTTTATGATTTACTTCTGTTTGGAGGCTCTGGGCTTCAGCAAATTGGAAGCCTCCAGCAAGAAGCACGTTGTTATGGCTAAAGCAAGAATTTACGAGTGAAGGTCACAGGAAGGAACTGGAAAGCAGCATAGAAAACGACCACGAAGGGACTCAAACCCTCAATCTTCTGATCCGAAGTCAGACGCCTTATCCATTAGGCCACGCGGTCTGCCACAAGGACATGATTCTGGTTTGTGGCGCCCGGATCAACCAAACACTCGAAGATCACCTGGGACATCTTCTACTTTTTTTGCTCAAGGAGATTTGGTAGAAAGGATCTGAAATGTATGACTTGGTGCAAGGTCATGCTTTAAGAAGTGCATTTGCAAAAGGGCCTAGGTTCAGAGTGTTCATACAGCTCCTTGACAATGGTAATAGATCAATAGAGTACCACGAGTAGATGATATTTCCAGAGGAAGCCATAGCACCTCAATATATCTTGTCAGGATGGCCGAGTGGTCTAAGGCGCCAGACTCAAGAGCTGTTTCTTCACATTGTGTGGGTGTTCTGGTCTCCAAATGGAGGCGTGGGTTCAAATCCCACTTCTGACAATCTGTTTACACATTTAGCTTGAACTACAATCACCACTCCCGCTGTGTTTTCATGCTACCATGTCACCGACAAAAAAACATGAAAAAAAATCCAAAAACTTTGCACATCCTACATAAAGATCAAATTCTTGAGGAAAATCTGCTAGACCATGCTGTTAAATCTGTCATTTAAAGTGCAACTTTAGTCAGAAAAGTAAGTCCTGCTACATCTCTTCCGGTTGTCCCATTTTGCATATATACTCATGTAAAACATTAAAAAATATGCTTCTATACACTTTGAAATCCAGTAATACGCTGTTTCAACCTGCTCTGCACATACTCAGTTGCTCTCCCATTTTAGGCATATTTAAGTTATGACACCAGCCATTTGATGATTTGATAGTTTGGTTGAGAACACAAGCAAATGGGACAGTTATCAATCCCGGGATTCAAGGCATGTAACTGTGTTTTGAAACCCTTAAATCAATTGGTTTACTTCCACTTTATGATTTACTTCTGTTTGGAGGCTCTGGGCTTCAGCAAATTGGAAGCCTCCAGCAAGAAGCACGTTGTTATGGCTAAAGCAAGAATTTACGAGTGAAGGTCACAGGAAGGAACTGGAAAGCAGCATAGAAAACGACCACGAAGGGACTCGAACCCTCAATCTTCTGATCCGAAGTCAGACGCCTTATCCATTAGGCCACGCGGTCTGCCACAAGGACATGATTCCGGTTTGTGGCGCCCGGATCAACCAAACACTCGAAGATCACCTGGGACATCTTCTACATTTTTTGCTCAAGGAGATTTGGTAGAAAGGATCTGAAATGTATGACTTGGTGCAAGGTCATGCTTTAAGAAGTGCATTTGCAAAAGGGCCTAGGTTCAGAGTGTTCATACAGCTCCTTGACAATGGTAATAGATCAATAGAGTACCACGAGTAGATGATATTTCCAGAGGAAGCCATAGCACCTCAATATATCTTGTCAGGATGGCCGAGTGGTCTAAGGCGCCAGACTCAAGAGCTGTTTCTTCACATTGTATGGGTGTTCTGGTCTCCAAATGGAGGCGTGGGTTCAAATCCCACTTCTGACAATCTGTTTACACATTTAGCTTGAACTACAATCACCACTCCCGCTGTGTTTTCATGCTACCATGTCACCGACAAAAAAACATGAAAAAAAATCCAAAAACTTTGCACATCCTACATAAAGATCAAATTCTTGAGGAAAATCTGCTAGACCATGCTGTTAAATCTGTCATTTAAAGTGCAACTTTAGTCAGAAAAGTAAGTCCTGCTACATCTCTTCCGGTTGTCCCATTTTGCATATATACTCATGTAAAACATTAAAAAATATGCTTCTATACACTTTGAAATCCAGTAATACGCTGTTTCAACCTGCTCTGCACATACTCAGTTGCTCTCCCATTTTAGGCATATTTAAGTTATGACACCAGCCATTTGATGATTTGATAGTTTGGTTGAGAACACAAGCAAATGGGACAGTTATCAATCCCGGAATTCAAGGCATGTAACTGTGTTTTGAAACCCTTAAATCAATTGGTTTACTTCCACTTTATGATTTACTTCTGTTTGGAGGCTCTGGGCTTCAGCAAATTGGAAGCCTCCAGCAAGAAGCATGTTGTTATGGCTAAAGCAAGAATTTACGAGTGAAGGTCACAGGAAGGAACTGGAAAGCAGCATAGAAAACGACCACGAAGGGACTCGAACCCTCAACCTTCTGATCCGAAGTCAGACGCCTTATCCATTAGGCCACGCGGTCTGCCACAAGGACATGATTCTGGTTTGTGGCGCCCGGATCAACCAAACACTCGAAGATCACCTGGGACATCTTCTACTTTTTTTGCTCAAGGAGATTTGGTAGAAAGGATCTGAAATGTATGACTTGGTGCAAGGTCATGCTTTAAGAAGTGCATTTGCAAAAGGGCCTAGGTTCAGAGTGTTCATACAGCTCCTTGACAATGGTAATAGATCAATAGAGTACCACGAGTAGATGATATTTCCAGAGGAAGCCATAGCACCTCAATATATCTTGTCAGGATGGCCGGGTGGTCTAAGGCGCCAGACTCAAGAGCTGTTTCTTCACATTGTGTGGGTGTTCTGGTCTCCAAATGGAGGCGTGGGTTCAAATCCCACTTCTGACAATCTGTTTACACATTTAGCTTGAACTACAATCACCACTCCCGCTGTGTTTTCATGCTACCATGTCACCGACAAAAAAACATGAAAAAAAATCCAAAAACTTTGCACATCCTACATAAAGATCAAATTCTTGAGGAAAATCTGCTAGACCATGCTGTTAAATCTGTCATTTAAAGTGACACTTTAGTCAGAAAAGTAAGTCCTGCTACATCTCTTCCGGTTGTCCCATTTTGCATATATACTCATGTAAAACATTAAAAAATATGCTTCTATACACTTTGAAATCCAGTAATACGCTGTTTCAACCTGCTCTGCACATACTCAGTTGCTCTCCCATTTTAGGCATATTTAAGTTATGACACCAGCCATTTGATGATTTGATAGTTTGGTTGAGAACACAAGCAAATGGGACAGTTATCAATCCCGGGATTCCAGGCATGTAACTGTGTTTTGAAACCCTTAAATCAATTGGTTTACTTCCACTTTATGATTTACTTCTGTTTGGAGGCTCTGGGCTTCAGCAAATTGGAAGCCTCCAGCAAGAAGCACGTTGTTATGGCTAAAGCAAGAATTTACGAGTGAAGGTCACAGGAAGGAACTGGAAAGCAGCATAGAAAACGACCACGAAGGGACTCGAACCCTCAATCTTCTGATCCGAAGTCAGACGCCTTATCCATTAGGCCACGCGGTCTGCCACAAGGACATGATTCTGGTTTGTGGCGCCCGGATCAACCAAACAGTCGAAGATCACCTGGGACATCTTCTACTTTTTTTGCTCAAGGAGATTTGGTAGAAAGGATCTGAAATGTATGACTTGGTGCAAGGTCATGCTTTAAGAAGTGCATTTGCAAAAGGGCCTAGGTTCAGAGTGTTCATACAGCTCCTTGACAATGGTAATAGATCAATAGAGTACCACGAGTAGATGATATTTCCAGAGGAAGCCATAGCACCTCAATATATCTTGTCAGGATGGCCGAGTGGTCTAAGGCGCCAGACTCAAGAGCTGTTTCTTCACATTGTGTGGGTGTTCTGGTCTCCAAATGGAGGCGTGGGTTCAAATCCCACTTCTGACAATCTGTTTACACATTTAGCTTGAACTACAATCACCACTCCCGCTGTGTTTTCATGCTACCATGTCACCGACAAAAAAACATGAAAAAAAATCCAAAAACTTTGCACATCCTACATAAAGATCAAATTCTTGAGGAAAATCTGCTAGACCATGCTGTTAAATCTGTCATTTAAAGTGCAACTTTAGTCAGAAAAGTAAGTCCTGCTACATCTCTTCCGGTTGTCCCATTTTGCATATATACTCATGTAAAACATTAAAAAATATGCTTCTATACACTTTGAAATCCAGTAATACGCTGTTTCAACCTGCTCTGCACATACTCAGTTGCTCTCCCATTTTAGGCATATTTAAGTTATGACACCAGCCATTTGATGATTTGATAGTTTGGTTGAGAACACAAGCAAATGGGACAGTTATCAATCCCGGGATTCCAGGCATGTAACTGTGTTTTGAAACCCTTAAATCAATTGGTTTACTTCCACTTTATGATTTACTTCTGTTTGGAGGCTCTGGGCTTCAGCAAATTGGAAGCCTCCAGCAAGAAGCATGTTGTTATGGCTAAAGCAAGAATTTACGAGTGAAGGTCACAGGAAGGAACTGGAAAGCAGCATAGAAAACAACCACGAAAGGACTCGAACGCTCAATCTTCTGATCCGAAGCCTTACGCCTTATCCATTAGGCCACGCGGTCTGCCACAAGGACATGATTCTGGTTTGTGGCGCCCGGATCAACCAAACAGTCGAAGATCACCTGGGACATCTTCTACTTTTTTTGCTCAAGGAGATTTGGTAGAAAGGATCTGAAATGTATGACTTGGTGCAAGGTCATGCTTTAAGAAGTGCATTTGCAAAAGGGCCTAGGTTCAGAGTGTTCATACAGCTCCTTGACAATGGTAATAGATCAATAGAGTACCACGAGTAGATGATATTTCCAGAGGAAGCCATAGCACCTCAATATATCTTGTCAGGATGGCCGAGTGGTCTAAGGCGCCAGACTCAAGAGCTGTTTCTTCACATTGTGTGGGTGTTCTGGTCTCCAAATGGAGGCGTGGGTTCAAATCCCACTTCTGACAATCTGTTTACACATTTAGCTTGAACTACAATCACCACTCCCGCTGTGTTTTCATGCTACCATGTCACCGACAAAAAAACATGAAAAAAAATCCAAAAACTTTGCACATCCTACATAAAGATCAAATTCTTGAGGAAAATCTGCTAGACCATGCTGTTAAATCTGTCATTTAAAGTGCAACTTTAGTCAGAAAAGTAAGTCCTGCTACATCTCTTCCGGTTGTCCCATTTTGCATATATACTCATGTAAAACATTAAAAAATATGCTTCTATACACTTTGAAATCCAGTAATACGCTGTTTCAACCTGCTCTGCACATACTCAGTTGCTCTCCCATTTTAGGCATATTTAAGTTATGACACCAGCCATTTGATGATTTGATAGTTTGGTTGAGAACACAAGCAAATGGGACAGTTATCAATCCCGGGATTCCAGGCATGTAACTGTGTTTTGAAACCCTTAAATCAATTGGTTTACTTCCACTTTATGATTTACTTCTGTTTGGAGGCTCTGGGCTTCAGCAAATTGGAAGCCTCCAGCAAGAAGCACGTTGTTATGGCTAAAGCAAGAATTTACGAGTGAAGGTCACAGGAAGGAACTGGAAAGCAGCATAGAAAACGACCACGAAGGGACTCGAACCCTCAATCTTCTGATCCGAAGTCAGACGCCTTATCCATTAGGCCACGCGGTCTGCCACAAGGACATGATTCTGGTTTGTGGCGCCCGGATCAACCAAACACTCGAAGATCACCTGGGACATCTTCTACTTTTTTTGCTCAAGGAGATTTGGTAGAAAGGATCTGAAATGTATGACTTGGTGCAAGGTCATGCTTTAAGAAGTGCATTTGCAAAAGGGCCTAGGTTCAGAGTGTTCATACAGCTCCTTGACAATGGTAATAGATCAATAGAGTACCACGAGTAGATGATATTTCCAGAGGAAGCCATAGCACCTCAATATATCTTGTCAGGATGGCCGAGTGGTCTAAGGCGCCAGACTCAAGAGCTGTTTCTTCACACTGTGTGGGTGTTCTGGTCTCCAAATGGAGGCGTGGGTTCAAATCCCACTTCTGACAATCTGTTTACACATTTAGCTTGAACTACAATCACCACTCCCGCTGTGTTTTCATGCTACCATGTCACCGACAAAAAAACATGAAAAAAAATCCAAAAACTTTGCACATCCTACATAAAGATCAAATTCTTGAGGAAAATCTGCTAGACCATGCTGTTAAATCTGTCATTTAAAGTGCAACTTTAGTCAGAAAAGTAAGTCCTGCTACATCTCTTCCGGTTGTCCCATTTTGCATATATACTCATGTAAAACATTAAAAAATATGCTTCTATACACTTTGAAATCCAGTAATACGCTGTTTCAACCTGCTCTGCACATACTCAGTTGCTCTCCCATTTTAGGCATATTTAAGTTATGACACCAGCCATTTGATGATTTGATAGTTTGGTTGAGAACACAAGCAAATGGGACAGTTATCAATCCCGGGATTCAAGGCATGTAACTGTGTTTTGAAACCCTTAAATCAATTGGTTTACTTCCACTTTATGATTTACTTCTGTTTGGAGGCTCTGGGCTTCAGCAAATTGGAAGCCTCCAGCAAGAAGCACGTTGTTATGGCTAAAGCAAGAATTTACGAGTGAAGGTCACAGGAAGGAACTGGAAAGCAGCATAGAAAACGACCACGAAGGGACTCGAACCCTCAATCTTCTGATCCGAAGTCAGACGCCTTATCCATTAGGCCACGCGGTCTGCCACAAGGACATGATTCTGGTTTGTGGCGCCCGGATCAACCAAACACTCGAAGATCACCTGGGACATCTTCTACTTTTTTTGCTCAAGGAGATTTGGTAGAAAGGATCTGAAATGTATGACTTGGTGCAAGGTCATGCTTTAAGAAGTGCATTTGCAAAAGGGCCTAGGTTCAGAGTGTTCATACAGCTCCTTGACAATGGTAATAGATCAATAGAGTACCACGAGTAGATGATATTTCCAGAGGAAGCCATAGCACCTCAATATATCTTGTCAGGGTGGCCGAGTGGTCTAAGGCGCCAGACTCAAGAGCTGTTTCTTCACATTGTATGGGTGTTCTGGTCTCCAAATGGAGGCGTGGGTTCAAATCCCACTTCTGACAATCTGTTTACACATTTAGCTTGAACTACAATCACCACTCCCGCTGTGTTTTCATGCTACCATGTCACCGACAAAAAAACATGAAAAAAAATCCAAAAACTTTGCACATCCTACATAAAGATCAAATTCTTGAGGAAAATCTGCTAGACCATGCTGTTAAATCTGTCATTTAAAGTGCAACTTTAGTCAGAAAAGTAAGTCCTGCTACATCTCTTCCGGTTGTCCCATTTTGCATATATACTCATGTAAAACATTAAAAAATATGCTTCTATACACTTTGAAATCCAGTAATACGCTGTTTCAACCTGCTCTGCACATACTCAGTTGCTCTCCCATTTTAGGCATATTTAAGTTATGACACCAGCCATTTGATGATTTGATAGTTTGGTTGAGAACACAAGCAAATGGGACAGTTATCAATCCCGGGATTCAAGGCATGTAACTGTGTTTTGAAACCCTTAAATCAATTGGTTTACTTCCACTTTATGATTTACTTCTGTTTGGAGGCTCTGGGCTTCAGCAAATTGGAAGCCTCCAGCAAGAAGCACGTTGTTATGGCTAAAGCAAGAATTTACGAGTGAAGGTCACAGGAAGGAACTGGAAAGCAGCATAGAAAACGACCACGAAGGGACTCGAACCCTCAATCTTCTAATCCGATGTCAGACGCCTTATCCATTAGGCCACGCGGTCTGCCACAAGGACATGATTCTGGTTTGTGGCGCCCGGATCAACCAAACACTCGAAGATCACCTGGGACATCTTCTACATTTTTTGCTCAAGGAGATTTGGTAGAAAGGATCTGAAATGTATGACTTGGTGCAAGGTCATGCTTTAAGAAGTGCATTTGCAAAAGGGCCTAGGTTCAGAGTGTTCATACAGCTCCTTGACAATGGTAATAGATCAATAGAGTACCACGAGTAGATGATATTTCCAGAGGAAGCCATAGCACCTCAATATATCTTGTCAGGATGGCCGAGTGGTCTAAGGCGCCAGACTCAAGAGCTGTTTCTTCACATTGTGTGGGTGTTCTGGTCTCCAAATGGAGGCGTGGGTTCAAATCCCACTTCTGACAATCTGTTTACACATTTAGCTTGAACTACAATCACCACTCCCGCTGTGTTTTCATGCTACCATGTCACCGACAAAAAAACATGAAAAAAAATCCAAAAACTTTGCACATCCTACATAAAGATCAAATTCTTGAGGAAAATCTGCTAGACCATGCTGTTAAATCTGTCATTTAAAGTGACACTTTAGTCAGAAAAGTAAGTCCTGCTACATCTCTTCCGGTTGTCCCATTTTGCATATATACTCATGTAAAACATTAAAAAATATGCTTCTATACACTTTGAAATCCAGTAATACGCTGTTTCAACCTGCTCTGCACATACTCAGTTGCTCTCCCATTTTAGGCATATTTAAGTTATGACACCAGCCATTTGATGATTTGATAGTTTGGTTGAGAACACAAGCAAATGGGACAGTTATCAATCCCGGGATTCCAGGCATGTAACTGTGTTTTGAAACCCTTAAATCAATTGGTTTACTTCCACTTTATGATTTACTTCTGTTTGGAGGCTCTGGGCTTCAGCAAATTGGAAGCCTCCAGCAAGAAGCATGTTGTTATGGCTAAAGCAAGAATTTACGAGTGAAGGTCACAGGAAGGAACTGGAAAGCAGCATAGAAAACGACCACGAAGGGACTCAAACCCTCAATCTTCTGATCCGAAGTCAGACGCCTTATCCATTAGGCCACGCGGTCTGCCACAAGGACATGATTCTGGTTTGTGGCGCCCGGATCAACCAAACACTCGAAGATCACCTGGGACATCTTCTACTTTTTTTGCTCAAGGAGATTTGGTAGAAAGGATCTGAAATGTATGACTTGGTGCAAGGTCATGCTTTAAGAAGTGCATTTGCAAAAGGGCCTAGGTTCAGAGTGTTCATACAGCTCCTTGACAATGGTAATAGATCAATAGAGTACCACGAGTAGATGATATTTCCAGAGGAAGCCATAGCACCTCAATATATCTTGTCAGGATGGCCGGGTGGTCTAAGGCGCCAGACTCAAGAGCTGTTTCTTCACATTGTGTGGGTGTTCTGGTCTCCAAATGGAGGCGTGGGTTCAAATCCCACTTCTGACAATCTGTTTACACATTTAGCTTGAACTACAATCACCACTCCCGCTGTGTTTTCATGCTACCATGTCACCGACAAAAAAACATGAAAAAAAATCCAAAAACTTTGCACATCCTACATAAAGATCAAATTCTTGAGGAAAATCTGCTAGACCATGCTGTTAAATCTGTCATTTAAAGTGACACTTTAGTCAGAAAAGTAAGTCCTGCTACATCTCTTCCGGTTGTCCCATTTTGCATATATACTCATGTAAAACATTTAAAAATATGCTTCTATACACTTTGAAATCCAGTAATACGCTGTTTCAACCTGCTCTGCACATACTCAGTTGCTCTCCCATTTTAGGCATATTTAAGTTATGACACCAGCCATTTGATGATTTGATAGTTTGGTTGAGAACACAAGCAAATGGGACAGTTATCAATCCCGGGATTCCAGGCATGTAACTGTGTTTTGAAACCCTTAAATCAATTGGTTTACTTCCACTTTATGATTTACTTCTGTTTGGAGGCTCTGGGCTTCAGCAAATTGGAAGCCTCCAGCAAGAAGCACGTTGTTATGGCTAAAGCAAGAATTTACGAGTGAAGGTCACAGGAAGGAACTGGAAAGCAGCATAGAGAACGACCACGAAGGGACTCGAACCCTCAATCTTCTGATCCGAAGTCAGACGCCTTATCCATTAGGCCACGCGGTCTGCCACAAGGACATGATTCTGGTTTGTGGCGCCCGGATCAACCAAACACTCGAAGATCACCTGGGACATCTTCTACTTTTTTTGCTCAAGGAGATTTGGTAGAAAGGATCTGAAATGTATGACTTGGTGCAAGGTCATGCTTTAAGAAGTGCATTTGCAAAAGGGCCTAGGTTCAGAGTGTTCATACAGCTCCTTGACAATGGTAATAGATCAATAGAGTACCACGAGTAGATGATATTTCCAGAGGAAGCCATAGCACCTCAATATATCTTGTCAGGATGGCCGAGTGGTCTAAGGCGCCAGACTCAAGAGCTGTTTCTTCACATTGTGTGGGTGTTCTGGTCTCCAAATGGAGGCGTGGGTTCAAATCCCACTTCTGACAATCTGTTTACACATTTAGCTTGAACTACAATCACCACTCCCGCTGTGTTTTCATGCTACCATGTCACCGACAAAAAAACATGAAAAAAAATCCAAAAACTTTGCACATCCTACATAAAGATCAAATTCTTGAGGAAAATCTGCTAGACCATGCTGTTAAATCTGTCATTTAAAGTGACACTTTAGTCAGAAAAGTAAGTCCTGCTACATCTCTTCCGGTTGTCCCATTTTGCATATATACTCATGTAAAACATTAAAAAATATGCTTCTATACACTTTGAAATCCAGTAATACGCTGTTTCAACCTGCTCTGCACATACTCAGTTGCTCTCCCATTTTAGGCATATTTAAGTTATGACACCAGCCATTTGATGATTTGATAGTTTGGTTGAGAACACAAGCAAATGGGACAGTTATCAATCCCGGGATTCCAGGCATGTAACTGTGTTTTGAAACCCTTAAATCAATTGGTTTACTTCCACTTTATGATTTACTTCTGTTTGGAGGCTCTGGGCTTCAGCAAATTGGAAGCCTCCAGCAAGAAGCATGTTGTTATGGCTAAAGCAAGAATTTACGAGTGAAGGTCACAGGAAGGAACTGGAAAGCAGCATAGAAAACGACCACGAAGGGACTCAAACCCTCAATCTTCTGATCCGAAGTCAGACGCCTTATCCATTAGGCCACGCGGTCTGCCACAAGGACATGATTCTGGTTTGTGGCGCCCGGATCAACCAAACACTCGAAGATCACCTGGGACATCTTCTACTTTTTTTGCTCAAGGAGATTTGGTAGAAAGGATCTGAAATGTATGACTTGGTGCAAGGTCATGCTTTAAGAAGTGCATTTGCAAAAGGGCCTAGGTTCAGAGTGTTCATACAGCTCCTTGACAATGGTAATAGATCAATAGAGTACCACGAGTAGATGATATTTCCAGAGGAAGCCATAGCACCTCAATATATCTTGTCAGGATGGCCGGGTGGTCTAAGGCGCCAGACTCAAGAGCTGTTTCTTCACATTGTGTGGGTGTTCTGGTCTCCAAATGGAGGCGTGGGTTCAAATCCCACTTCTGACAATCTGTTTACACATTTAGCTTGAACTACAATCACCACTCCCGCTGTGTTTTCATGCTACCATGTCACCGACAAAAAAACATGAAAAAAAATCCAAAAACTTTGCACATCCTACATAAAGATCAAATTCTTGAGGAAAATCTGCTAGACCATGCTGTTAAATCTGTCATTTAAAGTGACACTTTAGTCAGAAAAGTAAGTCCTGCTACATCTCTTCCGGTTGTCCCATTTTGCATATATACTCATGTAAAACATTTAAAAATATGCTTCTATACACTTTGAAATCCAGTAATACGCTGTTTCAACCTGCTCTGCACATACTCAGTTGCTCTCCCATTTTAGGCATATTTAAGTTATGACACCAGCCATTTGATGATTTGATAGTTTGGTTGAGAACACAAGCAAATGGGACAGTTATCAATCCCGGGATTCCAGGCATGTAACTGTGTTTTGAAACCCTTAAATCAATTGGTTTACTTCCACTTTATGATTTACTTCTGTTTGGAGGCTCTGGGCTTCAGCAAATTGGAAGCCTCCAGCAAGAAGCACGTTGTTATGGCTAAAGCAAGAATTTACGAGTGAAGGTCACAGGAAGGAACTGGAAAGCAGCATAGAGAACGACCACGAAGGGACTCGAACCCTCAATCTTCTGATCCGAAGTCAGACGCCTTATCCATTAGGCCACGCGGTCTGCCACAAGGACATGATTCTGGTTTGTGGCGCCCGGATCAACCAAACACTCGAAGATCACCTGGGACATCTTCTACTTTTTTTGCTCAAGGAGATTTGGTAGAAAGGATCTGAAATGTATGACTTGGTGCAAGGTCATGCTTTAAGAAGTGCATTTGCAAAAGGGCCTAGGTTCAGAGTGTTCATACAGCTCCTTGACAATGGTAATAGATCAATAGAGTACCACGAGTAGATGATATTTCCAGAGGAAGCCATAGCACCTCAATATATCTTGTCAGGATGGCCGAGTGGTCTAAGGCGCCAGACTCAAGAGCTGTTTCTTCACATTGTGTGGGTGTTCTGGTCTCCAAATGGAGGCGTGGGTTCAAATCCCACTTCTGACAATCTGTTTACACATTTAGCTTGAACTACAATCACCACTCCCGCTGTGTTTTCATGCTACCATGTCACCGACAAAAAAACATGAAAAAAAATCCAAAAACTTTGCACATCCTACATAAAGATCAAATTCTTGAGGAAAATCTGCTAGACCATGCTGTTAAATCTGTCATTTAAAGTGACACTTTAGTCAGAAAAGTAAGTCCTGCTACATCTCTTCCGGTTGTCCCATTTTGCATATATACTCATGTAAAACATTAAAAAATATGCTTCTATACACTTTGAAATCCAGTAATACGCTGTTTCAACCTGCTCTGCACATACTCAGTTGCTCTCCCATTTTAGGCATATTTAAGTTATGACACCAGCCATTTGATGATTTGATAGTTTGGTTGAGAACACAAGCAAATGGGACAGTTATCAATCCCGGGATTCAAGGCATGTAACTGTGTTTTGAAACCCTTAAATCAATTGGTTTACTTCCACTTTATGATTTACTTCTGTTTGGAGGCTCTGGGCTTCAGCAAATTGGAAGCCTCCAGCAAGAAGCACGTTGTTATGGCTAAAGCAAGAATTTACGAGTGAAGGTCACAGGAAGGAACTGGAAAGCAGCATAGAAAACGACCACGAAGGGACTCAAACCCTCAATCTTCTGATCCGAAGTCAGACGCCTTATCCATTAGGCCACGCGGTCTGCCACAAGGACATGATTCTGGTTTGTGGCGCCCGGATCAACCAAACACTCGAAGATCACCTGGGACATCTTCTACTTTTTTTGCTCAAGGAGATTTGGTAGAAAGGATCTGAAATGTATGACTTGGTGCAAGGTCATGCTTTAAGAAGTGCATTTGCAAAAGGGCCTAGGTTCAGAGTGTTCATACAGCTCCTTGACAATGGTAATAGATCAATAGAGTACCACGAGTAGATGATATTTCCAGAGGAAGCCATAGCACCTCAATATATCTTGTCAGGATGGCCGAGTGGTCTAAGGCGCCAGACTCAAGAGCTGTTTCTTCACATTGTGTGGGTGTTCTGGTCTCCAAATGGAGGCGTGGGTTCAAATCCCACTTCTGACAATCTGTTTACACATTTAGCTTGAACTACAATCACCACTCCCGCTGTGTTTTCATGCTACCATGTCACCGACAAAAAAACATGAAAAAAAATCCAAAAACTTTGCACATCCTACATAAAGATCAAATTCTTGAGGAAAATCTGCTAGACCATGCTGTTAAATCTGTCATTTAAAGTGACACTTTAGTCAGAAAAGTAAGTCCTGCTACATCTCTTCCGGTTGTCCCATTTTGCATATATACTCATGTAAAACATTAAAAAATATGCTTCTATACACTTTGAAATCCAGTAATACGCTGTTTCAACCTGCTCTGCACATACTCAGTTGCTCTCCCATTTTAGGCATATTTAAGTTATGACACCAGCCATTTGATGATTTGATAGTTTGGTTGAGAACACAAGCAAATGGGACAGTTATCAATCCCGGGATTCCAGGCATGTAACTGTGTTTTGAAACCCTTAAATCAATTGGTTTACTTCCACTTTATGATTTACTTCTGTTTGGAGGCTCTGGGCTTCAGCAAATTGGAAGCCTCCAGCAAGAAGCACGTTGTTATGGCTAAAGCAAGAATTTACGAGTGAAGGTCACAGGAAGGAACTGGAAAGCAGCATAGAAAACGACCACGAAGGGACTCAAACCCTCAATCTTCTGATCCGAAGTCAGACGCCTTATCCATTAGGCCACGCGGTCTGCCACAAGGACATGATTCTGGTTTGTGGCGCCCGGATCAACCAAACACTCGAAGATCACCTGGGACATCTTCTACTTTTTTTGCTCAAGGAGATTTGGTAGAAAGGATCTGAAATGTATGACTTGGTGCAAGGTCATGCTTTAAGAAGTGCATTTGCAAAAGGGCCTAGGTTCAGAGTGTTCATACAGCTCCTTGACAATGGTAATAGATCAATAGAGTACCACGAGTAGATGATATTTCCAGAGGAAGCCATAGCACCTCAATATATCTTGTCAGGATGGCCGGGTGGTCTAAGGCGCCAGACTCAAGAGCTGTTTCTTCACATTGTGTGGGTGTTCTGGTCTCCAAATGGAGGCGTGGGTTCAAATCCCACTTCTGACAATCTGTTTACACATTTAGCTTGAACTACAATCACCACTCCCGCTGTGTTTTCATGCTACCATGTCACCGACAAAAAAACATGAAAAAAAATCCAAAAACTTTGCACATCCTACATAAAGATCAAATTCTTGAGGAAAATCTGCTAGACCATGCTGTTAAATCTGTCATTTAAAGTGACACTTTAGTCAGAAAAGTAAGTCCTGCTACATCTCTTCCGGTTGTCCCATTTTGCATATATACTCATGTAAAACATTTAAAAATATGCTTCTATACACTTTGAAATCCAGTAATACGCTGTTTCAACCTGCTCTGCACATACTCAGTTGCTCTCCCATTTTAGGCATATTTAAGTTATGACACCAGCCATTTGATGATTTGATAGTTTGGTTGAGAACACAAGCAAATGGGACAGTTATCAATCCCGGGATTCCAGGCATGTAACTGTGTTTTGAAACCCTTAAATCAATTGGTTTACTTCCACTTTATGATTTACTTCTGTTTGGAGGCTCTGGGCTTCAGCAAATTGGAAGCCTCCAGCAAGAAGCACGTTGTTATGGCTAAAGCAAGAATTTACGAGTGAAGGTCACAGGAAGGAACTGGAAAGCAGCATAGAGAACGACCACGAAGGGACTCGAACCCTCAATCTTCTGATCCGAAGTCAGACGCCTTATCCATTAGGCCACGCGGTCTGCCACAAGGACATGATTCTGGTTTGTGGCGCCCGGATCAACCAAACACTCGAAGATCACCTGGGACATCTTCTACTTTTTTTGCTCAAGGAGATTTGGTAGAAAGGATCTGAAATGTATGACTTGGTGCAAGGTCATGCTTTAAGAAGTGCATTTGCAAAAGGGCCTAGGTTCAGAGTGTTCATACAGCTCCTTGACAATGGTAATAGATCAATAGAGTACCACGAGTAGATGATATTTCCAGAGGAAGCCATAGCACCTCAATATATCTTGTCAGGATGGCCGAGTGGTCTAAGGCGCCAGACTCAAGAGCTGTTTCTTCACATTGTGTGGGTGTTCTGGTCTCCAAATGGAGGCGTGGGTTCAAATCCCACTTCTGACAATCTGTTTACACATTTAGCTTGAACTACAATCACCACTCCCGCTGTGTTTTCATGCTACCATGTCACCGACAAAAAAACATGAAAAAAAATCCAAAAACTTTGCACATCCTACATAAAGATCAAATTCTTGAGGAAAATCTGCTAGACCATGCTGTTAAATCTGTCATTTAAAGTGACACTTTAGTCAGAAAAGTAAGTCCTGCTACATCTCTTCCGGTTGTCCCATTTTGCATATATACTCATGTAAAACATTAAAAAATATGCTTCTATACACTTTGAAATCCAGTAATACGCTGTTTCAACCTGCTCTGCACATACTCAGTTGCTCTCCCATTTTAGGCATATTTAAGTTATGACACCAGCCATTTGATGATTTGATAGTTTGGTTGAGAACACAAGCAAATGGGACAGTTATCAATCCCGGGATTCCAGGCATGTAACTGTGTTTTGAAACCCTTAAATCAATTGGTTTACTTCCACTTTATGATTTACTTCTGTTTGGAGGCTCTGGGCTTCAGCAAATTGGAAGCCTCCAGCAAGAAGCACGTTGTTATGGCTAAAGCAAGAATTTACGAGTGAAGGTCACAGGAAGGAACTGGAAAGCAGCATAGAAAACGACCACGAAGGGACTCAAACCCTCAATCTTCTGATCCGAAGTCAGACGCCTTATCCATTAGGCCACGCGGTCTGCCACAAGGACATGATTCTGGTTTGTGGCGCCCGGATCAACCAAACACTCGAAGATCACCTGGGACATCTTCTACTTTTTTTGCTCAAGGAGATTTGGTAGAAAGGATCTGAAATGTATGACTTGGTGCAAGGTCATGCTTTAAGAAGTGCATTTGCAAAAGGGCCTAGGTTCAGAGTGTTCATACAGCTCCTTGACAATGGTAATAGATCAATAGAGTACCACGAGTAGATGATATTTCCAGAGGAAGCCATAGCACCTCAATATATCTTGTCAGGATGGCCGGGTGGTCTAAGGCGCCAGACTCAAGAGCTGTTTCTTCACATTGTGTGGGTGTTCTGGTCTCCAAATGGAGGCGTGGGTTCAAATCCCACTTCTGACAATCTGTTTACACATTTAGCTTGAACTACAATCACCACTCCCGCTGTGTTTTCATGCTACCATGTCACCGACAAAAAAACATGAAAAAAAATCCAAAAACTTTGCACATCCTACATAAAGATCAAATTCTTGAGGAAAATCTGCTAGACCATGCTGTTAAATCTGTCATTTAAAGTGACACTTTAGTCAGAAAAGTAAGTCCTGCTACATCTCTTCCGGTTGTCCCATTTTGCATATATACTCATGTAAAACATTTAAAAATATGCTTCTATACACTTTGAAATCCAGTAATACGCTGTTTCAACCTGCTCTGCACATACTCAGTTGCTCTCCCATTTTAGGCATATTTAAGTTATGACACCAGCCATTTGATGATTTGATAGTTTGGTTGAGAACACAAGCAAATGGGACAGTTATCAATCCCGGGATTCAAGGCATGTAACTGTGTTTTGAAACCCTTAAATCAATTGGTTTACTTCCACTTTATGATTTACTTCTGTTTGGAGGCTCTGGGCTTCAGCAAATTGGAAGCCTCCAGCAAGAAGCACGTTGTTATGGCTAAAGCAAGAATTTACGAGTGAAGGTCACAGGAAGGAACTGGAAAGCAGCATAGAAAACGACCACGAAGGGACTCAAACCCTCAATCTTCTGATCCGAAGTCAGACGCCTTATCCATTAGGCCACGCGGTCTGCCACAAGGACATGATTCTGGTTTGTGGCGCCCGGATCAACCAAACACTCGAAGATCACCTGGGACATCTTCTACTTTTTTTGCTCAAGGAGATTTGGTAGAAAGGATCTGAAATGTATGACTTGGTGCAAGGTCATGCTTTAAGAAGTGCATTTGCAAAAGGGCCTAGGTTCAGAGTGTTCATACAGCTCCTTGACAATGGTAATAGATCAATAGAGTACCACGAGTAGATGATATTTCCAGAGGAAGCCATAGCACCTCAATATATCTTGTCAGGATGGCCGGGTGGTCTAAGGCGCCAGACTCAAGAGCTGTTTCTTCACATTGTGTGGGTGTTCTGGTCTCCAAATGGAGGCGTGGGTTCAAATCCCACTTCTGACAATCTGTTTACACATTTAGCTTGAACTACAATCACCACTCCCGCTGTGTTTTCATGCTACCATGTCACCGACAAAAAAACATGAAAAAAAATCCAAAAACTTTGCACATCCTACATAAAGATCAAATTCTTGAGGAAAATCTGCTAGACCATGCTGTTAAATCTGTCATTTAAAGTGACACTTTAGTCAGAAAAGTAAGTCCTGCTACATCTCTTCCGGTTGTCCCATTTTGCATATATACTCATGTAAAACATTTAAAAATATGCTTCTATACACTTTGAAATCCAGTAATACGCTGTTTCAACCTGCTCTGCACATACTCAGTTGCTCTCCCATTTTAGGCATATTTAAGTTATGACACCAGCCATTTGATGATTTGATAGTTTGGTTGAGAACACAAGCAAATGGGACAGTTATCAATCCCGGGATTCCAGGCATGTAACTGTGTTTTGAAACCCTTAAATCAATTGGTTTACTTCCACTTTATGATTTACTTCTGTTTGGAGGCTCTGGGCTTCAGCAAATTGGAAGCCTCCAGCAAGAAGCACGTTGTTATGGCTAAAGCAAGAATTTACGAGTGAAGGTCACAGGAAGGAACTGGAAAGCAGCATAGAGAACGACCACGAAGGGACTCGAACCCTCAATCTTCTGATCCGAAGTCAGACGCCTTATCCATTAGGCCACGCGGTCTGCCACAAGGACATGATTCTGGTTTGTGGCGCCCGGATCAACCAAACACTCGAAGATCACCTGGGACATCTTCTACTTTTTTTGCTCAAGGAGATTTGGTAGAAAGGATCTGAAATGTATGACTTGGTGCAAGGTCATGCTTTAAGAAGTGCATTTGCAAAAGGGCCTAGGTTCAGAGTGTTCATACAGCTCCTTGACAATGGTAATAGATCAATAGAGTACCACGAGTAGATGATATTTCCAGAGGAAGCCATAGCACCTCAATATATCTTGTCAGGATGGCCGAGTGGTCTAAGGCGCCAGACTCAAGAGCTGTTTCTTCACATTGTGTGGGTGTTCTGGTCTCCAAATGGAGGCGTGGGTTCAAATCCCACTTCTGACAATCTGTTTACACATTTAGCTTGAACTACAATCACCACTCCCGCTGTGTTTTCATGCTACCATGTCACCGACAAAAAAACATGAAAAAAAATCCAAAAACTTTGCACATCCTACATAAAGATCAAATTCTTGAGGAAAATCTGCTAGACCATGCTGTTAAATCTGTCATTTAAAGTGACACTTTAGTCAGAAAAGTAAGTCCTGCTACATCTCTTCCGGTTGTCCCATTTTGCATATATACTCATGTAAAACATTAAAAAATATGCTTCTATACACTTTGAAATCCAGTAATACGCTGTTTCAACCTGCTCTGCACATACTCAGTTGCTCTCCCATTTTAGGCATATTTAAGTTATGACACCAGCCATTTGATGATTTGATAGTTTGGTTGAGAACACAAGCAAATGGGACAGTTATCAATCCCGGGATTCAAGGCATGTAACTGTGTTTTGAAACCCTTAAATCAATTGGTTTACTTCCACTTTATGATTTACTTCTGTTTGGAGGCTCTGGGCTTCAGCAAATTGGAAGCCTCCAGCAAGAAGCACGTTGTTATGGCTAAAGCAAGAATTTACGAGTGAAGGTCACAGGAAGGAACTGGAAAGCAGCATAGAAAACGACCACGAAGGGACTCAAACCCTCAATCTTCTGATCCGAAGTCAGACGCCTTATCCATTAGGCCACGCGGTCTGCCACAAGGACATGATTCTGGTTTGTGGCGCCCGGATCAACCAAACACTCGAAGATCACCTGGGACATCTTCTACTTTTTTTGCTCAAGGAGATTTGGTAGAAAGGATCTGAAATGTATGACTTGGTGCAAGGTCATGCTTTAAGAAGTGCATTTGCAAAAGGGCCTAGGTTCAGAGTGTTCATACAGCTCCTTGACAATGGTAATAGATCAATAGAGTACCACGAGTAGATGATATTTCCAGAGGAAGCCATAGCACCTCAATATATCTTGTCAGGATGGCCGAGTGGTCTAAGGCGCCAGACTCAAGAGCTGTTTCTTCACATTGTGTGGGTGTTCTGGTCTCCAAATGGAGGCGTGGGTTCAAATCCCACTTCTGACAATCTGTTTACACATTTAGCTTGAACTACAATCACCACTCCCGCTGTGTTTTCATGCTACCATGTCACCGACAAAAAAACATGAAAAAAAATCCAAAAACTTTGCACATCCTACATAAAGATCAAATTCTTGAGGAAAATCTGCTAGACCATGCTGTTAAATCTGTCATTTAAAGTGACACTTTAGTCAGAAAAGTAAGTCCTGCTACATCTCTTCCGGTTGTCCCATTTTGCATATATACTCATGTAAAACATTAAAAAATATGCTTCTATACACTTTGAAATCCAGTAATACGCTGTTTCAACCTGCTCTGCACATACTCAGTTGCTCTCCCATTTTAGGCATATTTAAGTTATGACACCAGCCATTTGATGATTTGATAGTTTGGTTGAGAACACAAGCAAATGGGACAGTTATCAATCCCGGGATTCCAGGCATGTAACTGTGTTTTGAAACCCTTAAATCAATTGGTTTACTTCCACTTTATGATTTACTTCTGTTTGGAGGCTCTGGGCTTCAGCAAATTGGAAGCCTCCAGCAAGAAGCACGTTGTTATGGCTAAAGCAAGAATTTACGAGTGAAGGTCACAGGAAGGAACTGGAAAGCAGCATAGAAAACGACCACGAAGGGACTCAAACCCTCAATCTTCTGATCCGAAGTCAGACGCCTTATCCATTAGGCCACGCGGTCTGCCACAAGGACATGATTCTGGTTTGTGGCGCCCGGATCAACCAAACACTCGAAGATCACCTGGGACATCTTCTACTTTTTTTGCTCAAGGAGATTTGGTAGAAAGGATCTGAAATGTATGACTTGGTGCAAGGTCATGCTTTAAGAAGTGCATTTGCAAAAGGGCCTAGGTTCAGAGTGTTCATACAGCTCCTTGACAATGGTAATAGATCAATAGAGTACCACGAGTAGATGATATTTCCAGAGGAAGCCATAGCACCTCAATATATCTTGTCAGGATGGCCGGGTGGTCTAAGGCGCCAGACTCAAGAGCTGTTTCTTCACATTGTGTGGGTGTTCTGGTCTCCAAATGGAGGCGTGGGTTCAAATCCCACTTCTGACAATCTGTTTACACATTTAGCTTGAACTACAATCACCACTCCCGCTGTGTTTTCATGCTACCATGTCACCGACAAAAAAACATGAAAAAAAATCCAAAAACTTTGCACATCCTACATAAAGATCAAATTCTTGAGGAAAATCTGCTAGACCATGCTGTTAAATCTGTCATTTAAAGTGACACTTTAGTCAGAAAAGTAAGTCCTGCTACATCTCTTCCGGTTGTCCCATTTTGCATATATACTCATGTAAAACATTTAAAAATATGCTTCTATACACTTTGAAATCCAGTAATACGCTGTTTCAACCTGCTCTGCACATACTCAGTTGCTCTCCCATTTTAGGCATATTTAAGTTATGACACCAGCCATTTGATGATTTGATAGTTTGGTTGAGAACACAAGCAAATGGGACAGTTATCAATCCCGGGATTCCAGGCATGTAACTGTGTTTTGAAACCCTTAAATCAATTGGTTTACTTCCACTTTATGATTTACTTCTGTTTGGAGGCTCTGGGCTTCAGCAAATTGGAAGCCTCCAGCAAGAAGCACGTTGTTATGGCTAAAGCAAGAATTTACGAGTGAAGGTCACAGGAAGGAACTGGAAAGCAGCATAGAGAACGACCACGAAGGGACTCGAACCCTCAATCTTCTGATCCGAAGTCAGACGCCTTATCCATTAGGCCACGCGGTCTGCCACAAGGACATGATTCTGGTTTGTGGCGCCCGGATCAACCAAACACTCGAAGATCACCTGGGACATCTTCTACTTTTTTTGCTCAAGGAGATTTGGTAGAAAGGATCTGAAATGTATGACTTGGTGCAAGGTCATGCTTTAAGAAGTGCATTTGCAAAAGGGCCTAGGTTCAGAGTGTTCATACAGCTCCTTGACAATGGTAATAGATCAATAGAGTACCACGAGTAGATGATATTTCCAGAGGAAGCCATAGCACCTCAATATATCTTGTCAGGATGGCCGAGTGGTCTAAGGCGCCAGACTCAAGAGCTGTTTCTTCACATTGTGTGGGTGTTCTGGTCTCCAAATGGAGGCGTGGGTTCAAATCCCACTTCTGACAATCTGTTTACACATTTAGCTTGAACTACAATCACCACTCCCGCTGTGTTTTCATGCTACCATGTCACCGACAAAAAAACATGAAAAAAAATCCAAAAACTTTGCACATCCTACATAAAGATCAAATTCTTGAGGAAAATCTGCTAGACCATGCTGTTAAATCTGTCATTTAAAGTGACACTTTAGTCAGAAAAGTAAGTCCTGCTACATCTCTTCCGGTTGTCCCATTTTGCATATATACTCATGTAAAACATTAAAAAATATGCTTCTATACACTTTGAAATCCAGTAATACGCTGTTTCAACCTGCTCTGCACATACTCAGTTGCTCTCCCATTTTAGGCATATTTAAGTTATGACACCAGCCATTTGATGATTTGATAGTTTGGTTGAGAACACAAGCAAATGGGACAGTTATCAATCCCGGGATTCCAGGCATGTAACTGTGTTTTGAAACCCTTAAATCAATTGGTTTACTTCCACTTTATGATTTACTTCTGTTTGGAGGCTCTGGGCTTCAGCAAATTGGAAGCCTCCAGCAAGAAGCACGTTGTTATGGCTAAAGCAAGAATTTACGAGTGAAGGTCACAGGAAGGAACTGGAAAGCAGCATAGAAAACGACCACGAAGGGACTCAAACCCTCAATCTTCTGATCCGAAGTCAGACGCCTTATCCATTAGGCCACGCGGTCTGCCACAAGGACATGATTCTGGTTTGTGGCGCCCGGATCAACCAAACACTCGAAGATCACCTGGGACATCTTCTACTTTTTTTGCTCAAGGAGATTTGGTAGAAAGGATCTGAAATGTATGACTTGGTGCAAGGTCATGCTTTAAGAAGTGCATTTGCAAAAGGGCCTAGGTTCAGAGTGTTCATACAGCTCCTTGACAATGGTAATAGATCAATAGAGTACCACGAGTAGATGATATTTCCAGAGGAAGCCATAGCACCTCAATATATCTTGTCAGGATGGCCGGGTGGTCTAAGGCGCCAGACTCAAGAGCTGTTTCTTCACATTGTGTGGGTGTTCTGGTCTCCAAATGGAGGCGTGGGTTCAAATCCCACTTCTGACAATCTGTTTACACATTTAGCTTGAACTACAATCACCACTCCCGCTGTGTTTTCATGCTACCATGTCACCGACAAAAAAACATGAAAAAAAATCCAAAAACTTTGCACATCCTACATAAAGATCAAATTCTTGAGGAAAATCTGCTAGACCATGCTGTTAAATCTGTCATTTAAAGTGACACTTTAGTCAGAAAAGTAAGTCCTGCTACATCTCTTCCGGTTGTCCCATTTTGCATATATACTCATGTAAAACATTTAAAAATATGGTTCTATACACTTTGAAATCCAGTAATACGCTGTTTCAACCTGCTCTGCACATACTCAGTTGCTCTCCCATTTTAGGCATATTTAAGTTATGACACCAGCCATTTGATGATTTGATAGTTTGGTTGAGAACACAAGCAAATGGGACAGTTATCAATCCCGGGATTCCAGGCATGTAACTGTGTTTTGAAACCCTTAAATCAATTGGTTTACTTCCACTTTATGATTTACTTCTGTTTGGAGGCTCTGGGCTTCAGCAAATTGGAAGCCTCCAGCAAGAAGCACGTTGTTATGGCTAAAGCAAGAATTTACGAGTGAAGGTCACAGGAAGGAACTGGAAAGCAGCATAGAAAACGACCACGAAGGGACTCGAACCCTCAATCTTCTGATCCGAAGTCAGACGCCTTTTCCATTAGGCCACGCGGTCTGCCACAAGGACATGATTCTGGTTTGTGGCGCCCGGATCAACCAAACACTCGAAGATCTCCTGGGACATCTTCTACTTTTTTTGCTCAAGGAGATTTGGTAGAAAGGATCTGAAATGTATGACTTGGTGCAAGGTCATGCTTTAAGAAGTGCATTTGCAAAAGGGCCTAGGTTCAGAGTGTTCATACAGCTCCTTGACAATGGTAATAGATCAATAGAGTACCACGAGTAGATGATATTTCCAGAGGAAGCCATAGCACCTCAATATATCTTGTCAGGATGGCCGAGTGGTCTAAGGCGCCAGACTCAAGAGCTGTTTCTTCACATTGTGTGGGTGTTCTGGTCTCCAAATGGAGGCGTGGGTTCAAATCCCACTTCTGACAATCTGTTTACACATTTAGCTTGAACTACAATCACCACTCCCGCTGTGTTTTCATGCTACCATGTCACCGACAAAAAAACATGAAAAAAAATCCAAAAACTTTGCACATTCTACATAAAGATCAAATTCTTGAGGAAAATCTGCTAGACCATGCTGTTAAATCTGTCATTTAAAGTGACACTTTAGTCAGAAAAGTAAGTCCTGCTACATCTCTTCCGGTTGTCCCATTTTGCATATATACTCATGTAAAACATTAAAAAATATGCTTCTATACACTTTGAAATCCAGTAATACGCTGTTTCAACCTGCTCTGTACATACTCAGTTGCTCTCCCATTTTAGGCATATTTAAGTTATGACACCAGCCATTTGATGATTTGATAGTTTGGTTGAGAACACAAGCAAATGGGAGAGTTATCAATCCCGGGATTCCAGGCATGTAACTGTGTTTTGAAACCCTTAAATCAATTGGTTTACTTCCACTTTATGATTTACTTCTGTTTGGAGGCTCTGGGCTTCAGCAAATTGGAAGCCTCCAGCAAGAAGCACGTTGTTATGGCTAAAGCAAGAATTTACGAGTGAAGGTCACAGGAAGGAACTGGAAAGCAGCATAGACAACAACCACGAAAGGACTCGAACGCTCAATCTTCTGATCCGAAGCCTTACGCCTTATCCATTAGGCCACGCGTTCTGCCACAAGGACATGATTCTGGTTTGTGGCGCCCGGATCAACCAAACAGTCGAAGATCACCTGGGACATCTTCTACTTTTTTTGCTCAAGGAGATTTGGTAGAAAGGATCTGAAATGTATGACTTGGTGCAAGGTCATGCTTTAAGAAGTGCATTTGCAAAAGGGCCTAGGTTCAGAGTGTTCATACAGCTCCTTGACAATGGTAATAGATCAATAGAGTACCACGAGTAGATGATATTTCCAGAGGAAGCCATAGCACCTCAATATATCTTGTCAGGATGGCCGAGTGGTCTAAGGCGCCAGACTCAAGAGCTGTTTCTTCACATTGTGTGGGTGTTCTGGTCTCCAAATGGAGGCGTGGGTTCAAATCCCACTTCTGACAATCTGTTTACACATTTAGCTTGAACTACAATCACCACTCCCGCTGTGTTTTCATGCTACCATGTCACCGACAAAAAAACATGAAAAAAAATCCAAAAACTTTGCACATCCTACATAAAGATCAAATTCTTGAGGAAAATCTGCTAGACCATGCTGTTAAATCTCTCATTTAAAGTGCAACTTTAGTCAGAAAAGTAAGTCCTGCTACATCTCTTCCGGTTGTCCCATTTTGCATATATACTCATGTAAAACATTAAAAAATATGCTTCTATACACTTTGAAATCCAGTAATACGCTGTTTCAACCTGCTCTGCACATACTCAGTTGCTCTCCCATTTTAGGCATATTTAAGTTATGACACCAGCCATTTGATGATTTGATAGTTTGGTTGAGAACACAAGCAAATGGGACAGTTATCAATCCCGGGATTCAAGGCATGTAACTGTGTTTTGAAACCCTTAAATCAATTGGTTTACTTCCACTTTATGATTTACTTCTGTTTGGAGGCTCTGGGCTTCAGCAAATTGGAAGCCTCCAGCAAGAAGCACGTTGTTATGGCTAAAGCAAGAATTTACGAGTGAAGGTCACAGGAAGGAACTGGAAAGCAGCATAGAAAACGACCACGAAGGGACTCGAACCCTCAATCTTCTGATCCGAAGTCAGACGCCTTATCCATTAGGCCACGCGGTCTGCCACAAGGACATGATTCTGGTTTGTGGCGCCCGGATCAACCAAACACTCGAAGATCACCTGGGACATCTTCTACATTTTTTGCTCAAGGAGATTTGGTAGAAAGGATCTGAAATGTATGACTTGGTGCAAGGTCATGCTTTAAGAAGTGCATTTGCAAAAGGGCCTAGGTTCAGAGTGTTCATACAGCTCCTTGACAATGGTAATAGATCAATAGAGTACCACGAGTAGATGATATTTCCAGAGGAAGCCATAGCACCTCAATATATCTTGTCAGGATGGCCGAGTGGTCTAAGGTGCCAGACTCAAGAGCTGTTTCTTCACATTGTGTGGGTGTTCTGGTCTCCAAATGGAGGCGTGGGTTCAAATCCCACTTCTGACAATCTGTTTACACATTTAGCTTGAACTACAATCACCACTCCCGCTGTGTTTTCATGCTACCATGTCACCGACAAAAAAACATGAAAAAAAATCCAAAAACTTTGCACATCCTACATAAAGATCAAATTCTTGAGGAAAATCTGCTAGACCATGCTGTTAAATCTGTCATTTAAAGTGCAACTTTAGTCAGAAAAGTAAGTCCTGCTACATCTCTTCCGGTTGTCCCATTTTGCATATATACTCATGTAAAACATTAAAAAATATGCTTCTATACACTTTGAAATCCAGTAATACGCTGTTTCAACCTGCTCTGCACATACTCAGTTGCTCTCCCATTTTAGGCATATTTAAGTTATGACACCAGCCATTTGATGATTTGATAGTTTGGTTGAGAACACAAGCAAATGGGACAGTTATCAATCCCGGGATTCAAGGCATGTAACTGTGTTTTGAAACCCTTAAATCAATTGGTTTACTTCCACTTTATGATTTACTTCTGTTTGGAGGCTCTGGGCTTCAGCAAATTGGAAGCCTCCAGCAAGAAGCACGTTGTTATGGCTAAAGCAAGAATTTACGAGTGAAGGTCACAGGAAGGAACTGGAAAGCAGCATAGAAAACGACCACGAAGGGACTCGAACCCTCAATCTTCTGATCCGAAGTCAGACGCCTTATCCATTAGGCCACGCGGTCTGCCACAAGGACATGATTCTGGTTTGTGGCGCCCGGATCAACCAAACACTCGAAGATCACCTGGGACATCTTCTACATTTTTTGCTCAAGGAGATTTGGTAGAAAGGATCTGAAATGTATGACTTGGTGCAAGGTCATGCTTTAAGAAGTGCATTTGCAAAAGGGCCTAGGTTCAGAGTGTTCATACAGCTCCTTGACAATGGTAATAGATCAATAGAGTACCACGAGTAGATGATATTTCCAGAGGAAGCCATAGCACCTCAATATATCTTGTCAGGATGGCCGAGTGGTCTAAGGCGCCAGACTCAAGAGCTGTTTCTTCACATTGTGTGGGTGTTCTGGTCTCCAAATGGAGGCGTGGGTTCAAATCCCACTTCTGACAATCTGTTTACACATTTAGCTTGAACTACAATCACCACTCCCGCTGTGTTTTCATGCTACCATGTCACCGACAAAAAAACATGAAAAAAAATCCAAAAACTTTGCACATCCTACATAAAGATCAAATTCTTGAGGAAAATCTGCTAGACCATGCTGTTAAATCTGTCATTTAAAGTGCAACTTTAGTCAGAAAAGTAAGTCCTGCTACATCTCTTCCGGTTGTCCCATTTTGCATATATACTCATGTAAAACATTTAAAAATATGGTTCTATACACTTTGAAATCCAGTAATACGCTGTTTCAACCTGCTCTGCACATACTCAGTTGCTCTCCCATTTTAGGCATATTTAAGTTATGACACCAGCCATTTGATGATTTGATAGTTTGGTTGAGAACACAAGCAAATGGGACAGTTATCAATCCCGGGATTACAGGCATGTAACTGTGTTTTGAAACCCTTAAATCAATTGGTTTACTTCCACTTTATGATTTACTTCTGTTTGGAGGCTCTGGGCTTCAGCAAATTGGAAGCCTCCAGCAAGAAGCACGTTGTTATGGCTAAAGCAAGAATTTACGAGTGAAGGTCACAGGAAGGAACTGGAAAGCAGCATAGAAAACAACCACGAAGGGACTCGAACCCTCAATCTTCTGATCCGAAGTCAGACGCCTTATCCATTAGGCCACGCGGTCTGCCACAAGGACATGATTCTGGTTTGTGGCGCCCGGATCAACCAAACACTCGAAGATCACCTGGGACATCTTCTACTTTTTTTGCTCAAGGAGATTTGGTAGAAAGGATCTGAAATGTATGACTTGGTGCAAGGTCATGCTTTAAGAAGTGCATTTGCAAAAGGGCCTAGGTTCAGAGTGTTCATACAGCTCCTTGACAATGGTAATAGATCAATAGAGTACCACGAGTAGATGATATTTCCAGAGGAAGCCATAGCACCTCAATATATCTTGTCAGGATGGCCGAGTGGTCTAAGGCACCAGACTCAAGAGCTGTTTCTTCACATTGTGTGGGTGTTCTGGTCTCCAAATGGAGGCGTGGGTTCAAATCCCACTTCTGACAATCTGTTTACACATTTAGCTTGAACTACAATCACCACTCCCGCTGTGTTTTCATGCTACCATGTCACCGACAAAAAAACATGAAAAAAAATCCAAAAACTTTGCACATCCTACATAAAGATCAAATTCTTGAGGAAAATCTGCTAGACCATGCTGTTAAATCTGTCATTTAAAGTGCAACTTTAGTCAGAAAAGTAAGTCCTGCTACATCTCTTCCGGTTGTCCCATTTTGCATATATACTCATGTAAAACATTAAAAAATATGCTTCTATACACTTTGAAATCCAGTAATACGCTGTTTCAACCTGCTCTGCACATACTCAGTTGCTCTCCCATTTTAGGCATATTTAAGTTATGACACCAGCCATTTGATGATTTGATAGTTTGGTTGAGAACACAAGCAAATGGGACAGTTATCAATCCCGGGATTCAAGGCATGTAACTGTGTTTTGAAACCCTTAAATCAATTGGTTTACTTCCACTTTATGATTTACTTCTGTTTGGAGGCTCTGGGCTTCAGCAAATTGGAAGCCTCCAGCAAGAAGCACGTTGTTATGGCTAAAGCAAGAATTTATGAGTGAAGGTCACAGGAAGGAACTGGAAAGCAGCATAGAAAACGACCACGAAGGGACTCGAACCCTCAATCTTCTGATCCGAAGTCAGACGCCTTATCCATTAGGCCACGCGGTCTGCCACAAGGACATGATTCTGGTTTGTGGCGCCCGGATCAACCAAACAGTCGAAGATCACCTGGGACATCTTCTACTTTTTTTGCTCAAGGAGATTTGGTAGAAAGGATCTGAAATGTATGACTTGGTGCAAGGTCATGCTTTAAGAAGTGCATTTGCAAAAGGGCCTAGGTTCAGAGTGTTCATACAGCTCCTTGACAATGGTAATAGATCAATAGAGTACCACGAGTAGATGATATTTCCAGAGGAAGCCATAGCACCTCAATATATCTTGTCAGGATGGCCGAGTGGTCTAAGGTGCCAGACTCAAGAGCTGTTTCTTCACATTGTGTGGGTGTTCTGGTCTCCAAATGGAGGCGTGGGTTCATATCCCACTTCTGACAATCTGTTTACACATTTAGCTTGAACTACAATCACCACTCCCGCTGTGTTTTCATGCTACCATGTCACCGACAAAAAAACATGAAAAAAAATCCAAAAACTTTGCACATCCTACATAAAGATCAAATTCTTGAGGAAAATCTGCTAGACCATGCTGTTAAATCTGTCATTTAAAGTGCAACTTTAGTCAGAAAAGTAAGTCCTGCTACATCTCTTCCGGTTGTCCCATTTTGCATATATACTCATGTAAAACATTAAAAAATATGCTTCTATACACTTTGAAATCCAGTAATACGCTGTTTCAACCTGCTCTGCACATACTCAGTTGCTCTCCCATTTTAGGCATATTTAAGTTATGACACCAGCCATTTGATGATTTGATAGTTTGGTTGAGAACACAAGCAAATGGGACAGTTATCAATCCCGGGATTCAAGGCATGTAACTGTGTTTTGAAACCCTTAAATCAATTGGTTTACTTCCACTTTATGATTTACTTCTGTTTGGAGGCTCTGGGCTTCAGCAAATTGGAAGCCTCCAGCAAGAAGCACGTTGTTATGGCTAAAGCAAGAATTTACGAGTGAAGGTCACAGGAAGCAACTGGAAAGCAGCATAGAAAACGACCACGAAGGGACTCGAACCCTCAATCTTCTGATCCGAAGTCAGACACCTTATCCATTAGGCCACGCGGTCTGCCACAAGGACATGATTCTGGTTTGTGGCGCCCGGATCAACCAAACACTCGAAGATCACCTGGGACATCTTCTACATTTTTTGCTCAAGGAGATTTGGTAGAAAGGATCTGAAATGTATGACTTGGTGCAAGGTCATGCTTTAAGAAGTGCATTTGCAAAAGGGCCTAGGTTCAGAGTGTTCATACAGCTCCTTGACAATGGTAATAGATCAATAGAGTACCACGAGTAGATGATATTTCCAGAGGAAGCCATAGCACCTCAATATATCTTGTCAGGATGGCCGAGTGGTCTAAGGCGCCAGACTCAAGAGCTGTTTCTTCACATTGTGTGGGTGTTCTGGTCTCCAAATGGAGGCGTGGGTTCAAATCCCACTTCTGACAATCTGTTTACACATTTAGCTTGAACTACAATCACCACTCCCGCTGTGTTTTCATGCTACCATGTCACCGACAAAAAAACATGAAAAAAAATCCAAAAACTTTGCACATCCTACATAAAGATCAAATTCTTGAGGAAAATCTGCTAGACCATGCTGTTAAATCTGTCATTTAAAGTGACACTTTAGTCAGAAAAGTAAGTCCTGCTACATCTCTTCCGGTTGTCCCATTTTGCATATATACTCATGTAAAACATTAAAAAATATGCTTCTATACACTTTGAAATCCAGTAATACGCTGTTTCAACCTGCTCTGCACATACTCAGTTGCTCTCCCATTTTAGGCATATTTAAGTTATGACACCAGCCATTTGATGATTTGATAGTTTGGTTGAGAACACAAGCAAATGGGACAGTTATCAATCCCGGGATTCCAGGCATGTAACTGTGTTTTGAAACCCTTAAATCAATTGGTTTACTTCCACTTTATGATTTACTTCTGTTTGGAGGCTCTGGGCTTCAGCAAATTGGAAGCCTCCAGCAAGAAGCACGTTGTTATGGCTAAAGCAAGAATTTACGAGTGAAGGTCACAGGAAGGAACTGGAAAGCAGCATAGAAAACGACCACGAAGGGACTCAAACCCTCAATCTTCTGATCCGAAGTCAGACGCCTTATCCATTAGGCCACGCGGTCTGCCACAAGGACATGATTCTGGTTTGTGGCGCCCGGATCAACCAAACACTCGAAGATCACCTGGGACATCTTCTACTTTTTTTGCTCAAGGAGATTTGGTAGAAAGGATCTGAAATGTATGACTTGGTGCAAGGTCATGCTTTAAGAAGTGCATTTGCAAAAGGGCCTAGGTTCAGAGTGTTCATACAGCTCCTTGACAATGGTAATAGATCAATAGAGTACCACGAGTAGATGATATTTCCAGAGGAAGCCATAGCACCTCAATATATCTTGTCAGGATGGCCGAGTGGTCTAAGGCGCCAGACTCAAGAGCTGTTTCTTCACATTGTGTGGGTGTTCTGGTCTCCAAATGGAGGCGTGGGTTCAAATCCCACTTCTGACAATCTGTTTACACATTTAGCTTGAACTACAATCACCACTCCCGCTGTGTTTTCATGCTACCATGTCACCGACAAAAAAACATGAAAAAAAATCCAAAAACTTTGCACATCCTACATAAAGATCAAATTCTTGAGGAAAATCTGCTAGACCATGCTGTTAAATCTGTCATTTAAAGTGCAACTTTAGTCAGAAAAGTAAGTCCTGCTACATCTCTTCCGGTTGTCCCATTTTGCATATATACTCATGTAAAACATTAAAAAATATGCTTCTATACACTTTGAAATCCAGTAATACGCTGTTTCAACCTGCTCTGCACATACTCAGTTGCTCTCCCATTTTAGGCATATTTAAGTTATGACACCAGCCATTTGATGATTTGATAGTTTGGTTGAGAACACAAGCAAATGGGACAGTTATCAATCCCGGGATTCAAGGCATGTAACTGTGTTTTGAAACCCTTAAATCAATTGGTTTACTTCCACTTTATGATTTACTTCTGTTTGGAGGCTCTGGGCTTCAGCAAATTGGAAGCCTCCAGCAAGAAGCACGTTGTTATGGCTAAAGCAAGAATTTACGAGTGAAGGTCACAGGAAGCAACTGGAAAGCAGCATAGAAAACGACCACGAAGGGACTCGAACCCTCAATCTTCTGATCCGAAGTCAGACACCTTATCCATTAGGCCACGCGGTCTGCCACAAGGACATGATTCTGGTTTGTGGCGCCCGGATCAACCAAACACTCGAAGATCACCTGGGACATCTTCTACATTTTTTGCTCAAGGAGATTTGGTAGAAAGGATCTGAAATGTATGACTTGGTGCAAGGTCATGCTTTAAGAAGTGCATTTGCAAAAGGGCCTAGGTTCAGAGTGTTCATACAGCTCCTTGACAATGGTAATAGATCAATAGAGTACCACGAGTAGATGATATTTCCAGAGGAAGCCATAGCACCTCAATATATCTTGTCAGGATGGCCGAGTGGTCTAAGGCGCCAGACTCAAGAGCTGTTTCTTCACATTGTGTGGGTGTTCTGGTCTCCAAATGGAGGCGTGGGTTCAAATCCCACTTCTGACAATCTGTTTACACATTTAGCTTGAACTACAATCACCACTCCCGCTGTGTTTTCATGCTACCATGTCACCGACAAAAAAACATGAAAAAAAATCCAAAAACTTTGCACATCCTACATAAAGATCAAATTCTTGAGGAAAATCTGCTAGACCATGCTGTTAAATCTGTCATTTAAAGTGCAACTTTAGTCAGAAAAGTAAGTCCTGCTACATCTCTTCCGGTTGTCCCATTTTGCATATATACTCATGTAAAACATTTAAAAATATGGTTCTATACACTTTGAAATCCAGTAATACGCTGTTTCAACCTGCTCTGCACATACTCAGTTGCTCTCCCATTTTAGGCATATTTAAGTTATGACACCAGCCATTTGATGATTTGATAGTTTGGTTGAGAACACAAGCAAATGGGACAGTTATCAATCCCGGGATTCCAGGCATGTAACTGTGTTTTGAAACCCTTAAATCAATTGGTTTACTTCCACTTTATGATTTACTTCTGTTTGGAGGCTCTGGGCTTCAGCAAATTGGAAGCCTCCAGCAAGAAGCACGTTGTTATGGCTAAAGCAAGAATTTACGAGTGAAGGTCACAGGAAGGAACTGGAAAGCAGCATAGAAAACGACCACGAAGGGACTCGAACCCTCAATCTTCTGATCCGAAGTCAGACGAATTATCCATTAGGCCACGCGGTCTGCCACAAGGACATGATTCTGGTTTGTGGCGCCCAGATCAACCAAACACTCGAAGATCATCTGGGACATCTTCTACTTTTTTTGCTCAAGGAGATTTGGTAGAAAGGATCTGAAATGTATGACTTGGTGCAAGGTCATGCTTTAAGAAGTGCATTTGCAAAAGGGCCTAGGTTCAGAGTGTTCATACAGCTCCTTGACAATGGTAATAGATCAATAGAGTACTACGAGTAGATGATATTTCCAGAGGAAGCCATAGCACCTCAATATATCTTGTCAGGATGGCCGAGTGGTCTAAGGCGCCAGACTCAAGAGCTGTTTCTTCACATTGTGTGGGTGTTCTGGTCTCCAAATGGAGGCGTGGGTTCAAATCCCACTTCTGACAATCTGTTTACACATTTAGCTTGAACTACAATCACCACTCCCGCTGTGTTTTCATGCTACCATGTCACCGACAAAAAAACATGAAAAAAAATCCAAAAACTTTGCACATCCTACATAAAGATCAAATTCTTGAGGAAAATCTGCTAGACCATGCTGTTAAATCTGTCATTTAAAGTGCAACTTTAGTCAGAAAAGTAAGTCCTGCTACATCTCTTCCGGTTGTCCCATTTTGCATATATACTCATGTAAAACATTTAAAAATATGGTTCTATACACTTTGAAATCCAGTAATACGCTGTTTCAACCTGCTCTGCACATACTCAGTTGCTCTCCCATTTTAGGCATATTTAAGTTATGACACCAGCCATTTGATGATTTGATAGTTTGGTTGAGAACACAAGCAAATGGGACAGTTATCAATCCCGGGATTCCAGGCATGTAACTGTGTTTTGAAACCCTTAAATCAATTGGTTTACTTCCACTTTATGATTTACTTCTGTTTGGAGGCTCTGGGCTTCAGCAAATTGGAAGCCTCCAGCAAGAAGCACGTTGTTATGGCTAAAGCAAGAATTTACGAGTGAAGGTCACAGGAAGGAACTGGAAAGCAGCATAGAAAACGACCACGAAGGGACTCGAACCCTCAATCTTCTGATCCGAAGTCAGACGCCTTATCCATTAGGCCACGCGGTCTGCCACAAGGACATGATTCTGGTTTGTGGCGCCCTGATCAACCAAACAGTCGAAGATCACCTGGGACATCTTCTACTTTTTTTGCTCAAGGAGATTTGGTAGAAAGGATCTGAAATGTATGACTTGGTGCAAGGTCATGCTTTAAGAAGTGCATTTGCAAAAGGGCCTAGGTTCAGAGTGTTCATACAGCTCCTTGACAATGGTAATAGATCAATAGAGTACCACGAGTAGATGATATTTCCAGAGGAAGCCATAGCACCTCAATATATCTTGTCAGGATGGCCGAGTGGTCTAAGGCGCCAGACTCAAGAGCTGTTTCTTCACATTGTGTGGGTGTTCTGGTCTCCAAATGGAGGCGTGGGTTCAAATCCCACTTCTGACAATCTGTTTACACATTTAGCTTGAACTACAATCACCACTCCCGCTGTGTTTTCATGCTACCATGTCACCGACAAAAAAACATGAAAAAAAATCCAAAAACTTTGCACATCCTACATAAAGATCAAATTCTTGAGGAAAATCTGCTAGACCATGCTGTTAAATCTGTCATTTAAAGTGCAACTTTAGTCAGAAAAGTAAGTCCTGCTACATCTCTTCCGGTTGTCCCATTTTGCATATATACTCATGTAAAACATTTAAAAATATGGTTCTATACACTTTGAAATCCAGTAATACGCTGTTTCAACCTGCTCTGTACATACTCAGTTGCTCTCCCATTTTAGGCATATTTAAGTTATGACACCAGCCATTTGATGATTTGATAGTTTGGTTGAGAACACAAGCAAATGGGACAGTTATCAATCCCGGGATTCCAGGCATGTAACTGTGTTTTGAAACCCTTAAATCAATTGGTTTACTTCCACTTTATGATTTACTTCTGTTTGGAGGCTCTGGGCTTCAGCAAATTGGAAGCCTCCAGCAAGAAGCACGTTGTTATGGCTAAAGCAAGAATTTACGAGTGAAGGTCACAGGAAGGAACTGGAAAGCAGCATAGAAAACGACCACGAAGGGACTCGAACCCTCAATCTTCTGATCCGAAGTCAGACGCCTTATCCATTAGGCCACGCGGTCTGCCACAAGGACATGATTCTGGTTTGTGGCGCCCTGATCAACCAAACAGTCGAAGATCACCTGGGACATCTTCTACTTTTTTTGCTCAAGGAGATTTGGTAGAAAGGATCTGAAATGTATGACTTGGTGCAAGGTCATGCTTTAAGAAGTGCATTTGCAAAAGGGCCTAGGTTCAGAGTGTTCATACAGCTCCTTGACAATGGTAATAGATCAATAGAGTACCACGAGTAGATGATATTTCCAGAGGAAGCCATAGCACCTCAATATATCTTGTCAGGATGGCCGAGTGGTCTAAGGCGCCAGACTCAAGAGCTGTTTCTTCACATTGTGTGGGTGTTCTGGTCTCCAAATGGAGGCGTGGGTTCAAATCCCACTTCTGACAATCTGTTTACACATTTAGCTTGAACTACAATCACCACTCCCGCTGTGTTTTCATGCTACCATGTCACCGACAAAAAAACATGAAAAAAAATCCAAAAACTTTGCACATCCTACATAAAGATCAAATTCTTGAGGAAAATCTGCTAGACCATGCTGTTAAATCTGTCATTTAAAGTGACACTTTAGTCAGAAAAGTAAGTCCTGCTACATCTCTTCCGGTTGTCCCATTTTGCATATATACTCATGTAAAACATTTAAAAATATGGTTCTATACACTTTGAAATCCAGTAATACGCTGTTTCAACCTGCTCTGCACATACTCAGTTGCTCTCCCATTTTAGGCATATTTAAGTTATGACACCAGCCATTTGATGATTTGATAGTTTGGTTGAGAACACAAGCAAATGGGACAGTTATCAATCCCGGGATTCAAGGCATGTAACTGTGTTTTGAAACCCTTAAATCAATTGGTTTACTTCCACTTTATGATTTACTTCTGTTTGGAGGCTCTGGGCTTCAGCAAATTGGAAGCCTCCAGCAAGAAGCACGTTGTTATGGCTAAAGCAAGAATTTACGAGTGAAGGTCACAGGAAGGAACTGGAAAGCAGCATAGAAAACGACCACGAAGGGACTCGAACCCTCAATCTTCTTATCCAAAGTCAGACGCCTTATCCATTAGGCCACGCGGTCTGCCACAAGGACATGATTCTGGTTTGTGGCGCCCGGATCAACCAAACACTCGAAGATCACCTGGGACATCTTCTACATTTTTTGCTCAAGGAGATTTGGTAGAAAGGATCTGAAATGTATGACTTGGTGCAAGGTCATGCTTTAAGAAGTGCATTTGCAAAAGGGCCTAGGTTCAGAGTGTTCATACAGCTCCTTGACAATGGTAATAGATCAATAGAGTACCACGAGTAGATGATATTTCCAGAGGAAGCCATAGCACCTCAATATATCTTGTCAGGATGGCCGAGTGGTCTAAGGCGCCAGACTCAAGAGCTGTTTCTTCACATTGTGTGGGTGTTCTGGTCTCCAAATGGAGGCGTGGGTTCAAATCCCACTTCTGACAATCTGTTTACACATTTAGCTTGAACTACAATCACCACTCCCGCTGTGTTTTCATGCTACCATGTCACCGACAAAAAAACATGAAAAAAATCCAAAAACTTTGCACATCCTACATAAAGATCAAATTCTTGAGGAAAATCTGCTAGACCATGCTGTTAAATCTGTCATTTAAAGTGCAACTTTAGTCAGAAAAGTAAGTCCTGCTACATCTCTTCCGGTTGTCCCATTTTGCATATATACTCATGTAAAACATTTAAAAATATGGTTCTATACACTTTGAAATCCAGTAATACGCTGTTTCAACCTGCTCTGCACATACTCAGTTGCTCTCCCATTTTAGGCATATTTAAGTTATGACACCAGCCATTTGATGATTTGATAGTTTGGTTGAGAACACAAGCAAATGGGACAGTTATCAATCCCGGGATTCCAGGCATGTAACTGTGATTTGAAACCCTTAAATCAATTGGTTTACTTCCACTTTATGATTTACTTCTGTTTGGAGGCTCTGGGCTTCAGCAAATTGGAAGCCTCCAGCAAGAAGCACGTTGTTATGGCTAAAGCAAGAATTTACGAGTGAAGGTCACAGGAAGGAACTGGAAAGCAGCATAGAAAACGACCACGAAGGGACTCGAACCCTCAATCTTCTGATCCGAAGTCAGACGCCTTATCCATTAGGCCACGCGGTCTGCCACAAGGACATGATTCTGGTTTGTGGCGCCCTGATCAACCAAACAGTCGAAGATCACCTGGGACATCTTCTACTTTTTTTGCTCAAGGAGATTTGGTAGAAAGGATCTGAAATGTATGACTTGGTGCAAGGTCATGCTTTAAGAAGTGCATTTGCAAAAGGGCCTAGGTTCAGAGTGTTCATACAGCTCCTTGACAATGGTAATAGATCAATAGAGTACCACGAGTAGATGATATTTCCAGAGGAAGCCATAGCACCTCAATATATCTTGTCAGGATGGCCGAGTGGTCTAAGGCGCCAGACTCAAGAGCTGTTTCTTCACATTGTGTGGGTGTTCTGGTCTCCAAATGGAGGCGTGGGTTCAAATCCCACTTCTGACAATCTGTTTACACATTTAGCTTGAACTACAATCACCACTCCCGCTGTGTTTTCATGCTACCATGTCACCGACAAAAAAACATGAAAAAAAATCCAAAAACTTTGCACATCCTACATAAAGATCAAATTCTTGAGGAAAATCTGCTAGACCATGCTGTTAAATCTGTCATTTAAAGTGCAACTTTAGTCAGAAAAGTAAGTCCTGCTACATCTCTTCCGGTTGTCCCATTTTGCATATATACTCATGTAAAACATTTAAAAATATGGTTCTATACACTTTGAAATCCAGTAATACGCTGTTTCAACCTGCTCTGCACATACTCAGTTGCTCTCCCATTTTAGGCATATTTAAGTTATGACACCAGCCATTTGATGATTTGATAGTTTGGTTGAGAACACAAGCAAATGGGACAGTTATCAATCCCGGGATTCCAGGCATGTAACTGTGTTTTGAAACCCTTAAATCAATTGGTTTACTTCCACTTTATGATTTACTTCTGTTTGGAGGCTCTGGGCTTCAGCAAATTGGAAGCCTCCAGCAAGAAGCACGTTGTTATGGCTAAAGCAAGAATTTACGAGTGAAGGTCACAGGAAGGAACTGGAAAGCAGCATAGAAAACGACCACGAAGGGACTCGAACCCTCAATCTTCTGATCCGAAGTCAGACGCCTTATCCATTAGGCCACGCGGTCTGCCACAAGGACATGATTCTGGTTTGTGGCGCCCAGATCAACCAAACACTCGAAGATCACCTGGGACATCTTCTACTTTTTTTGCTCAAGGAGATTTGGTAGAAAGGATCTGAAATGTATGACTTGGTGCAAGGTCATGCTTTAAGAAGTGCATTTGCAAAAGGGCCTAGGTTCAGAGTGTTCATACAGCTCCTTGACAATGGTAATAGATCAATAGAGTACTACGAGTAGATGATATTTCCAGAGGAAGCCATAGCACCTCAATATATCTTGTCAGGATGGCCGAGTGGTCTAAGGCGCCAGACTCAAGAGCTGTTTCTTCACATTGTGTGGGTGTTCTGGTCTCCAAATGGAGGCGTGGGTTCAAATCCCACTTCTGACAATCTGTTTACACATTTAGCTTGAACTACAATCACCACTCCCGCTGTGTTTTCATGCTACCATGTCACCGACAAAAAAACATGAAAAAAAATCCAAAAACTTTGCACATCCTACATAAAGATCAAATTCTTGAGGAAAATCTGCTAGACCATGCTGTTAAATCTGTCATTTAAAGTGCAACTTTAGTCAGAAAAGTAAGTCCTGCTACATCTCTTCCGGTTGTCCCATTTTGCATATATACTCATGTAAAACATTTAAAAATATGGTTCTATACACTTTGAAATCCAGTAATACGCTGTTTCAACCTGCTCTGCACATACTCAGTTGCTCTCCCATTTTAGGCATATTTAAGTTATGACACCAGCCATTTGATGATTTGATAGTTTGGTTGAGAACACAAGCAAATGGGACAGTTATCAATCCCGGGATTCCAGGCATGTAACTGTGTTTTGAAACCCTTAAATCAATTGGTTTACTTCCACTTTATGATTTACTTCTGTTTGGAGGCTCTGGGCTTCAGCAAATTGGAAGCCTCCAGCAAGAAGCACGTTGTTATGGCTAAAGCAAGAATTTACGAGTGAAGGTCACAGGAAGGAACTGGAAAGCAGCATAGAAAACGACCACGAAGGGACTCGAACCCTCAATCTTCTGATCCGAAGTCAGACGCCTTATCCATTAGGCCACGCGGTCTGCCACAAGGACATGATTCTGGTTTGTGGCGCCCTGATCAACCAAACAGTCGAAGATCACCTGGGACATCTTCTACTTTTTTTGCTCAAGGAGATTTGGTAGAAAGGATCTGAAATGTATGACTTGGTGCAAGGTCATGCTTTAAGAAGTGCATTTGCAAAAGGGCCTAGGTTCAGAGTGTTCATACAGCTCCTTGACAATGGTAATAGATCAATAGAGTACCACGAGTAGATGATATTTCCAGAGGAAGCCATAGCACGCCATAGCACCTCAATATATCTTGTCAGGATGGCCGAGTGGTCTAAGGCGCCAGACTCAAGAGCTGTTTATTCACATTGTGTGGGTGTTCTGGTCTCCAAATGGAGGCGTGGGTTCAAATCCCACTTCTGACAATCTGTTTACACATTTAGCTTGAACTACAATCACCACTCCCGCTGTGTTTTCATGCTACCATGTCACCGACAAAAAAACATGAAAAAAAATCCAAAAACTTTGCACATCCTACATAAAGATCAAATTCTTGAGGAAAATCTGCTAGACCATGCTGTTAAATCTGTCATTTAAAGTGCAACTTTAGTCAGAAAAGTAAGTCCTGCTACATCTCTTCCGGTTGTCCCATTTTGCATATATACTCATGTAAAACATTTAAAAATATGGTTCTATACACTTTGAAATCCAGTAATACGCTGTTTCAACCTGCTCTGCACATACTCAGTTGCTCTCCCATTTTAGGCATATTTAAGTTATGACACCAGCCATTTGATGATTTGATAGTTTGGTTGAGAACACAAGCAAATGGGACAGTTATCAATCCCGGGATTCAAGGCATGTAACTGTGTTTTGAAACCCTTAAATCAATTGGTTTACTTCCACTTTATGATTTACTTCTGTTTGGAGGCTCTGGGCTTCAGCAAATTGGAAGCCTCCAGCAAGAAGCACGTTGTTATGGCTAAAGCAAGAATTTACGAGTGAAGGTCACAGGAAGGAACTGGAAAGCAGCATAGAAAACGACCACGAAGGGACTCGAACCCTCAATCTTCTTATCCAAAGTCAGACGCCTTATCCATTAGGCCACGCGGTCTGCCACAAGGACATGATTCTGGTTTGTGGCGCCCGGATCAACCAAACACTCGAAGATCACCTGGGACATCTTCTACATTTTTTGCTCAAGGAGATTTGGTAGAAAGGATCTGAAATGTATGACTTGGTGCAAGGTCATGCTTTAAGAAGTGCATTTGCAAAAGGGCCTAGGTTCAGAGTGTTCATACAGCTCCTTGACAATGGTAATAGATCAATAGAGTACCACGAGTAGATGATATTTCCAGAGGAAGCCATAGCACCTCAATATATCTTGTCAGGATGGCCGAGTGGTCTAAGGCGCCAGACTCAAGAGCTGTTTCTTCACATTGTGTGGGTGTTCTGGTCTCCAAATGGAGGCGTGGGTTCAAATCCCACTTCTGACAATCTGTTTACACATTTAGCTTGAACTACAATCACCACTCCCGCTGTGTTTTCATGCTACCATGTCACCGACAAAAAAACATGAAAAAAATCCAAAAACTTTGCACATCCTACATAAAGATCAAATTCTTGAGGAAAATCTGCTAGACCATGCTGTTAAATCTGTCATTTAAAGTGCAACTTTAGTCAGAAAAGTAAGTCCTGCTACATCTCTTCCGGTTGTCCCATTTTGCATATATACTCATGTAAAACATTTAAAAATATGGTTCTATACACTTTGAAATCCAGTAATACGCTGTTTCAACCTGCTCTGCACATACTCAGTTGCTCTCCCATTTTAGGCATATTTAAGTTATGACACCAGCCATTTGATGATTTGATAGTTTGGTTGAGAACACAAGCAAATGGGACAGTTATCAATCCCGGGATTCCAGGCATGTAACTGTGTTTTGAAACCCTTAAATCAATTGGTTTACTTCCACTTTATGATTTACTTCTGTTTGGAGGCTCTGGGCTTCAGCAAATTGGAAGCCTCCAGCAAGAAGCACGTTGTTATGGCTAAAGCAAGAATTTACGAGTGAAGGTCACAGGAAGGAACTGGAAAGCAGCATAGAAAACGACCACGAAGGGACTCGAACCCTCAATCTTCTGATCCGAAGTCAGACGCCTTATCCATTAGGCCACGCGGTCTGCCACAAGGACATGATTCTGGTTTGTGGCGCCCTGATCAACCAAACAGTCGAAGATCACCTGGGACATCTTCTACTTTTTTTGCTCAAGGAGATTTGGTAGAAAGGATCTGAAATGTATGACTTGGTGCAAGGTCATGCTTTAAGAAGTGCATTTGCAAAAGGGCCTAGGTTCAGAGTGTTCATACAGCTCCTTGACAATGGTAATAGATCAATAGAGTACCACGAGTAGATGATATTTCCAGAGGAAGCCATAGCACCTCAATATATCTTGTCAGGATGGCCGAGTAGTCTAAGGCGCCAGACTCAAGAGCTGTTTCTTCACATTGTGTGGGTGTTCTGGTCTCCAAATGGAGGCGTGGGTTCAAATCCCACTTCTGACAATCTGTTTACACATTTAGCTTGAACTACAATCACCACTCCCGCTGTGTTTTCATGCTACCATGTCACCGACAAAAAAACATGAAAAAAAATCCAAAAACTTTGCACATCCTACATAAAGATCAAATTCTTGAGGAAAATCTGCTAGACCATGCTGTTAAATCTGTCATTTAAAGTGCAACTTTAGTCAGAAAAGTAAGTCCTGCTACATCTCTTCCGGTTGTCCCATTTTGCATATATACTCATGTAAAACATTTAAAAATATGGTTCTATACACTTTGAAATCCAGTAATACGCTGTTTCAACCTGCTCTGCACATACTCAGTTGCTCTCCCATTTTAGGCATATTTAAGTTATGACACCAGCCATTTGATGATTTGATAGTTTGGTTGAGAACACAAGCAAATGGGACAGTTATCAATCCCGGGATTCCAGGCATGTAACTGTGTTTTGAAACCCTTAAATCAATTGGTTTACTTCCACTTTATGATTTACTTCTGTTTGGAGGCTCTGGGCTTCAGCAAATTGGAAGCCTCCAGCAAGAAGCACGTTGTTATGGGTAAAGCAAGAATTTACGAGTGAAGGTCACAGGAAGGAACTGGAAAGCAGCATAGAAAACGACCACGAAGGGACTCGAACCCTCAATCTTCTGATCCGAAGTCAGACGCCTTATCCATTAGGCCACGCGGTCTGCCACAAGGACATGATTCTGGTTTGTGGCGCCCAGATCAACCAAACACTCGAAGATCACCTGGGACATCTTCTACTTTTTTTGCTCAAGGAGATTTGGTAGAAAGGATCTGAAATGTATGACTTGGTGCAAGGTCATGCTTTAAGAAGTGCATTTGCAAAAGGGCCTAGGTTCAGAGTGTTCATACAGCTCCTTGACAATGGTAATAGATCAATAGAGTACTACGAGTAGATGATATTTCCAGAGGAAGCCATAGCACCTCAATATATCTTGTCAGGATGGCCGAGTGGTCTAAGGCGCCAGACTCAAGAGCTGTTTCTTCACATTGTGTGGGTGTTCTGGTCTCCAAATGGAGGCGTGGGTTCAAATCCCACTTCTGACAATCTGTTTACACATTTAGCTTGAACTACAATCACCACTCCCGCTGTGTTTTCATGCTACCATGTCACCGACAAAAAAACATGAAAAAAAATCCAAAAACTTTGCACATCCTACATAAAGATCAAATTCTTGAGGAAAATCTGCTAGACCATGCTGTTAAATCTGTCATTTAAAGTGCAACTTTAGTCAGAAAAGTAAGTCCTGCTACATCTCTTCCGGTTGTCCCATTTTGCATATATACTCATGTAAAACATTTAAAAATATGGTTCTATACACTTTGAAATCCAGTAATACGCTGTTTCAACCTGCTCTGCACATACTCAGTTGCTCTCCCATTTTAGGCATATTTAAGTTATGACACCAGCCATTTGATGATTTGATAGTTTGGTTGAGAACACAAGCAAATGGGACAGTTATCAATCCCGGGATTCCAGGCATGTAACTGTGTTTTGAAACCCTTAAATCAATTGGTTTACTTCCACTTTATGATTTACTTCTGTTTGGAGGCTCTGGGCTTCAGCAAATTGGAAGCCTCCAGCAAGAAGCACGTTGTTATGGCTAAAGCAAGAATTTACGAGTGAAGGTCACAGGAAGGAACTGGAAAGCAGCATAGAAAACGACCACGAAGGGACTCGAACCCTCAATCTTCTGATCCGAAGTCAGACGCCTTATCCATTAGGCCACGCGGTCTGCCACAAGGACATGATTCTGGTTTGTGGCGCCCTGATCAACCAAACAGTCGAAGATCACCTGGGACATCTTCTACTTTTTTTGCTCAAGGAGATTTGGTAGAAAGGATCTGAAATGTATGACTTGGTGCAAGGTCATGCTTTAAGAAGTGCATTTGCAAAAGGGCCTAGGTTCAGAGTGTTCATACAGCTCCTTGACAATGGTAATAGATCAATAGAGTACCACGAGTAGATGATATTTCCAGAGGAAGCCATAGCACCTCAATATATCTTGTCAGGATGGCCGAGTGGTCTAAGGCGCCAGACTCAAGAGCTGTTTCTTCACATTGTGTGGGTGTTCTGGTCTCCAAATGGAGGCGTGGGTTCAAATCCCACTTCTGACAATCTGTTTACACATTTAGCTTGAACTACAATCACCACTCCCGCTGTGTTTTCATGCTACCATGTCACCGACAAAAAAACATGAAAAAAAATCCAAAAACTTTGCACATCCTACATAAAGATCAAATTCTTGAGGAAAATCTGCTAGACCATGCTGTTAAATCTGTCATTTAAAGTGCAACTTTAGTCAGAAAAGTAAGTCCTGCTACATCTCTTCCGGTTGTCCCATTTTGCATATATACTCATGTAAAACATTTAAAAATATGGTTCTATACACTTTGAAATCCAGTAATACGCTGTTTCAACCTGCTCTGTACATACTCAGTTGCTCTCCCATTTTAGGCATATTTAAGTTATGACACCAGCCATTTGATGATTTGATAGTTTGGTTGAGAACACAAGCAAATGGGACAGTTATCAATCCCGGGATTCCAGGCATGTAACTGTGTTTTGAAACCCTTAAATCAATTGGTTTACTTCCACTTTATGATTTACTTCTGTTTGGAGGCTCTGGGCTTCAGCAAATTGGAAGCCTCCAGCAAGAAGCACGTTGTTATGGCTAAAGCAAGAATTTACGAGTGAAGGTCACAGGAAGGAACTGGAAAGCAGCATAGAAAACGACCACGAAGGGACTCGAACCCTCAATCTTCTGATCCGAAGTCAGACGCCTTATCCATTAGGCCACGCGGTCTGCCACAAGGACATGATTCTGGTTTGTGGCGCCCTGATCAACCAAACAGTCGAAGATCACCTGGGACATCTTCTACTTTTTTTGCTCAAGGAGATTTGGTAGAAAGGATCTGAAATGTATGACTTGGTGCAAGGTCATGCTTTAAGAAGTGCATTTGCAAAAGGGCCTAGGTTCAGAGTGTTCATACAGCTCCTTGACAATGGTAATAGATCAATAGAGTACCACGAGTAGATGATATTTCCAGAGGAAGCCATAGCACCTCAATATATCTTGTCAGGATGGCCGAGTGGTCTAAGGCGCCAGACTCAAGAGCTGTTTCTTCACATTGTGTGGGTGTTCTGGTCTCCAAATGGAGGCGTGGGTTCAAATCCCACTTCTGACAATCTGTTTACACATTTAGCTTGAACTACAATCACCACTCCCGCTGTGTTTTCATGCTACCATGTCACCGACAAAAAAACATGAAAAAAAATCCAAAAACTTTGCACATCCTACATAAAGATCAAATTCTTGAGGAAAATCTGCTAGACCATGCTGTTAAATCTGTCATTTAAAGTGCAACTTTAGTCAGAAAAGTAAGTCCTGCTACATCTCTTCCGGTTGTCCCATTTTGCATATATACTCATGTAAAACATTTAAAAATATGGTTCTATACACTTTGAAATCCAGTAATACGCTGTTTCAACCTGCTCTGCACATACTCAGTTGCTCTCCCATTTTAGGCATATTTAAGTTATGACACCAGCCATTTGATGATTTGATAGTTTGGTTGAGAACACAAGCAAATGGGACAGTTATCAATCCCGGGATTCCAGGCATGTAACTGTGTTTTGAAACCCTTAAATCAATTGGTTTACTTCCACTTTATGATTTACTTCTGTTTGGAGGCTCTGGGCTTCAGCAAATTGGAAGCCTCCAGCAAGAAGCACGTTGTTATGGCTAAAGCAAGAATTTACGAGTGAAGGTCACAGGAAGGAACTGGAAAGCAGCATAGAAAACGACCACGAAGGGACTCGAACCCTCAATCTTCTGATCCGAAGTCAGACGCCTTATCCATTAGGCCACGCGGTCTGCCACAAGGACATGATTCTGGTTTGTGGCGCCCAGATCAACCAAACACTCGAAGATCACCTGGGACATCTTCTACTTTTTTTGCTCAAGGAGATTTGGTAGAAAGGATCTGAAATGTATGACTTGGTGCAAGGTCATGCTTTAAGAAGTGCATTTGCAAAAGGGCCTAGGTTCAGAGTGTTCATACAGCTCCTTGACAATGGTAATAGATCAATAGAGTACTACGAGTAGATGATATTTCCAGAGGAAGCCATAGCACCTCAATATGTCTTGTCAGGATGGCCGAGTGGTCTAAGGCGCCAGACTCAAGAGCTGTTTCTTCACATTGTGTGGGTGTTCTGGTCTCCAAATGGAGGCGTTGGTTCAAATCCCACTTCTGACAATCTGTTTACACATTTAGCTTGAACTACAATCACCACTCCCGCTGTGTTTTCATGCTACCATGTCACCGACAAAAAAACATGAAAAAAAATCCAAAAACTTTGCACATCCTACATAAAGATCAAATTCTTGAGGAAAATCTGCTAGACCATGCTGTTAAATCTGTCATTTAAAGTGCAACTTTAGTCAGAAAAGTAAGTCCTGCTACATCTCTTCCGGTTGTCCCATTTTGCATATATACTCATGTAAAACATTTAAAAATATGGTTCTATACACTTTGAAATCCAGTAATACGCTGTTTCAACCTGCTCTGCACATACTCAGTTGCTCTCCCATTTTAGGCATATTTAAGTTATGACACCAGCCATTTGATGATTTGATAGTTTGGTTGAGAACACAAGCAAATGGGACAGTTATCAATCCCGGGATTCCAGGCATGTAACTGTGTTTTGAAACCCTTAAATCAATTGGTTTACTTCCACTTTATGATTTACTTCTGTTTGGAGGCTCTGGGCTTCAGCAAATTGGAAGCCTCCAGCAAGAAGCACGTTGTTATGGCTAAAGCAAGAATTTACGAGTGAAGGTCACAGGAAGGAACTGGAAAGCAGCATAGAAAACGACCACGAAGGGACTCGAACCCTCAATCTTCTGATCCGAAGTCAGACGCCTTATCCATTAGGCCACGCAGTCTGCCACAAGGACATGATTCTGGTTTGTGGCGCCCTGATCAACCAAACAGTCGAAGATCACCTGGGACATCTTCTACTTTTTTTGCTCAAGGAGATTTGGTAGAAAGGATCTGAAATGTATGACTTGGTGCAAGGTCATGCTTTAAGAAGTGCATTTGCAAAAGGGCCTAGGTTCAGAGTGTTCATACAGCTCCTTGACAATGGTAATAGATCAATAGAGTACCACGAGTAGATGATATTTCCAGAGGAAGCCATAGCACCTCAATATGTCTTGTCAGGATGGCCGAGTGGTCTAAGGCGCCAGACTCAAGAGCTGTTTCTTCACATTGTGTGGGTGTTCTGGTCTCCAAATGGAGGCGTGGGTTCAAATCCCACTTCTGACAATCTGTTTACACATTTAGCTTGAACTACAATCACCACTCCCGCTGTGTTTTCATGCTACCATGTCACCGACAAAAAAACATGAAAAAAAATCCAAAAACTTTGCACATCCTACATAAAGATCAAATTCTTGAGGAAAATCTGCTAGACCATGCTGTTAAATCTGTCATTTAAAGTGCAACTTTAGTCAGAAAAGTAAGTCCTGCTACATCTCTTCCGGTTGTCCCATTTTGCATATATACTCATGTAAAACATTTAAAAATATGGTTCTATACACTTTGAAATCCAGTAATACGCTGTTTCAACCTGCTCTGTACATACTCAGTTGCTCTCCCATTTTAGGCATATTTAAGTTATGACACCAGCCATTTGATGATTTGATAGTTTGGTTGAGAACACAAGCAAATGGGACAGTTATCAATCCCGGGATTCCAGGCATGTAACTGTGTTTTGAAACCCTTAAATCAATTGGTTTACTTCCACTTTATGATTTACTTCTGTTTGGAGGCTCTGGGCTTCAGCAAATTGGAAGCCTCCAGCAAGAAGCACGTTGTTATGGCTAAAGCAAGAATTTACGAGTGAAGGTCACAGGAAGGAACTGGAAAGCAGCATAGAAAACGACCACGAAGGGACTCGAAGCCTCAATCTTCTGATCCGAAGTCAGACGCCTTATCCATTAGGCCACGCAGTCTGCCACAAGGACATGATTCTGGTTTGTGGCGCCCTGATCAACCAAACAGTCGAAGATCACCTGGGACATCTTCTACTTTTTTTGCTCAAGGAGATTTGGTAGAAAGGATCTGAAATGTATGACTTGGTGCAAGGTCATGCTTTAAGAAGTGCATTTGCAAAAGGGCCTAGGTTCAGAGTGTTCATACAGCTCCTTGACAATGGTAATAGATCAATAGAGTACCACGAGTAGATGATATTTCCAGAGGAAGCCATAGCAACTCAATATATCTTGTCAGGATGGCCGAGTGGTCTAAGGCGCCAGACTCAAGAGCTGTTTATTCACATTGTGTGGGTGTTCTGGTCTCCAAATGGAGGCGTGGGTTCAAATCCCACTTCTGACAATCTGTTTACACATTTAGCTTGAACTACAATCACCACTCCCGCTGTGTTTTCATGCTACCATGTCACCGACAAAAAAACATGAAAAAAAATCCAAAAACTTTGCACATCCTACATAAAGATCAAATTCTTGAGGAAAATCTGCTAGACCATGCTGTTAAATCTGTCATTTAAAGTGCAACTTTAGTCAGAAAAGTAAGTCCTGCTACATCTCTTCCGGTTGTCCCATTTTGCATATATACTCATGTAAAACATTTAAAAATATGGTTCTATACACTTTGAAATCCAGTAATACGCTGTTTCAACCTGCTCTGCACATACTCAGTTGCTCTCCCATTTTAGGCATATTTAAGTTATGACACCAGCCATTTGATGATTTGATAGTTTGGTTGAGAACACAAGCAAATGGGACAGTTATCAATCCCGGGATTCCAGGCATGTAACTGTGTTTTGAAACCCTTAAATCAATTGGTTTACTTCCACTTTATGATTTACTTCTGTTTGGAGGCTCTGGGCTTCAGCAAATTGGAAGCCTCCAGCAAGAAGCACGTTGTTATGGCTAAAGCAAGAATTTACGAGTGAAGGTCACAGGAAGGAACTGGAAAGCAGCATAGAAAACGACCACGAAGGGACTCGAACCCTCAATCTTCTGATCCGAAGTCAGACGCCTTATCCATTAGGCCACGCGGTCTGCCACAAGGACATGATTCTGGTTTGTGGCGCCCGGATCAACCAAACACTCGAAGATCACCTGGGACATCTTCTACTTTTTTTGCTCAAGGAGATTTGGTAGAAAGGATCTGAAATGTATGACTTGGTGCAAGGTCATGCTTTAAGAAGTGCATTTGCAAAAGGGCCTAGGTTCAGAGTGTTCATACAGCTCCTTGACAATGGTAATAGATCAATAGAGTACCACGAGTAGATGATATTTCCAGAGGAAGCCATAGCACCTCAATATATCTTGTCAGGATGGCCGAGTGGTCTAAGGCGCCAGACTCAAGAGCTGTTTCTTCACATTGTGTGGGTGTTCTGGTCTCCAAATGGAGGCGTGGGTTCAAATCCCACTTCTGACAATCTGTTTACACATTTAGCTTGAACTACAATCACCACTCCCGCTGTGTTTTCATGCTACCATGTCACCGACAAAAAAACATGAAAAAAAATCCAAAAACTTTGCACATCCTACATAAAGATCAAATTCTTGAGGAAAATCTGCTAGACCATGCTGTTAAATCTGTCATTTAAAGTGCAACTTTAGTCAGAAAAGTAAGTCCTGCTACATCTCTTCCGGTTGTCCCATTTTGCATATATACTCATGTAAAACATTAAAAAATATGCTTCTATACACTTTGAAATCCAGTAATACGCTGTTTCAACCTGCTCTGCACATACTCAGTTGCTCTCCCATTTTAGGCATATTTAAGTTATGACACCAGCCATTTGATGATTTGATAGTTTGGTTGAGAACACAAGCAAATGGGACAGTTATCAATCCCGGGATTCAAGGCATGTAACTGTGTTTTGAAACCCTTAAATCAATTGGTTTACTTCCACTTTATGATTTACTTCTGTTTGGAGGCTCTGGGCTTCAGCAAATTGGAAGCCTCCAGCAAGAAGCACGTTGTTATGGCTAAAGCAAGAATTTACGAGTGAAGGTCACAGGAAGGAACTGGAAAGCAGCATAGAAAACGACCACGAAGGGACTCGAACCCTCAATCTTCTGATCTGAAGTCAGACGCCTTATCCATTAGGCCACGCGGTCTGCCACAAGGACATGACTCTGGTTTGTGGCGCCCGGATCAACCAAACAGTCGAAGATCACCTGGGACATCTTCTACTTTTTTTGCTCAAGGAGATTTGGTAGAAAGGATCTGAAATGTATGACTTGGTGCAAGGTCATGCTTTAAGAAGTGCATTTGCAAAAGGGCCTAGGTTCAGAGTGTTCATACAGCTCCTTGACAATGGTAATAGATCAATAGAGTACCACGAGTAGATGATATTTCCAGAGGAAGCCATAGCACCTTAATATATCTTGTCAGGATGGCCGAGTGGTCTAAGGTGCCAGACTCAAGAGCTGTTTCTTCACATTGTGTGGGTGTTCTGGTCTCCAAATGGAGGCGTGGGTTCAAATCCCACTTCTGACAATCTGTTTACACATTTAGCTTGAACTACAATCACCACTCCCGCTGTGTTTTCATGCTACCATGTCACCGACAAAAAAACATGAAAAAAAATCCAAAAACTTTGCACATCCTACATAAAGATCAAATTCTTGAGGAAAATCTGCTAGACCATGCTGTTAAATCTGTCATTTAAAGTGCAACTTTAGTCAGAAAAGTAAGTCCTGCTACATCTCTTCCGGTTGTCCCATTTTGCATATATACTCATGTAAAACATTAAAAAATATGCTTCTATACACTTTGAAATCCAGTAATACGCTGTTTCAACCTGCTCTGCACATACTCAGTTGCTCTCCCATTTTAGGCATATTTAAGTTATGACACCAGCCATTTGATGATTTGATAGTTTGGTTGAGAACACAAGCAAATGGGACAGTTATCAATCCCGGGATTCAAGGCATGTAACTGTGTTTTGAAACCCTTAAATCAATTGGTTTACTTCCACTTTATGATTTACTTCTGTTTGGAGGCTCTGGGCTTCAGCAAATTGGAAGCCTCCAGCAAGAAGCACGTTGTTATGGCTAAAGCAAGAATTTACGAGTGAAGGTCACAGGAAGGAACTGGAAAGCAGCATAGAAAACGACCACGAAGGGACTCGAACCCTCAATCTTCTGATCCAAAGTCAGACGCCTTATCCATTAGGCCACGCGGTCTGCCACAAGGACATGACTCTGGTTTGTGGCGCCCGGATCAACCAAACAGTCGAAGATCACCTGGGACATCTTCTATTTTTTTGCTCAAGGAGATTTGGTAGAAAGGATCTGAAATGTATGACTTGGTGCAAGGTCATGCTTTAAGAAGTGCATTTGCAAAAGGGCCTAGGTTCAGAGTGTTCATACAGCTCCTTGACAATGGTAATAGATCAATAGAGTACCACGAGTAGATGATATTTCCAGAGGAAGCCATAGCACCTCAATATATCTTGTCAGGATGGCCGAGTGGTCTAAGGTGCCAGACTCAAGAGCTGTTTCTTCACATTGTGTGGGTGTTCTGGTCTCCAAATGGAGGCGTGGGTTCAAATCCCACTTCTGACAATCTGTTTACACATTTAGCTTGAACTACAATCACCACTCCCGCTGTGTTTTCATGCTACCATGTCACCGACAAAAAAACATGAAAAAAAATCCAAAAACTTTGCACATCCTACATAAAGATCAAATTCATGAGGAAAATCTGCTAGACCATGCTGTTAAATCTGTCATTTAAAGTGCAACTTTAGTCAGAAAAGTAAGTCCTGCTACATCTCTTCCGGTTGTCCCATTTTGCATATATACTCATGTAAAACATTAAAAAATATGCTTCTATACACTTTGAAATCCAGTAATACGCTGTTTCAACCTGCTCTGCACATACTCAGTTGCTCTCCCATTTTAGGCATATTTAAGTTATGACACCAGCCATTTGATGATTTGATAGTTTGGTTGAGAACACAAGCAAATGGGACAGTTATCAATCCCGGGATTCAAGGCATGTAACTGTGTTTTGAAACCCTTAAATCAATTGGTTTACTTCCACTTTATGATTTACTTCTGTTTGGAGGCTCTGGGCTTCAGCAAATTGGAAGCCTCCAGCAAGAAGCACGTTGTTATGGCTAAAGCAAGAATTTACGAGTGAAGGTCACAGGAAGGAACTGGAAAGCAGCATAGAAAACGACCATGAAGGGACTCGAACCCTCAATCTTCTGATCCGAAGTCAGACGCCTTATCCATTAGGCCACGCGGTCTGCCACAAGGACATGATTCTGGTTTGTGGCGCCCGGATCAACCAAACACTCGAAGATCACCTGGGACATCTTCTACATTTTTTGCTCAAGGAGATTTGGTAGAAAGGATCTGAAATGTATGACTTGGTGCAAGGTCATGCTTTAAGAAGTGCATTTGCAAAAGGGCCTAGGTTCAGAGTGTTCATACAGCTCCTTGACAATGGTAATAGATCAATAGAGTACCACGAGTAGATGATATTTCCAGAGGAAGCCATAGCACCTCAATATATCTTGTCAGGATGGCCGAGTGGTCTAAGGCGCCAGACTCAAGAGCTGTTTCTTCACATTGTGTGGGTGTTCTGGTCTCCAAATGGAGGCGTGGGTTCAAATCCCACTTCTGACAATCTGTTTACACATTTAGCTTGAACTACAATCACCACTCCCGCTGTGTTTTCATGCTACCATGTCACCGACAAAAAAACATGAAAAAAAATCCAAAAACTTTGCACATCCTACATAAAGATCAAATTCTTGAGAAAAATCTGCTAGACCATGCTGTTAAATCTGTCATTTAAAGTGACACTTTAGTCAGAAAAGTAAGTCCTGCTACATCTCTTCCGGTTGTCCCATTTTGCATATATACTCATGTAAAACATTAAAAAATATGCTTCTATACACTTTGAAATCCAGTAATACGCTGTTTCAACCTGCTCTGCACATACTCAGTTGCTCTCCCATTTTAGGCATATTTAAGTTATGACACCAGCCATTTGATGATTTGATAGTTTGGTTGAGAACACAAGCAAATGGGACAGTTATCAATCCCGGGATTCCAGGCATGTAACTGTGTTTTGAAACCCTTAAATCAATTGGTTTACTTCCACTTTATGATTTACTTCTGTTTGGAGGCTCTGGGCTTCAGCAAATTGGAAGCCTCCAGCAAGAAGCACGTTGTTATGGCTATAGCAAGAATTTACGAGTGAAGGTCACAGGAAGGAACTGGAAAGCAGCATAGAAAACAACCACGAAAGGACTCGAACGCTCAATCTTCTGATCCGAAGCCTTACGCCTTATCCATTAGGCCACGCGGTCTGCCACAAGGACATGATTCTGGTTTGTGGCGCCTGGATCAACCAAACAGTCGAAGATCACCTGGGACATCTTCTACTTTTTTTGCTCAAGGAGATTTGGTAGAAAGGATCTGAAATGTATGACTTGGTGCAAGGTCATGCTTTAAGAAGTGCATTTGCAAAAGGGCCTAGGTTCAGAGTGTTCATACAGCTCCTTGACAATGGTAATAGATCAATAGAGTACCACGAGTAGATGATATTTCCAGAGGAAGCCATAGCACCTCAATATATCTTGTCAGGATGGCCGAGTGGTCTAAGGCGCCAGACTCAAGAGCTGTTTCTTCACATTGTGTGGGTGTTCTGGTCTCCAAATGGAGGCGTGGGTTCAAATCCCACTTCTGACAATCTGTTTACACATTTAGCTTGAACTACAATCACCACTCCCGCTGTGTTTTCATGCTACCATGTCACCGACAAAAAAACATGAAAAAAAATCCAAAAACTTTGCACATCCTACATAAAGATCAAATTCTTGAGGAAAATCTGCTAGACCATGCTGTTAAATCTGTCATTTAAAGTGACACTTTAGTCAGAAAAGTAAGTCATGCTACATCTCTTCCGGTTGTCCCATTTTGCATATATACTCATGTAAAACATTTAAAAATATGGTTCTATACACTTTGAAATCCAGTAATACGCTGTTTCAACCTGCTCTGCACATACTCAGTTGCTCTCCCATTTTAGGCATATTTAAGTTATGACACCAGCCATTTGATGATTTGATAGTTTGGTTGAGAACACAAGCAAATGGGACAGTTATCAATCCCGGGATTCAAGGCATGTAACTGTGTTTTGAAACCCTTAAATCAATTGGTTTACTTCCACTTTATGATTTACTTCTGTTTGGAGGCTCTGGGCTTCAGCAAATTGGAAGCCTCCAGCAAGAAGCACGTTGTTATGGCTAAAGCAAGAATTTACGAGTGAAGGTCACAGGAAGGAACTGGAAAGCAGCATAGAAAACGACCACGAAGGGACTCGAACCCTCAATCTTCTGATCCGAAGTCAGACGCCTTATCCATTAGGCCACGCGGTCTGCAACAAGGACATGATTCTGGTTTGTGGCGCCCGGATCAACCAAACACTCGAAGATCACCTGGGACATCTTCTACTTTTTTTGCTCAAGGAGATTTGGTAGAAAGGATCTGAAATGTATGACTTGGTGCAAGGTCATGCTTTAAGAAGTGCATTTGCAAAAGGGCCTAGGTTCAGAGTGTTCATACAGCTCCTTGACAATGGTAATAGATCAATAGAGTACCACGAGTAGATGATATTTCCAGAGGAAGCCATAGCACCTCAATATATCTTGTCAGGATGGCCGAGTGGTCTAAGGCGCCAGACTCAAGAGCTGTTTCTTCACATTGTGTGGGTGTTCTGGTCTCCAAATGGAGGCGTGGGTTCAAATCCCACTTCTGACAATCTGTTTACACATTTAGCTTGAACTACAATCACCACTCCCGCTGTGTTTTCATGCTACCATGTCACCGACAAAAAAACATGAAAAAAAATCCAAAAACTTTGCACATCCTACATAAAGATCAAATTCTTGAGGAAAATCTGCTAGACCATGCTGTTAAATCTGTCATTTAAAGTGCAACTTTAGTCAGAAAAGTAAGTCCTGCTACATCTCTTCCGGTTGTCCCATTTTGCATATATACTCATGTAAAACATTAAAAAATATGCTTCTATACACTTTGAAATCCAGTAATACGCTGTTTCAACCTGCTCTGCACATACTCAGTTGCTCTCCCATTTTAGGCATATTTAAGTTATGACACCAGCCATTTGATGATTTGATAGTTTGGTTGAGAACACAAGCAAATGGGACAGTTATCAATCCCGGGATTCAAGGCATGTAACTGTGTTTTGAAACCCTTAAATCAATTGGTTTACTTCCACTTTATGATTTACTTCTGTTTGGAGGCTCTGGGCTTCAGCAAATTGGAAGCCTCCAGCAAGAAGCACGTTGTTATGGCTAAAGCAAGAATTTACGAGTGAAGGTCACAGGAAGGAACTGGAAAGCAGCATAGAAAATGACCACGAAGGGACTTGAACCCTCAATCTTCTGATCCGAAGTCAGACGCCTTATCCATTAGGCCACGCGGTCTGCCACAAGGACATGATTCTGGTTTGTGGCGCCCGGATCAACCAAACACTCGAAGATCACCTGGGACATCTTCTACTTTTTTTGCTCAAGGAGATTTGGTAGAAAGGATCTGAAATGTATGACTTGGTGCAAGGTCATGCTTTAAGAAGTGCATTTGCAAAAGGGCCTAGGTTCAGAGTGTTCATACAGCTCCTTGACAATGGTAATAGATCAATAGAGTACCACGAGTAGATGATATTTCCAGAGGAAGCCATAGCACCTCAATATATCTTGTCAGGATGGCCGAGTGGTCTAAGGCGCCAGACTCAAGAGCTGTTTCTTCACATTGTGTGGGTGTTCTGGTCTCCAAATGGAGGCGTGTGTTCAAATCCCACTTCTGACAATCTGTTTACACATTTAGCTTGAACTACAATCACCACTCCCGCTGTGTTTTCATGCTACCATGTCACCGACAAAAAAACATGAAAAAAAATCCCAAAACTTTGCACATCCTACATAAAGATCAAATTCTTGAGGAAAATCTGCTAGACCATGCTGTTAAATCTGTCATTTAAAGTGACACTTTAGTCAGAAAAGTAAGTCCTGCTACATCTCTTCCGGTTGTCCCATTTTGCATATATACTCATGTAAAACATTTAAAAATATGGTTCTATACACTTTGAAATCCAGTAATACGCTGTTTCAACCTGCTCTGCACATACTCAGTTGCTCTCCCATTTTAGGCATATTTAAGTTATGACACCAGCCATTTGATGATTTGATAGTTTGGTTGAGAACACAAGCAAATGGGACAGTTATCAATCCCGGGATTCCAGGCATGTAACTGTGTTTTGAAACCCTTAAATCAATTGGTTTACTTCCACTTTATGATTTACTTCTGTTTGGAGGCTCTGGGCTTCAGCAAATTGGAAGCCTCCAGCAAGAAGCACGTTGTTATGGCTAAAGCAAGAATTTACGAGTGAAGGTCACAGGAAGGAACTGGAAAGCAGCATAGAAAACGACCACGAAGGGACTCGAACCCTCAATCTTCTGATCCGAAGTCAGACGCCTTATCCATTAGGCCACGCGGTCTGCCACAAGGACATGATTCTGGTTTGTGGCGCCCGGATCAACCAAACACTCGAAGATCACCTGGGACATCTTCTACTTTTTTTGCTCAAGGAGATTTGGTAGAAAGGATCTGAAATGTATGACTTGGTGCAAGGTCATGCTTTAAGAAGTGCATTTGCAAAAGGGCCTAGGTTCAGAGTGTTCATACAGCTCCTTGACAATGGTAATAGATCAATAGAGTACCACGAGTAGATGATATTTCCAGAGGAAGCCATAGCACCTCAATATATCTTGTCAGGATGGCCGAGTGGTCTAAGGCGCCAGACTCAAGAGCTGTTTCTTCACATTGTGTGGGTGTTCTGGTCTCCAAATGGAGGCGTGGGTTCAAATCCCACTTCTGACAATCTGTTTACACATTTAGCTTGAACTACAATCACCACTCCCGCTGTGTTTTCATGCTACCATGTCACCGACAAAAAAACATGAAAAAAAATCCAAAAACTTTGCACATCCTACATAAAGATCAAATTCTTGAGGAAAATCTGCTAGACCATGCTGTTAAATCTGTCATTTAAAGTGCAACTTTAGTCAGAAAAGTAAGTCCTGCTACATCTCTTCCAGTTGTCCCATTTTGCATATATACTCATGTAAAACATTAAAAAATATGCTTCTATACACTTTGAAATCCAGTAATACGCTGTTTCAACCTGCTCTGCACATACTCAGTTGCTCTCCCATTTTAGGCATATTTAAGTTATGACACCAGCCATTTGATGATTTGATAGTTTGGTTGAGAACACAAGCAAATGGGACAGTTATCAATCCCGGGATTCAAGGCATGTAACTGTGTTTTGAAACCCTTAAATCAATTGGTTTACTTCCACTTTATGATTTACTTCTGTTTGGAGGCTCTGGGCTTCAGCAAATTGGAAGCCTCCAGCAAGAAGCACGTTGTTATGGCTAAAGCAAGAATTTACGAGTGAAGGTCACAGGAAGGAACTGGAAAGCAGCATAGAAAACGACCACGAAGGGACTCGAACCCTCAATCTTCTGATCTGAAGTCAGACGCCTTATCCATTAGGCCACGCGGTCTGCCACAAGGACATGATTCTGGTTTGTGGCGCCCGGATCAACCAAACACTCGAAGATCACCTGGGACATCTTCTACATTTTTTGCTCAAGGAGATTTGGTAGAAAGGATCTGAAATGTATGACTTGGTGCAAGGTCATGCTTTAAGAAGTGCATTTGCAAAAGGGCCTAGGTTCAGAGTGTTCATACAGCTCCTTGACAATGGTAATAGATCAATAGAGTACCACGAGTAGATGATATTTCCAGAGGAAGCCATAGCACCTCAATATGTCTTGTCAGGATGGCCGAGTGGTCTAAGGCGCCAGACTCAAGAGCTGTTTCTTCACATTGTGTGGGTGTTCTGGTCTCCAAATGGAGGCGTGGGTTCAAATCCCACTTCTGACAATCTGTTTACACATTTAGCTTGAACTACAATCACCACTCCCGCTGTGTTTTCATGCTACCATGTCACCGACAAAAAAACATGAAAAAAAATCCAAAAACTTTGCACATCCTACATAAAGATCAAATTCTTGAGGAAAATCTGCTAGACCATGCTGTTAAATCTGTCATTTAAAGTGCAACTTTAGTCAGAAAAGTAAGTCCTGCTACATCTCTTCCGGTTGTCCCATTTTGCATATATACTCATGTAAAACATTAAAAAATATGCTTCTATACACTTTGAAATCCAGTAATACGCTGTTTCAACCTGCTCTGCACATACTCAGTTGCTCTCCCATTTTAGGCATATTTAAGTTATGACACCAGCCATTTGATGATTTGATAGTTTGGTTGAGAACACAAGCAAATGGGACAGTTATCAATCCCGGGATTCAAGGCATGTAACTGTGTTTTGAAACCCTTAAATCAATTGGTTTACTTCCACTTTATGATTTACTTCTGTTTGGAGGCTCTGGGCTTCAGCAAATTGGAAGCCTCCAGCAAGAAGCACGTTGTTATGGCTAAAGCAAGAATTTACGAGTGAAGGTCACAGGAAGGAACTGGAAAGCAGCATAGAAAACGACCACGAAGGGACTCGAACCCTCAATCTTCTGATCCGAAGTCAGACGCCTTATCCATTAGGCCACGCGGTCTGCCACAAGGACATGATTCTGGTTTGTGGCGCCCGGATCAACCAAACACTCGAAGATCACCTGGGACATCTTCTACATTTTTTGCTCAAGGAGATTTGGTAGAAAGGATCTGAAATGTATGACTTGGTGCAAGGTCATGCTTTAAGAAGTGCATTTGCAAAAGGGCCTAGGTTCAGAGTGTTCATACAGCTCCTTGACAATGGTAATAGATCAATAGAGTACCACGAGTAGATGATATTTCCAGAGGAAGCCATAGCACCTCAATATATCTTGTCAGGATGGCCGAGTGGTCTAAGGCGCCAGACTCAAGAGCTGTTTCTTCACATTGTGTGGGTGTTCTGGTCTCCAAATGGAGGTGTGGGTTCAAATCCCACTTCTGACAATCTGTTTACACATTTAGCTTGAACTACAATCACCACTCCCGCTGTGTTTTCATGCTACCATGTCACCGACAAAAAAAACATGAAAAAAAATCCAAAAACTTTGCACATCCTACATAAAGATCAAATTCTTGAGGAAAATCTGCTAGACCATGCTGTTAAATCTGTCATTTAAAGTGACACTTTAGTCAGAAAAGTAAGTCCTGCTACATCTCTTCCGGTTGTCCCATTTTGCATATATACTCATGTAAAACATTTAAAAATATGGTTCTATACACTTTGAAATCCAGTAATACGCTGTTTCAACCTGCTCTGCACATACTCAGTTGCTCTCCCATTTTAGGCATATTTAAGTTATGACACCAGCCATTTGATGATTTGATAGTTTGGTTGAGAACACAAGCAAATGGGACAGTTATCAATCCCGGGATTCCAGGCATGTAACTGTGTTTTGAAACCCTTAAATCAATTGGTTTACTTCCACTTTATGATTTACTTCTGTTTGGAGGCTCTGGGCTTCAGCAAATTGGAAGCCTCCAGCAAGAAGCACGTTGTTATGGCTAAAGCAAGAATTTACGAGTGAAGGTCACAGGAAGGAACTGGAAAGCAGCATAGAAAACGACCACGAAGGGACTCGAACCCTCAATCTTCTGATCCGAAGTCAGACGCCTTATCCATTAGGCCACGCGGTCTGCCACAAGGACATGATTCTGGTTTGTGGCGCCCGGATCAACCAAACACTCGAAGATCACCTGGGACATCTTCTACTTTTTTTGCTCAAGGAGATTTGGTAGAAAGGATCTGAAATGTATGACTTGGTGCAAGGTCATGCTTTAAGAAGTGCATTTGCAAAAGGGCCTAGGTTCAGAGTGTTCATACAGCTCCTTGACAATGGTAATAGATCAATAGAGTACCACGAGTAGATGATATTTCCAGAGGAAGCCATAGCACCTCAATATATCTTGTCAGGATGGCCGAGTGGTCTAAGGCGCCAGACTCAAGAGCTGTTTCTTCACATTGTGTGGGTGTTCTGGTCTCCAAATGGAGGCGTGGGTTCAAATCCCACTTCTGACAATCTGTTTACACATTTAGCTTGAACTACAATCACCACTCCCGCTGTGTTTTCATGCTACCATGTCACCGACAAAAAAACATGAAAAAAAATCCAAAAACTTTGCACATCCTACATAAAGATCAAATTCTTGAGGAAAATCTGCTAGACCATGCTGTTAAATCTGTCATTTAAAGTGCAACTTTAGTCAGAAAAGTAAGTCCTGCTACATCTCTTCCGGTTGTCCCATTTTGCATATATACTCATGTAAAACATTAAAAAATATGCTTCTATACACTTTGAAATCCAGTAATACGCTGTTTCAACCTGCTCTGCACATACTCAGTTGCTCTCCCATTTTAGGCATATTTAAGTTATGACACCAGCCATTTGATGATTTGATAGTTTGGTTGAGAACACAAGCAAATGGGACAGTTATCAATCCCGGGATTCCAGGCATGTAACTGTGTTTTGAAACCCTTAAATCAATTGGTTTACTTCCACTTTATGATTTACTTCTGTTTGGAGGCTCTGGGCTTCAGCAAATTGGAAGCCTCCAGCAAGAAGCACGTTGTTATGGCTAAAGCAAGAATTTACGAGTGAAGGTCACAGGAAGGAACTGGAAAGCAGCATAGAAAACGACCACGAAGGGACTCGAAGCCTCAATCTTCTGATCCGAAGTCAGACGCCTTATCCATTAGGCCACGCGGTCTGCCACAAGGACATGATTCTGGTTTGTGGCGCCCGGATCAACCAAACACTCGAAGATCACCTGGGACATCTTCTACTTTTTTTGCTCAAGGAGATTTGGTAGAAAGGATCTGAAATGTATGACTTGGTGCAAGGTCATGCTTTAAGAAGTGCATTTGCAAAAGGGCCTAGGTTCAGAGTGTTCATACAGCTCCTTGACAATGGTAATAGATCAATAGAGTACCACGAGTAGATGATATTTCCAGAGGAAGCCATAGCACCTCAATATATCTTGTCAGGATGGCCGAGTGGTCTAAGGCGCCAGACTCAAGAGCTGTTTCTTCACATTGTGTGGGTGTTCTGGTCTCCAAATGGAGGCGTGGGTTCAAATCCCACTTCTGACAATCTGTTTACACATTTAGCTTGAACTACAATCACCACTCCCGCTGTGTTTTCATGCTACCATGTCACCGACAAAAAAACATGAAAAAAAATCCAAAAACTTTGCACATCCTACATAAAGATCAAATTCTTGAGGAAAATCTGCTAGACCATGCTGTTAAATCTGTCATTTAAAGTGCAACTTTAGTCAGAAAAGTAAGTCCTGCTACATCTCTTCCGGTTGTCCCATTTTGCATATATACTCATGTAAAACATTAAAAAATATGGTTCTATACACTTTGAAATCCAGTAATACGCTGTTTCAACCTGCTCTGCACATACTCAGTTGCTCTCCCATTTTAGGCATATTTAAGTTATGACACCAGCCATTTGATGATTTGATAGTTTGGTTGAGAACACAAGCAAATGGGACAGTTATCAATCCCGGGATTCCAGGCATGTAACTGTGTTTTGAAACCCTTAAATCAATTGGTTTACTTCCACTTTATGATTTACTTCTGTTTGGAGGCTCTGGGCTTCAGCAAATTGGAAGCCTCCAGCAAGAAGCACGTTGTTATGGCTAAAGCAAGAATTTACGAGTGAAGGTCACAGGAAGGCACTGGAAAGCAGCATAGAAAACGACCACGAAGGGACTCGAAGCCTCAATCTTCTGATCCGAAGTCAGACGCCTTATCCATTAGGCCACGCGGTCTGCCACAAGGACATGATTCTGGTTTGTGGCGCCCGGATCAACCAAACACTCGAAGATCACCTGGGACATCTTCTACTTTTTTTGCTCAAGGAGATTTGGTAGAAAGGATCTGAAATGTATGACTTGGTGCAAGGTCATGCTTTAAGAAGTGCATTTGCAAAAGGGCCTAGGTTCAGAGTGTTCATACAGCTCCTTGACAATGGTAATAGATCAATAGAGTACCACGAGTAGATGATATTTCCAGAGGAATCCATAGCACCTCAATATATCTTGTCAGGATGGCCGAGTGGTCTAAGGCGCCAGACTCAAGAGCTGTTTCTTCACATTGTGTGGGTGTTCTGGTCTCCAAATGGAGGCGTGGGTTCAAATCCCACTTCTGACAATCTGTTTACACATTTAGCTTGAACTACAATCACCACTCCCGCTGTGTTTTCATGCTACCATGTCACCGACAAAAAAACATGAAAAAAAATCCAAAAACTTTGCACATCCTACATAAAGATCAAATTCTTGAGGAAAATCTGCTAGACCATGCTGTTAAATCTGTCATTTAAAGTGCAACTTTAGTCAGAAAAGTAAGTCCTGCTACATCTCTTCCGGTTGTCCCATTTTGCATATATACTCATGTAAAACATTAAAAAATATGCTTCTATACACTTTGAAATCCAGTAATACGCTGTTTCAAGCTGCTCTGCACATACTCAGTTGCTCTCCCATTTTAGGCATATTTAAGTTATGACACCAGCCATTTGATGATTTGATAGTTTGGTTGAGAACACAAGCAAATGGGACAGTTATCAATCCCGGGATTCCAGGCATGTAACTGTGTTTTGAAACCCTTAAATCAATTGGTTTACTTCCACTTTATGATTTACTTCTGTTTGGAGGCTCTGGGCTTCAGCAAATTGGAAGCCTCCAGCAAGAAGCACGTTGTTATGGCTAAAGCAAGAATTTACGAGTGAAGGTCACAGGAAGGAACTGGAAAGCAGCATAGAAAACGACCACGAAGGGACTCGAACCCTCAATCTTCTGATCCGAAGTCAGACGCCTTATCCATTAGGCCACGCGGTCTGCCACAAGGACATGATTCTGGTTTGTGGCGCCCGGATCAACCAAACACTCGAAGATCACCTGGGACATCTTCTACTTTTTTTGCTCAAGGAGATTTGGTAGAAAGGATCTGAAATGTATGACTTGGTGCAAGGTCATGCTTTAAGAAGTGCATTTGCAAAAGGGCCTAGGTTCAGAGTGTTCATACAGCTCCTTGACAATGGTAATAGATCAATAGAGTACCACGAGTAGATGATATTTCCAGAGGAAGCCATAGCACCTCAATATATCTTGTCAGGATGGCCGAGTGGTCTAAGGCGCCAGACTCAAGAGCTGTTTCTTCACATTGTGTGGGTGTTCTGGTCTCCAAATGGAGGCGTGGGTTCAAATCCCACTTCTGACAATCTGTTTACACATTTAGCTTGAACTACAATCACCACTCCCGCTGTGTTTTCATGCTACCATGTCACCGACAAAAAAACATGAAAAAAAATCCAAAAACTTTGCACATCCTACATAAAGATCAAATTCTTGAGGAAAATCTGCTAGACCATGCTGTTAAATCTGTCATTTAAAGTGCAACTTTAGTCAGAAAAGTAAGTCCTGCTACATCTGTTCCGGTTGTCCCATTTTGCATATATACTCATGTAAAACATTTAAAAATATGGTTCTATACACTTTGAAATCCAGTAATACGCTGTTTCAACCTGCTCTGCACATACTCAGTTGCTCTCCCATTTTAGGCATATTTAAGTTATGACACCAGCCATTTGATGATTTGATAGTTTGGTTGAGAACACAAGCAAATGGGACAGTTATCAATCCCGGGATTCCAGGCATGTAACTGTGTTTTGAAACCCTTAAATCAATTGGTTTACTTCCACTTTATGATTTACTTCTGTTTGGAGGCTCTGGGCTTCAGCAAATTGGAAGCCTCCAGCAAGAAGCACGTTGTTATGGCTAAAGCAAGAATTTACGAGTGAAGGTCACAGGAAGGAACTGGAAAGCAGCATAGAAAACGACCACGAAGGGACTCGAACCCTCAATCTTCTGATCCGAAGTCAGACGCCTTATCCATTAGGCCACGCGGTCTGCCACAAGCACATGATTCTGGTTTGTGGCGCCCGGATCAACCAAACAGTCGAAGATCACCTGGGACATCTTCTACTTTTTTTGCTCAAGGAGATTTGGTAGAAAGGATCTGAAATGTATGACTTGGTGCAAGGTCATGCTTTAAGAAGTGCATTTGCAAAAGGGCCTAGGTTCAGAGTGTTCATACAGCTCCTTGACAATGGTAATAGATCAATAGAGTACCACGAGTAGATGATATTTCCAGAGGAAGCCATAGCACCTCAATATATCTTGTCAGGATGGCCGAGTGGTCTAAGGCGCCAGACTCAAGAGCTGTTTCTTCACATTGTGTGGGTGTTCTGGTCTCCAAATGGAGGCGTGGGTTCAAATCCCACTTCTGACAATCTGTTTACACATTTAGCTTGAACTACAATCACCACTCCCGCTGTGTTTTCATGCTACCATGTCACCGACAAAAAAACATGAAAAAAAATCCAAAAACTTTGCACATCCTACATAAAGATCAAATTCTTGAGGAAAATCTGCTAGACCATGCTGTTAAATCTGTCATTTAAAGTGCAACTTTAGTCAGAAAAGTAAGTCCTGCTACATCTCTTCCGGTTGTCCCATTTTGCATATATACTCATGTAAAACATTAAAAAATATGCTTCTATACACTTTGAAATCCAGTAATACGCTGTTTCAAGCTGCTCTGCACATACTCAGTTGCTCTCCCATTTTAGGCATATTTAAGTTATGACACCAGCCATTTGATGATTTGATAGTTTGGTTGAGAACACAAGCAAATGGGACAGTTATCAATCCCGGGATTCCAGGCATGTAACTGTGTTTTGAAACCCTTAAATCAATTGGTTTACTTCCACTTTATGATTTACTTCTGTTTGGAGGCTCTGGGCTTCAGCAAATTGGAAGCCTCCAGCAAGAAGCACGTTGTTATGGCTAAAGCAAGAATTTACGAGTGAAGGTCACAGGAAGGAACTGGAAAGCAGCATAGAAAACGACCACGAAGGGACTCGAACCCTCAATCTTCTGATCCGAAGTCAGACGCCTTATCCATTAGGCCACGCGGTCTGCCACAAGGACATGATTCTGGTTTGTGGCGCCCGGATCAACCAAACACTCGAAGATCACCTGGGACATCTTCTACTTTTTTTGCTCAAGGAGATTTGGTAGAAAGGATCTGAAATGTATGACTTGGTGCAAGGTCATGCTTTAAGAAGTGCATTTGCAAAAGGGCCTAGGTTCAGAGTGTTCATACAGCTCCTTGACAATGGTAATAGATCAATAGAGTACCACGAGTAGATGATATTTCCAGAGGAAGCCATAGCACCTCAATATATCTTGTCAGGATGGCCGAGTGGTCTAAGGCGCCAGACTCAAGAGCTGTTTCTTCACATTGTGTGGGTGTTCTGGTCTCCAAATGGAGGCGTGGGTTCAAATCCCACTTCTGACAATCTGTTTACACATTTAGCTTGAACTACAATCACCACTCCCGCTGTGTTTTCATGCTACCATGTCACCGACAAAAAAACATGAAAAAAAATCCAAAAACTTTGCACATCCTACATAAAGATCAAATTCTTGAGGAAAATCTGCTAGACCATGCTGTTAAATCTGTCATTTAAAGTGCAACTTTAGTCAGAAAAGTAAGTCCTGCTACATCTCTTCCGGTTGTCCCATTTTGCATATATACTCATGTAAAACATTAAAAAATATGCTTCTATACACTTTGAAATCCAGTAATACGCTGTTTCAACCTGCTCTGCACATACTCAGTTGCTCTCCCATTTTAGGCATATTTAAGTTATGACACCAGCCATTTGATGATTTGATAGTTTGGTTGAGAACACAAGCAAATGGGACAGTTATCAATCCCGGGATTCAAGGCATGTAACTGTGTTTTGAAACCCTTAAATCAATTGGTTTACTTCCACTTTATGATTTACTTCTGTTTGGAGGCTCTGGGCTTCAGCAAATTGGAAGCCTCCAGCAAGAAGCACGTTGTTATGGCTAAAGCAAGAATTTACGAGTGAAGGTCACAGGAAGGAACTGGAAAGCAGCATAGAAAACGACCACGAAGGGACTCGAACCCTCAATCTTCTGATCCGAAGTCAGACACCTTATCCATTAGGCCACGCGGTCTGCCACAAGGACATGATTCTGGTTTGTGGCGCCCGGATCAACCAAACACTCGAAGATCACCTGGGACATCTTCTACTTTTTTTGCTCAAGGAGATTTGGTAGAAAGGATCTGAAATGTATGACTTGGTGCAAGGTCATGCTTTAAGAAGTGCATTTGCAAAAGGGCCTAGGTTCAGAGTGTTCATACAGCTCCTTGACAATGGTAATAGATCAATAGAGTACCACGAGTAGATGATATTTCCAGAGGAAGCCATAGCACCTCAATATATCTTGTCAGGATGGCCGAGTGGTCTAAGGCGCCAGACTCAAGAGCTGTTTCTTCACATTGTGTGGGTGTTCTGGTCTCCAAATGGAGGCGTGGGTTCAAATCCCACTTCTGACAATCTGTTTACACATTTAGCTTGAACTACAATCACCACTCCCGCTGTGTTTTCATGCTACCATGTCACCGACAAAAAAACATGAAAAAAAATCCAAAAACTTTGCACATCCTACATAAAGATCAAATTCTTGAGGAAAATCTGCTAGACCATGCTGTTAAATCTGTCATTTAAAGTGCAACTTTAGTCAGAAAAGTAAGTCCTGCTACATCTCTTCCGGTTGTCCCATTTTGCATATATACTCATGTAAAACATTAAAAAATATGCTTCTATACACTTTGAAATCCAGTAATACGCTGTTTCAACCTGCTCTGCACATACTCAGTTGCTCTCCCATTTTAGGCATATTTAAGTTATGACACCAGCCATTTGATGATTTGATAGTTTGGTTGAGAACACAAGCAAATGGGACAGTTATCAATCCCGGGATTCCAGGCATGTAACTGTGTTTTGAAACCCTTAAATCAATTGGTTTACTTCCACTTTATGATTTACTTCTGTTTGGAGGCTCTGGGCTTCAGCAAATTGGAAGCCTCCAGCAAGAAGCACGTTGTTATGGCTAAAGCAAGAATTTACGAGTGAAGGTCACAGGAAGGAACTGGAAAGCAGCATAGAAAACGACCACGAAGGGACTCGAACCCTCAATCTTCTGATCCGAAGTCAGACGCCTTATCCATTAGGCCACGCGGTCTGCCACAATGACATGATTCTGGTTTGTGGCGCCCGGATCAACCAAACACTCGAAGATCACCTGGGACATCTTCTACTTTTTTTGCTCAAGGAGATTTGGTAGAAAGGATCTGAAATGTATGACTTGGTGCAAGGTCATGCTTTAAGAAGTGCATTTGCAAAAGGGCCTAGGTTCAGAGTGTTCATACAGCTCCTTGACAATGGTAATAGATCAATAGAGTACCACGAGTAGATGATATTTCCAGAGGAAGCCATAGCACCTCAATATATCTTGTCAGGATGGCCGAGTGGTCTAAGGCGCCAGACTCAAGAGCTGTTTCTTCACATTGTGTGGGTGTTCTGGTCTCCAAATGGAGGCGTGGGTTCAAATCCCACTTCTGACAATCTGTTTACACATTTAGCTTGAACTACAATCACCACTCCCGCTGTGTTTTCATGCTACCATGTCACCGACAAAAAAACATGAAAAAAAATCCAAAAACTTTGCACATCCTACATAAAGATCAAATTCTTGAGGAAAATCTGCTAGACCATGCTGTTAAATCTGTCATTTAAAGTGCAACTTTAGTCAGAAAAGTAAGTCCTGCTACATCTCTTCCGGTTGTCCCATTTTGCATATATACTCATGTAAAACATTAAAAAATATGCTTCTATACACTTTGAAATCCAGTAATACGCTGTTTCAACCTGCTCTGCACATACTCAGTTGCTCTCCCATTTTAGGCATATTTAAGTTATGACACCAGCCATTTGATGATTTGATAGTTTGGTTGAGAACACAAGCAAATGGGACAGTTATCAATCCCGGGATTCAAGGCATGTAACTGTGTTTTGAAACCCTTAAATCAATTGGTTTACTTCCACTTTATGATTTACTTCTGTTTGGAGGCTCTGGGCTTCAGCAAATTGGAAGCCTCCAGCAAGAAGCACGTTGTTATGGCTAAAGCAAGAATTTACGAGTGAAGGTCACAGGAAGGAACTGGAAAGCAGCATAGAAAACGACCACGAAGGGACTCGAACCCTCAATCTTCTGATCCGAAGTCAGACGCCTTATCCATTAGGCCACGCGGTCTGCCACAAGGACATGATTCTGGTTTGTGGCGCCCGGATCAACCAAACAGTCGAAGATCACCTGGGACATCTTCTACTTTTTTTGCTCAAGGAGATTTGGTAGAAAGGATCTGAAATGTATGACTTGGTGCAAGGTCATGCTTTAAGAAGTGCATTTGCAAAAGGGCCTAGGTTCAGAGTGTTCATACAGCTCCTTGACAATGGTAATAGATCAATAGAGTACCACGAGTAGATGATATTTCCAGAGGAAGCCATAGCACCTCAATATATCTTGTCAGGATGGCCGAGTGGTCTAAGGCGCCAGACTCAAGAGCTGTTTCTTCACATTGTGTGGGTGTTCTGGTCTCCAAATGGAGGCATGGGTTCAAATCCCACTTCTGACAATCTGTTTACACATTTAGCTTGAACTACAATCACCACTCCCGCTGTGTTTTCATGCTACCATGTCACCGACAAAAAAACATGAAAAAAAATCCAAAAACTTTGCACATCCTACATAAAGATCAAATTCTTGAGGAAAATCTGCTAGACCATGCTGTTAAATCTGTCATTTAAAGTGCAACTTTAGTCAGAAAAGTAAGTCCTGCTACATCTCTTCCGGTTGTCCCATTTTGCATATATACTCATGTAAAACATTAAAAAATATGCTTCTATACACTTTGAAATCCAGTAATACGCTGTTTCAACCTGCTCTGCACATACTCAGTTGCTCTCCCATTTTAGGCATATTTAAGTTATGACACCAGCCATTTGATGATTTGATAGTTTGGTTGAGAACACAAGCAAATGGGACAGTTATCAATCCCGGGATTCAAGGCATGTAACTGTGTTTTGAAACCCTTAAATCAATTGGTTTACTTCCACTTTATGATTTACTTCTGTTTGGAGGCTCTGGGCTTCAGCAAATTGGAAGCCTCCAGCAAGAAGCACGTTGTTATGGCTAAAGCAAGAATTTACGAGTGAAGGTCACAGGAAGGAACTGGAAAGCAGCATAGAAAACGACCACGAAGGGACTCGAACCCTCAATCTTCTGATCCGAAGTCAGACGCCTTATCCATTAGGCCACACGGTCTGCCACAAGGACATGATTCTGGTTTGTGGCGCCCGGATCAACCAAACAGTCGAAGATCACCTGGGACATCTTCTACTTTTTTTGCTCAAGGAGATTTGGTAGAAAGGATCTGAAATGTATGACTTGGTGCAAGGTCATGCTTTAAGAAGTGCATTTGCAAAAGGGCCTAGGTTCAGAGTGTTCATACAGCTCCTTGACAATGGTAATAGATCAATAGAGTACCACGAGTAGATGATATTTCCAGAGGAAGCCATAGCACCTCAATATATCTTGTCAGGATGGCCGAGTGGTCTAAGGCGCCAGACTCAAGAGCTGTTTCTTCACATTGTGTGGGTGTTCTGGTCTCCAAATAGAGGCATGGGTTCAAATCCCACTTCTGACAATCTGTTTACACATTTAGCTTGAACTACAATCACCACTCCCGCTGTGTTTTCATGCTACCATGTCACCGACAAAAAAACATGAAAAAAAATCCAAAAACTTTGCACATCCTACATAAAGATCAAATTCTTGAGGAAAATCTGCTAGACCATGCTGTTAAATCTGTCATTTAAAGTGCAACTTTAGTCAGAAAAGTAAGTCCTGCTACATCTCTTCCGGTTGTCCCATTTTGCATATATACTCATGTAAAACATTAAAAAATATGCTTCTATACACTTTGAAATCCAGTAATACGCTGTTTCAACCTGCTCTGCACATACTCAGTTGGTCTCCCATTTTAGGCATATTTAAGTTATGACACCAGCCATTTGATGATTTGATAGTTTGGTTGAGAACACAAGCAAATGGGACAGTTATCAATCCTGGGATTCAAGGCATGTAACTGTGTTTTGAAACCCTTAAATCAATTGGTTTACTTCCACTTTATGATTTACTTCTGTTTGGAGGCTCTGGGCTTCAGCAAATTGGAAGCCTCCAGCAAGAAGCACGTTGTTATGGCTAAAGCAAGAATTTACGAGTGAAGGTCACAGGAAGGAACTGGAAAGCAGCATAGAAAACGACCACGAAGGGACTCGAACCCTCAATCTTCTGATCAGAAGTCAGACGCCTTATCCATTAGGCCACGCGGTCTGCCACAAGGACATGATTCTGGTTTGTGGCGCCCGGATCAACCAAACACTCGAAGATCACCTGGGACATCTTCTACTTTTTTTGCTCAAGGAGATTTGGTAGAAAGGATCTGAAATGTATGACTTGGTGCAAGGTCATGCTTTAAGAAGTGCATTTGCAAAAGGGCCTAGGTTCAGAGTGTTCATACAGCTCCTTGACAATGGTAATAGATCAATAGAGTACCACGAGTAGATGATATTTCCAGAGGAAGCCATAGCACCTCAATATATCTTGTCAGGATGGCCGAGTGGTCTAAGGCGCCAGACTCAAGAGCTGTTTCTTCACATTGTGTGGGTGTTCTGGTCTCCAAATGGAGGCGTGGGTTCAAATCCCACTTCTGACAATCTGTTTACACATTTAGCTTGAACTACAATCACCACTCCCGCTGTGTTTTCATGCTACCATGTCACCGACAAAAAAACATGAAAAAAAATCCAAAAACTTTGCACATCCTACATAAAGATCAAATTCTTGAGGAAAATCTGCTAGACCATGCTGTTAAATCTGTCATTTAAAGTGCAACTTTAGTCAGAAAAGTAAGTCCTGCTACATCTCTTCCGGTTGTCCCATTTTGCATATATACTCATGTAAAACATTAAAAAATATGCTTCTATACACTTTGAAATCCAGTAATACGCTGTTTCAACCTGCTCTGCACATACTCAGTTGCTCTCCCATTTTAGGCATATTTAAGTTATGACACCAGCCATTTGATGATTTGATAGTTTGGTTGAGAACACAAGCAAATGGGACAGTTATCAATCCTGGGATTCAAGGCATGTAACTGTGTTTTGAAACCCTTAAATCAATTGGTTTACTTCCACTTTATGATTTACTTCTGTTTGGAGGCTCTGGGCTTCAGCAAATTGGAAGCCTCCAGCAAGAAGCACGTTGTTATGTCTAAAGCAAGAATTTACGAGTGAAGGTCACAGGAAGGAACTTGAAAGCAGCATAGAAAACGACCACGAAGGGACTCGAACCCTCAATCTTCTGATCCGAAGTCAGACGCCTTATCCATTAGGCCACGCGGTCTGCCACAAGGACCTGATTCTGGTTTGTGGCGCCCGGATCAACCAAACACTCGAAGATCACCTGGGACATCTTCTACATTTTTTGCTCAAGGAGATTTGGTAGAAAGGATCTGAAATGTATGACTTGGTGCAAGGTCATGCTTTAAGAAGTGCATTTGCAAAAGGGCCTAGGTTCAGAGTGTTCATACAGCTCCTTGACAATGGTAATAGATCAATAGAGTACCACGAGTAGATTATATTTCCAGAGGAAGCCATAGCACCTCAATATATCTTGTCAGGATGGCCGAGTGGTCTAAGGCGCCAGACTCAAGAGCTGTTTCTTCACATTGTGTGGGTGTTCTGGTCTCCAAATGAAGGCGTGGGTTCAAATCCCACTTCTGACAATCTGTTTACACATTTAGCTTGAACTACAATCACCACTCCCGCTGTGTTTTCATGCTACCATGTCACCGACAAAAAAACATGAAAAAAAATCCAAAAACTTTGCACATCCTACATAAAGATCAAATTCTTGAGGAAAATCTGCTAGACCATGCTGTTAAATCTGTCATTTAAAGTGCAACTTTAGTCAGAAAAGTAAGTCCTGCTACATCTCTTCCGGTTGTCCCATTTTGCATATATACTCATGTAAAACATTTAAAAATATGGTTCTATACACTTTGAAATCCAGTAATACGCTGTTTCAACCTGCTCTGCACTTACTCAGTTGCTCTCCCATTTTAGGCATATTTAAGTTATGACACCAGCCATTTGATGATTTGATAGTTTGGTTGAGAACACAAGCAAATGGGACAGTTATCAATCCCGGGATTCCAGGCATGTAACTGTGTTTTGAAACCCTTAAATCAATTGGTTTACTTCCACTTTATGATTTACTTCTGTTTGGAGGCTCTGGGCTTCAGCAAATTGGAAGCCTCCAGCAAGAAGCACGTTGTTATGGCTAAAGCAAGAATTTACGAGTGAAGGTCACAGGAAGGAACTGGAAAGCAGCATAGAAAACGACCACGAAGGGACTCGAAGCCTCAATCTTCTGATCCGAAGTCAGACGCCTTATCCATTAGGCCACGCGGTCTGCCACAAGGACATGATTCTGGTTTGTGGCGCCCGGATCAACCAAACACTCGAAGATCACCTGGGACATCTTCTACTTTTTTTGCTCAAGGAGATTTGGTAGAAAGGATCTGAAATGTATGACTTGGTGCAAGGTCATGCTTTAAGAAGTGCATTTGCAAAAGGGCCTAGGTTCAGAGTGTTCATACAGCTCCTTGACAATGGTAATAGATCAATAGAGTACCACGAGTAGATGATATTTCCAGAGGAAGCCATAGCACCTCAATATATCTTGTCAGGATGGCCGAGTGGTCTAAGGCGCCAGACTCAAGAGCTGTTTCTTCACATTGTGTGGGTGTTCTGGTCTCCAAATGGAGGCGTGGGTTCAAATCCCACTTCTGACAATCTGTTTACACATTTAGCTTGAACTACAATCACCACTCCCGCTGTGTTTTCATGCTACCATGTCACCGACAAAAAAACATGAAAAAAAATCCAAAAACTTTGCACATCCTACATAAAGATCAAATTCTTGAGGAAAATCTGCTAGACCATGCTGTTAAATCTGTCATTTAAAGTGCAACTTTAGTCAGAAAAGTAAGTCCTGCTACATCTCTTCCGGTTGTCCCATTTTGCATATATACTCATGTAAAACATTTAAAAATATGGTTCTATACACTTTGAAATCCAGTAATACGCTGTTTCAACCTGCTCTGCACATACTCAGTTGCTCTCCCATTTTAGGCATATTTAAGTTATGACACCAGCCATTTGATGATTTGATAGTTTGGTTGAGAACACAAGCAAATGGGACAGTTATCAATCCCGGGATTCCAGGCATGTAACTGTGTTTTGAAACCCTTAAATCAATTGGTTTACTTCCACTTTATGATTTACTTCTGTTTGGAGGCTCTGGGCTTCAGCAAATTGGAAGCCTCCAGCAAGAAGCACGTTGTTATGGCTAAAGCAAGAATTTACGAGTGAAGGTCACAGGAAGGAACTGGAAAGCAGCATAGAAAACGACCACGAAGGGACTCGAACCCTCAATCTTCTGATCCGAAGTCAGACGCCTTATCCATTAGGCCACGCGGTCTGCCACAATGACATGATTCTGGTTTGTGGCGCCCGGATCAACCAAACACTCGAAGATCACCTGGGACATCTTCTACTTTTTTTGCTCAAGGAGATTTGGTAGAAAGGATCTGAAATGTATGACTTGGTGCAAGGTCATGCTTTAAGAAGTGCATTTGCAAAAGGGCCTAGGTTCAGAGTGTTCATACAGCTCCTTGACAATGGTAATAGATCAATAGAGTACCACGAGTAGATGATATTTCCAGAGGAAGCCATAGCACCTCAATATATCTTGTCAGGATGGCCGAGTGGTCTAAGGCGCCAGACTCAAGAGCTGTTTCTTCACATTGTGTGGGTGTTCTGGTCTCCAAATGGAGGCGTGGGTTCAAATCCCACTTCTGACAATCTGTTTACACATTTAGCTTGAACTACAATCACCACTCCCGCTGTGTTTTCATGCTACCATGTCACCGACAAAAAAACATGAAAAAAAATCCAAAAACTTTGCACATCCTACATAAAGATCAAATTCTTGAGGAAAATCTGCTAGACCATGCTGTTAAATCTGTCATTTAAAGTGCAACTTTAGTCAGAAAAGTAAGTCCTGCTACATCTCTTCCGGTTGTCCCATTTTGCATATATACTCATGTAAAACATTAAAAAATATGCTTCTATACACTTTGAAATCCAGTAATACGCTGTTTCAACCTGCTCTGCACATACTCAGTTGCTCTCCCATTTTAGGCATATTTAAGTTATGACACCAGCCATTTGATGATTTGATAGTTTGGTTGAGAACACAAGCAAATGGGACAGTTATCAATCCCGGGATTCAAGGCATGTAACTGTGTTTTGAAACCCTTAAATCAATTGGTTTACTTCCACTTTATGATTTACTTCTGTTTGGAGGCTCTGGGCTTCAGCAAATTGGAAGCCTCCAGCAAGAAACACGTTGTTATGGCTAAAGCAAGAATTTACAAGTGAAGGTCACAGGAAGGAACTGGAAAGCAGCATAGAAAACGACCACGAAGGGACTCGAACCCTCAATCTTCTGATCCGAAGTCAGACGCCTTATCCATTAGGCCACGCGGTCTGCCACAAGGACATGATTCTGGTTTGTGGCGCCCGGATCAACCAAACAGTCGAAGATCACCTGGGACATCTTCTACTTTTTTTGCTCAAGGAGATTTGGTAGAAAGGATCTGAAATGTATGACTTGGTGCAAGGTCATGCTTTAAGAAGTGCATTTGCAAAAGGGCCTAGGTTCAGAGTGTTCATACAGCTCCTTGACAATGGTAATAGATCAATAGAGTACCACGAGTAGATGATATTTCCAGAGGAAGCCATAGCACCTCAATATATCTTGTCAGGATGGCCGAGTGGTCTAAGGCGCCAGACTCAAGAGCTGTTTCTTCACATTGTGTGGGTGTTCTGGTCTCCAAATAGAGGCGTGGGTTCAAATCCCACTTCTGACAATCTGTTTACACATTTAGCTTGAACTACAATCACCACTCCCGCTGTGTTTTCATGCTACCATGTCACCGACAAAAAAACATGAAAAAAAATCCAAAAACTTTGCACATCCTACATAAAGATCAAATTCTTGAGGAAAATCTGCTAGACCATGCTGTTAAATCTGTCATTTAAAGTGCAACTTTAGTCAGAAAAGTAAGTCCTGCTACATCTCTTCCGGTTGTCCCATTTTGCATATATACTCATGTAAAACATTAAAAAATATGCTTCTATACACTTTGAAATCCAGTAATACGCTGTTTCAAGCTGCTCTGCACATACTCAGTTGCTCTCCCATTTTAGGCATATTTAAGTTATGACACCAGCCATTTGATGATTTGATAGTTTGGTTGAGAACACAAGCAAATGGGACAGTTATCAATCCCGGGATTCCAGGCATGTAACTGTGTTTTGAAACCCTTAAATCAATTGGTTTACTTCCACTTTATGATTTACTTCTGTTTGGAGGCTCTGGGCTTCAGCAAATTGGAAGCCTCCAGCAAGAAGCACGTTGTTATGGCTAAAGCAAGAATTTACGAGTGAAGGTCACAGGAAGGAACTGGAAAGCAGCATAGAAAACGACCACGAAGGGACTCGAACCCTCAATCTTCTGATCCGAAGTCAGACGCCTTATCCATTAGGCCACACGGTCTGCCACAAGGACATGATTCTGGTTTGTGGCGCCCGGATCAACCAAACACTCGAAGATCACCTGGGACATCTTCTACTTTTTTTGCTCAAGGAGATTTGGTAGAAAGGATCTGAAATGTATGACTTGGTGCAAGGTCATGCTTTAAGAAGTGCATTTGCAAAAGGGCCTAGGTTCAGAGTGTTCATACAGCTCCTTGACAATGGTAATAGATCAATAGAGTACCACGAGTAGATGATATTTCCAGAGGAAGCCATAGCACCTCAATATATCTTGTCAGGATGGCCGAGTGGTCTAAGGCGCCAGACTCAAGAGCTGTTTCTTCACATTGTGTGGGTGTTCTGGTCTCCAAATGTAGGCGTGGGTTCAAATCCCACTTCTGACAATCTGTTTACACATTTAGCTTGAACTACAATCACCACTCCCGCTGTGTTTTCATGCTACCATGTCACCGACAAAAAAACATGAAAAAAAATCCAAAAACTTTGCACATCCTACATAAAGATCAAATTCTTGAGGAAAATCTGCTAGACCATGCTGTTAAATCTGTCATTTAAAGTGCAACTTTAGTCAGAAAAGTAAGTCCTGCTACATCTCTTCCGGTTGTCCCATTTTGCATATATACTCATGTAAAACATTAAAAAATATGCTTCTATACACTTTGAAATCCAGTAATACGCTGTTTCAACCTGCTCTGCACATACTCAGTTGCTCTCCCATTTTAGGCATATTTAAGTTATGACACCAGCCATTTGATGATTTGATAGTTTGGTTGAGAACACAAGCAAATGGGACAGTTATCAATCCCGGGATTCCAGGCATGTAACTGTGTTTTGAAACCCTTAAATCAATTGGTTTACTTCCACTTTATGATTTACTTCTGTTTGGAGGCTCTGGGCTTCAGCAAATTGGAAGCCTCCAGCAAGAAGCACGTTGTTATGGCTAAAGCAAGAATTTACGAGTGAAGGTCACAGGAAGGAACTGGAAAGCAGCATAGAAAACGACCACGAAGGGACTCGAACCCTCAATCTTCTGATCCGAAGTCAGACGCCTTATCCATTAGGCCACGCGGTCTGCCACAAGGACATGATTCTGGTTTGTGGCGCCCGGATCAACCAAACACTCGAAGATCACCTGGGACATCTTCTACTTTTTTTGCTCAAGGAGATTTGGTAGAAAGGATCTGAAATGTATGACTTGGTGCAAGGTCATGCTTTAAGAAGTGCATTTGCAAAAGGGCCTAGGTTCAGAGTGTTCATACAGCTCCTTGACAATGGTAATAGATCAATAGAGTACCACGAGTAGATGATATTTCCAGAGGAAGCCATAGCACCTCAATATATCTTGTCAGGATGGCCGAGTGGTCTAAGGCGCCAGACTCAAGAGCTGTTTCTTCACATTGTGTGGGTGTTCTGGTCTCCAAATGGAGGCGTGGGTTCAAATCCCACTTCTGACAATCTGTTTACACATTTAGCTTGAACTACAATCACCACTCCCGCTGTGTTTTCATGCTACCATGTCACCGACAAAAAAACATGAAAAAAAATCCAAAAACTTTGCACATCCTACATAAAGATCAAATTCTTGAGGAAAATCTGCTAGACCATGCTGTTAAATCTGTCATTTAAAGTGCAACTTTAGTCAGAAAAGTAAGTCCTGCTACATCTCTTCCGGTTGTCCCATTTTGCATATATACTCATGTAAAACATTAAAAAATATGCTTCTATACACTTTGAAATCCAGTAATACGCTGTTTCAACCTGCTCTGCACATACTCAGTTGCTCTCCCATTTTAGGCATATTTAAGTTATGACACCAGCCATTTGATGATTTGATAGTTTGGTTGAGAACACAAGCAAATGGGACAGTTATCAATCCCGGGATTCAAGGCATGTAACTGTGTTTTGAAACCCTTAAATCAATTGGTTTACTTCCACTTTATGATTTACTTCTGTTTGGAGGCTCTGGGCTTCAGCAAATTGGAAGCCTCCAGCAAGAAGCACGTTGTTATGGCTAAAGCAAGAATTTACGAGTGAAGGTCACAGGAAGGAACTGGAAAGCAGCATAGAAAACGACCACGAAGGGACTCGAACCCTCAATCTTCTGATCCGAAGTCAGACGCCTTATCCATTAGGCCACGCGGTCTGCCACAAGGACATGATTCTGGTTTGTGGCGCCCGGATCAACCAAACAGTCGAAGATCACCTGGGACATCTTCTACTTTTTTTGCTCAAGGAGATTTGGTAGAAAGGATCTGAAATGTATGACTTGGTGCAAGGTCATGCTTTAAGAAGTGCATTTGCAAAAGGGCCTAGGTTCAGAGTGTTCATACAGCTCCTTGACAATGGTAATAGATCAATAGAGTACCACGAGTAGATGATATTTCCAGAGGAAGCCATAGCACCTCAATATATATTGTCAGGATGGCCGAGTGGTCTAAGGCGCCAGACTCAAGAGCTGTTTCTTCACATTGTGTGGGTGTTCTGGTCTCCAAATGGAGGCATGGGTTCAAATCCCACTTCTGACAATCTGTTTACACATTTAGCTTGAACTACAATCACCACTCCCGCTGTGTTTTCATGCTACCATGTCACCGACAAAAAAACATGAAAAAAAATCCAAAAACTTTGCACATCCTACATAAAGATCAAATTCTTGAGGAAAATCTGCTAGACCATGCTGTTAAATCTGTCATTTAAAGTGCAACTTTAGTCAGAAAAGTAAGTCCTGCTACATCTCTTCCGGTTGTCCCATTTTGCATATATACTCATGTAAAACATTAAAAAATATGCTTCTATACACTTTGAAATCCAGTAATACGCTGTTTCAACCTGCTCTGCACATACTCAGTTGCTCTCCCATTTTAGGCATATTTAAGTTATGACACCAGCCATTTGATGATTTGATAGTTTGGTTGAGAACACAAGCAAATGGGACAGTTATCAATCCCGGGATTCAAGGCATGTAACTGTGTTTTGAAACCCTTAAATCAATTGGTTTACTTCCACTTTATGATTTACTTCTGTTTGGAGGCTCTGGGCTTCAGCAAATTGGAAGCCTCCAGCAAGAAGCACGTTGTTATGGCTAAAGCAAGAATTTACGAGTGAAGGTCACAGGAAGGAACTGGAAAGCAGCATAGAAAACGACCACGAAGGGACTCGAACCCTCAATCTTCTGATCCGAAGTCAGACGCCTTATCCATTAGGCCACGCGGTCTGCCACAAGGACATGATTCTGGTTTGTGGCGCCCGGATCAACCAAACAGTCGAAGATCACCTGGGACATCTTCTACTTTTTTTGCTCAAGGAGATTTGGTAGAAAGGATCTGAAATGTATGACTTGGTGCAAGGTCATGCTTTAAGAAGTGCATTTGCAAAAGGGCCTAGGTTCAGAGTGTTCATACAGCTCCTTGACAATGGTAATAGATCAATAGAGTACCACGAGTAGATGATATTTCCAGAGGAAGCCATAGCACCTCAATATATCTTGTCAGGATGGCCGAGTGGTCTAAGGCGCCAGACTCAAGAGCTGTTTCTTCACATTGTGTGGGTGTTCTGGTCTCCAAATGGAGGCATGGGTTCAAATCCCACTTCTGACAATCTGTTTACACATTTAGCTTGAACTACAATCACCACTCCCGCTGTGTTTTCATGCTACCATGTCACCGACAAAAAAACATGAAAAAAAATCCAAAAACTTTGCACATCCTACATAAAGATCAAATTCTTGAGGAAAATCTGCTAGACCATGCTGTTAAATCTGTCATTTAAAGTGCAACTTTAGTCAGAAAAGTAAGTCCTGCTACATCTCTTCCGGTTGTCCCATTTTGCATATATACTCATGTAAAACATTAAAAAATATGCTTCTATACACTTTGAAATCCAGTAATACGCTGTTTCAACCTGCTCTGCACATACTCAGTTGGTCTCCCATTTTAGGCATATTTAAGTTATGACACCAGCCATTTGATGATTTGATAGTTTGGTTGAGAACACAAGCAAATGGGACAGTTATCAATCCTGGGATTCAAGGCATGTAACTGTGTTTTGAAACCCTTAAATCAATTGGTTTACTTCCACTTTATGATTTACTTCTGTTTGGAGGCTCTGGGCTTCAGCAAATTGGAAGCCTCCAGCAAGAAGCACGTTGTTATGGCTAAAGCAAGAATTTACGAGTGAAGGTCACAGGAAGGAACTGGAAAGCAGCATAGAAAACGACCACGAAGGGACTCGAACCCTCAATCTTCTGATCAGAAGTCAGACGCCTTATCCATTAGGCCACGCGGTCTGCCACAAGGACATGATTCTGGTTTGTGGCGCCCGGATCAACCAAACACTCGAAGATCACCTGGGACATCTTCTACTTTTTTTGCTCAAGGAGATTTGGTAGAAAGGATCTGAAATGTATGACTTGGTGCAAGGTCATGCTTTAAGAAGTGCATTTGCAAAAGGGCCTAGGTTCAGAGTGTTCATACAGCTCCTTGACAATGGTAATAGATCAATAGAGTACCACGAGTAGATGATATTTCCAGAGGAAGCCATAGCACCTCAATATATCTTGTCAGGATGGCCGAGTGGTCTAAGGCGCCAGACTCAAGAGCTGTTTCTTCACATTGTGTGGGTGTTCTGGTCTCCAAATGGAGGCGTGGGTTCAAATCCCACTTCTGACAATCTGTTTACACATTTAGCTTGAACTACAATCACCACTCCCGCTGTGTTTTCATGCTACCATGTCACCGACAAAAAAACATGAAAAAAAATCCAAAAACTTTGCACATCCTACATAAAGATCAAATTCTTGAGGAAAATCTGCTAGACCATGCTGTTAAATCTGTCATTTAAAGTGCAACTTTAGTCAGAAAAGTAAGTCCTGCTACATCTCTTCCGGTTGTCCCATTTTGCATATATACTCATGTAAAACATTAAAAAATATGCTTCTATACACTTTGAAATCCAGTAATACGCTGTTTCAACCTGCTCTGCACATACTCAGTTGCTCTCCCATTTTAGGCATATTTAAGTTATGACACCAGCCATTTGATGATTTGATAGTTTGGTTGAGAACACAAGCAAATGGGACAGTTATCAATCCTGGGATTCAAGGCATGTAACTGTGTTTTGAAACCCTTAAATCAATTGGTTTACTTCCACTTTATGATTTACTTCTGTTTGGAGGCTCTGGGCTTCAGCAAATTGGAAGCCTCCAGCAAGAAGCACGTTGTTATGTCTAAAGCAAGAATTTACGAGTGAAGGTCACAGGAAGGAACTTGAAAGCAGCATAGAAAACGACCACGAAGGGACTCGAACCCTCAATCTTCTGATCCGAAGTCAGACGCCTTATCCATTAGGCCACGCGGTCTGCCACAAGGACATGATTCTGGTTTGTGGCGCCCGGATCAACCAAACACTCGAAGATCACCTGGGACATCTTCTACATTTTTTGCTCAAGGAGATTTGGTAGAAAGGATCTGAAATGTATGACTTGGTGCAAGGTCATGCTTTAAGAAGTGCATTTGCAAAAGGGCCTAGGTTCAGAGTGTTCATACAGCTCCTTGACAATGGTAATAGATCAATAGAGTACCACGAGTAGATTATATTTCCAGAGGAAGCCATAGCACCTCAATATATCTTGTCAGGATGGCCGAGTGGTCTAAGGCGCCAGACTCAAGAGCTGTTTCTTCACATTGTGTGGGTGTTCTGGTCTCCAAATGAAGGCGTGGGTTCAAATCCCACTTCTGACAATCTGTTTACACATTTAGCTTGAACTACAATCACCACTCCCGCTGTGTTTTCATGCTACCATGTCACCGACAAAAAAACATGAAAAAAAATCCAAAAACTTTGCACATCCTACATAAAGATCAAATTCTTGAGGAAAATCTGCTAGACCATGCTGTTAAATCTGTCATTTAAAGTGCAACTTTAGTCAGAAAAGTAAGTCCTGCTACATCTCTTCCGGTTGTCCCATTTTGCATATATACTCATGTAAAACATTTAAAAATATGGTTCTATACACTTTGAAATCCAGTAATACGCTGTTTCAACCTGCTCTGCACTTACTCAGTTGCTCTCCCATTTTAGGCATATTTAAGTTATGACACCAGCCATTTGATGATTTGATAGTTTGGTTGAGAACACAAGCAAATGGGACAGTTATCAATCCCGGGATTCCAGGCATGTAACTGTGTTTTGAAACCCTTAAATCAATTGGTTTACTTCCACTTTATGATTTACTTCTGTTTGGAGGCTCTGGGCTTCAGCAAATTGGAAGCCTCCAGCAAGAAGCACGTTGTTATGGCTAAAGCAAGAATTTACGAGTGAAGGTCACAGGAAGGAACTGGAAAGCAGCATAGAAAACGACCACGAAGGGACTCGAACCCTCAATCTTCTGATCCGAAGTCAGACGCCTTATCCATTAGGCCACGCGGTCTGCCACAAGGACATGATTCTGGTTTGTGGCGCCCGGATCAACCAAACACTCGAAGATCACCTGGGACATCTTCTACTTTTTTTGCTCAAGGAGATTTGGTAGAAAGGATCTGAAATGTATGACTTGGTGCAAGGTCATGCTTTAAGAAGTGCATTTGCAAAAGGGCCTAGGTTCAGAGTGTTCATACAGCTCCTTGACAATGGTAATAGATCAATAGAGTACCACGAGTAGATGATATTTCCAGAGGAAGCCATAGCACCTCAATATATCTTGTCAGGATGGCCGAGTGGTCTAAGGCGCCAGACTCAAGAGCTGTTTCTTCACATTGTGTGGGTGTTCTGGTCTCCAAATGGAGGCGTGGGTTCAAATCCCACTTCTGACAATCTGTTTACACATTTAGCTTGAACTACAATCACCACTCCCGCTGTGTTTTCATGCTACCATGTCACCGACAAAAAAACATGAAAAAAAATCCAAAAACTTTGCACATCCTACATAAAGATCAAATTCTTGAGGAAAATCTGCTAGACCATGCTGTTAAATCTGTCATTTAAAGTGCAACTTTAGTCAGAAAAGTAAGTCCTGCTACATCTCTTCCGGTTGTCCCATTTTGCATATATACTCATGTAAAACATTTAAAAATATGGTTCTATACACTTTGAAATCCAGTAATACGCTGTTTCAACCTGCTCTGCACATACTCAGTTGCTCTCCCATTTTAGGCATATTTAAGTTATGACACCAGCCATTTGATGATTTGATAGTTTGGTTGAGAACACAAGCAAATGGGACAGTTATCAATCCCGGGATTCCAGGCATGTAACTGTGTTTTGAAACCCTTAAATCAATTGGTTTACTTCCACTTTATGATTTACTTCTGTTTGGAGGCTCTGGGCTTCAGCAAATTGGAAGCCTCCAGCAAGAAGCACGTTGTTATGGCTAAAGCAAGAATTTACGAGTGAAGGTCACAGGAAGGAACTGGAAAGCAGCATAGAAAACGACCACGAAGGGACTCGAACCCTCAATCTTCTGATCCGAAGTCAGACGCCTTATCCATTAGGCCACGCGGTCTGCCACAATGACATGATTCTGGTTTGTGGCGCCCGGATCAACCAAACACTCGAAGATCACCTGGGACATCTTCTACTTTTTTTGCTCAAGGAGATTTGGTAGAAAGGATCTGAAATGTATGACTTGGTGCAAGGTCATGCTTTAAGAAGTGCATTTGCAAAAGGGCCTAGGTTCAGAGTGTTCATACAGCTCCTTGACAATGGTAATAGATCAATAGAGTACCACGAGTAGATGATATTTCCAGAGGAAGCCATAGCACCTCAATATATCTTGTCAGGATGGCCGAGTGGTCTAAGGCGCCAGACTCAAGAGCTGTTTCTTCACATTGTGTGGGTGTTCTGGTCTCCAAATGGAGGCGTGGGTTCAAATCCCACTTCTGACAATCTGTTTACACATTTAGCTTGAACTACAATCACCACTCCCGCTGTGTTTTCATGCTACCATGTCACCGACAAAAAAACATGAAAAAAAATCCAAAAACTTTGCACATCCTACATAAAGATCAAATTCTTGAGGAAAATCTGCTAGACCATGCTGTTAAATCTGTCATTTAAAGTGCAACTTTAGTCAGAAAAGTAAGTCCTGCTACATCTCTTCCGGTTGTCCCATTTTGCATATATACTCATGTAAAACATTAAAAAATATGCTTCTATACACTTTGAAATCCAGTAATACGCTGTTTCAACCTGCTCTGCACATACTCAGTTGCTCTCCCATTTTAGGCATATTTAAGTTATGACACCAGCCATTTGATGATTTGATAGTTTGGTTGAGAACACAAGCAAATGGGACAGTTATCAATCCCGGGATTCAAGGCATGTAACTGTGTTTTGAAACCCTTAAATCAATTGGTTTACTTCCACTTTATGATTTACTTCTGTTTGGAGGCTCTGGGCTTCAGCAAATTGGAAGCCTCCAGCAAGAAACACGTTGTTATGGCTAAAGCAAGAATTTACAAGTGAAGGTCACAGGAAGGAACTGGAAAGCAGCATAGAAAACGACCACGAAGGGACTCGAACCCTCAATCTTCTGATCCGAAGTCAGACGCCTTATCCATTAGGCCACGCGGTCTGCCACAAGGACATGATTCTGGTTTGTGGCGCCCGGATCAACCAAACAGTCGAAGATCACCTGGGACATCTTCTACTTTTTTTGCTCAAGGAGATTTGGTAGAAAGGATCTGAAATGTATGACTTGGTGCAAGGTCATGCTTTAAGAAGTGCATTTGCAAAAGGGCCTAGGTTCAGAGTGTTCATACAGCTCCTTGACAATGGTAATAGATCAATAGAGTACCACGAGTAGATGATATTTCCAGAGGAAGCCATAGCACCTCAATATATCTTGTCAGGATGGCCGAGTGGTCTAAGGCGCCAGACTCAAGAGCTGTTTCTTCACATTGTGTGGGTGTTCTGGTCTCCAAATAGAGGCGTGGGTTCAAATCCCACTTCTGACAATCTGTTTACACATTTAGCTTGAACTACAATCACCACTCCCGCTGTGTTTTCATGCTACCATGTCACCGACAAAAAAACATGAAAAAAAATCCAAAAACTTTGCACATCCTACATAAAGATCAAATTCTTGAGGAAAATCTGCTAGACCATGCTGTTAAATCTGTCATTTAAAGTGCAACTTTAGTCAGAAAAGTAAGTCCTGCTACATCTCTTCCGGTTGTCCCATTTTGCATATATACTCATGTAAAACATTAAAAAATATGCTTCTATACACTTTGAAATCCAGTAATACGCTGTTTCAAGCTGCTCTGCACATACTCAGTTGCTCTCCCATTTTAGGCATATTTAAGTTATGACACCAGCCATTTGATGATTTGATAGTTTGGTTGAGAACACAAGCAAATGGGACAGTTATCAATCCCGGGATTCCAGGCATGTAACTGTGTTTTGAAACCCTTAAATCAATTGGTTTACTTCCACTTTATGATTTACTTCTGTTTGGAGGCTCTGGGCTTCAGCAAATTGGAAGCCTCCAGCAAGAAGCACGTTGTTATGGCTAAAGCAAGAATTTACGAGTGAAGGTCACAGGAAGGAACTGGAAAGCAGCATAGAAAACGACCACGAAGGGACTCGAACCCTCAATCTTCTGATCCGAAGTCAGACGCCTTATCCATTAGGCCACACGGTCTGCCACAAGGACATGATTCTGGTTTGTGGCGCCCGGATCAACCAAACACTCGAAGATCACCTGGGACATCTTCTACTTTTTTTGCTCAAGGAGATTTGGTAGAAAGGATCTGAAATGTATGACTTGGTGCAAGGTCATGCTTTAAGAAGTGCATTTGCAAAAGGGCCTAGGTTCAGAGTGTTCATACAGCTCCTTGACAATGGTAATAGATCAATAGAGTACCACGAGTAGATGATATTTCCAGAGGAAGCCATAGCACCTCAATATATCTTGTCAGGATGGCCGAGTGGTCTAAGGCGCCAGACTCAAGAGCTGTTTCTTCACATTGTGTGGGTGTTCTGGTCTCCAAATGTAGGCGTGGGTTCAAATCCCACTTCTGACAATCTGTTTACACATTTAGCTTGAACTACAATCACCACTCCCGCTGTGTTTTCATGCTACCATGTCACCGACAAAAAAACATGAAAAAAAATCCAAAAACTTTGCACATCCTACATAAAGATCAAATTCTTGAGGAAAATCTGCTAGACCATGCTGTTAAATCTGTCATTTAAAGTGCAACTTTAGTCAGAAAAGTAAGTCCTGCTACATCTCTTCCGGTTGTCCCATTTTGCATATATACTCATGTAAAACATTAAAAAATATGCTTCTATACACTTTGAAATCCAGTAATACGCTGTTTCAACCTGCTCTGCACATACTCAGTTGCTCTCCCATTTTAGGCATATTTAAGTTATGACACCAGCCATTTGATGATTTGATAGTTTGGTTGAGAACACAAGCAAATGGGACAGTTATCAATCCCGGGATTCCAGGCATGTAACTGTGTTTTGAAACCCTTAAATCAATTGGTTTACTTCCACTTTATGATTTACTTCTGTTTGGAGGCTCTGGGCTTCAGCAAATTGGAAGCCTCCAGCAAGAAGCACGTTGTTATGGCTAAAGCAAGAATTTACGAGTGAAGGTCACAGGAAGGAACTGGAAAGCAGCATAGAAAACGACCACGAAGGGACTCGAACCCTCAATCTTCTGATCCGAAGTCAGACGCCTTATCCATTAGGCCACGCGGTCTGCCACAAGGACATGATTCTGGTTTGTGGCGCCCGGATCAACCAAACACTCGAAGATCACCTGGGACATCTTCTACTTTTTTTGCTCAAGGAGATTTGGTAGAAAGGATCTGAAATGTATGACTTGGTGCAAGGTCATGCTTTAAGAAGTGCATTTGCAAAAGGGCCTAGGTTCAGAGTGTTCATACAGCTCCTTGACAATGGTAATAGATCAATAGAGTACCACGAGTAGATGATATTTCCAGAGGAAGCCATAGCACCTCAATATATCTTGTCAGGATGGCCGAGTGGTCTAAGGCGCCAGACTCAAGAGCTGTTTCTTCACATTGTGTGGGTGTTCTGGTCTCCAAATGGAGGCGTGGGTTCAAATCCCACTTCTGACAATCTGTTTACACATTTAGCTTGAACTACAATCACCACTCCCGCTGTGTTTTCATGCTACCATGTCACCGACAAAAAAACATGAAAAAAAATCCAAAAACTTTGCACATCCTACATAAAGATCAAATTCTTGAGGAAAATCTGCTAGACCATGCTGTTAAATCTGTCATTTAAAGTGCAACTTTAGTCAGAAAAGTAAGTCCTGCTACATCTCTTCCGGTTGTCCCATTTTGCATATATACTCATGTAAAACATTAAAAAATATGCTTCTATACACTTTGAAATCCAGTAATACGCTGTTTCAACCTGCTCTGCACATACTCAGTTGCTCTCCCATTTTAGGCATATTTAAGTTATGACACCAGCCATTTGATGATTTGATAGTTTGGTTGAGAACACAAGCAAATGGGACAGTTATCAATCCCGGGATTCAAGGCATGTAACTGTGTTTTGAAACCCTTAAATCAATTGGTTTACTTCCACTTTATGATTTACTTCTGTTTGGAGGCTCTGGGCTTCAGCAAATTGGAAGCCTCCAGCAAGAAGCACGTTGTTATGGCTAAAGCAAGAATTTACGAGTGAAGGTCACAGGAAGGAACTGGAAAGCAGCATAGAAAACGACCACGAAGGGACTCGAACCCTCAATCTTCTGATCCGAAGTCAGACGCCTTATCCATTAGGCCACGCGGTCTGCCACAAGGACATGATTCTGGTTTGTGGCGCCCGGATCAACCAAACAGTCGAAGATCACCTGGGACATCTTCTACTTTTTTTGCTCAAGGAGATTTGGTAGAAAGGATCTGAAATGTATGACTTGGTGCAAGGTCATGCTTTAAGAAGTGCATTTGCAAAAGGGCCTAGGTTCAGAGTGTTCATACAGCTCCTTGACAATGGTAATAGATCAATAGAGTACCACGAGTAGATGATATTTCCAGAGGAAGCCATAGCACCTCAATATATCTTGTCAGGATGGCCGAGTGGTCTAAGGCGCCAGACTCAAGAGCTGTTTCTTCACATTGTGTGGGTGTTCTGGTCTCCAAATAGAGGCGTGGGTTCAAATCCCACTTCTGACAATCTGTTTACACATTTAGCTTGAACTACAATCACCACTCCCGCTGTGTTTTCATGCTACCATGTCACCGACAAAAAAACATGAAAAAAAATCCAAAAACTTTGCACATCCTACATAAAGATCAAATTCTTGAGGAAAATCTGCTAGACCATGCTGTTAAATCTGTCATTTAAAGTGCAACTTTAGTCAGAAAAGTAAGTCCTGCTACATCTCTTCCGGTTGTCCCATTTTGCATATATACTCATGTAAAACATTAAAAAATATGCTTCTATACACTTTGAAATCCAGTAATACGCTGTTTCAAGCTGCTCTGCACATACTCAGTTGCTCTCCCATTTTAGGCATATTTAAGTTATGACACCAGCCATTTGATGATTTGATAGTTTGGTTGAGAACACAAGCAAATGGGACAGTTATCAATCCCGGGATTCCAGGCATGTAACTGTGTTTTGAAACCCTTAAATCAATTGGTTTACTTCCACTTTATGATTTACTTCTGTTTGGAGGCTCTGGGCTTCAGCAAATTGGAAGCCTCCAGCAAGAAGCACGTTGTTATGGCTAAAGCAAGAATTTACGAGTGAAGGTCACAGGAAGGAACTGGAAAGCAGCATAGAAAACGA